>NC_051186.1:124015037-124615037 GCF_013339695.2 Rhipicephalus sanguineus | reverse complement strand
AGCACATATCCGTGCATACTTCCTCGAACTACAGCACAAATACAGTTGCCCAGAATTCTTTACCGATGCCTCAAAGCCCAATACTTCTGTGTCTTACGCAGCTGTTGGTCCATCTTTTTCCGATGCCGGCATTCTGCATCCGAATACGAGCATCTTCACAGCAGAATCATACGCCATACTTGCGGCCGTCATACACATAAAACAATTAAAACTCCAAAGCGCAGTAATATACACCGATTCCCTAAGCGTGGTAACAGCCCTCAAAACTCTGAAAAAACACAAAAACCCCGTCCTCGTCTCCCTGTACTCACTCCTATGCACAGTCTGCGCACTCAAACAGCGCGTCGTAGTGTGCTGGGTGCCAGGGCACCGCGAGATCCAAGGCAACGTGTTGGCTGACCAGCTAGCAGCCTCCGCCCATGAAAATGCTGCCGCCAATACACTCCTTTCCGTTCCTCCACTGGACTTAAAACCTTTCAATAAAAACAAGCTCAGGGCTTATTGGCAGAACACATGGGACACACACACACAAAACAAACTACATGTTATCAAGCCGCATCTGGGTGATTGGCCGCCAGTATCAAAATCACGCCACACAGAAGTAATACTTACAAGGCTAAGAACAGGACACACACACAATACACACTCAAACTTTCTATCCGGTGGTGAACCACCCATGTGCGAGAAATGTGGTGAACCACTCACCGTGCCTAACATTTTAATTCAATGTACAGAATTAGACACACTACGAAGAAAACATTTTACATTACCCTGCCGACAACAGTTACCATTACACCCAGCTATGTTCATCGGTAGGGAACCTGTTTTTAAACATCAGTCGCTCTTCGCGTTTTTAAAGGAAGTCCACAGCTTTCACGTTACATACCCAGGCAGTCCGTAGCACGACCTCTGAAAAGAGGTTGGTGCTACGGGAGCTACATTGGAGGAAGCACCTGCCATCCTGTCTTTGGCCTCAAAGGCCCTTAGGAGGTATTCGTGCTCACAACATACGCTCATTGTTTTATCGTCACAACCACTTGTCATTCATTCTATATGCACATGCCTCACGTCATCTCATAATTTTACTACGTATATGTTTTACCCGCCTTTAGCGCGAGGAATTTTAGGCCCCTTTACAGCCACTTAACATAACCATTGTCCACTTTAGCTATCATGTCCTGGCGCTCTTTGGCCATCACATGGCCCTTGCGCCAATAAACAACATACATCATCATCGTGTGTGGTTTTTGACAAGAACATGTAATGTGACTAGCTGCTACGGGCATTGGCAGAAGCTTGTCACGTGACTAGTTTTTACGTGGTTTATAGCAAGAACATGCCACGTGACTAGTTGAACGTGATGTTACATTGATTTTAGTCACGTTACTAGTTCTCACGTGATTTTACGAGGTTTTTCCCGGTGACTACTTTTACGTGATGTTACGTGATTTTTAGTCACATGACTGACGTGAGAACTACTCATGCGACATGAGTAATGATACGTGAATTAACGTGATCTTAGTCACGTCACTAGTTACGGGATATTACGCAATGTTTAGTCACATGAGTGTGTTGACATGATTTTTAATGACGTGACTAGTCATTAGGTGATGTTACTTGATTGTTGTCACGTGACTATATGTTACGTGATTTTTAGTCACGTGACGAGTTGCGCGATGTTACTTTATTTTGTCACGCGAATAGCTGTTAGGAGATTTTAGTCTAGTGACTAGTTACGTGACTTCTAGTGCCGTGACTAGTTCTTACGTGATGTTACGTGTTTTAGTCCCGCGACTAGTTAAGTGATGTTATGTGATTTTTAGAAACGCAACATAATTATTCAATTGCAACCGGACGAACCGCCACACGTGTTGTGAAAGCGAAGCAGAAGTTGAAGAGGACGAAGCAAGCGCGTACTGGTTTATGATGATGATATTTCTTGTTCGCACTACCCGGCGGAATGAAGAGCTTAAAGAGCTTCGCTCCTAAAGGGACTGTGTACGGATAAAAAAAAATTGTTTTGTGATGTCAATGAGAGGCTTGTTTATCACATAGGCGGTAACCAGCACTCTTTTTTCCTATAAAAAAAACAAAATATATTTTTCATTTGGCCTTGAAAGTCGTGAAAATGTAACCGCTAGCGTCACCCAACATCGATGTGGTTCAATCTAATGGTAGGAGCAAAAAAGTCGCGCAGGTAGACTTATTTTGTTGAAAACAAATATGTACAACTTAAAATTGTATTTTATGCACTTTTTGCAGCTTTCCTTTACAGCAGAGAGTAAATTTTTTTTTTTTGCTTTTCATATCACGTGATCAAAGAGGCGCCCAGTGGCGCTGCCGGCGACGCGTTCGCCTGCCTGCCTACGCTGGAGCAACGCGAACCACAGGAGCACGACGTCCGGTGCCACTCATAAGAAAAATACAACTCACAGTTTCGCCGCAAGGGCAAAGAAATGAATGTGCTAGCAAGAAATTGGAATGTCACACGAAGAACGACAAGCAGTTCGAAACTTGCAGCGTGCCGCTGAAGCAAAAAAGACACTCGAACAGAACGCACAGGCATACACAGGACAAGCGCGAACTAAGAACTGCCACAGTTGTTTCATCTTTGTGTTTGAGCAGCGCGATGCAAGTGTCGACTATGCAGAACCCGACTCTCTTAGATCTTTCGTTTTCTTTTAAACTGCGGCGCAAGGAGTGACCCCTCTGCGTTTCCTGCCACGCGGTTGCGTCTGACGCAAGGTGTGCTCGGCGTTCTTTTCTTTCGTTCCATCGCGCGTGTGTACAGAAAGGGACCACTTTTCGTGGGCGTCTCAAAAGCAGTGTTCAAGTTGGAAGAAAATGAAGAAGCTTTGCGTAATAGAGAACACGCTCAAGCTCCTCTGCGATCTGCGTACCGCCAGCCGTAAATGGTGTATATAAATAGCTCGCCGTTATTTCGTCCGCTGAAGCAGGACACGTGGTAGAGTTGTCTAACGCGGCGTGCTGCGTAGCGAGGGGTCGCTGGTTCGAATCTGCTGTTGTGGTGCTTTGGAATTTTTTTCCTGTGGTGAATTTTTATTCGTGACTTTTTATATATATATACATGTATATACATATGCGGGACATGACAGCGACGTAGACGGAAAGAATACGGCGAGAGTGTCCTTTTAATTGCTATCGCAATAAAAAAATACGTCTTGGGCGTAGCGCAGCACGACTGACTTTAGGGAATATAAGAACAATGCCCATGAGTTCTCATGCGTAAAGTGCATACTATTATTCAACGACGTTCTACATTGAAGAAGATTTTGCCTTCAGGTTCCGCTTCACGAAGGCATCCGTGTTGGCTGTCATCTCACACATGCAACACCAAACACCTAAACAAAACACAAATACAGCAGGGACCTTCTGTTCTTCAGTGAAGCACGTCTCATGTTCATTTTAGTTGCACGTTCCGCACGAGTAGAACCACTAAAGTTCGTTTCACAACGCCGCCGTACCAGTGTTGCTGGAACAGACCATGTTTTCCGCTCGTCTGCCGTGGTTTTTCAGGTTGTTTAATCAAAGCTGGAGAGGCTGTAGTAATAATACTTTATTTGACAGTTTGCGTGCTTTAAATGACCACTTAGGTATTTTTTATTAATAACCAAACCTATTGAAGCCTGCAACAACTGCAGGTGGTTTCAGTTTTCGAATTTCACCGACAATACAGTCCTCATCGCGTCCACCAACCAGCGTTGTGGGCGTCGTCACACCAATATACAACCAAACGCAGATTGCAAAATTTTGTTTTAAAGATTTCTACCCAGTTTCTAGAGAAATTGCTGCAAGGCTGGGTATTCCAGACGGTACTCTTTCTATCTCGATAAAAAACAGAAAAGCGATGAAGCACGGAAGACAAAATATGGACACCTTTCAAAATATGGATGCTGCGCCAGTGTATTAAGGACAATATGTACTATGTTTTCGCTGAGTAGTGCAGTTCTTGGAGAATTCGATAGCAAGTAAACCCTGTATGCAGAAGTTCGCCTATTTATTGTGCTTATGCACTTAAATTCAAAGAAGTGACCGCCAGATGATGCCGTTTTTCGAATGCATACAGTGATGGTCAGATGAAACGCGAAAAGTTGCTGTTGAAGCAAGCGACTTCTTTCGTTCTGTTTTGGGCGAGTACGCTTAGAGCCAGCTCAGTGTCGCCTTGCACGCTTTATATGACGTCAAAGCATTTTTTTTCCGTCACATAACTAGCGGTTTGAGATGGTGCTTCCGAGATCATTCGCGAAGCCATTTCTGCTTTGTAATTACTTGTTCGCGTTTCACCTGTCCAGAAATGTACGTGCCGCAGCGTCAGAGAACCACGTTCTTGACATCATCTCCATTTTGAGCAAAAGACACAGCATTGCACACGTTTATACTCGCGAATCGTCGATTTCATCGTTGATCACCATCGTTATGCAAATGCTGATCTATAATAATCCATCTCCTCTACGTAACGTCCTTTTGTTAAAAAAAGTGAAATGCCTCGTCACAGAATTAGTTCATTGTTTATAGTTCATTGATATATGAGAGCTGGTACAATGTCTGTTGTTTGGCAGATATAGCACCGCTTGATGCGGACGCACCCAGGTTGACGCCTGGCGGCACATCTCCATACCAACAACTAACGCCCATGATCGCGTTTTAACCATTGCGGTAGCGGAAGTTGTCAAGATATACCTTGACACCACATATGGTGAATCCCGCCCAAAGATGGCATCAACAATTACATAGTAAAAAGTGACACTCGATACGCACTCCTTCAAAGCGTCGTGAAACGCGAAGCGAAACTCGGCGAGCGTCGTGTCTTCTCTCCAGCCTGGCCTTTAATTCTCACAAGGCAAGCGGGGAACGCGGTGCGACAGCCTGGGGAGCGTCGGAAAGCTATTTCTCGATATGGATGGATGCTATGAGCGAGGCTTCCTCGCTTTTCTCGCTTGGGCTAAAGCCGCCGCCTCGCGGTGTGTTAGAGCGTTGACGAAATTAAACTTCTGTTGGAAACGCGCCCATTGGGACTGTCGTCGAAATGGCGCGTTGCCGGAGGTGGTTGCGAATGCAAAGAAGTTTTTTTTCGAGCCTGGTGACACCGATGTCAACGCCCCGTTATAAAGGGGACGCTCATAGCATCCATCCATCCATCCATCCGTCCATCCATCCATCCATCCATCCATCCATCCATCCATCCATCCATCCATCCATCCATCCATCCATCCATCCGTCCATCCATCCATCCATCCATCCATCCATCCATCCATCCATCCATCCATCCATCCAATCATCCATCCATCCAATCATCCATCCATCCATGAGCACTGTGAGAGGACAGCGTGAAAGATAAAAGGCGCGTACATGAAGCCTCCCTAATGCGTTTGGCGGTAGCTCAGTGAGCTAAACGCCCGCCAGCCATCCTCGCGTTATAGAAGTCGTGGTTTCGACTCCTGTGTTTAGAACTTTTTTATAGTTTTTTTTCTTTGCCATTTGATGGCGTTTATTTTGCTGACGTATTTCCGTGACGGAAATGCGTCGTGAAAGTCTTGATGGACCCCGGAATAAAACACTTTGGTGTTAGAAAAACACGCCGATTACATCGCTATCATTCATGGTCGCTAGGTCTGGTCTATAACGGAAGTCGAATACAGCAGCAGATGGTATTCAAGGCTAAGAGGTGCTTTTAAGCGTGTCAATCGCAATTCCGTGTCAATATGGAACTCCCACATATATTTGTCGAAACGAGCTCGTGCCGGTGTTCTTTTATGTTATGCAGCCATTGTATTAAAAACAGTATTATCTTGTTCCCGCTATGGCCACTGCTCCCTCGTTGCCGACGCAGCAGCATGCAGGAGTGTGAATGCGTCGCAAAACGAAGGCGAAAGCCCACTGGGGGCAAATAAAATTATGTGATGTGCAGCTGCTAGTTGGTGTTTCGCTCCCAAAACAAATGGCGAATGGCCGCTGCTTGGGGCGTGGCCGGGAGATAGTGAATATCGCGGATCAAGATCGCGCGTTCTATCGTGTAGCACGCGCATGTCCTCATTTGTCATCTCCATTTATTCCTTGGCGCATAACACCTTAATATTGCTAAAATTCTGCGAATATGTGTAAGTGCACATTTACCTCAGCAGCTCTTGATATAATAATACACAGGGCGAGCACTGTCTCACACGTGACTTTAACATGGCAGTATATCAAGTTTCAACTACCGTAGGGCGTACGCATAATGGTTAAAACACACTAAGCAAATAGAGCATTTACTTTTACCAAACTGATTTAATTGGTGTAGAAAAGATGTTTTTATGATACGATTTGCTAACAAAAGTGACATAATGATGCAGTTTTGTTTTCATTTCAGTTACAGGTACGTGGTTCGAATTAAGATTAAGAAATTCATCTTTAGAACAAGGACCAGACCAGCATTGCTCAGAAATGTTCAGTTTTCCAGCAGTCAAGGTATATCATATAACTACACACCCGCGTGCCAGTGCATTCTCCTGCATATACCTCAGACAACTGAAGAATAATCCAAACCTACAAGAACAAAAAATCACGAAGAATGCTGTTTGCAGAATCAATTATACTCAAGAACTTCGCCACACCCTGTGTTTACATGCGTCAAGATCATTTCTTTGCCGCTTGCAAAACGTAATCGTCATTTTATTTTTACAGCGAAAGCTGTTATGAGATCATTTCACTGGCCGTTTTTGGCGCCGTAGTTGTCCGCCGCCGCCGCCGCCGGTGTCCGTAACCAGTATCGCTCGAAATAAGAAAAAAAAACGAAATAAGAAACAAATTCCAGGATGGAACGAGGTTCGAACCTGGGTCCTCTGCGTGGGAGCCCAGTATTCAACCTCTGAGCCATGCCGGTGCTTGAAACTGCTTTGCCAAAAATGTCCTATACAGGCTTCATGTCGGCAAGGAACCACATTAGCATATGCAATATAGCGTGGTAGAAGATTAAAATAAGCACCAAGCGTCGCACAACGCGAATTCTGTAACCAGGCGTCACACAATGCGAATTGCGCAACGAGTAGGTTGTTGAATGCTTCCAACCCATTACAAAAGACTCTGCCATAATTCGTCATCGTCAACAGGCACAGCATCAACAAAGTGCGCATAATGCCTTACATGCGTTTAGCAGGTACCAACGCTCTCCGTAGAATGACGAAAAATGGCACAGTGCCTGCTGCCCTACTTCTAAAAAATTACAGTGATTTATAGCGTAGTGGGTCCCTCGCACTTGTATTGGTTACCAAGGAAGCGCATAAGCGCATGATCCATTTCCTCGGGGTCTCAGTAAAATTACAATGATTTAGAGCGTAGTGGGTTCATCGCAAGTGCACTTGTATTGGTTGCCAAGGAAGCCCATAAGCGCATGATCCATTTCCTCGGGGTCTCACTAAAGTTCTTCGCCCCCCCCCGTCTCTCTCCCACATCAGCGAATGTTATACAGCATGACGGGAGAGGGAAATAGCGACCGGGCGTCACCCAATGCAAATTACATAACTGGTGGGCCGTTTAAAGATTCCAACCCATTACAAAGGGCCGAATCATAATTCCACATCGACATCAGTCGTCGCGTCAACAAAGTGCACATAATGCCTTACAGACGTGTAGCTGGTGCCGCGCTTCTCCGCAGAATGACGAATAATGGCTTAGTAGGTGCTTCCCAACTTCACAAAAATTGTGATTTATGGCGTAGTGGGTACCTTTCTAGTGTGCTTGTATTGAAGCCCCAAGAGAGCTTAACGGGCTCTAGAAACGCCGCTCTTCCAGCTTTCGCTGTGACTGTGCTGCGGTTTCAGCGCAGGCCTGGCGTTTTTTGTCCTCCAAGGAACCTCCGACATAGCATACATATACGCTCTTTTCTGGAAGAATGTATTTCTAAGATCGATACATTCCCTCAGGAACCACAGCAGCTGGGGCTGGCATCAATGCAGGAAATAAAATCTACGAACTTAAAAATATAGTTGGCGCCGCAAGTTACTTGCCCACTTTATGTATGTATGTATGTATGTATGTATGTATGTATGTATGTATGTATGTATGTATGTATGTATGTATGTATGTATGTATGTATGTATGTATGTATGTATATGCGTGTATGTATGTGTGTATGTATGTATGTATGTATGTATGTATGTATGTATGTATGTACGTTACGTTAATGAGAACTGGCCAAAGAAAGTATTAGGCGCGAGGCCTACCACTAGAAACGCCGGTGGCGCAGTCGGCATGACGTGCTTGGCAGGATCACGTGCTGCCGTGTGCGCTGCCTTGCGCTTTGAAAAAGAATTTCAAGTTCCACCTACGCTGCGGTGTGTTCAAATGCAGAGGTTTTCTAGCACTTTGAACACAATTGAAACCATTGAAATAGGAGTTGCTGCCTCCGAAGGCGACGAACATGCTGCACTACTGCTCGGTGCCGCAGTGCCGGACGTACGCAACGGAGCCCGGTGTCAGCCTGCACCGGAACCCGTGTGACAAGAAACAACTTGAAGCGTGGGTTGTGAAGCTGAGAACCGGCAAGTAGCCATCGTCTATAGTCTTGTGTGCAACGAGCACTTCCGCGAACAAGACTTTCGCTACTGCGTCAAGGCCGCGATGTTAGGTGAGTAGCAGAAAGCTTGCACTGAGAGGATTTTTCCCGCGCTTCCCGCCGGCTAATGGTGCTTATCTGCCGGAGGATGGAAAAGGCACTACCCTTAACCAGGTGCGATACCGTCTCAGTGCCTCCCCGTGCGACCTCTCGACTGTCAGCCCCGTGCTCAGCGTCCCCAAAATCGGCTGCAGATACTTAAGTCATTCTTTAGATAGGTTGGATAAAAAAAAAACTTACAGGGTCCGTAATAAATTCCCCTAAGATGACGGGAAGGAGAAAGCCATCTTCTTCTTCTTGTCAGTCCATGTATTGAATCTCTCCGCCCCCCTCCAAAAAGCGTTCTGCACCTGACGGGGTTTTGCACTGCCTCCGTGATCGGCGCTCCGATCACGGAGGCTGTGCAAAGCGACCATGTCATGTGAATGCGTCATCATATGACGTCACGTTATGAGGCGTCATGTTGACATCATAATTACGTAACACATTTTGACGATCTGTGACGTCATGATGACTTTATGTGGTGGCGTCATCAGCTGAATGTAGCTTACGAAGGCGAAAGCCTTGGATGCCTCATTAAACGGGAGGATTCACCGTCGGTGTCTCTCATCGGCAGCGACGGTGAATCTTCCCGTTTAATGAGGCATCCAAGGCTTTCGCCTTCGTAAGCTACATGACATTTGCTGGTGGATGTACATAGCGAGCGAGTGAAAGGCTGCTGCAAATGTGTGCTGCATTTATTTTGGAGATAACATTGCCAACGCAAGCTTGCGATAAAAAGCTTGCGTTCTCCGGACGCAAACACTACGTGCTAAAATGTTCAAATTTATTTGTGACACTCTCAAACTCAAGTTGGGCCTCTCCAACTCTATGTATATTCTTCGAGCCTAACTTATGTGGGATATAAGCCGCGCTGTATGCGTTAGACACAACATGCCGTCAAAATAGCTGGGCAACTCGGGAAATAACGCGGCGCGGTAAAATTTTTCACTTTACTCTTTACGCGTTGTTGCTACTCTGCCTTGTATCAGCAGGTTGCTGCACTAACTTTTTTTTTCGCCGCTATTTCAAGTTCGTGTGGGTTCTTTTTCACGGGCCGACGTCTGCAGAAGTCCGGGAAACGTTACACTATTTTCTTTTTTTTTTCTTGGCGTTTCATGCTACTACATGATTGGCCTCGTAGACCCCTTCCACCATCAACCACGATGTGGTGAAGCTTTTGTCTATGAATTTCTTGATGGCAGAGAGCGGCAAGTTAACTGGAATGCAAAGATAACGATAATTAAGGAAAGACTTGGAGGACCCTTGAGCTTCGCCTTCAAGAGTGGAACGCGATAGCATAATCGGGTCCCGTGCGCATCGCCTTCGCAATTGATAGCCTCGATTGGGTTCTCGGTGCATGCCTCAGTGTGCGAAACATTGGCCGCTTAAAACTATACTAGAATGCCTTCTGCAAGTACAGTTGTTAAGTGCACACTACGCCTTAATTGGGCGTTCGGTTTTCTTGCCGGCGGAAATAAAAAAATCCAAACGACGAGTCATATGCCGAGTCCGTGTCAATGGAAACCGAGGAGACGAAAAAGCAGACGAAAACACAGCGCTTCTATCAATTGATGGTTTATTGCAAATGACCACAGCATATCCACCATTGAAAAATGAAAAGAAATTCGAGGACCCTTGAGCTTCGCCTTCACGAGTACAACAGGACAGGGTAATCTGGCTCCGTTCGCACAGCGTTCTCTATCAGTAGCATGGCTTCCCTTCTCGGTGGACACCTCAACCCTGTCACAAGTATGGATGGAAACAACTTTATTGAAAGTCCGGCGATGTTTAATAACCCGGGCTCAGGTCTCCCATGAGGGGACTTCGAGGCCTTGCCTCAACGCCGCCTCGCGGGCCCGCTGGACTGCCCATTCTTGTGGACTGCCTACTTCGCTGGACTGCCCACTTCGACGCGAGAGCATCCGGAGCTACTGCCATCTGAGCTGCTGTGACAGGTCACTCAAGGATATGTCTGTGCCACTGACGTTGGCCGTTTCAAGCTATCCTAGAATGTCTACTGCAATGGCTGTTGGGAAGAATGTTACACGTCGCCAGGCAACACGCGCACCTGCACACGTTGCTGATGCTGTTTCTGCTGTTGATGATGATCAATAACGCCTTAGCGCTTTGTATATGGGTGGGCCTTTAGGCCACTACCTCGTCGCGTAATTCACATGATTTGACGCCTGGTGCGATTCTACGCTTCTACCACAGAATGCATGATTTAAAGGGATGCTGAAACACTTAAAAAATTAACTTGGAGTGGGTCATCACAGTTTGATCCCTTGTGAATTCGAAAACCGATGTGTGACTTCTCAAAAGCGAACAAAAATAGCATTTTTTTCAAAAAAAAGGAAAGCAGCGGATACAGCCGCAGGGCTTCTTGGGATGCGGAGCGAACATGGTGACGTCGTGTTCGGGGTGCCGTGCCATCTGCAGGAGACGCATTGTCAAAGCATGGCCTCAGCGATTCAGCCATGGTTGAAGATACCAGATTCGCTTGTTTAATTGAGCTAGGCTGTTTGTCGGTATGCAGATATCGTAATCCAGATGCAGAACATTCAGCGTCTGTATACCTGAGCCTCGGGTACAGAATCAGCGCGCTCGCAGTCAGTTCAGATCAGTGAGTGGCCGGAACCTTCCATCGGAGTGCAGCACAGGTACGCGAAAGTTACCGAATATTACGCAATTTCGTTGGGTTCGTTTCCACTTCCACATTTTCGCCGCGCACGCGTGAGTGGAGCAAGGCATACCTCTCTTTGACTATTTTAAGGTTCCTCCAGCAACAACAATAGAAAAAAAATCACAGCATATCCACGGAGTGAATGATGATGAGTGGGCGAAGCTGCGGAGGTTCATCGGTAAACCGTGAATCTTCCGTGAATTCTGCCCAGTACATCATCACCGACGTGAGATCGGGCGCGTTTATACTAAAGGTTCGATGAGTTATGACGACTTGCAGCTCACTTTAATTTTACATGTACGCTGTGAATTTTCATTGTTTAGAAAACCATTGCTTTAAAAAACACCTTGCGTCTTTCGTTAAGCAGCTGGCGTCTTTTTCGTTTTGCTTTAGAAACATCTGGCGTTCTTTCGTTTTGTTTTTACAAAACATCTGGCGTCTTTCGTTGGTTTATTTCATCAATCAACGGCGTTTTGAACAAAATTTTTATTGTTTAATCACGCACAGGAGAAATCTCACCAGGCACTACCTTGGAGGTAAACAATGGCTGCTAATGGGAATGAGAGACAGAAGAAGTCGGCTTTTAGCTAACACTTACACTTCTACAGAGACAGAAGAATTCGGCTTTTAGTTAACGCGCACGCTGCGAATTTTTTATTGTTCAACAACGCACAGGAGAAATCTCCCACCGGCACCACCTTGGAGGTCAAAGGGTAAGACTTGTTACTCACTACTACGAGCACGACGAGGGACGAACGGGTGCCGCCTTAAGGAGCTTCGCCCCTAAAAGCAGCATCGTCGACTACACAGTCGGTCCCCGTTAACCACAAAGTGTTATGGAATCGTAAAAACAAATCAACTTCCCTTTAAAGAATCTCCTCGCACTCCATAACATTTCTATAGAGGCTTTTTCCACTGGCATGGCTCTGTAGTAGAACATCTTCTTCACCAGCTGGAGACCTGGGTTCGACTCCCGCTCTAACCGAAGATTGTTATTTTTGTTAAGGCGTTTATTTGACGTCACTCAGCGACAACACGCAATGGCGAAACAGGTCAAAGCACGGACTCTCAGTGCGAGTGGCGTTCTTTCAGCCGAAGAGGACGCCCCAGTAGAAGACGCTGGAGAGCGCAACCCATTACTGAGTTCCAAGGATTCGCACATATGTTTAATTGCATCTGTCTCGGTTTTTAAGAGCGGAGCTCTTCAAGCTTTTCGTTGCGCCGGGTAGTGCGAACAGAAACTATCATCACCATGCACCGGCACGCACTCTCTTCTTCCTCTCAGTACCCTTCTTAATCTTCTGCTTCGCTCACACAACACTTGCGCCGAATTCCCCGGCGTTGCCTGCATTATCCCTCACGGGTTAGAGAGAACTAGTACAGAGAGAGAGAAAAAAAATTGGGCAGATCCCAGGTACCATGGGAATCGATGTCATGCGAAGCATGCGCGTGATGGTGACTGGCGTAATTTTTCACATTGAGCGAAACGTTACGGAATGACGCTAGACAAATGTGGAAGCGGTATACGCACACTCATATGTTGAAGAGTATATGTATTATATAACCAGTTGTTTACTGTTGCGAACGATGCCAACATGGATGTTACCAACACCGGACGCGGTAAGCTGATATGTAGTGCTTATAATCTGCAATACTGGAAAGCGCGAATCCGAACAGGACAAAGAAGGAACAAAGATGCCCAGGACAGCCGTTACTTGACACTAAGCTTCATTCAGGAAAGTTTCCCAAGATATACACACAACCGAGTGGAATGCGCAGGCGCACTGCACGTACGTTATAGTCGTAGTTACAGTTGTTATGCTTATACATGTCCGTTATGAAGGACACGCACGCACGTTTCACGAATCCGTGTGTATGTGTACAAGGGATTCTTGATAGTTCTTGAACAAGGTCATCATCACCGTGCTCAGTGAGCACCAGCAGCTGGACCGGACTTGTTAATCGGATCCTTTTGTGATCGTGGCTACGATGGGTCTATGTGTATAGTGAAGTGCGAGGTATAGCATAGCTGGTGGAAATCCTGTTGCCTCATACGATGAAATGATCTATGATGCCTCCTGTCCTGGACGTGGCAGCGAGGTTTCCTGATGCCCTATCCACATTCAAGCCGTCTTTCACGCAGTATAAAGACCAGGCGTTGTTGGGTCTTGATAATCAATTATAAAGAGGTTTATTAGCGGCGACGATACTCGACGATACAGCGACAGTCAAGGCGGGGCCGGCTCTCAGCGCAATCTGCGTTCTCTTCGAAAAGAGCCGAAGAGGGCGACCCACTAGAAGGTGCTCGAGAGGACGACCCATTACCAAGTTCGAACACTTCGCTACAATTACACACTCTATTTCAAAGGAATGGACCTATCTCACCAGACGATCTGCGCATGCGCGAATTTCCGACAGCGGGAGTGCCGCCATCTTAGTTGGAGTTCTGACCGGTGCTGGTGCGGCTGCTTGCTGCGTGCTTCGGGTATATTGGCGTTTGGCACGAATCCGCGGCATATAAGACGATTGGACGTGGTGGGAAACTGTGTGCGGACCTCCAATGCATGTTATTGTATTTCAGGTTACACTGCATATCCTAGCGTTAAGAAAAAAAAGCAGAGTCGACACTGCTTACATGTGGCCAGGGCGTCTCGGCGTGTTGATGCGCTTGTGTCGCTTCGCTGAGTACATAATAATAAAAAAACGAGAAATCATGCTCCTGTTGTCATGAGAGCAATAATCTTATTTAGTGAACGTGAGCACGCGAGCGATACAAGTTACAGTGTGCTGAAAATAACTTGCCCAATCTAGAGCTCCTCGCGGCTACGAAGACGGGAAAAAACAAACTGACGGGACGAAAACGCTTTTCGCGCTTCTTTTTTGTCGAAGCAACACTTTCTATGTACACTGTGTTATCAACGCAGGACTTCAATCATAGTGATGCGTTACACGTGAACGAATATGAATGAGTAGCCGTGAAGCAGCTTAAAAATGCGTCCGCGGGACGGCGGCTGGACGGATGCCGTTTGCAAAAGTTTAACGTCACGGAAGTCTTGCGAGCGGCAAAATATTTCCTACTGCAAAAGAGATGGATCAGTCAGTAGATGTTCTGGCGTCGCACACAATAAGGCGGATGAGCAGTAGTCCGTTCCGGCCACCGGCAACGGATTCAGCCGATGTCGTCGCTAGGCCTACCTCTGGTCCGTTCTATCCAGCCGCACGCGAATGGTCAATGCGAACCGTGGCAGACGTCATAGCCCTACATTGACCAATGGCGTGCGGCTGGATAGAACGGACCGCCTCCGTCCGTTTTAGGAACACGTGCAAAATCGCGTCACAGATGACCGTATGGACACCCCGGCTTCATAAAACACTATTTCGAACACAATCAATATCTGCGCAAATAAAAGTAAGGGTGGAGAGGAAGTGCGTACTGCAACTGAACTATAATGTCTACTACTTTTTCATTTTAGTCTAATAAACAGGTTGCTTGGTTGATGAAGAAAATGTCACGGTTTCCGAAGCAAGAATGCGACAACAAGAAATTACAGTGTCACAGGAAGAACGGCAAGCACCTAGAAACTTGCTGCGCGCTGCTCAAGCACAAAGAGCACAGGAAAAGAAAACACACAAGGCGAGTACGAACAACTTGCAGATCACTCCTTTCGCAAACGCGGCCGCTGCATCGAGCGAAGTAACCTTCGTGTGGTCTATAGCTTCAACGCACACATTGTGGTGAAACCGCAAGACGTACAAAACTCCACCTCAAGATATAATCGTGCGAGCAGGGTCGACCACGCCCTGTATATCAAAGTACAAGAGATTTGCAAGCAGCCAGGACGCATGCGCAGAACGCAAGTCACTTTCAGACTCTTGCGCTCGCGTTGTCCAAAGACCCGGCAGCGCCTTCCTTTGGGCGGCACACAAATACAGAGAGCACGCAACCCTAAGAGAAGAAAATAAAGACTGCCCTTGGCCGTGACACGTGAACCCAAGGATTACGTTCCCTGCGGGCGTCGATTCTGGTCACTAAATTCATTTGGGTCTGGTAGGCACATATTCGTGAGGCTAAAACTACAGCGCAAACGCACTTCCTTGCCCATCTTACTTATTCTTTACTTCTTTGTCCCTGCACCCACCTGGATGTAATTTGATGCCTTCGCGTATCAATACACTGTCGTGCCTGGGTATTTGGATCCATCCCTCCTCGACAACCAAGTTGTTGCTACGATAGGGCCGCGTCGTACCCGGACTCCGTTTGGTAGCGTAGTCGAGTCTCCGGGTTGAGGAACTGATACTAGCAAGTTCGGAAAACAATAACAAGTTTACTGGCACTTTTTGAACACTCAATTTACATCGTGACAAGGTCAGAGTTCAGCGACGAGCGAATTGGATGAGCCTGTTACCGAGGGCTCAAAGCCCCATTTCTCACTTAGCACCGTCGTTTTAACCCCTCAGGCTGGCTCCTCCTTCTTGATGACCACCAATCACACACACGACCCCACCCACCATGGCATAGTCCATTTCACTGTCGCTGAGGGGTCGTTGCACTCTTGAAACAGCAAGGGTCAGGTGGTCGACGGCACGCTTGTGGGGGAAGCAAGGCGACAGGTTCCTCGGGCTCGTTCCTCGTACTCTTCTTTTCCCCGAAGGGCAGAAGAGGGTTTGCGGCGACTCCTGTCTAAACATACAGGTCAGGTCGTCTTCGCAGCACACCAATACAAGCCCAAGTGGCCCATTGTCTCCGGCTTTGCCGTCCCCGACTTTGAGGTCGAGATTCTGCCCATTGTCGGTCGCTTGCCGCCCCGGGAACTCCGTTTCCAGGAAGGATGCAGGTGTTCTAGCAGTATGAGAACGCCTTGCCCGCCGATTCTGATGGCCGGCGCGTCGGCACCGACTGCCCGTCATAACAGCCTCCCTCGCCAGTGGAGAAACGGAGGGTAGCAGCCACCGCTGCTGCTCGAAGGGTTGACGGAATTCGCCACCGCTGAATGCCCAAAGCTCGTCTTCGCTTGAAGCATTGTCTGGTCAGTTGCAGCCCAAATTCTTCGGCCTCTCTGAAACTCAACCACATGCAGAGCAAGTACTCGGCCACCTCCGAATAAAACAGGCCAAAAGAGGGTTGGCAAACAAACTTTCATTACTAGCTTTTACGAAAAGCTGACACTCAAAACTCTCAGGACTCACTTATGCTGAGAAACCAAACGTGCTACTTTGCTCAATCAAACAAATAGTTGCACGAAACAAAAACTCAAATGTCAATTTCGGAACATTGGGAGGAGCACCCCAGAATCGCTTAGAAAGAGCGGCTAAGCGCGTCAGCGTTTCCATTGAAATTTTGCCCTTCTTATCGTTCATGTCGAAAAGATATTGCCTAAAAATCAAACTCCACCTCAGAAGGTGACTGTTCTTTGATGTCGCGGTTTGCAGCCCGGCAAGGGGATAATGGTCCGTCTCTACGCTGAATTTGACGCCTCTGAGATAACACTGCAACTAATGAATGGCCCACACAATGCAAGCGCACCCCTTTTCCGAAGCGCAGTATGCCATCTCACTAGAGCTCAATTTTCGGCTCAAGTAGAGCACGGAATGTTCATTACCTTCGTCATCCCTCTGACAAAAAAAACGGCACCTAGGCCTCGATCACTTACATAACTCTGGACCGTGAATTCTCGGTCGTAATCAGGAGCTCGCAAAACCGGACGGTTAATCAGTACCGCCTTCGCGCTTAAGAAGGCAGCTTCCTTCTTTTCATCTTAAACTACTTTCGCCTGTTCTGTCCCGCGAAGAACATCGGTCAAGGTGTGGCCAACGATTAAGAAACTAGGATGCAATGACTGCATTCCAGCGAGCCCCAAAACGCCATTTCGTCCTCCTTTGTTTTGGGCCGCGGTTACTCTGCTACTGCTGAGCTCTTAAGCTCGCCACGTTTTCTGAAACCATGACCTACGCTGTGACCTAATAGTCTGTTTGCTCTTGCAAAACAACATTCTTATCCTTTACAGTCAGAACCCTAACAAAAGGTTCGACCACGGCACATACCTCTGAACGATCGCTCCCACCGTAACGTTCGGAAAACCTTAATGATCCGCTCATGTGATCAATGATAACTCATTCAAAGAAAAAGAACAAAACCCAACGGGATAAACACTGCTTTCTACCAGGTTCTTTCGGTTAAAGTTACCTGCCCATGACAACGCTTCAGATAAAAACGACATAGCTCTCCTGAGCGCTTCAATTACTCACATTCCTGTAGCGTCGCAAAACAAAAGGTACTATTAACCACCCCCCTAATCCCTCTAAGTTCTTCTAATAGCTGATCCTTACGTTACATTACAACGCACATTGCACAACAACAACAAAAAAATAACCCCAGGTGCAATACACTTCAAAAGCACCTCAAACATTTGCATTGGTTTTATGCTAAAACCTTGCACCAAATTCCTGCCAATTCCAATAGCGCGTAACGAAAACTGCACCGCTCAGTGCCAAACTCATTTCGCAAACTGATGCAGATATCTCTCCTCAAATGCTTATTCACCCCAAATCGACATGAAAGTGAACGCATGCGATATCGCACATAAACCTTTTAAAACTAGAAAAATTACAGTTTTCGCGCTAAAAACACCTTCATCAGAAGTTCATCCTAATGATTAAAGAACTTCGACGCTCTCTTCAGCCTTTACTACTGTGCGGGTTTTCTTCTTAAAACTTTACACCACATCTCGTAACACACAAAATTAAACTGGCTGAATTCTACCTTCCTAACAAAACAATGAGTAATCCTAGTTTGCCCGCACGTGCAAAATTACTCGAACTGACCGTTCCCCCTTTCTCAATTAGATTCGCTTGAATCGTACCCGATGGGGTCGCGGTCCTGCCGGCTTTCTAGATCGCCAGAGGCTACAACATGCACGAGCTATCAGCGGCATTCTACAGTCACGCTTCATTCGGCACCTCGGCTGGCTCCCCTCAGGAAGTCGAATGGAATGCCAGAAACGGGGGGGAAACCGTGTCCATTCTCCCTTTGTGCTCGCCTCCGCGCGGTGCTTTGGTACCCGCCGTACACTGGCCTTTCGACTCTGACGACTCGGACCCAGCTGCTCTCCCGAAGCTGTCCTCAACCTCGCCTTCCGTCGTGGGAGCGCACCTTGCTTTCTCCCTCTGTGCCCCTCTCGCTGCTTGCGGCTGAATGAACGCATCAATTTACGTTTCCGCAAACTGTCCATTGGCCTACGCTTGCGTCTTTCTAGCGTCGGGGTGGGACCTTTCTTAAGCTTACGCGGAGCCGAATGCTTCCGCCGCTTTCCTTTTCTACGATGTCGGCGGACCTCCTTTCTCTCGATGCCTCGATCATCGCTTCGGGTCGCGACATGCGGAGGTGTGCAGCTCGTTGGTGCTTCTGCTACACCTTCTTTCTCGCGCAAGCTTTCCGATTCCTCCACCATGTCGGACTGTCGGGCTAAATTATCTGTGTCAACACTAACAAATGCTGAAACTGGGCCCTCTCCGATGGTATCGCTGCACTCCTGGAACGTCGCGTCTTTACTATGGTCGGCCGCCCCGCTAACCGTATCTACTTTTGACGGTTCTGAAACGTCCACCGAACGCACTCGCCTCTTTCTTTTCCTGTGCTTTCGGCAAACATCCTTTCCCACGACGCCTTCATCATCGCTTGGGGTCGCGACATGCGGAGTTGTGCACCTCGCTGGTGTTTCTGCTACACCTTCTATCTCGCTCACACCTCTCGAATTCTCAGCCACGTCGGACTGTCGGGCCAAATTATCTGCGTCAGCGCTGACAAAATCTGAACCTGGGCCCTCACCGACGGTATCGCCGAACCCTTTAAGCGTCGCGCCCTTGCTATTGTCAGCCACTACGCTATAAGTGTTTAAGTTTGACGATTCCGAAACGTCCTTTCGAGGCACGAGGAAGGTTTCCAGCTTCTCCTTGAGCCCATCAGGGCGGCTGGTACCAACCTCGTCCACGGAAGGAACGTCTTCCGGAATTATCCCTAACTCTAGACCGGCCAAGGCCTCATTGTCAACCTGCTCTGCTTTCATGCTCTTTTGAAACGGCGGGCCTTTCTCTGGCGCGATCTCGAAAACGGCGACATGTTGCTCGTTCTCAGGAGAAGGATCCCTTTGCATACCATTCTTGCTTTCCTCTCTCCTGGCTGAAGTTCCAAATCTCCGGAATAAAGATGCCTTAATTACATCGTAGTTGTTCGCGTCCTTCTCACTGAGTCGCGCGACAACCTCAACAGCCTCACTGGGCAGAACTGACATTAACCCCTGAGACCAAGTGTCTCGCTCAAAAGACAGTTCCTCACACATTAGTTCAAATTCAGCACCATATAGGCCGATATCCCCTGACACCACATATGACTGCATATACCTCGACATCTTGAACTCTGCCTTCTTGTTGAGTAGAGGTACCACTCGCTGGGGACAACTGCCCGACATCTTACTCAACTCCAGGAGTTCTACCTTGACTTCTAGTTTGCGGAGCTCAATCTCGCGCTCACGCCACCTTTCCTCTCTTTCTCGCTCACGTTCTGCGCGGCGTTCCTACCTTTCCCAGTGTCTGAGCCGCTCTTCCTTATTTTGGTTGGCGTATTCCCATTCTTCACAGAGCTCCTCATCATCGACCCCCAAATCAATGATTGCCTGTATTATTAAGGATTTTCCTGCCAAACCCTTTGTATCGAGCCCCAATTCCTTACACAACAGCAAAAAGTCCGGCTCCTGCAGCTTCTGTAAATCCATGATCGTCCTGAGTGCCCGCTACTTCCAAAACAAATATCCGAGAGTACATAACCTTGAGTCTCTCGGCAAAGATATCTACCAGATCTAAAACCCTCGTTTAGAACCTGGTCCACATCAAAAGAAAAGCCAAGCACTCACCCACACGTGATCGATGTCTCGAGACAGCTGCATTCCCTTAGGCCGACTGTTTTTGTCGCTTGTAGCTTCAGATCCCAGCGCTGATCACCAGTTGTCGTGCCTGGGTATTTGGATCCATCCCTCCTCGACAACCAAGTTGTTGCTACGATAGGGCAGCGTCGTACCCGGACTCTGTTTGGTAGCGTAGTCGAGTCTCCGGGTTGAGGAACTGATACTAGCAAGTTCGGAAAACAATAACAAGTTTACTGGCACTTTTTGAACACTCAATTTACATCGTGACAAGGTCAGAGTTCAGCGACGAGCGAATTGGATGAGCCTGTTACCGAGGGCTCACAGCCCCATTTCTCACTTAGCACCGTCGTTTTAACCCTTCAGGCTGGCTCCTCCTTCTTGATGACCACCAATCACACACACGACCCCACCCACCATGGCACAGTGCATTTCACTGTCGCTGAGGGGTCGTTGCACTCTTAAAACAGCAAGGGTCAGGTGGTCGACGGCACGCTTGTGGGAGAAGCAAGGCGACAGGTTCCTCGGGCTCGTTCCTCGTACTCTTCTTTTCCCCGAAGGGCAGAAGAGGGTTTGCGGCGACTCCTGTCTAAACATACAGGTCAGGTCGTCTTCGCAGCACACCAATACAAGCCCAGGTGGCCCATTGTCTCCGGCTTTGCTGTCCCCGACTTTGAGGTCGAGATTCTGCCCATTGTCGGTCACTTGCCGCCCCGGGAACTCCGTTTCCAGGAAGGATGCAGGTGTTCTAGCAGTGTGAGAACGCCTCGCCCACCGATTCTGATGGCCAGCGCGTCGGCACCGACTGCCAGTCGTAACAACACTATCATCCTTAAAGGTGAACATTTGACAGCGTTCTGTCTGGTTGGGAAGAAAATATAATTGAAAAAGTTACCCCAACCAACGAAGTAATAAAAGTAAAAAACCTCTTTTACTTTAAAAACCCGACGTTTCGGGTCCAACTCGGACCCTTCCTCAAGGGTGACTGTGGGGCGCCAGAGAGCAACAGAGTTTAAAAAGGAAAGAGCCTTCCTCTCTTTAAGTCGAGGGGTCACGCTTGGTTTGATTGACGTGCCGTAGTCCATTGAAATACACACTCGGCAGCGCACCTGCAGACCGGTTCACGTTGCCGGGTGTTGCCTGAATGGGCCAGGATTCCACAAAAAAGTCGTTTGAGGTAATTTACGTTGAAGTCGACGACGCGGGAGTTGTCAAAGGCGTCTGCAGGTGCGCTGAAGCCTTCTTCATTAAGAAAACGGACCTGGAATGTGTTAGTGATCCATCTAAAACATTGTATAAATGCGAGGTATCGTTTTTAGAAGCGCTTAGTTAACCCCCGCCTTATTTGGAGACAACTGCGCATGGTCGGGATTAAGGAAAAGAAATGCCTGTTAATGGGTGTTCGTATGTTGGCTCGTTGAAGTATGTTGGCGCATTGAAATTTTCTGTTAGTCATACATCTTTTGTCACGTGTTCATTTTACTTTAGTTGTTTAAACCACGTTTCACAAATCACTATTCAATTTTTTGTTAAACATACGTCATCACGTACAACGTTTATCGATTTTATGGTTACCATGTGATCAGAGCTGACAAGATTTGAGCCCCGTGTGCCTCGAATAAAACCAGTTGTTAGTAGGCGTACGTCCTTGTCTCTTCTTGTGGTTGTTTCGTTGACGCCGTTTATTCACCGCTCTGAAATGCACCAACTAGCCCAACAAAAAGTTTTAGTTGTTTACTTATATATGCATTGGCGTATAAAAGGATACAGCAGTTGTTAGCGCTTGTGTGGTACGTTTCTTTTCTACTGGGGTGTCTTGTGCATTTGCGCTGTAATTTTAGGCTTAGGGTTGTGGTCGCGTTCTACCATATATACTGCGATTCTGGTTCAGCCGTCTCATATCTCCCTTCCTGTGGCATAAGTCTACAACAGCCAGAGCGCTCCCACTAGTTCGTGCCACCACGAGCCACGAGACACTCTTCTTTTTCCTTGGCCGACTGGTCACGAGTGGCTTGGCGCTACAACGCCAAAACGGAAAACTAGAGCGTGTTGCCAGCGATACGACGAAAACGCAGCGCGGTCAACGATTCAGCATGACCCGCGTCTCGCATAATTTTAATTTCACCACGTGTGGCGTCCCGTGCGTTTCATTCAACGCTGCGTGCGTTTGTGTCCTGCCGTTAGTATCCTCGAAAACGGATGAGGCATGGCGCAATTGTCTAAGGCAGCGAGCTGCGAGGCCAGTGGTCCCAGGTTCAAAACGCCGGTCGAGCGCTTAGGATTTTTTTCTTCTGAATTATTTTTATTCCTGGCTTTTATCTATATATACATACGTATACATATCTGCGACATGACGGCGACGGCAGAAATCCGCCGAGGGTGTCCTTATAATTGGTATCGCAACAAAATGCACACTCACGCAACGCTAATATATTTAGGTTTTTATGAAATGATAGGAGATACAAGGTGTTTGTTAAGCAAAAGTTATCTCTACAAGTATAATCTATGATTTGTAATGAACACAAGTGCTATATCTTGACCCCTAGATAAGGTCGTTTGTTTTCAAAGCAGTCGGGAAAGAAACAACATCAATACGCTTTTCACCATGGTACCAAGGGCACCGTTATATACTACTAAGAGTGAGGCGTTCAATCTTTACTTCGGCACCCCTTCCTGTGTTTTCAATAGCAAAGCTAAAGCCAACGTAGGGCTGTAATTTGCGGCTTCCTTGGCTATGCTCGACAAAAATTTCTCGAAGGAGAGGCAGAAAGGTTTCACTGAAACTCTAGAGCACATGTAATTGTCTGGTATCTAAAATTTCAAGCTACTTATGCTTCCCTAAAGGTCCACTGCCGTATTCTACGCGTACCAAAAGAAAAGATGAAGAAAATGTCTTTTACAATTGCGAAAATCGACCCAAATGCTACATGATCACTGAAGATGCATATTTAATTGCACGAATGTTCGTACGAACATTATTGAGCGGACAAGGTTCTTCCTATCTTCTTAATCAGCAATATCTGTCCATCACAATTGCGCATTTCAGGTGAAACACCTTTGTCAGTGACAAATGCGATGTGCTGTACCACGGCCGCTCGATCGTTTGGTGCGGCCTGCCGATTCGTTTCCCGAACAAAAGAGCGCGCGTGAATGGAGAAGTTGACTGACTGGCCACGACGGGAGGTGAGGGCGCTGCATATCGGCGAGGCAATCGCCCTTGCACCTGCTTGCACTGCGTCGAGCGAAGCTGTAATCCCACTAATCCCTATTTTGTGACAATCGTATCCTGCCGTTGTGCGGTCAGCATGCGATGCAGTTTTGTTCTTCTGGACTGTTGTTATGTTTAAAGCCGAGCTGTCTATCAAAAAAGCTACTGAGTCCATTCTTGGCCAACTCGGCTGGTGGAGATCTTAGCAGCTCGCTGGAAAACATACTCGGGCGTTCTCGGACACAACTTTCCCGCAAAGGCATCCGCTTGTGAAACCTTGCAACATTTGTGTAACAAGTCCTGCGTATCTGACGCTATTTATGAAGAATCATTCCCGATAATTGCCCGATTCATAGTACACCGAGATGCGTGTCGCGGAAATAAGTACGTCACGACGCGTAAATAAATCCGCGTGCATGTTTACGCAAACTAAGAAAAACGCAGTTTTTCGCATAACAACATCGTCGGCCCTGCTCCAACAATTCTTTGCCAGTGTGCCCATGTCACCAAAATAGCTCAAATCTATACTGCGGCTAAAATCCGTATCATCGGTATTCAGGAGTAAATTTGGATTTGGCTGGTATAGTTTAGAAGAGCGATGAATTGGGCTAGTTGGTGGTCGTTCATGGTTTCCTTGTTGTGCTGCAGATGACGATGCGAGGACGGTAGGTCGATACAGGGACACAGGACAGGTGCACCACCTGTCCTGTGTCCCTGTATCGACCTACCGTCCTCGTCTCGTCATCTGCAGCACAAGGACACCATGGCTGGTATAGATTGGAACATTTCATTTGGGCTTGAATTACCTCATAAAAAGGTCTAAATCGCTGCGAATGAATGATATAGCAATATTTTGCGACAAAATTAACACCATCCTCGTGCTTCCGTCGGTGCCGTTCTTTGTTGCATGGGCGTAATGCTGATGACTAGACTTGTATAGCGAGTGGTCCTTCCAGGCAAAAGGCGCACCATTCTGGACTGTCGGCAGCGTTTTCTTGTTCTTGGCATCTATTCAAGGCCTTGCAAAATGCTTCAGCTCTCCTGCTTAGCTCGTTTTATGCCCCGACCGCCATTTCGGATCACTTCTTCTCAAGGAATAGATCGGTTCTCCATGTACTTTTGCATTGCTCGTCATTTGTCGCGTGTTTTTGTTATTTGTGGTTTTTGTAGCATATATTTTCTTATTCTGCACAATAAACTCCATTGGAAGTTAGCGCTCGTGTGTCTTCTTGTCCTAGTATAGCAATCATTATGACATACCAATCAACTAGGCCAAGAAGCCGCTCTGCTAAACCAATATCTCCATTTCAGCTGTCTTATATTTCAAGGGTACCATCTTGAAGAGAAGGAATGAAAGAAGGACATGATACTGTTGAGGAAAACTCGAAAAGAAACGCCAAGAGGCAAAAAGAAGTAGGAAAGTCGGCCTCTTACTCCTTTATTCAAGTTTTGCCCAACAGCATCGTTCTTGAGTCAGTACGAACTCGCCCAAGAAAAACTAATTCTGGAACGAACGCACGATAGCAAACTAGAACACAAATGAAACAGGTTGGATGCTGCCATGTTGGTCGTTTTGGTCACGATTGTTGAGGCAGCGCTGGTGGATCAGGCCCAGTTTTATTCAAACAGGTGTAGCATTTGGCTCATTTTTTATTCGAAACTGCCTTGTTGAGTTAACGTTACGATCAGGAATTGCCCCACTTTGATTGCAATTGCTTTAAAATTGAAAGACACATAGACTTGCTTAACGCTCCCGTGAAATTTAGCCCAGTTTTGGTTTCTGGAGTTGGCACTTTTAGAAAAAGAAATACAAAAAACGTCATACATATGCACACAAAATATTATGCCTGAAAAGTCGATGTCGCAATAAAAAAAAACAAGACGAAGACAAACTTTACACACAACAGTTTTATTAGCAGGAAAGGGTTCCTCATATACATATACTTTCATCACGCATGCGCATACAGGAATAAAGCAACACGTGCACATTTTAGGCGGTTGCGCATTAATTCAAATTAGGAGTCCAGTAAATCGAGCCGAATTATAAGTAAGCCGTCTATCGCTTTGCTGGACCCCTAGTTTGAATGTATGCGCCAACGCCTGTGATTTATACGCGTTATTTTATTCCTGTATGCGCATGCGTGGCGAAAGAATATATATGAGGAACTCTTCCCTGCTAAAAAACAGTTGCGAGTAACGCGTGTCTTCGTCTTCTTTCCTGTGTTCGCCGTTTTATTCCTTGCGATAATATGCCTCAGCCAGTCATGTGCCTCTATTCCAGCTAAAGTGAGCGCTGCCTGTTCATGAGAACGTCTCTAGTGAAGCATGACAAAATACTGAGCAGAACAACATGAAACTGCCCGTGCAGATAGCTCACAACTGGCTGAAGGGAGCTTCGGGAGAAACCCCCGCTTCGCCGATAGCGAGCGCCATAGCCGACGCAGCGGGTTAAAAGGGAACTATCGCTTTCACAGGCGGAAAGGAGCATTCGGCGGGCCGCACCAAAGGGGGGGGGATCGAGCGGCCGTGGCTGTGCTTTCTTTCAGGTCTCTATGATTGGTAAGAAGCAGGACCTGACAAGAAATGCGTAGAGATGTACGAAGCTACTCTCGCAATCACACGACAACATTCAGCTGCACACCTGCATGTCAGTGCATATTTCCTCGCGAAACATAACGAAGTGCGGTAAGAAAAAGCATCTAACGACTTCATGAACGATGATTGGGGGAGCACCATAAGTAAACTACTTGCGTCATTCGCAAATGTATGACATGTATACAAAATTCCTCTTTAGGTATACGCCCGGAAGAATACTCGTAGATTGATTTCTTGATCCAGTAATGTTTCTCGCTCTAAACATGAAGCAGGTATCAGATGACATGAGTTCTTTGAAACTTTCACTTCTTCCCGGTTGCCCGAAGCTGCGAATATATATAAATAACTGAGCATATTGTAGTAGAGCAACGTTCGTAAATGAAAGGAAACAGAAGAAGCAGAGCAAAGACAGAGAGGCGCTACTCTGTTCCGTTTCTTTTACGAACTTCGCGCTGCTACAATATTCTCTGTAAACACTCAACTCGCCCAAAAAGAAGTTGTCTTAAAATACGCAAATAAATACGCTGTCGTTATCGCAACAAAAACTGGGGAAGGCAACTCGGTTAGCAGGCCGTCAACTTCGTTAAGACAAAAAGAGCTGGCATTTCTCAAATTACGGATGCGTTCTTGTCTGGGTTAGGATGATTGTTGCGTTCCTCGTAGCTTTGCGGGTTATCATACACTGTGTTGACGTCTATCGTGTTGTGGCATGGGGGTGTGTACTATCTCGTGTACATAGTTTTAAATGCGAAGCATTTCTTAGCGAACCTCAGGCACTTTGGCCGTTTCTATCTACGTATCTATCTATCTATCTATCTATCTATCTAGCCGCCTACGTCTGAGTGCTCTCCTGGTCGTCTCCATAACTTGTAGTATACCAAAATTGGCATAGCATGAGATCAGTGTACGACGAACACGATTCACTGGTCATGACATGAATAACGCAAAATACCTGTCGCGTACGTCATAAAATCCTTTCTCTCAGTCACGTGTGGCACATACCCGTAAACCAGAGTTAATGTTATGCGGGTATGTGCCACAGGTGATACAGAGTCTCAACCAACACAGCAACCGTGAAAACACACATTGTCACGCAAGGAAAGTGCTAATAATAATCATTGTTGGGGTTTTATGTCCCGAAACAACGATATGATTATGACAGACGCCTTAGCGAAGGGCTCCGGAAATTTTGAGCATCGAGTATTCTTTAAAATGTACCGAGATCGCACAGAACACGGGCATCTAGCATTTTGCCTCCACTGAAATGCGACCGCCGCGGCCGGGATCGAACCCGCGACCTCTGGGTCAGCAACCGAGCACCTTAACCGCTACACCACCGCGGCGGACGCACGGAAGGTGAGGAAATTGAAGACAGAACACCCCTGGAGGACGCTCAACTACCATCCACTCGTCCACGTGCTCTGCAACACGGACTACGTGGATTACGCAAAAACTGGGGTCAATGCTCTCTACTATAAATCTGCTCAGAGAACTAGGCCTCTCATCATTACCGATGACATCAACATTCATTTATCAAGACTCAACAACGCTTGGTCCTTATACTGCGTGAAAGACGGATTGGATGTGGAGAGGGCATCAAAAGACCTCACTGCCGCGTCCATGACAGGAGGCATCATGGGTCATTTCATCGTAACAGTCATCCAGGATTTCCACCAGCTGCACTATACATCGCACTTCACTACACTTACCCCCGTATTCAGAAACGCTCCTTCACTTGAACTTGACTTGCCACCGCCTTCAGCGCGTTTAGAACGCGCTGCTTTTAGGCTGTGCCAAGGCATCACAAACGCGTTTCGAACGCGCTGTCCAAGACGGTGGCAAGTCAAGTTCAAGTCAAGGAGCGTTTCTCAATACGGGGGTAACCCCCATATTCAGAAACGCTCCTAGACGGTGGCAAGTCAAGTTCAAGTCAAGGAGCGTTTCTGTAATTTCTGAAGTTTTTGGATACGGGGGTAAACCCGTACTCAGAAACGCTCCTCGACTTGAACTTGACTTGCCACCGCCTTGGGCAGCGCGTTCGAAACGCGTTTGTGCTGCCTCGGCACAGCCTAAAAGCAGCGCGTTCGAAACGCCTTGAAGGCGGTGGGAAGTCAAGTTCAAGTCAAGGAGCGTTTCGAAATACGGGGGTTAGACTCCTCATAACCGCGAGCACGAACGGATCCGATTAACAAGTCCGGTCCAGCTGCTGGTGCTCACTGATCACGGTGATGATGACCTTATTCAAGCACTGTCAAGAATCCCTTCTACACATGCACACGGGTTCGCGACACGTGCATAAGTTCTCCGTCATAACGGACAGTTATAGGCACCGTACACTGACCAGAGGGAGCTGCGTTGCTCACACTGGCCCGTCCCAAGTTCGCTGGCATTGGCCGTTAGGGGCACGCAGAAAACAGATGCGCGAACGCGTCCCCCGTGTATCCCGGCCGCAGTCCGCCCACTCATTCAGAGAGGGAGACGCGCACATCGCGTTCCATTTTGAGCAACCCCGTCTCATTATTGCGTTTTTTGTCCGCCAGGTTTTGCGTTCTGGCGCTGCAGTCGCACTGGAAAACTCGACTGTACGGTGCCTATAGGCATAACAACTGTGACTGTAAAGTACGCGCAGTGCGCCTGCGCGTGCCACTCGGCTGTGTATATTGCAGCGCGTCTTATGTTTCATGAGTTGAAGCTACACGCTCCAAGACTGTCAGCAACGCTCAGCGCAAACCGCGCCACATTGTTCTGGAAGCTTCCCGATCATTGTAGGTCGTTTTGTTAATATTGCGCGCCGCACGCGAATGTTCCAGCTTTGTCGAGAGATAACGCCGCCACCAGTGATATCGCTGGAAAGTTCGATAGCCCCTGTATAAAAGCCGACACGCTTGACCGCTTGCCAGTTGATCGACGGTCGACGCTGTGTTCGCCGCTATCAGTTTATTGCTGTAGCTGGAGTTTCATTTTCCCGGCCACAAGTTCGGCCTAATAAAGAGTTTCATCTCGGACGTGCTGACTGCTGCATTCGTCAACGTCACGACCACGTGACATCTGGTGGAGGTGCTGTTCCTTCATGATCCGAACGCCCCCGTCAAGCCGTGAACCCAGCCCCCAGCGCGAAGACATCGACGCCAACCACGACCAGCGAGCTAGCCGTAGGCACCAAGGCCTAGCACCGGAGTACGGGCCTCTACCCGACAACACTCGGAACAGGAAGGCCAGGACCACGACTGCGGCAACGATGACAGACACTGCGCCACCGCCCGCGATCATGATGCAGCAGCCAAGGGAGCGCCCGATCTTTCGGGGATCATCATGTGAGGACCCAGAAACGTGGCTCGAGTCGTACGAGAGGACTGCGGCCTTCAACAACTGGGACCTCAGCGACAAGTTACGCTACGTGTACTTCTCTTTGGAAGACAGCGCCAGGACCTGGTTCGAGAACAGGGAGTCTACGCTGACAACGTGGGACATCTTCCGGACCAGCTTCCTCGCAGCGTTCACAAGCGTCGTACGAAAAGAAAGGGCCGCCGCTTTACTGGAGACACGGGTCCAGCTCCCGAATGAAAACGTGACAATCTTCGCGGAAGAAATGGCTAGACACTTCCGCCACACCGACCCTAACATGACCGAGGAGAAGAAGGTACGTTTTCTCATGCGAGGAGTAAGGCAAGAGCTCTTCGCTGGGCTCACGCGGAACCCACCCAAGACAGTCCAGGAATTTGTCTCCGAGGCCACAACAATCGCGAGCACGTTGGAAATGCGCACCCGGCAATACAACCGCAGCTTCTCGACCACAAGCTACTCCGACGTTCAAGCGCTAGGATCCACCGACCTGCGTGAGACGATTCGAGCAGTCGTGCAAGAGGAGCTGCGAAAACTTCTGCCTTCGTCGCAACCTCAAGTAGATTCCATCGCCGACGTCGTGCGCCAGGAGATCCAGCATTCACTCGGTGCGCCTCAGCTAGTAGAGCCGCAGCCGCAAGCTATGAGCTATGCTGCTGCAGCCCGCCGTCATGCTCCTCCTCCACGCCCACGCCAAGACGACACACCGCCGCAGTACCGTCGCCAGACGCCGCCGCCGCCGCCGCCACCACCGACGCCCTACCGTCCACCTGTCGGCCAGACGCCGGCGCCGCCACCGACGCCCTACCGCCCACCTGGCGGCCAGCGCCACACCCCGAGGAAGACCGATGTCTGGCGCGCCCCTGACAACCGCCCGCTCTGCTACCACTGCGGGGAGGCCGGCCACACGTACCGCCGCTGCCAGTACCGTCAGATGGGGCTACGCGGATTCGCCGTCAACGCGCCGCGCCCGTAGCCAGGCGAACGGCCTCGCGACATCGACGACTACCTCACCGGAAAACAGTGGCAAGAACGACGACCTTCCCGCTCGCCGTCGCCCGGCCGTTACATGTCACCGCACCGCCGGCAGTACACTGGCCCAAACCGGGGCCGGTCGCCTAGCCCGTATCCGGGAAACTAAGGGCAGCAACCGATGGAGGTGCGGTTGCTGCACGACGAAATGCCGAAGATCCTCCGCGGCCGCCGACGACGACAACGCGACGAGACCTGCAGAACACGACGCGAAGCAGACGAAGCCCTGCCGACGAAACCTCGCGGATTGAAGAAGACCCGACGACGCAACATAGAAGCAGCGGAACATACCGACGCAGCCGTGACCCGACGCCGCGACCCAACCGCAACGCAAGACGACGAACTAGCGACCTCGACGTTATCATCGACGGCCACAACGTCACCGCTCTCGTCGACACTGGGGACGACTATTCCGTCATCAGTGGGTCATTCGCCACCAAGCTGAAGAAAGTAAAGACCGCTTGGAGTGGACCCGAAATCCGGACAGCTGGAGGCCACCTGATAACGCCGATTGGTGTCTGCACGGCGAGAGTCACCATCAATAACCGAACTTATCCTGCGAGCTTTGTAATCATACAAAACTGCTCCAGGGATGTGATACTTGGAATGGACTTCCTAAGTGACCATGGCGCCGTCATCGACCTGAGGTCTGAGTCGATAACACTGACCTCAGACAAAGCGCTCCCGCCCCACGCGATGCCGGGCAACCATGCATTGAATGTGATAGAAGAGCAGGTGACCATTCCGCCGCGCTCCAGCGTCATTATTTCCGTCGGCACCGAAAAATCTGCGAACCTTGAAGGCGTCATCGAGGGCGATCAGCACCTACTCCTGAACCGTCAAATTTGCGTTGCACGAGGCATAGCCGAGCTGCGTGACGGTAAAGCAAAGGTAGTGCTGACAAACTTCAGCCACGAATATAGGCACGTCAACCTTGGTACGACGGTTGCCTACATCGACGAATGTGTAGCCGCCAGCGATGCTTTCGCCCTCTTCGATACTGCCGAACCTGCTTCGACGAATAGAGGTCCCGAACCGGATTTTGACGTCAACCCGAGCCTTCCGAAGGCCAAGCAGACCAGCTCAAAAGCCTGCTCCTACAATACAAGGAGTGTTTCTCGTCGTCATCGCGGGTCCAACAAACGCCCCTTGCGAAGCACCGCATTATAACAGAAGAAAATTCTCGACCACTCCGTCAGAGCCCCTACAGAGTTTCTACTCGAGAGCGCGACGCGATAAAGAAACAAGTCGACGAGATGTTACGCGACAACATCATCCAGCCGTCCAAGAGTCCGTGGGCGTCACCCGTGGTGTTAGTGAAGAAGAAGGACGGGACACTGCGCTTCTACGTTGATTATCGGCGCCTGAACAAAATCACGACGAAGGACGTGTACCCCCTCCCACGAATAGACGACACCCTGGATCGACTTAACAACGCGACGTACTTTTCGTCGATGGACCTCAAGACCGGCTACTGGCAAATCGAAGTCGACGAGAGAGACCGAGAAAAGGCTGCCTTTATAACACCCGACGGCCTGTTTGAGTTCAAGGTCATGCCTTTCGGTCTTTGCTCGGCACCTGCGACGTTCCAGCGTGTCATGGACACCGTACTGGCCGGATTGAAGTGGCAGACGTGCCTAGTGTATTTGGACGACGTCGTCGTGTTTTCCTCGACCTTCGACGAGCATCTCCGGCGGCTTGAGCCAGTACTTCAAGCAATCAAGGCCTCTGGACTGACCCTGAAGCCAGAAAAGTGCCGATTCGCGTACGACGAGCTGTTGTTTCTGGGTCATGTGATCAGCAAGTCTGGAGTGCGCCCAGACCCGCGGAAAACAGCTGCCATCGCCCATCCCAGCTGCCACCCACCGACAAGAAGGCCATGCGCCGATTTCTCGGCCTATGCGCCTATTACAGACGCTTCATCAAAAACTTTTCACGTTTCGCCGAACCACTGACGCTTCTCACGAAGAATAACGTGGAATTCAGGTGGGAAACGGCGCAAGTGCAAGCCTTTCAAGAACTTAAACGACGCCTGAAGACGCCACCCATATTTGCGCATTTCGACGATTGCGCCGATACGGAAATACACACCGACGCAAGCAGCGTAGGACTCGGTGCCGTCCTTGTGCAAAAGACTGACGAGCTTGAAAGGGTTATCATTTATGCTAGCCGGTCACTATCCAAGGCAGAAGCAAACTATTCCACAACAGAAAAGGAATGCCTTGCCATCCTCTGGGCTACGTCAAAGTTTCGCCCCTACCTCTATGGCAGGCCCTTCAAAGTTGTCAGTGGCCATCACGCATTATGTTGGCTAGCTAACTTGAAGGACCCTTCAGGTCGTCTCGCACGATGGAGTCCGAGGCTTCAAGAATTCGATATTACCGTCGTGTACAAGTCCGGACGAAAACACTCTGACGCCGACTGCCTGTCTCGTGCCCCTGTCGACGGGCCGCCGCAAGACGACGACGATGACTGCTTCCTCGGAACTATAAGTGCCGACGACTTCGCCGAAAGGCAACGGGCCGACGCGGAACTGGGGGGCCTTATTGAGTACCTCGAGTGCAAGACCACCGTTGTTCCGAAGGTATTCAAGCGAGGACTGCCGTCGTTTTTCTTACGGAACGGCGTTCTCCTGAAGAAGAACTTCTCGCCCCTTCGAACCGACTCTACGTCGCCCACTACGTTAAGACTTGCCGAGATTGCCAGCGACGGAAGACACCGCCGACTAGGCCAGCTGGACTTCTGCAGCCAATCGAACCACCTCACCGGCCGTTCCAGCAAATCGGGATGGACCTACTGGGGCCGTTCCAGACGTCGACTTCCGGCAACAAGTGGATCGTCGTAGCAACTGACTACCTCACTCGCTACGCCGAGACAAAGGCCTTGCCCAAAGGCAGTGCCGCCGAGGTAGCCAAGTTCTTCGTGGAGAACATCGTCTTGCGTCATGGCGCCCCAGAGGTCCTCATCACAGACAGAGGTACCGCCTTTACTGCTGACTTAACTCAGGCGATCTTCAAATACAGCGAGACGAGCCACCGCCGCACCACCGCCTACCATCCACAGACCAATGGCCTCACCGAACGTCTAAATAAGACCATCGCCGACAAGCTGGCCATGTACGTCGACGTTGAGCACAAGACGTGGGACGCCGTCCTTCCGTACGTGACCTTCGCTTACAACACGGCCGTCCAGGAAACGACGCAGATGACGCCGTACAAGTTGGTCTACGGAAGGAGCGCGGCGACGACGCTCGACGCCATGCTACCGAACGTGACCGACGAAGAAAATCTCGACGCCGCCGCTTACTTACAACGTGCCGAAGAAGCTCGACAGCTCGCCCGCCCACACCGACAGCCGTCGCTACAATCTTCGACGACGCTTCGTGGAGTACCAGCCCGGCGACCGTGTTTGGGTCTGGACGCCAATACGACGACGCGGACTGAGCGAGAAGCTTCTGCGACGATACTTCGGACCGTACAGGGTACTTCGACGTCTCGGCGCACTCGACTACGAGGTTGTCCTCGACGGCATCACGAACTCTCAGAGGCGCCGAGCTCGACTCGAGGTCGTGCATGTGGTGCGCCTTAAACCGTACTATGCACGCTAACGCACCAGAGGACTCTAATGTTTGCTTTCTTTATTAGTTTTCTTTAGTATTGCATTTATTCATGTTCTGTTTTCAAGCATCGGTACGATGCTTTTTCAGAGGGGGGCATTGCCGCGCGTCTTATGTTTCACTAGTTGAAGCTACATGCTCCAAGACTGTCAGCAACGCTCAGCGCAAACCGCGCCACATTGTTCGCGAAGCTTCCCGATCATTGTAGATCGTTTTGTTGAGATTGCGCGCCGCACGCGAATGTTCCAGCTTTGTCGAGAGATAACGCCGCCACCAGCGATATCGCTGGAAAGTTCGATAGCGCCTGTATAAAAGCCGACACGCTTGACCGCTAGCCAGTTGATCGATGGTCGACGCTCTGTTCGCCGCTATCAGTTTATTGCTGTAGCTGGAGTTTCATTTTCCCGGCCACAAGTTCGGCCTAATAAAGAGTTTCATCTCGGACGTGCTGACTGCTGCCTTCGTCGACGTCACGACCACGTGACAATATATCTAGGGAAACTTTTCTGAATGAAGCTTAGTAGCGAGTAACGCCTTTGCTGTGCATCTGTGTTCCTTCTTTGTCCTGTTCGTACAGTATCGAGTATTGAAGAATACAAGCACTACATATCAGTTTATCGCGTCTGGGGTTCGTAACACCGATGTTGGTGTTGCCATCTTTACGAAACTGTAAATAACTGGCTATATATTACATATGCGGCTCTTCCGTAAATCATTCCGTAAATCATTCCGTAAATTTTCGCTCAATGTGAAAAATTACGCACAGACACCAAGCTCTCAGCGGGAGAAGCATCTAGATACCTACATAGAAGCCGTCCAAAAAGACATACTTCGGGAATATAACACACACAGACCGGCATCAGCTAAAAATCTCTCAAGAAAGGAGTATGACTCACTTAAGGCACTAAGTGAACGAACGGATATCGTCATAAAACCAGCGGATAAAGGGGGAGGGATTGTAACATTAAATAAATCGGACTATATCCAAGAGGGCAACCGCCAATTAACTAACACCTCTTTTTACAAACCACTTTATAAAGACCCAACTCTAGAACATCAAGCAATAATAAACACCGCACTCCATGATCTCGTGGAGCTCGGAGAGTTAGATCCTAAAATTTCTAAGGCCCTTACTGTAGCACGTGCTACACCAGGACGGTTTTATATGCTTCCGAAAATACACAAGAAAGGAAACCCCGGCAGACCAATTATTTCGGGAAGAGGTACCCTCACCGAACCAATATCAAGCTACATAGACTCCCTAATTAAGGACATTCCGCCTACACACTCCTCCTACCTACGTGATACCAACCACTTCATACGGATCATCAACGATATAAAAATGCCTGATGGTGCCTTTCTTGTAACTCTTGATGTAACTTCCCTTTACACTAATATTCCCCATAAAGACGGCATCAAAACATTAGTAGAGTCCTATAGTGAGCACAAATGTGATGACTCGCCAAGTCCAACAGTAATTGAAACCCTTGCGAAGCTGGTACTTCAACTCAATAGCTTTGAGTTTCATAACCAATACTATCTACAAATAAATGGCACTGCTATGGGGACTCGAATGGCACCCAACTACGCTAATATTTTTATGAATGATCTTGAAACTAAGTTCTTGTCAACCCACAAAATTAAGCCCCTTCTTTACAAACGCTTCTTAGATGATATCTTTATCATTTGGACGGATACACAAGAGAACTTAATTAATTTTATAGAATCCTTCAACAAAGCTCATCCAGACATAACTTTCACTCACACATACTCAAGAACTGAAATCAATTTCCTCGACGTCCACGTAAAAGTAAAAGACGGGTCCTTGACTAGTACCGTTTACAAAAAGCCTACAGACAGACAGCAGCAGGGGCGTAGCCAGAAATTTTTTTCGGGGGGGTTCAACCATACTTTATGTATGTTCGTGCGTGCGTTTGTATGTGCGCGTGTATATATACGCAAGCAAAACTCAAAAGTTTCGGGGGGGGTTTGAACCCCCCCAACCCCCCCCCCCTGGCTACGCCCCTGGACAGCAGTACCTTCACTTCGATAGTTGCCACCCTCGTCACTGCAAGACGAGCATCCCGTACTCGCAAGCCCACCGATTCAGGAGAATTTGCTCCCGCCCCGAAGACTTTGAGGCCAACGCAAATAACTTGCGCAACGCACTTGCGAAGCAACACTATCCTCCTTCTATAGTCAACGACGCCATACGTAAAGGGGCAAACCTAGATCGCCAACAACTACTTTATCAGCAGAAAGAATTAAACCAAGAGGGACGGAAAAACTTGGTTCTAACATTTGGAAGCAACCCCCCTAACGTAAACAAAATTCTAAAAAGACACTATAACATCTTACAACAGAGTAAACGACTATCAAGAATTTTCCCTTCCCCTCCGCGAGTCGTTTATAGACGCCCCAAAAACATTAAGGATTACCTTGTACGTTCGAAAACCGATAAGGCACCTGTAACTGGATGCCAGCCATGCGGCAAGGCTCGTTGCAAGGTGTGCAAACACATACAGACAACTAAATTCGTTGAAAGCACGCATTCCAATTTCAAACACTCTCTTCACTCAAACCTTAACTGTGACAGCTCTAATGTAGTATACCTCCTCGAGTGCGGAGTATGCAGTATTCAATACATAGGTCAGATAGACACGGCCTTCCGCACCCGCTTTAATAACCATCGTTCCCATGTTAATTCGTTTCCGCATCTTCCTCTGTCTCAGCATATAAATTCCGAAAACCACCCATTTGATTCCATCAAGGTTACACTCCTGCAAAGTGGTTTCTCCAGTACAAGGGAGCGTGAACAGCGCGAATCCTATATGATTTATAAATTTAATACATTGAAGGCTGGCCTAAACATCAATCCGGGCATACTGTCTTCAATTCGTGCTCTGGAAGATTCAAGTTAATAATAATCTTAACTGAAGGTCTCTCTTTTTTTATTTATTATTTTATTATTTTTTCGGACATCGCTTCAGGAGCACGCTGTCGGACATACAGCAGGCTCACACGCATTCCAATCTTAAGGTATTCTCCATTTTCTTCATAAGCATTAACTGGAGCCACAAACCGGAGATCGTGACCACCTGTTTTTTAGTAAATGTGCCTTTGTACACTCTTCCCGGACTTTTACTAAGCTTTTTGAGTTGACTGCCTTTAAGCGCTTATCCCTTCTTGTGAAGCTTCATCCCCTCACAGGCTTCAGGAGCAAATGTGGAGGGGGGGAACCGAAGACGTGAGGTGTGACAATGGGCTGGAGGAATGCACCCATGTTGTGTTGGGGCTTCAAAGCATTCGAACTCGACTAGTGACTAAGGAATGTACCTCACCTGGACGATCTTTGGATATCAGCGAAGTTTTTGTTTTCTTTCTTTTCTCTTCTTTTCTCTTTTTTTCTTTTATTCAGGAAACACGTGTGTTTCGTAGGCCAAAGTATGTGCACGTGTGGTGTTGACGATTTTTTTTCTTTTTTTCTTTTTTTTCAAGAAACACGTGTTATTCTTATGTCAGTCAAAGTATGTGCACAAGCGTATTCGCGACTTTCGTAGGCCAAAGTATGTGCACGTGGGGTGTTGACGATTTTTTTCTTTTTTCTTTTTTTTCTTTTCTCTCAAGAAACACGTGTTATTCTTATGTCAGTCAAAGTATGTGCACAAGCGTATTCGCGACTTATTTCGGCAGGTTTCTTACCTCTCTCTTTTTTTTTCTTTCTTTTCTTTCTTTTTTCTTTTTTTTTCTGTATGTACTTTTTCTTAACCTTTTTCTCTTTCTCTCGGCTCGGAGAGCGATGATATAAAAGCGCACCGAAGCCTGGTAAATTTCATCCTGATGAAGATTAATCTTGCTCCTGAAGTAGTTGGTGTATGCGACGTTCAGTCTGATGCGGTGCAAGCATGTTTCATCTTGCCTGTTTAGGTCTCGCGGCATATCAAAGTTACACGATGGGTCAATCTTGTAAAGTGGTCCATACTGGTGATTAGCATCTGTCCAGAGGGATCGCTGGAGCCGCCAAGCGTGTGCCGATACGATTGTCGCGGCATCTTTTCTCGAGAAAGGTATCTTGATGATTTCTCTCGAGGCGTCATGTCCAGCTTTGGCAGCGTCATCAGCATGGACGTTGCCTTGTATTCCACAGTGGGCAGGTATCCACTGCAGAGCAATGCGGTGATGGAGGCCACAGGCTTTGTTGCATAGATATTTGATGTCCATGACGAGTTGGTCTTGCGTGCGTGGAGACTTCAGAGACTGCAGCGCCGCTCTTGAGTCGGTGAAGATGACCCAAGACTCAGCTGTCTGATCTACAATGTAATTAAAAGCAGCCCGTAGTGCAGCCAGTTCAGTCGCTGTAGATGAAGTGCGGTGACTAAGAGTGGCAGAGATGGTGACATTGGCAGATGGAATCCAGACACCAATTGCAGACGATGTAGGTGTAACAGAGCCATCAGTGTAAATATGACGGTGAGCTCTGTAATTATTTTCCACGTGCTGTAGGGTAAAATATGTTAGTGCTGGTCCGAACACGCTACGCTATGGTGAGAAGGAAGGGGAAAAGATTAAAAGAAGAGCGGAGAGAAGAACAGGCGCGAAAATAATAAAAACAAAAAAGAAACACTGCAGATCCTACGGAGTGTGGGAATCATTTCATACGAAGCCTTAAGGCGGCAGCAACCTTTGCCGGATGTATCGCTTTGAGCCAAGTGTTACAAGGCAATTGTTGTGGTCTAGCGAGAGAGAGAGACAAAAATGAGGGAAACACCGGCAAGTCAACCAAAATTACAACGTCCGGTCTGCTACCCTACGCTATGGTGAGAAGGAAGGGGAAAAGATTAAAAGAAGAGCGGAGAGAAGAACAGGCGCGAAAATAATAAAAACAAAAAAGAAACACTGCAGATCCTACGGAGTGTGGGAATCATTTCATACGAAGCCTTAAGGCGGCAGCAACCTTTGCCGGATGTTTCGCTTTGAGCCAAGTGTTACAAGGCAATTGTTGTGGTCTAGCGAGAGAGAGAGACAAAAATGAGGGAAACACCGGCAAGTCAACCAAAATTACAACGTCCGGTCTGCTACCCTACGCTATGGTGAGAAGGAAGGGGAAAAGATTAAAAGAAGAGCGGAGAGAAGAACAGGCGCGAAAATAATAAAAACAAAAAAGAAACACTGCAGATCCTACGGAGTGTGCGAATCATTTCATACGAAGCCTTAAGGCGGCAGCAACCTTTGCCGGATGTTTCGCTTTGAGCCAAGTGTTATGAGCGCTGCCTGTGTGTCTTCTTCGTGCTTTCTTTTGTCCTTGTGTCGAGTTCACGCTCCAACCAATTGCTTCTAAATTACGAGGTGGCTGGATGTATTCGTGTTATTTCAGTAGTTGTGACATATCATATGCTTCCCAGGCACGCGTAGTACATTGGCATGTAAAGGGTAGCTCATAGTTCGATATAACGTCGGCACTCACGTTAGAGCAGAGACGTCAGTTTTATCGCCAAATGTGAGCGATACGGCGAGGTGATTTGCATATCATGCGTAGCGGACACAGACCAACAAGTAGGAAACTAGATAGATATACAGGCAGACAGAAATGCTCAAGCTGGCTTTCGTGCGCTAAGAAATGTTTCGAATTTAAAAGAAAAGGAATGTGCAAAGCAGGACTACTACAACCGATCTAATAGGCCACTGCCATGCAAAAAGTTCAATAAGGCCTTCGCAGACTTTCGGTGTGAGGAGAGTTCAGGTCACCACTCAACTACTGACTGTTCTGACAGGGGCGTGTCAAGGCGGCCTAACACCGCAGCCTGCAGCAGTCAGGGCACGCTGTAGCGAGGACAGCGATAAAGAACGTATAGCAACCGCGCCGAGCGAGCATGCTCGGCGCTCGGAGTCCACGTTCGCATCGTGTTGTGTTTACTGTGCGGGCACGGAGTGTTGCCTGGGAACTCGAGTTACGGCGGCCGGGTCGGCCGGGTGTTGTAAACACAGCCGCCGGGCCGAAGCTGCGCCAGTCGCCCCGTCGCTGCTGCCTCGTTCACCTCGCAGCGCTTTTGCTTTAATATACGAGTTCTTATTGTAGACGTGCCTTTGTCTTTTTTTTACTTGTGAACACGCAATATCATCACGCAACCAACGCCCTGCACGTCTACAAATTGGTGACCACGGACTATCGAAATTTTTACAAGCATTTTCCTGGCTGCGACGACGATAGAAACCACCGGCGAATCCAGACAAGCATCCCCCGACCCTGCAGCGACGCAAGCAGTTTCCGCCGTCTCTTTTCGGCTTCCGCAATTCTGGCCTGCTGATCCGTCTCTCTGGCTGGCGCAAGTAAACAGCCAGTTTGTCACGGCCCGGGTAACGACTCAGACATCAAAATTCCACCACGTGGTGTCTGCGCTTCCACCGGAGATCGCCAGCGAAATCAGAGACCTCATTCTGGCCCCGCCGGAGACGAACCCCTACGAGAAGTTGTCGGCCGAGCTCCTGAAACGCACTTCGTCTTCAGAGAGGCAGCGTCTCCAACAGCTGCTTTCTGCTGAAGAACTAGGCGACCGTAAGACTTCAGAGCTTTTGCGCCTTCTTCAGCAGCTTCTTGGTGACAAGGCCACCTCGTTCGATCAGGACCTGCTACGAGAGCTCTTCCTACAGCGCCTGCCTTCGACCGTCCGCATAGTGCTCGCCGCTGCAGCGGACTTGTCGCTGGAAAAGCTCGCGCAGCTTGCCGACTCCGTGATGGAATTCGACTCCCCAACCATGTCAGCGATCGCGACCACTTCCACAACAAGTGAGGCATCTCGCCCTTCGCCACCAGACCTGCAAGCCCTACGCGACGACATTCGCAGCCAGATCGAACAGCTATCCACTCAGATAGCTACCCTGTCTGCGGGCTCTCGATCCTCGTCACGCCGCCGCTCCTCTTCCCGCCGGCGCTCCTCATCACGGTCTCCGCATCCCGGCGAGTGTTGGTATCACCGGACCTTCGGTGCAGCCGCCTGAAAGTGCTCATCTCCCTGCACTTTCTCGGGAAACGCTCCGACTCACCACTAGAAGCGGCGAGTGGTGGCGGTCCAGCAAGCAGCCGCTTGTTCTTCGTTTTGGACAAGGCCTCTGGGCTCCGTTTCCTCGTGGACACGGGAGCCGAAGTTAGCATTCTTCCACCCTCACCCGCATTCGCGAAGAATCGCCGATCTGCACTTACGCTGCAAGCGGCCAACAAGACCACCATCATGACTTACGGTGAGCGCGCGCTCACGCTGAACATTGGACTCTGTCGCGTTTTCCGTTGGGTATTCCTAGTAGCGGACGTTTCTTACCCAATTCTCGGAGCGGACTTCCTTCGTCATTTCGACCTGCTCGTGGACATCTCCCGCAAGCGCCTTGTCGATGTTAAGACACACCTAACGGTGCAAGGTGTAGCGTCAACAACCGGCATCACCGCAGCTATCAACAAGCCATCTTCGTCAGTGTACGAAGAGTTACTCGACGACTTTCCAAGGTTGCTTCGCCCGTCCAATTTTCTGCGCCCTGTCAAGCACGATGTTACCCACTACATTGTTACCTCAAGGCCACCTGTCCATGGTCGTTCACGACGCCTCGCGCCAGATCGACTCAAGGTTTCCCGAGCTGAATTTGATCACATGCTCGAGCTTGGCATTGTGCAACCGTCATCAAGTCCTTGGGCTTCTCCGCTGCACACGGTGCCCAAGAAGTCCCCAGGTGACTGGCGACCCTGCGGCGACTACCGCGCTTTGAACAACGCCACCGTTCCTGATCGCTACCCACTGCCTAACATCGCGGACTTCACAGCAGCACTGCATGGAGCAACCATTTTTCGAAGATTCACCTGGTCAAGGCGCATCATCAGATACCTGTCGAACCCTCGGACATTCCCAAGACTGCTGTCATAACACCTTTCGGCCTTTTTGAATACCTGAGGATGCCCTTCGAACTCCGTAACGCCGCTCAAACATTCCAGCGGTTTGTGAACACAGTCACACGAGGCCTGCCGTTCTGCTTTGCATACATCGATGATCTGCTCATCTTTAGCCGCAACGCAGACGAACACCTTTCCCATCTTCGACAGCTCTTCGAACGCCTTGCTGAATACGGCCTCATCGTCAACAAAACCAAGTGTGCGTTCGGATGCCTGAACTGGACTTTCTCGGACACCACGTTGATTGTCATGGAATCCGGCCACTCCCTTCCAAAGTGCAAGTTGTTCGAGACTTCCCAAAGACAACTTCTTTGCGTCAACTGCGCGAGTTCCTGGGACTGATCAATTTCTATCGGCGTTTCATTCCCCGCTGTGCTTACCTGATTAGACCCCTTACTGACCTGCTTGAGGGTAAGAAGAAGAAGTGTACTCCCATTATGTGGTCTGAGAATGCATCAAGCTCCTTTGAAGCAGTTAAGACAGAGCTCACAGACGCCACCCTGCTTGTTCACCCAACACCAGACGCTCCACTCTGCCTCATGACCGACGCGTCGGATGTGGCAGTTGGAGCCGCCTTACAACAGTTCGTTGACGGATCGTGGCAGCCGTTGGCATTCTTCTCGCGCAAGTTGTCACCCAAAGAAAGCCGCTACAGCACTTTCGGACGTGAACTCCTTGCTGCTTCAATAAAACTTCCTCTCGGGCTAGTTGGTGTTGTATCCCAGACATCATATTTTTTTTAGCGCAAACAGGAAGAAATAGAACGAACTGGCTGAGAAGAGAAGAAGACAGTGCACAGGGCAAGCGCTAGACATCAACTGGTTTTATTTAGAAAAAAAAAACACGGAAAAGACAGATCTCCTAAAGCGCATGCGCGCAGTCGTAGCATAGCTAATCAAACATCGACATGAATAATCTGAACTCGTTACCGTACAAATGTATAGACGTATCACTAATACACTCTGTGCCCTTGCTCCTAATATGGAAAGCTTCCAGCAACTCCCTTCCCAAGGTATCACCACCCTTACCCAGAATCTTGATCTCGCTTAGCCGCGGTGCACACGTGCAGGCTGCGCAATGAACCGGTAAATGCGCATTACTACCATTTTTCAAGGACAGCTCATGTTCCCGCGAACGATCGTTGATGCACCTCCCGGTCTGACCTATGTAGGTTTTCCCACATGATAGTGGTATGGCATACACCACGCCTATTGCGCACCTCACGTACGGCCTGGCATGGTTCTTTTTGCATCCATGCTTGTCTTTTTCATCGCATACGCGTGCGCACAGGCCACCCAGTTTCCGAGGGGCGCAGAACACGACAGAAACGCCGTGCTTGCTGGCGACCTTCTTAAGGTTGTGGGACATCCTGTGGATGTACGGTACCACTTCAGGTCCCCGCCTCACTCGTGCGTCACTGGGAATTTTCGGTTTCATGCCTCTCATGTTCTTCAAGATGTTTTGGGAAACTGCACCAACGACCGCGCACGGATAACCAGCTGCCCGTAGCCTTGCTAATTGAACTTGAAAGCTGTCCTGCATAGTGTGCGTACACGACTTCACCAGAGCAGACTCGAGGCAAAGCTTCGCAATACCCCTTTTCACTAGCTTAGAGTGCGCCGAATCATAAGGCAACAAATCTTTTTGCGCACGTGGGTTATACTGCCAACAAACATGGTCTTCTCTAAGATGTAATTTCAAATCTAAAAACTGTATGGAACCATCTGATGGCAGTTCATGAGTGAAGTTCAAGCCTTGCCCATGTTGGTGAAAAAGTGATAAAATGTGGTCAACGCAGTTATGCAGGGAAGAATCCGTGTTAGTCTTTAAAATGATCAAGAAGTCATCAACGTATCTAAAACCCTTCAGGAATACCTTGTCGTCAAGTACACTAAGAACATTGTTATCAAAAGCCGCAAAAAAAATGTTGCAGAGCACAGGTGCCACACAAGAACCGATGCAAACACCTTGGCGTTGTACATAAAGTTTCTCTTTAAAAGATACAAACGTTGATTTCAGGTAAAACTCTAATAAATTCATAAAATTGAGCACAGACATCCCTGCGGAATTCTGAAATTGGACCACGCCGTTGTTATCAATACAACCTTGAACAGCAGCAAGCACTTCTCTTTGGGGCACAGAGTAAAACAAATCTTCTACATCTACTGAAAAACACTGACCTATTGCCTCCCCACCCTGGATGAAGGCAATGATCAAGATTCTGGGTAAGGGTGGTGATACCTTGGGAAGGGAGTTGCTGGAAGCTTTCCATATTAGGAGCAAGGGCACAGAGTGTATTAGTGATACGTCTATACATTTGTACGGTAAGGAGTTCAGATTATTCATGTCGATGTTTGATTAGCTATGCTACGACTGCGCGCATGCGCTTTAGGAGATCTGTCTTTTCCGTGTTTTTTTTCTAAATAAAACCAGTTGATGTCCTGCGCTTGCCCTGTGCACTGTCTTCTTCTCTTCTCAGCCAGTTCGTTCTATTTCTTCCTGTTTGCGCTAAAAAAAATATGATGTCTGGGATACAACACCAACTAGCCCGAGAGGAAGTTTTATTGAAGCATATTTCTAGTACAGTGGGCCCTTTCTTTGACGCGACTTCTACGAACCTACAGACAGGCCTCCTGTGTCATGTCGTGCAGTCGGTGTGTAGGTCAAGACTCATCGGGTTCTGTCTCCGAAATAGCTGTGTACCGGCGGAGGTGAGTGCCCTTTTTGGGACGTTCATAGCTACGACAGGGCATGTGAAGCGGATTTGTAAAATTTTGAGGTCAGAATTATGGAACCAAGTGAGACTCAGCTGGGAAAGACTGCGCGCCTTGTGCTACGTGTCGCATCCGCCTATGGTTGCTGAACAATTGGTCCGAGACCTGAAGCGTAAAGCTGCCCAGGCGACAGAATTCTTGTGGGCGAGCTGGTTAAAAGGGCTCCTCCGAATTAAAAATGTCGAGAAGAGGCCTCCGCGGAAGAATGGAGTGCTCGTACCAGAAACACGGATCAGGATCCCGGAGAAGATTTCCGAAGTACTTAACAAAGGGCCGAAATTCAGCCACGAACCAAGCCTTCGGCCTCAGGAACTACTGGCAATGAATAGACGCATTTCCGGAAAGGCTGTAAAGGAAGACCAGGAGAGCTGCCTATTAGAGGGTGTGGACGTGATTACAGGAGTAGCCAGGGGCGGTGGACTGAAAACCAGGAAAGACCTTACGGCTTGTGTGGTGACCTTCTTCAAGGGTAACGACCTGCGTCTGGTCCAGTCCGACGAAGAAGGCCGTTTCGTCGTGTTTTCAGCAGGTGCCTACGACGAAAAGGCACTAGGGGCCATTGAAAAGAACTTCATATCAGTGAAACAGAAGGCGACAAAGGTCAAGAAGAAGGCGGCCGTGTTGTGCGAGGACCTTGGGTTGACCAAGCTAGCTAAAGGTGTAAAGGACAGTAAGTGTGGCGTGTTATCTGTGTTTTTCACCGCGAAATCGCACAAACCGGCAATTCCATTCCGAACGGTTGTAAGCGAACGTGGCTCGTGGCAACAGCTCGTCAGCCGGTTTTTGCAGAAGCAGTTAAGTTCCCTAGTTATCGACGACCCTTTTTTAACAAGAAGTTCTCAAGATGTCATTGCCTTCATCCAGGGTGGGGAGGCAATAGGTCAGTGTTTTTCAGTAGATGTAGAAGATTTGTTTTACTCTGTGCCCCAAAGAGAAGTGCTTGCTGCTGTTCAAGGTTGTATTGATAACAACGGCGTGGTCCAATTTCAGAATTCCGCAGGGATGTCTGTGCTCAATTTTATGAATTTATTAGAGTTTTACCTGAAATCAACGTTTGTATCTTTTAAAGAGAAACTTTATGTACAACGCCAAGGTGTTTGCATCGGTTCTTGTGTGGCACCTGTGCTCTGCAACATTTTTTTGGCGGCTTTTGATAACAATGTTCTTAGTGTACTTGACGACAAGGTATTCCTGAAGGGTTTTAGATACGTTGATGACTTCTTGATCATTTTAAAGACTAACACGGATTCTTCCCTGCATAACTGCGTTGACCACATTTTATCACTTTTTCACCAACATGGGCAAGGCTTGAACTTCACTCATGAACTGCCATCAGATGGTTCCATACAGTTTTTAGATTTGAAATTACATCTTAGAGAAGACCATGTTTGTTGGCAGTATAACCCACGTGCGCAAAAAGATTTGTTGCCTTATGATTCGGCGCACTCTAAGCTAGTGAAAAGGGGTATTGCGAAGCTTTGCCTCGAGTCTGCTCTGGTGAAGTCGTGTACGCACACTATGCAGGACAGCTTTCAAGTTCAATTAGCAAGGCTACGGGCAGCTGGTTATCCGTGCGCGGTTGTTGGTGCAGTTTCCCAAAACATCTTGAAGAAGATGAGAGGCATGAAACCGAAAATTCCCAGTGACGCACAAGTGAGGCGGGGACCTGAAGTGGTACCGTACATCCGCAGGATGTCCCACAACCTTAAGAAGGTCGCCAGCAAGCATGGCGTTTCTGTCGTGTTCTGCGCCCCTCGGAAACTGGGTGGCCTGTGCGCACGCGTATGCGATGAAAAAGACAAGCATGGATGCAAAAAGAACCATGCCAGGCCGTACGTGAGGTGCGCAATAGGCGTGGTGTATGCCATACCACTATCATGTGGGAAAACCTACATAGGTCAGACCGGGAGGTGCATCAACGATCGTGCGCGGGAACATGAGCTGTCCTTGAAAAATGGTAGTAATGCGCATTTACCGGTTCATTGCGCAGCCTGCACGTGTGCACCGCGGCTAAGCGAGATCAAGATTCTGGGTAAGGGTGGTGATACCTTGGGAAGGGATTTGCTGGAAGCTTTCCATATTAGGAGCAAGGTCACAGAGTGTATTAGTGATACGTCTATACATTTGTACGGTAACGAGTTCAGATTATTCATGTCGATGTTTGATTAGCTATGCTACGACTGCGCGCATGCGCTTTTGGAGATCTGCCTTTTCCGTGTTTTTTTTTCTAAATAAAACCAGTTGATGTCTAGCGCTTGCCCTGTGCACTGTCTTCTTCTCTTCTCAGCCAGTTCGTTCTATTTCTTCCTGTTTGCGCTAAAAAAAAATATGATGTCCTTGCTGCTTATATGGGTGTGCGCCACTTCAGGCGTTTCCTTGAAGCCCGATGTTTTTTCATCGCCACGGATCACAAGCCGTTCACGTTTTCGATCAAGTCTGCAAGCAGCAAGTTTTCGCCCTGTGAGGGTCGTCACCTCGCTTACATCGCGGAACTCACAACCGATCTCCGGCATGTGCAGGGATATGCGAATGCTGCAGCCGATGCGCTTTCTCGCGTGACGGCTGCCGTATCTTGCGCCGCCGCGCCGGCAACTGTCGATTTCAGCGCCCTAGCGTCAGCGCAAGCACAAGACGAAGAAATCGCTAAACTTCGCCTATCCCCTGGGACACTCAGGTTTCGTGAAGTTACCCTTCCGTCCTGCACCGTTCCTATCTTGTGCGACATGTCTACCGGCAACCCTCGACCAGTTGTTCCGAGCGATTTCCGTCGGGCTGTTTTTGACTCCTTGCATACCCTTTCTCATCCTGGCATCCGCGCTACTCAACACCTTATCACCCAGCGTTTTGTCTGGCCGGGAATTAACAAAGACGTTCGTGCTTGGACCCGTAGTTGTTTGCAGTGCCAGCAGTCCAAGGTTTATCGTCATACGTGCTCTCCGTACGGCACCTTCACACCGCCTTCAGAACGTTTCGATAAAGTTCATCTGGACATCCTCGGACCATGGCCTCCATCGGATGGAAACACCTACCTGCTGACATGCATTGACCATTTTACTCGGTGGCCAGAGGTGTTTCCCATTCCCGACATAAGAAGCGAAACAATCGCTAAAGCTTTTGTATCGGGTTGGGTGTCACGCTTTGGCGTTCCCTCTACAATCACCACCGATCGCGGTCGACAGTTCAAGTCTGCTCTTTTCAAGAAGCTCATGGTTCTGCTGGGAAGTTCGCGGATTCGCACAACAGCATACCACCCCATCGCTAACGGCATGGTCGAGCGTTTTCACCGGACCCTGAAAGCATCCTTGAAGGCGCAACCCGACACGGTCAACTGGACAGTTTCACTGCCACTTGCTTTGCTTAGCCTTAGGACGACGTTAAAGCAAGATATGAAGTATACACCTGCCGAACTGACCTATGGTTCACCGCTCCGCCTTCCTGGAGAATTTTTCGATGCTTCAACTACAACGCCTTGCCCTGATCCGACCGAGTAGGTGGTGCAGGTGCGCTCCGCTATGCGCAGTCTTTGTGCCCCACAACCTCGCGTAAAACACCGTGTTCCTACCTACATCTCTCCTGACTTGGAAACGGTGACACACGTGTTTGTGCGCCGCGACGCAGTCCGAAAGCCATTGCAGCGCCCTTACGATGGACGTTACCGCGTCATCAAGCGCCATGAGAAGCTCTACACGCTTGATTTGAACGGTCGTCATGATACCGTGTCTATCGACCGCCTTAAAGCAGCCATCGTCGAGGACCCACTGCCCCGTGGTATTGCAGATTGCGCCACACCTAACGCCTCCGTTTCCACCACTTCATCGCACTCTTCGCCCCCTCCCACCGCTGCAACCAGGGAGCGTCGCTCTGTATCGTTCAGGCTCCCTCCTTTCTGCGGGCTCCTTCAGTAGCGGGGGGCCTATATAGCAACCGCGCCGTGCGAGCGTGCTCGGCGCTCGGAGTCCACGTTCGCATCGTGTTGTGTTTACTGTGCGGGCACGGAGTGTGGCCTGGGAACTCGAGCGACGGCGTCCGGGTCGGCAGGGTGTTGTAAACATAGCCGCCGGGCCGAAGCTGCGCCAGTCGCCCCGTCGCTGCTGCCTCGTTCACCTCGCAGCGCTTTGCTTAAATATACGAGTTCTTATTGTAGACGTGCCTTTGTCTTTCTTTACTTGTGAACACGCAATATCATCACGCAACCAACGCCCTGGACGTCTACAAACGGGTTCTGTAGTTTCTTCCTTTCGGCATGGAAGACAGTGCAAGCAGCAGTGTCTTCCATGCCGATTCATAATGCAGTAGATTTGGTTAAAGCGACGCCAAGCCAGTTGTCGTTTACGCCTAATGTACCAGAGCCAGCCAATACTGAGTATCCACACCCGCAAAAAAAGAGCCCTTTGACTATTCTCTGTGAGTCCTGACCTGCCACGTATATGACTCTCCTAAAAGAGCCACGTGAACTCTTTTTGGAGATCAGTATACGCTCCTCGTAGAGTCATGTGATCCTAAAGAGAGTTAACATTTCTCTCTAAAGAGAGTCATATACGTGGCAGGTAAGGACTCACCGACAACAGTGACACGTACCCTTTTTTTCTTTTAGAATGTAAGCTTTACCACACAAGCTATAAATACCGGGTCACCGCTGTTTTCCCCTATAGTAAAAACAGAACCACTTAATTTGTATTCATATCTTGCCAAGTGAAGTAAGTTTTATTCATACCTTGTTTATGGACCACTCTTGCCTAGTTAAACTCCCATCTGCTGTACGTTACGTTATCAACTCTCAGCATGCGCAGGCTATGTGACCTGTTCATTAGGCGCCTTCTTCAGGAAAGGCTGCTGATCTGCTCGCTGCAATCATTCGCCAGTGCGGCACTATTTCCTTTACTAAATGATATAATTCATTTTTTCCTGCATCGCCGAGCTTGGGAACCACCTCCCGCGCCATCTACTTGATATGAGTGGGATTATAATTTAAAAGGGCCGTAGGTAGTCTCAATTTCTAAGATTCTTCAAATGACTTTTCATTTCAATACACGCATACATATTCAAACGGCGTTTTTCTTGTAGTTTAAGGTCAGGTATATTCGTCCTGTTGTTACCTTCAGCAAGAGACGCAAATTTTGTAGTTTTATAATGTATAAAAATTATCATTCATCTAAATTTTATTCATATTGTTTTTACAATGAATCCAGGCTGGTCATTTTTGTCTAGTGAAGCTCCCATCGGCTGTACGTTGCGTTACCAATCCTTAACATATGCAGACACTGTGGCCTAAATACTTTTCGCCCATGCCTTGTCAAGTTCTTGAAGAAGTTTGTACAATTCTTGTTCTTTCTCCTCGTTATTGAGGAATTCTTCACCAAATGTTCGTACCACGAATTCCCACCTGAAATACCAGAATTATGTTAAATGTTGCCCATTCTGCAGCAAGAATTCTTCCTGGAACATATAGTGTGACTGAAATATTTGGCACAGTGTATTCAGACGCTGACATGAACATATATGCGAGCTCTTGTACACAGGATAACTCAACGTGGAACTAATTTGCAGAATTGTAGATACAAGTAATGCTCCATATAGGTGAAACACTTGCTCACACATGTGTTAACTTGGCGGTATAGTTGTAAGTACAAATGTCGGCTAACTCTTTTGAAAGCAAAAAAAACACTATGGTCTTTACAAACTCTTACCGAAGGAACTGATGCATCCATGGTTGCTTTATTCCAGTCTCCACTTAGGCATTTTTAAGTGCTTTTCGGGGTGTGGTTACAGAATTGGAGCATTTCATTACTTTCTTCGAATATTTGAATGATATTGTTAAGAGCGAATGAATTGTTTCACCAATGCAAAAACGCTAGAAATATTCGAAGTCCTTTTAGAACAATGCCTAATTTCATGTGCGTACTGGTGTATTGGCAAGCTTGACACTCCATGCTCCCATTATTGCGACCAGCTCAGTAAAAAGACTAAACCACGGGTTGCACTATCCAAGTACAGTCCACGCAGAGAGATTTCATCATTGAAGGCTGTGGGGTTCTTTAAAACTTGCTAATTTCTTTCAGCGTGTATGTTTTTGGCATGATCTCTTATTTAATCCGCTTCCACTGCTCGGTGGCAACAGAGTGCAGGAATTGAACGCATCCTCTTCTTCTCAGCCTCAGACTACTACAGCCACTAAGACACACAGATGAGCCCCTGCCATTCTAAAGAGTGAGGTAAACTAATTTATTCTTGAAGAAAGCCGGACTTTACTGGTTGAATAGGAGATGTCGTGACTCCTTGATGAAAGCTAAGCAAGGCTACGTAACGACGGCTGCAGGCATAATGAAACAGACGATACGCCACATATGATTCTTCCTGAGCAGTTCAGAAAAGAATGATGTGTGCTGCGGCCTGCGAAGACAGTCGCCTTGGCGAACAAGGACACTCCTATGTATGCCTATGACGATATTGAAGCGTTTTCGTTTTTGCCGGAGGCATTTGCAGATGTTCTACTAGAGTGTGAGCTAACTCTACAGGATTCGAATCCTCCCTCGCGATCTTCTTTCAGTAGAGGTAAGCGAATTTCACAATAAAATAGATTTCAGTGCAGCATACAACCACGAAAACCAACGATAAAGTTAATAGCAAACAACGAACAACGCACATATAACCCATTCAAAATGACCGTCACCAAAAATGTTGGAGCAATTCTAGTCTCTGAAGGTAAGTGACCAGCGGGGCTGATGAGCGCGCTTCCGCCGCTGCACTCGTCCGGCTTCTTCATTAGCTCTCTGCTCCTTGGGCGTTCTCCCGGGCGTGCTTCTCTGGCCTTCACCCACACCTGCCACGCATAACCACGCCGGCACAGCGTCTATACTCGACTGACGTAGTGAAAGACGTACGAAAAGCGCGCTGCGCTACTGCACCTTTCTGCAGTTCACAGTTCAATTGGCTTTGCACCACCGCCTGCATGACCAACCTTTGACCGATCCATGTTTTAAAGTGATAGCCCCCGAGCCGAGAAGGTCACGTGGTTTTTTAAATGCGATGAATTTCTTAGCGAAGCTCACGCACATTGGCCATTTCTATCTATCTATCTATCTATCTATCTATCTATCTATCTATCTATCTATCTATCTATGTATCTATCTATCTATCTATCTATCTATCTATCTATCTATCTATCTATCTTATCTATCTATCTATCTATCTATCTATCTATCTATCTATCTATCTATCTATCTATCTATCTATCCGTCTACATATGGGCGCTCTCCTAGTCGTCTCTATCACTTGTAATGGACCAAAATTGGCATAGCAGGGGATTAGCGCATGACGAACACGATTCAGTGGTCATGACATGACAAACTCAAAACGCCTGTCACGTACGTCATGAAATCCTATCCTTCTGTGACGCGTATCACACATCCGCATACCACAGTTCACGTTATGCGGGTATGTATGTTTCACAGGTGACTACACAGTGTCAATCAACACAGTAACCGCGAACATACACTTGGAAACGCAAGGCAAGTGAGGGAGCTGAAGGCAAAACACCCCTGGCAGTCGCTCGACTGCCATCTATTCGTTCACGTGATCCGCCAGAATGACGCAGTGTTCTCTTTATTTCATATGAGGCTAGGCGGTGGCCTCATGCTGACCGCCGATGACGTCAGATTGATTAAGAGCCACTTTGTGACATGCGAAGAAGCCGCCGCTAAGTGCCCTGGTGCTATACGGCTATACTAAAGCAATGCGGGCATCGACCACTATAACGCACGTTGCTTCGACGCTGCGGACAACCTGTTATGTCATCCCGCATGCGATAACATTACTGGTTATAAGAACGAGGAGGTACACAGGGATGCCCTGACCAAGGTGACCAAGATGACCCCAAGCGACATCGGTAGCCTGCCGGCATCAATATACCTGAGCATCGGCAAGCCGTACGTGGTTACGGCCAACATCGACCTAAGCGATGGCCTCCTTAATGGAAACATGGGCACCTTGTGGTAAATCGAGTGCGACGAACCGGCAATTTCTTGCGAGTGGGGCTTGAATTTCCAACGTCCACGGTAGGCATTGTCGTCCCCGCTAGGACGAAGCACGTCACTACCGCCCACCCTTAATGAAACTGAAGTGGGTGCCCGCGGTATTGCTAACCACCACAACCACGATATACGCCAGAAAAATATCGGTTGTAAGAGGACACATCACAACCACGACATACGCCAGAAAAAAAAACTCCTGTAAGAGCGCACAGTTTCCCTTGCGCAAGCAAACGCCATAACTATATATGTCACAAAGGGCCACATACACCCACGTGGTCTTCGGATGCGATAAGCGCCATCCACTGAAGTTGGTCTACGTAGCACTTTCCTCATCCACTGAAGTTGGATTCGCCATCCTCTAATGTTGGTCTACATCGCACGGCCTATACCTAACCAACGCAAAAGGTGACTTCAGGTTACTACATGTAGCCGGCTCTATCAACACAGTCTGTCGACGACATAACCCGGCTGCCAAACAGGCCTCGAGACATAGTGTGGGATAGGGCTACACTACCACCTTCATTCGGTGCTACAACCACAACAATCGCTTCACGCTTTGCGATCTCAACGTACAGTCTGTGCACGCGCACGTGCTCGCGACCTCGCAAAATGCGCTCTGCTCACAGAACTTGGCGGGTTAGCACTTTCTGAAACCTGGAGCGACGAGCCCACTGAAATCATGGGGTTCTACTGTGTGATCCGCAGCAAGATGCGTCATTGCAGGTGCGGCGGCGTGGGCACATAGAGGAACACGGCGATGCGTAACTTCAACGTAGCCTACATCCCACTTCGCCACCCGCCAGACACAGAACACACACAGACAAGCAGAGGAATCGGCGGGGTCTGGGTTGTGCATATCGATCAGAATAACAAAGACATTGCGCTCGTCGCCATCTACGTGAGAGCTGTCAAGAACCCCTTCAGCACATGCACACGCTTTCATGAAACGTGCGTGAGTTCTTCATCATACCGGACAAGTGTAAGCGCTATATATCGGCTTGCTGTGTCTGGTGTTGGTAATACCTATGTTGGTGTTAGCATCGTTACGCAACTGTAAACAGCCTGCTATATAACACATGTGCGACACTTCAAGACATGTGTGTGCGTGTTATGCAGGTTTTCTGGGTTGCGGTTTCTTTCAGTTGAGGCCATGCCTCTGACCGGGAATAGAAGGAGCCATTTTTTTCAACGCACACACAACAAAAATAACTTTATCACTCACGAAAAAGAGAAGGAAAAAAATACAAGTAACTGTAACCAATAGAGTCAAGACCAGCCTACGTCAACGCTATAGCGACCGGTGCACTAATCAAAGACGGTTCCGCGGACCGTTCAAAGAAAGGATGACAGTCACCGGTTATAGCGACGCTTGAGTGGACGTGAGCGGCGGTCTCGTTGGTAGGCGCTTGCGTTGGCGGCGAGGGCCCTCGTAGAGCGGACGAGGAGTGAAGTCGTCGCAGATGTCGGAGCAGGCAACACTCTCAGGCACAGGATGCCGATGACCTCCCGGTCCACGTACGCGGCATGAAGGTTGGTGGTAGACACTCGCGCTCGTCCCGTGGCAGGCAACCGGCCGCAGGAACCCACTCCCCCAACCAGGACGGCGACGTCTGCTCCACACGAACCGGAACCAGCTGGTCGGACAGCGGGAACGCCTCGTACCCACGAATGCCCGTTTCCGAGGACGTCCGGAGACCCTTCGACGCTGTCGGAGCCTTCGTGTTCGGCTCCGTAAGCCGACGACACTGACCCTGGCACCAGCGTGTCCCCCTTCCGGGCTCTCCGAGTCCGACTGCTGCCTTCTATCTCCTCCTCTTCCTCTTCTCACCCGTCCGCCGTGCCATCTTCCTATTGGCGGCGGCCACACGTGCCATGCCCCGCCGACGTCTTCCTCTTTGACGTGTCGCACGTGTCCGTTGCGCGGTGCTTCTGTAGCCTCACACACCGCGTTTGGAACCCTTGCGCCACCAACACCAAGACACAGCACCGAATACATGACGCGCGCATTGTTCGCGCACTCACTCATCACAAGAAAGTCCCCGGTCATCACGAGAAGCGTCCTGTCGCGGACGCCAATTTGTTATGCAGGTTTAGTGTCCTCAGGTTGTTTTAATTGAGGCAAGGCCTCTGACCGGAAATGGAAGGCGCCATTTTCGAACTCACACAAAAAAATAACTTTACAGCGCACAAAGGAAAGAGAAAAAACAAAAAAAAAACACAACAGCACCAAATAAAGTCAAGCTATGCTTAAAGCAACATCATGGTGTCCGGTGCTATCAAATGTATTTAAGTTTCAGGGGACGTTCGAAAGAAGCAAGTCACCGGTTTTGAGTCGCTGGTGGTGGCTCGGGCGGCGGAGTCGTCGCTGACACGTTGACGGTGACGGCGCTCGTGGAGCGGACGACGGGTTGAGTCGGCGCAGAGGTTACCGGAGGGGGCGGCCTTGGCAAAGCGGCTGGCCACCTTCCTGCCCACGCACCTAGCGTGGAACCTGGCGGCAGGCACCCGGGCTCGTCCCGTGGCTGGCAACTGGCAGCAGGAGTCCTCTAAGCAGCCGGGACAGTGATTTCTGCGCTCCACGGAGGCTCAGCTGCCCGGATCCGCTGCTCGGACGATGGGAGCGACCAATTTCCAGAATTGCCCGTCTCCGAGGACGTCTGGAGGCAGACGCTGTCGGGCCCTTTGTGCTCGAGTCCGAAACCCGACGGCACAGACCCTGACACCAGCGTCTCGTCCGAGCTGTCCGAGTCAGACTGCTGCCTTCTATCTCCTCCTCTTCCTCTTCTCATCCATCCGCCGTACCATATTCCTATTGGCGGCGGCCACACGTGCCATGCCCCGCCGACGTCTTCCTCTTTGACGTGTCGCACGTGTCCGTTGCGCGGTGCTTCTGTAGCATCACCCACCGCGTTTGGAACCCTTGCGCCACCAACACCAAGACACAGCACCGAATACATGACGCGCGCATTGTTCGCGCACTCACTCATCACAGTGCGTATGCCAGTTACGCCTATCTTTAGCGTCATTTTGTAGTGCCTCGCCAAATGTAAAAAAATTCCTCCACGGTCACCTTCCCGCAGCATGCTTTGCATTACGTCGATTCCCACGGTACGTACGTGGGATCTGCCGAATTTTTTTCTATTCGCAGACGGACGCGGGCGAACGCGAAAGGACGCTGCCAATTAAGCAGGGGTGCCGTTTACTGCTTCGCTGTCAGTGCACTAGTATAGCTGTAAAGAGGAAATATAGTAAACATATAGCAGGAACTCCGTAAAATATAGAAATTCTCGAACTGCTGGAAATTTTGCAGATATACCTGTACTTTACAGATTATGTCTTACGGCTTCATAGGTTGTTCAGAGGTTGTCCTGATCTCACAGTTGTCGTGAATAATTAGGCCACGATATGCGACACAACACTTCGTTATTTACTTTTAGAATGAACACTACTGCGTAATATATTCGTCGTGTAAAGCAGTTTACGCGAAGCATTCACGGCTTTTGACACTGCTGCTCTTAAGCTGTCATTTTCAACTAAGCGTCGCGAAGTTGGAAACATTTTGAAGTCACACGTCACAGTCAAAGTTAACGTGTGAATTTTGAACAATCAAAGCTCCTGAAGCTCTATCAGATTGAAGTAACGACGTTCCAATAGAGAGAACTGCGTGAGCACAGATGCAAAACGACAATTAAGAGACAATGCACGAATAACGACAACGTAGTTACTACTGAAGTACTTGAATTGATGTGTGAAGTGTACAGCTAAGTGAACTACTTCGAAGCAGTGCTATATTCATGAAGATTGAATGATGCTTAATAGAACGCGTTGCTGGGCGAGTTGGTGCATTGTCTACAAATAAAAGCAGAGCGCGAAAAAGACGGGACACAAGAGACAAGAAGACTCCCGTCTTCTTGTCTCTTGTGTCCCGTCTTTTTCGCGCTCTGCTTTTATTTGTAGATTGAATGATGCGCCCTTCATGACAGTGTATTCAAGTAGGCTGTGGCTACTGTTGACTACAAAATAGTAACAACGGTGGGTGGCCAAATATCCGGGGAAGCTCTAAACTGGAGAATTGCCACACGGCGAGTCGATTTTAGAACGTGTAAAATTTTTCGCATAAAAAATAAACGCGTCTTTCAGGCAAGACGATTAGGTGGGCAACTGGGCACGTGACCAGGGTGACATTCATTATAGTTGTTCCAGATTCGACCTTCTGGGCTGCAATGATCTCTGTATGTTCGGCGCACCGACTTTGGGGAATAAAACTAGAACTTTGGGGGCAAAAATCGATGAAGCATTAGGTAAAAGGCTTCCATACACGTTACCCATAGTAAGGCAACAGTTTATTTTATGTGTCGCGAGTAATGTTTGAACAGAGGAGCTGCGGGTGGCATTTGTCGGTTTACTGCACGATTTCGCAGAGTCGCCTATCAACCTTTCGCATGAAAATATGTACTGCATTATGTACACAGTACATCTGCATTCTTTCTTTCCGACCTAATTTATGTAAAGCTCTAAAAAGTTGCTTCTTCTTCTCCCCTTGACTTCTCAGCTTCTCAGTTACTTCTCAGCACTTTTTTTATGTTTGTTCACGTTCATGTGCGCAGACTAGTGTGGCACTGGAATTCATTTGTTGCAGGAACAGTCCAGCAAAATTCAATGGACGCTTCACCTAGCAATGCGTTGCGCTAATGGGAAATCAACGACTGACTACGCCCTAATGCTGATTTCGTAAACGGTGGCCTGATGAAAACGCCATAATGACAGAGTTGCGACTGCTTGTATTAACGATGGATTTGCAACCACACCATTTTAACGATAGCTTGGCGAACATAAAATGACGTAAATTACGATCACAGAAAGACTACGTGATTAGGAATCCGGTTTCGCTAGGACTCAATGGAATGCACCAATTTGAGGCAGCATCGCGTTGTTTTCGTGTCTAGTCACTACCAGAAGACAAGAGCCACTGGCCTGCACACAGAAAACGGCAAGATCTTGTTGGCTTCATTTCAAATTCACATATTTATTTATTTATTTTTTCACTTTTCAAGCCTTCACTTGACATCTGCCATATTTTTACATGAACACCTCGAGAGAAATTTTTATTTAATACTCATATTTCATTGATATAGTGACTCTAATATATAACTTTGTGACAAATAGAACCGTTGTTTATCCCAGGAGCAAAAGTCAATATAGCAGAGATGGAAACTATTTTCTAGATATCTGCGTTCTACTCACTGCTGGCTATATGTAGGGGAGTTAAGAAAAATGGGGGATGATAAATTTCATGAAGCTAAGGAAGAAACACCTAATAAAACCACGGTTTGATGCTCTACACAAATGTTCGACAATAGGCAACGGAAACTTACCATTGTTCATTGGCGTGACATGAACGATAGCACAGGTGTTGTAATTATCACTGTATAACAATGTCTCAGTGTAGTTGTATTCTGAAAAGGCAGGTGCAAGGAAATTTATTATAGTACAATCTGGATCATTTACATTTAGTTATTTCAGATGATCGAGAGTCATACCATCTCTCACGCAATACATGTAGTAAATAATATCTTGGAAGACTAATATAAAAATAACACACAAAATTGAGCAGTCAGGAAAGGGTGAATTCTAAGAACAACCAACACGACGCTCTGGTTCCTTTCTAGATTTTGATGAATCTTACTTTATGCGCAGATTTTACGCCAAGGAAAACGATTCTTATGTTGTTGTTTCTTTTTGAAAAAAAATTGCATCTCCTAAAAAGATGGCCATCTTCTGGTCACGACACTTTTCTGCCAAATTTAGAACTTCGAATATTGTGCGCACCAAGTGAAAAACAAAACACCGTGAAGTCACGGTATTCATTGCCGACGAAGAAGCACTGGAATTCAATATAATGAGTGTTTTTCTTTATCTTCACTTTGGAAGGAACTTTGAGAAAATAAATCATGAGCATAGTAATTAGCGCAAAGCACCTGTAATTCAGGAATTTATTGTCGTAGGCGAGTTAGACTAAGCATCATAAAACTCAGTAGATATAGACTAGAATCTCGGCTTTTTCTTGGGGCAATTTTCGTGGTTTTGCAAATCACCAGTAAGGTTCTGAAATCTTCCAGCACAAAGTTGAAGCAAACAGTGCGCTGGAATATCATGAAAATATCATTAAAAACACCTGGATAGCAAAGTCAATATCTACTGACCTTTTTTATCCTTAGGGTAACTAATCCAAAGCAATAAATTCCTAAATTACAAAGCGTTTTACCGAATTTGTGATCTTTTTTTTTCAGAAAACTCCTTCTACAGCAAAGGGAAACAGAAGATACAAGATAGTCATGTGGACTTTTTATTTGTTGAAAATTATTTCTGTGATCAAATTGTGTACCGCATTTCAACTAGGTGCGCTCAAAATTAAGAAATTGCCATATTATCGAGAAACTCTGTTTGGAGGCCAATTTTTAAAATTTATTTTGGCGAAGAAAGCTTTTTTCACAAAACCAACTTCGAAATCATTGTTTCGGGCCCAAATCTGGGCCTAAAGCAAAATTTGATCAGAAACAGAACCGGTCACGAAGAGCTCGTGTTCGTTCGTGCTGGGGAACACTCGAAACATTTAGGCATCGCTATCTTGGAAGTGCTAATTATATTTCTTACCAACATTGCACAACTATGTATTTCAAAATATGGGAGCAATATCGCTATAGGTAATCAACCTAAAAACATGGTGTTCTGTTTATACACTCGTAACTCAAGTTTGACTAAGGAGTTCTCTAATGTATCACGCAGGGCTTCTTGAAATAGCGCAACATGATCTTCAATGAGGGTGTCTGTTGTGTTAGAGCCTAATCGAGTGATATTTTAGAAGTGAGGTTAACTGTATACAAATACTCATTCTTAAGGGCTTAATATCAAGATTATTACAGAGTTCAGAAACTGGTCTACATTTCTTTGATATTGAAGTGATTCCTCATGGAGGGTACCTGCGCATGCATTTACGGTAACCGCCGACGACGATTGTCAATGCAACCCAAAAGCCAAACACTGCAAGAGAGCTGCCTACACTGACTAAAAATGATTGCTGTAAAACTTTGACAGAGTGACGATATTTGGACAGAGTTTGTGGTATGTGTAACTGTAGGGAGTAGCGATTGGCAAGTTCAACGGCACCAACATTATTTAACCATTCGCAATGCGCGCACGACATTGATCACTTTGTGCAGCCGTGAATGTTCTGCGTTGATGCACCTACCGGCGCACGGGCTGATGAATGCATCAGCAGAGGAAGAAGAATTGACGTATCTCTTCATTGATGCGCCTTTTTTCAATCATATTTTCAATGGCCTCTACTCGGCAGGTTTGCTTCTCGTAGGCAGCATGCAAAGTTTCATTCGTCAGCTGCCGTGTCGTAAGGTAAGCAATACATTACACCATCCGGCAACAAAGAAATGCTCAACGTTCAACGATACGCCAACGAATCGCCTTGGCTGGCACATCTAGGGTTGCACGTAAAATTACCGATAAAGTGGACTGGGGAACAGACGCAATTGTAGCATGAGGGGTAGTGCAAGTACGCCCGATGAGAATATTTTGGGCTCACTCGGTACCGGAAATGAGCATTTTCACCCGCTTTATTTGGCATTGCTTTAGTGCAATAAATAATAAAATTCTTTTAAAGCAAAAATAGGAACAAATATGGATTTTCAGTATATTTTTTATATATCCTGAGGAAATTGTGCCCCTCGGTTCATTCCCGTCCTTTTGTTTGGAGGTATTAACTAACTTGAAAAGCTAGCGTTGTGGTTGCTGGAGTCAGCGCATTTCCATTTGAGTCAGGCCCACCTATTCTTGTCTCTACAGTGATGATGAAATGACAGAGTTGATACAATGACGCCACCTAAACGTTCGTGGCTCCCCAATACTGTGGCTTCCACTAATACAGGCCGAAGTGCTCACTGGTGACACTTCATGATGCCTGTCTCATAAAATTTTAAGCGTTGTATTTACATCAAAGACTTCTTTGAGGACTGTGAGTACACTTCCTGCTGTACCCTAAAGCAGTAGCTTAGTTTATTATCTTTATGATGATAAGTCCTTCATTCGCAGGTACATATTTACTTATATTACCATGCCCTGCACCTTACACAGTAAGTGCAAGTTCTTCTTCAAAGATAGTCATTAGGTATGTTCCATAAAAGGTGTTGTTGACACCAGTAGTGGCCAATCGAAGTCTATGCAATTCCACTCTATTATCTGGAATATTTCTATATCACCGCCTTGTTCTATATTTGCACCAAATGTCAGTACAGTCAGCAAAAATATACAAACAAGTATTCACGTGTGTGTGGCGTATACGCTCCAAGCACTGAATTCGTATTAGGTGCTTTAGTTGTGTACTAAAAAGGCTTGAAAACGTTATCATTGTTATCCGCTTTCCTTGCATAATGGCAAACCAGAGAAATATCATTTCTATATTAAAAATGACACCATTTTGCTTCAACGGCGAAGCCATGAATGTGATAGCGAGAAATTGGAACGTAACATGAAGAAAGGCAGAGCTAGAAACTTGCTGCGCGCTGCTCAAGGACGCAGGAAAAGAAATCACACAAGGCGAGCATGAACTAAGAACTACCACAGCTCGACACTTCCAGCGCGCTGCTCAAACACAAAGAAGGACGCACGAAAAGAACGCACAGGTGTACAAAGGACGAGCGCGAACTGTCATAGTTGTTACTTCAACTAGCCCATACTTTGGCTATTCTAGCTAGAAGCTCACTCCTTTAGCAAACGCCGCCGCTGTCGCGAGCAAAGTGAGCTCCGTGCGGTCTATAGCTTCAACGAAAGCTTTGCGGTGAAAGCACAGGACGTACAAAGCTCCCCCTCAAGAGGTAAGCGCGCGAACATGGCCGACCACGCCCTATGGGTCAGAGTACAGGTGGAAGGCGCACATTCCTTCTCCACCGAAACACTAGAAAGCTTAATAATTGGTGGCCCAAGAAATTTCCGAGCACCCAGGGCACATGCGTAGAACGCAAACCACTCTCGGACTCTTGCGTTGGCATTGTCCCAAGACCTCGCAACGCCCTCTTTTGGGCTGCGAGCAAAACCGGAGAGAGCGCGGCCTCAAGAGAAGAAAATAAAAACGGCGCCTGGCAGTGGCACGTTGTGATAGATTGTGAAATCACGCGAAGTGACGTCAGTGTGCAACGAGAGAGCGTGCGCCAGTTTTGTGCCTGTTTTCTGTTATCACCAAGTGTGCCAATACCTATCAGCGCCTTAGCTATATAAAACAGTGTCCTTTTTGTAATAAAGGCATTTTTGTTCCGTGTCGTTGCGACTCACGCCTCAGTTCATTACAGAGGCGACGATGCACGGTCTTACCCGTGCGTGGGCCGGGGTTTTCCGGCAGCATGGCGATCGGTAGTCACATTCGAGGGTTCGACCTCAGTGAAAATTCGCCGTGGCTAGAATATGTCGAGCGCAGTGAGTTTTATTGTGCTGCGAACAAGCTCACAACTTAGTACCGAAGCTTGGGCGTGTTGGTTAGACATCGGAGGGGAAACAGCGCAAGAGAAGACGAGGACAAGAAAGGCGACGCACACAGAGCGCTCACAACGAATGAGGACAAGCGAGCTGTGTTGCTCAGCTGCTGTGGGCCCGAGACGTACTCCCTCATAGACATTCTCCGTGAAGCCGTCGCGACCACCAAACGTGGACTACCAAGTCATCGTGGATGCAGTAAAGAAGCACGTCAACCCGAAGCCGTTCGAACTATATGCGAGGTACGTACGTCTTTTCTAACCGAGACCAGCAAGAGGGGGAGGGCGGAGCCGATTATATCACTGCTCTGCGCAAGTTATCCGAGAACTAGGGATTTGGCGGAACAAAATTGCCATTAGAGGAAATATTGTGCGACCAGTTGGTTTTTTGAGTCTCTGACAATGTGGTTCAACAACAATTGTTGGCGGAAAATATTCTGACGTTCGACAGGGCCTATGAATTGGCAATCACGGCAGAAGCAGCTGCCAAGCAGCAAAAAGTAATACGGAGCAATGCACAGGAGCTCGAATTCCAGCAGGAGTTGACGTCGAAAGTAAGAATGGAGCCAACAAGAAGCAACCAGAGAGGCAGCGGGGTTGTTTTCACTATTTGGGAGATTCGGTGTGTTTCAACTGCGGCGGAAAGGGGAATTTAGCAAAAGCATGCCGAAAATATCCAATAGAGGTGGAAGCGCAGCTCGAGGACAGAAAAAATTCCGCAAAGGGTGAGTATGACGAGTTGTTCAGTATCAGGCAAGTAAAAAGCGGGACGCCAAAGTACGTAGAGATTGGAAATGAAGTCGTACCGATGGAAGTAGATTCTGGAGCTGCCAGGTCGATTATCAGTGTGAACGAAATTCGGATGCTGAATGTGGTGAAGCGGATCAAGCTGGACAAGTGCGACATGCAACTTGTGACCTGGACAAAGGAAGGCCCGGACGTGCTGGGAAAAGCGTCTGTGCCCGTGAAGTTCACAGACCGATAATTTCAGCTGCCGCTACTACTACTGAAGAACGACGGGAACACGGAACTGGGCCGCAATTCGTTCCAGCTCTTGGGAATCAGCCTAACAGGTCTTCATAGCATAAATGTCGGACCTCAAGCGATTGTGGAAAAATTCGCAGACGTGTTCAGTCAGACATTTCCTAATCGCTAATCTGCCACGCATCCACATCGAACTAAAGGAGGCCGCCGAAGCCCGGTTACTGAAATGCCGCAGCATTCCGTTTGCCATGCAGGATGAAGTCGTTCCTGAGTTAAATTGCTTGGAAGAACTGCGAATTCTAAAACCCACTCAATATTCAGACTGGGCAACGCCAATCGTCGTGGTGCGAAAGGACGACTCCCTGCGAATATGCGGGGATTATAGAAGCAGGGTGAACCAGTCCGCAAAACGTAATGTATACCCGTTACCAACAAGCAAAGAACTGTTTGTCAGATTAGGAAGGGGGCGTGTTCTTTCCAAGCTCGACCTGACGCAGGCCTATGAGCAACTATTAGTGGATGAAGAAACGGCGGAGTTACTCACGATAAATACCGTGCAAGGGCTGTACAAGGTTTGTCGGCTGCCGTTCGGCGTATCCGTTGCTCCTGGGGTTTCCAAAGAACGATGGACGTGGTGCTGGCCGGAATGCCACAAGTATGACCTGGATGACATCCTGATTGCCGGCCAGTCTATCGAGGAACATGAACAGATCCTTGCCGAGGTCCTCAGCCAATCGTCCGAAACTGAGCTCAGAGTTCAAGCTGGGAAGTGCGAATTTTTTAAGGAGAGCCTTGAGTTTCTAGGGCATCGGATTGACGCTAAGGGCATCTGCCCCTGGAAGGCCAAGGTCGAGGCCATCCACCAGGCTCCTGCCCCGAAGCACAAAAAGGAACTGCAAGCATTTTTGGGTATTATCAATGTTTATGCTCATTTTTTGAAGGGCAGGGCAGAAGTAGTGGAAAATTTGTATTGTTTTTTGGATAACAACGTACCATGAAACTGGGTTTCAGAGCACATGGAAGCGTTTGAGAGCCTGAAGAAGTAGCTGACCTCTTACTCGTTACTGGTGCATTTTAAACTAGACGCCCAGTTAGTGTTGTCACGCGACGCGTCATCTGTGGGACTGGGGGCAGTTTTGGCTCATCGCGACAACGAAGGAAATGAGCAGCCTGTGGCGTATGCGTCTAGAACATTATCTAAGGCCGAGCGTAATTATGCTCAGATCGACTGTGAAGCTATTGCCGTGGTGTTGGGGTGCGATATTTCCACCAATACCTGTGTGGGCGAAATTTTCTCATTCTCGCGGATCACGAGCCCTTGCTAGGAATCTTTCAGCGGAAAAAGCAAATTCCGGCGGTTCTTTCGCCTCGCATGTTACGGTGGACTCTAATGCTATCAGCCTACGAATACGTGCTCGATTACGGAAAAAGCGGGGACCATGGAAACGCACATTGCCTGAGTAGGTTGCCGGCTCCCCTAACCCGACAAGAGACTGAATTACCGGGTGACACTCCTACTGGAAGCTGTGGAGTACCCTCCAGTGAGCGTACGAGAAGTGGCAGCGTACACCAGCAGTGATCCCTAACTGTCCGAAGTGAAGCAATGGATCCTTGAGTGCTAGCCATGTGAGCGAGTAGCCCCGAAGTATTCTGTGTATGAGACAAAACGAGTTGTCTGTGCATCGCGACTCTGTGCTCTGGGGAAGCCGCGTAGTAAGTCTTGAGGCATTGCAGAAAGCAGTGTTGTCTTATGCACGCTAACCATTCGGGAGTGACGGCCATGAAGGCAATTGCTTGGTCGCACGTGTGGTGGCCTTATATGGACAGAAAGATAGAAGAGCTAGTCAGAAGCTGCATGCCGTGCCAGGTAAACTGACCGAGTGAACCAAATACACCAACGCATTTCTGGTAATACACCAATGCATTTATGTAATATTTAACGCATGCCGTTAATTATCAAGTAAGACCATGTATCCTAATTACCAGGAGCCAAACACGACGCCCTAGAACAGCTCTGCAGACCATTGACTACATTATAATTCTGCCCGTTTGGACGATGAAGCGATTGAATATTACCTGGCCTTCGATGGTCCAAGGGGGTAGTACCATACCATAAGTTTAGCACTATTGCCATTTCTGACCTTATCTACAGCAGTATCACTAAAAGAAATGGCAAGCAGTTGTATGACTTGCATTATTTGCTGCAAAAAAGCCCCCGCTGGAATCCTGCGGTGACGTGCTATGCAGTGAATGCCAGGCAAAGGAAAACTTCGTAGGACCTTGTGGTTGTTCGGTTAGAACATTTTTTTCTTGCTTAAAACAAAAACTACTGTTTTCAAACTTCCAGCACGTCATACCCACAAAGCATATTGCACCACGATGCAAAAGTCATACTTTTACTTGAAACGCTACATTGTGAAAATGAAGCCGCACTATGGGACAAAACGCTATTTTTCCCAAATTTGTCACAGTATTGTGGCAACGTTTCTTCTTTCGATCCCGCAGTATTTTTATCACTTACTATAGGAACCAACAAAGCCCTCAATGTTAATATATTACTCGCGAAAAAGTCGCTGCTCTTTCCAAGAAATGCTAAACATACAGCATTTTGCGACCAAAAATAATGCCAAATTAAGGCCAAAAATAATAAAAGTTGAAATGAAAATGAATAAACTAACATAGCCATGAAAGAGCAGCGCCTTGAAATTAAGAAAAAAAAATGTTGCGTAGTAATGGCTCAAACCAGTAAACTTATATAAATTGTTATGTACGACAGAGTTTCACTTCCGTGCTCCAAGTTCGAAGCGCCCTCTAGGCAACACAATTTTTTTCCCGAAATATAAAGCCTCAATAACTACTTCGGATTTTAACACATACCAGCCCAATCTATTTCAGCGTGATTGGAAATGGTCGAAAATTTATCTGGTACACTTGATATGAAATGACCCATATATATATATATATATATATATATATATATATATATATATATATATATATATATATATATATATATATATATATATATATATATATATATATATATATATATATATATATGTGGGCACATAGTAAACATATATATATAAGCACGGCTGAGTACATTACACAAGACAGCATGCAACTGAGGAGTGTGAACTCCTCAGTTGCATGCTGTCTCAGCTGTCTCATGCTGTCTCAGCATATGTGAACTTGTAAGCATATTTAAGAGAAAATAAATATGCAAAAACAAATAATTACGCACTTAGCTGAAGTGGTGTATGTTTTCTTGTTTACAAATTTTTCAGCATTTTAAAGACCCGCTGCCACTCCTAGCATGTGACAAGGACGAAATTGTCTCGGGGCAATATTTGGCCCACTTTAGAAATTTGTGTGCGAATGTAGTTTCGTTCCTACTAAATCATCTTTTGGACAATAAAACTTATCGAGTTCTTTGAAACTGTCACATTACCAGTTTTAGGTAATTACGCTATTGTTGAGGTGTAATTTTCAGAATACAATGGGGTTACATTCAGCAAAAAGGCAATTATTTTAAGTTTGAAAACGACCACTCTCACAAAAAATTGCCGCGAATTCCTCCACTTTATCTCTTTATTTAAACAGCATGGACGACCACAATACCTAAGACAGCTGAGTTGCATGTGTACAGACAGGTGAAATTCTTGAACCTTGTGTGATGCGTTCCATAAATCTGCTGACGTACTTCGTTTTTGTTATTATGACGTGAACAGCGCCTGAAACATACAAACTGAAACACACAAACTGACTTCCAACTGAAGGTCCTCGTCAGTTACTCGTGATTGTGTGTTTCACACGCTGTTGACGTCACTATGGAATACCAACTAGCCCGGTCACACACCTTGTTTTTGTTATTGCGTCACCTATTATATAAGAAATTGATGCTTGTGCATGCTAATGTGTTTCATTACTAACATTTCCGCGATTAAGATTCCTTGCAATCCATATTCTTTTGCGATGAGTCGCCTCTCCGTAGGCTGTGGAATGAACCCATAGCAGAAAGCCTCCCTTTTTCTCTTTCTTTCCCTTTTCCCCTTAACCCTGTGAGAAGTAGCAGACTATAAACCCGCTTTCCAGGCCGACCTCTTCTCCATGTCATTCAACATCATCTTGTTCTTGTTGCTGTAGCGCCAACTGTATACGAATGCAAAGAGAATAAGAGCAGCTAAGCGAAAGAAGCGCTTCTGTTGTTTCTTTCTTCTCTTTGTTCTTGTCTTAGGTTTCGCGCTCCTCGTATGAATGAATAGAGGGTTTAATGTTTTCAACTTCCATAAGGATTTCCTCTTTAAAATAACCTAAACACTTACAATGCCATGTTTTACTGTACATGTCAGTCTTTTACCGTGCCTTGCGTGCCATTTCACTGTTACAATCGTATACAGCTAGGTTACACCGAATTATGTTTTTCAGTATAAATGGAAGTCGGCTGTCCTATCCTGTGTGTAAAAAGATGGCTGATCCCTCCGTCATAGGAATCGGTACAACACGAAAGTGAAGCGTGTCGTCACAGAAGTAGTTCATTGTTTATGGTGCATTGGTATATGAGAGCTTGTACAATGTCTATTGCTGTTACCGCGTGTTGTGGATGCACCCACGTTGACGCCTAGTGGCACATCTCCGTACCGACGAATAACGCCCATGATCATGATTTATCCCTTGCGGTAACTGAAGTTTTCAAGATATACCTAGACACCGCATATGTTGAATCTCGCGCTAAGATGGCATAACAAGCACATAGTAAACACTGATACTCGATGTCCACTCCTTCAAAGCGTTACGCGAAGAGAAACGCGACGGGCGTCGAGTCTTCCCTCTAGCCTGGCCGTTAATTCTCACATGGTGAGCAGGGAACGCGGTCCGACAGCCAGACGAGCATCGGAGAGCTATTTTTCGACGTAGATGGCTGCTATGAGTGACGCTTGGGCTAAGGCCGCCACCTCGGGGTGTGTTAAAGCTTTGACGACATTGGAAACGCGCCGAATGGGACGGTTGTAGCAACGGCGCGTTGCAGGAGCTAATAGCGGAGGCAACGAAGTTTGTTCCTAGAGTAACATAGTAAATGGCTCGTTTGTTTTCGACCGTGGTGGCACACATGTCACCGCCCCTTTATAAAGGCGACGCTCATAGCATCCATCCATCCATCCGAGAGCACTGTGAAAGGAAAGTGTGAAAGATAAAAGGCGCACTCTTGTAGCCACCGTTGTGTGTTTCACGGTAGCTCAGTGGGCTAAACGCCCGCAATCCGGCATCGCGGACCGAGAGGTCGTAGGTTCGACTCCTGACAAGAGACCGTTTTCTTATAGCTTTTTTTTTCTTTGCCATCTGATGGCGTTCATTTTGCTGACGTGTTTCCGTGATGGAAATACGTTATGAAAGTCTTGGTGGATCCGGCGTAAACATTTCCGTGTTAAAAGTTTTTGCTCTTAACTGATGCTCAGATGGCAACAGTCGCTATTATTTGCTATGGCAAATATGTAAAATTGACGCAGTTCGAAAAGTCACACTGTATAGTTATGAATTCATGCCACTAAGTATCGCCAGGTGTCGCACATTTATTCATATGTAGGTAATCCCACTTACCTTGAAGCTGAACATTCAATATCGTGGTGTTTCCTAAATCAAACGTTCCTTTGCCGTTTAAGGTTGTCCAACTGTAAAAGGTTGAAATATTTGTCACTTGGAAAAGTAAAAGAGGAACTGCACAATCTTTTCCCCAAGTTGCATTGACAAAAAAGGTTGGTCGAATCATTAGTGCTAATTTTAAATGCGAAGCATTTCTTAAAGAACCTTTGCCACTTTGAGCGTTTCTATCTACGTATCTATTTATCTATCTAGCCGGCTACGTCTGGATGCTCTCATGATCACCTCCTTAACTTGGTGTAGACCAGAATTGGCATGGGAGGGTAAGATGATTTGACGAATATGACTGTCGGGTCATGACATGAATACCGTTACAATCCGGTTGCGTACGTCGTCAAACCCTTTCCTCCAGACACGTGTGGCACATATCCGGTTACCACGTGCCCCGTTGCACGGGTATGCGCCACAGGTGATTGACAGTTTATATCTACCAAGAAACGGCGAGAACAGCGGCCGTATAATGTACTTTTATTCCGTGTTCCGTATTCCGTTTTCCCTGTTACGTCACGCTTGAGGCACCGCCCACGGCGGAAGCCGCGACGTTTTTCGAATTTGGCCAATAAAAAGCGCTCGTATCCGCCCATAGCTTGTTGAGCAAGACAAGTGCGGCAGTTGGCGTTTTTTACGTAGGAATTCTGGGGAAATCCCTAGTATTTTGTAGGTATTTTCGGGGGGAAAATCTAGGGGCTTTAGTGACTTTTTGGCTGAGGGCCGCAAAGGGGCCGTATAACTCTTTTATTTCGTCCGCGAGCGTGTGACAAAAGAACAATTGTACGTAAATGAAAATAAATTTGTTTTATGAGCTTCTGGTGCTAAGGTTAATGAAGCGTATTGCGAAGTAAACGCAAAACCTATTTTGAGAGTCGTAGCCACATGGGTGTTGCTTTTGCATCCAATCCAAGTCGCTTAAGGCGGCCGTTGCGAGAAAAACAGCTGATCGTCTCTGCGAGCCGTGTTTTCTGTTCTGTCACCTATAATGCTGCGAAAAGAATGTGATCACGACCACTGGGGAGTATTTTCGTCGCAGAGGAATATCGGAAGCTGCGAAGAACAAGGAAAACATGGAATTCTAGCCGCAAGGTGAGTAAACAATGCTGTTACCGCGTTATGTTTACTTTGCTTTGGTTCTTACAGGTAGCGAAAAAAAAATCGTTATGAACTGGGGAAGCCTGTATTTCTATCGTCTGATATCTAGTAAGCTTCACCTTTTGATTTCGTGAACGATAGTGCGTGAGCGAGCGTAGTTACAGCGTACATGGACGTGCACATTCAGTTTTTTCCCCTGTGCATTTTACGTACATTTCTGATGAATCGAACTTGCACAGAAGAAACTTGTTGCGTAAAACATTTGTGTTAACATGCACACCACGGTGTTTCATTTGTGATGATATAACGAATAGATTTGATAAGTATAATTGTTGTAGCCTGCAAAGAACTGTATGATATATGCTGCATTGGTTTACCGCGTTGCGGCGAGAACTCTGAAAAAAAAAAGGGGGGGGGGGGAGCTTACGGAGCCACCTCTCAGGCTATTCCAGCAGCGGCGGGCCTGTTTTTGGTGTGTGTGTGGCTAGAAGTGCTACGAGTGTTTCGCCAAGTTCCGAGGTTTTTTTGCCACGTAAAGGAGGCTCAAGTGTCAAGACTTAACGATGCTACATTGGAGTGCTTGTACCGAGGTTAAGAAGAAGCGGAGTCAATTCAGGGTCACATTTTCATGGAACGAAAATAAGTGAAACCAACACTTCAAATCTATTTGAGTTCTTGTGGTTGGGCCCTGGTTTAAACGTATAACAAAAAACGGTTGGATTTTTTCTCCAGCTCAATGACAAATGCCTTGTCATCGCTGACTATCCGAATCAAACCGATGGAGCATTAGTTTGGTATCCTGTGTGTTCTTGCATTAAGTGGCCTGTAATACATTGTGAATTTCTCTAGCTGCAGCATCCCGAGCTGGTCGATGGAGTGAGGGGCATGCGTTCGGCTACCCAATGCATCGCAGGCACCCTCTAACATCTCCTGGCTGCCATTGGGCCTGGAGTTCCCCAGTCTTCACTGCTGCTGTAGCCACCTTGTCGGCCATGAACATTAAGACTTTATTTCCGTTTTAACATGTCTTCATTTTTGTGTTCTTTGTTTCATGTTTCTTTACTTGCGTGTCATCTTTTTGGTGTGACAAGTGTAGTGCATAAGTGTTTTTAAATCGATACTCCACTTTCTTGTGGTAGTGTGAGCACGTCTTCACAAGTTGCTTTGACATGTGATCGTCAGCCTTCTGAAATGATGCACACAACACATATCATGTGGCGTCATTTCATGCGGCAAGCCTGTAAGCATAGCCTTTCCCTCCAGTGAAACTCACAGTGCAAGATTTTGTGGCAGTGCTTGCTCTTCATAAGTTTTTTGACATGTGCTAGTGAGCTATCTGAAATGAATTGAAGACCATGCTTGACTGTACACCAAAAGACTGTAGTTTCATGATGTCACTTGAAGTTGAAATGTATATGACACAAGTGTTTTTACAAGTTGCACTAAAGGATGATATGCCTGTTTGCCACTCACAGGAGGTGCTTTTACACTGAGCAAAATAATCACACAGGCTACTATCTGTGTCCTTTTTGAAACTGCAGTTGACTTTTGCATGGGTCACAGCTATCAATCCTTTTGCAAAGTTATGTCCTCGAAAACCAAACATATACTTTTTTTGCAAACAAATTAGGCCAGTTACATTGCAACATACATTTTACATTTATGTAATGTTGACGCTATATCTGTAAGAAAAAACTTTGCTATTGCCTATTCAGGAAAGCATCCCGTCAATTGCACAGGCGTGTTTTGCACACTGTATACATTGCTTTGTCTTGCTGCTTCATGTAATACCATTGTTATGTAACTGTCCTTTCTTATAAACATTGACAAACCACCATCTTGTGAGGGGTACTATACTACTCTGTAATATATCTGAAATGCATAGCTGTGCACACAATTGCCCACGTACCTTGTGATTCGTATACTGTGCACATTTCGTGTGTCCCTCTTTTTTTTTCATGCGGTAGGATGGGACGCAGCAATAAACAGAGACAACATGTGCCGAACTTAAACCAAAATTTGAGGTTCGCAGACATGGTTACAGTATTGGTCCCTGCCACACACGACCACAAAGGTGCTCCTTGAAACGCATATAACGCTTTTAGCAACGTAATATGTCCATAGTAGAAAGGCATGCTGATGTTATCTATATTTGCATTATAGTAGTCATTAATTACCCATGCAGTACAATGTCACACTGTGCTTCCTTCAGCATGATGTTTCTTGTAACTTGTGCATGTAATAAATGTCAGTAATGCTTTAAAAACATGACACCACAGTTTCACAATGTACGTTTATTTACAGAAAGTATGTGCCGTCTTTGCATTGGTGTGAACACGAATAAATTCTTTTTTTTTACAAGCTTCTGTCTTGAAGAGACTGCTTACATATTCTTTCACATTACTTCTTCATTCACAAATGAGCACACTTCTGAATGAGAAAAGCTACTTGAAATGCCAGACGATCTGTTTCAACATCAGTTGGCCCTTTCAAAAAGAACAGTGTGGTGGATGTGCAACAAATGAGCACAGTGCCCGCAAGTTGTGCGTGAAGTAAAAGGCAAGCCCTGTGTTGTTATACACGAAGTGAGGAGACAAAGACTTGGTGTGCACTCCCAGTCATAGAGCAGATAACGGTCACAGTGTTCGTGATTAGAAGATGGTCAGCAGTAACAAAAACAATAACAAACCCTTGCTTTCCAGAGAATTAGCTATAGCACTCAGCTGCCGAGTACAGTGCGTTATATTGAGAGTTGCTAAATGAAAAGTTCCTATCTACGGCCATATAAAAATGACCCAGTCACGTGTAGTCAAGTTCTGCGAAAGACCTGGTCATACAGCATATGATGAAACCCAGCAGCGATTTAATATTACCAGGAAATTTAACTTCGAAACGTTTTCTTCTACTTGTTAGGTAACATCTTAGCAGGTAAGAAGTCGCGCTGCTGAACTTCATTCAGCACATGGGTCGGTTCCTGCTGACAGCGAACACATCTCCATGAGGGTAACATGCAGGATCACTGCTGTACTTGCATTGAGATTCACGTTAAAGAGCCACAGGTGGTCAAGATAAATTCAGTCCTCCACTGCAGTGTGGCTCACACTCGTATCATGGTTTTGGCACGGAAAACCACATATATTATTGTTACTTCTTAGGCACATGTTTCTCACTGAAATGACACTTGCCTAGTGCTGTTGTCAGTGGTGCAGTTAGCCAAATAGCGGATTACCACTGCGGACAGCTTGTCCAGGAATACATGAGGAGCGTGATGACCTTCCTTGTCTAAGCAGTGGTTCGGGGTCATCCCTGACAACACTGCCATGCTCACTATTGGAATCATCGCTCGCTGAAATCATGAACATTTCTGTCACCTTCTGCAATGTAAAGGCAAGTGCAACACTGCACATGCTGCAGCAATGTGAGATGCACATTCTGATTCTTAATGGAGGGTACAACTGCACTGCTGAACGCAGCGGAAGCAGCTTTTCAAACGCCCAGCACAACACTTCATTACAGACTGCATTGCAGCATGTGCGGTGTAGCACTTGCCTTTTTAACACCGTTTCAGAGAGGACAGCCTCGGAGAGGTGTCAGGAACCATGGTCCTGGTTTGTAGCCTCTGTCACCTGCACAAATACAAGTGGTGTGCTGTAAATACTGCTTCAATGTAAGAGATCCACAAGGCTGAGCCACACAAAGAGAGCAATGATAGCATCATCTACATGATCTAATGCTATACACCTCACCAGTCTGACTTACCCGTACTACGCGAAGCATGACTACTACAAATGGGCTGTTATGACAATGTGAGTCATTTGTCGATATTATGGAGCGGATAACCAATAGCTGCAAGATGACACACATGCAGTGAGCGACATCTGTCAGTTGTCACAGTTACCAAGTATCTGGAGCTAATCAAACAGGGCATTAACCATAGCGCGAGCAAATATTCTGTTAGCTCAAACTGTGAATATCCCAACTTTTTGTTCTGTTCACCTAGAAGCCAGAAGGTACGGCCGCGGCAATCCGGGCCCCTTCGATGCGCTCACGCAGCCGCGTTGTCCGCCAGACGTGGGCGTCGTAGTCTGATCCCAGACTCAGTGGTTCACGGCAGGATTCCGATGTCTGCGTCGCAGATCTGACGAAAGCATGAACCACTGTGAGCCACATTTCGCTACGCGGACATGCGCTCGAAAGGATGGGAAGACCGATACTTACTAGCATGACGATGTGGGCATAATGTCCTTTGCGGGGATAAAATGCCGCCTTGTGATGGTCACCCTTCGGTGCAATGATGACGGCAACGCATCCGATGACGCCGGCAGCCGTAGGAAACATTCAAGGCCGCCTTTTCATCCGGCGTCCACGGGAAGTGAACCCACTTGTTACGGATCCCGGCGTGCACGATTACCTCCGCCACAACATCGCACACAGTCTGCTCACCGCAGCTTGCATGTATCCTCGCTTCCAAACGAGGCTTGAAAGCTGCCACTCGCGAAAAACCGAAGGCCGCACAACACCCACAGGCTGCACCGACAGTGAAGTCGGTCGCGCCGTCGCGCGCCTTCCTCGGCCACTTCGTCGCACAAACGCCGCACCTTCCTTTCTTCGGGCGAAAGTGACGGCGAACTCTTTCATCGACTGGCATGTCGAACGCGTCGTCGGGCGCTCACGGCGCCCACGGTGCTGCCGAGCCGCCGAGCGATCGCCGCCAACAACACGAAAAAGCTCGCCGGCACCGCCATGTTTGCTATTCCGTCGAAACGGGGCCACTCGCAGATTGTTCCGCGCTTGGACGGAACCGATTCCGTATATTTTAGCATAATGAGCGCGTACTCGTCATTTTGACGTCAACAAAATTTGGGCTTCCGACACGTCACTTGAGTGACAGGTGAAACGACCAATCACGGGGCGCTAATGGCGGCCAAAACGGAATACGGAACACGGAACAGCGGTTCGTTATACGGCCGCAGACCTTCGTAATTGAAATGCGAGAGCGTTAGGAAAACCAACATCGGCAGCGTTGACCCGACGAATGGAAAGAATAAAAATTAGGATCGCAGCAGGAATCGAACCCAAGCATTCTGCGTGGCAATCAGGTATTCTATCACAGAGCCACGTCAGGTCTATAAACTGGTTTGGAAATACAACCTATGCAGGCTTAATGGCGGTGCAACGTCGATTGAGGTTGTGGGGCTGGCTATCTAATTTTACAAGAAAGCAATAAACATTACATATGTACTCCTACGACACAGGCGTCATATCAGATTAACGTATCAGTGTTGGCTCCGCTTTTATAGCAGTCTAATAAAGATTACATTTGTATTCCTATGATTATGTAGTCTAACATGAGGGCTGACATTATGTCGCGCAATAAGTAACCCCTTACACGCCAGTGTTTTCGACGTGCCTGGTAAGCCCACGATGTGCACACAGCTACTACACTTACAAAAACACGCGAATCTACCTCGTAACGCTTGTCTCAAAGCCATAAAATACAGCATAGAAGTACTCCCTGACTGCTTGGCATGAAAACAATTCCCACAACGCGTGCGATCTGCCGAATTTTTTTTTAACGGCGCGGCATCCTATGTTAAGGAAGGCCCGTTATAGCTGCGGGTAAGAGCGACAATATGACAACACTTAAGCGGTGCACTGCACTAAATCAAATGGACGGAAGCGCTTTCACTGTCGCGAAAATATTGGGACCATGGGGCTGCCCATCACAGTTCCGAAAGGCAACGGAAGCACTGTTGCGTTTTCTCAAGGATACCGGACTGATTCGCCGTTTGCGCTGTCAGACGCGGAACTCTTACGTCGGCTGAAAGAGTGACTTTTCTCTCCTCCTCTCTAACTTTCCTTCCCCCTCCCCCCTTCCCCAGTGCAGGGTAGCCTACAGGGCTCAGCCCTGGTTAACCTCCCCGCCTTTATTTTATTCTTATTCTCTCTCTCTGCCATAAAATTCAAGGTTAACACGCTAATACTAACGAGAAGGATGAGAGTGCAACAAGACAAGTTCTGTCACAAGCGTTGCCACAAGCGGCAGGAGTTGTCCGTGAACGTTAACCCACAGTGACACATCGCCTTTGCAATGCGCTTCAAAATTTAGATGAAGCGGCTTTCTTAAGCTTCACCTAAATTCTGCCTACTAGGGATCATCAACATCATCAGGCTTACAACGCCCGTTTGAGGGCAAAGGCTCTTCCCATGTTTCACGAATACGCTCCGTCGTGCGCTCGCTGCGGCCACGTTGGCCCGGCAAACTTCCTAATCACACTTGCTAATCTAACTTTCTGCCTCAACCTCGCGTGCTTGCCTTCTATTCGAAGCCAGTCGGCTACTCGCAATGAACAGCGGTTATCTTGCCTTCATGTTAAATGCTCTGCTCATGCTAATTTCCTTGTTTCGACTACGATGTCCTTGATTCCCCTCCCACTCTGCTCTGACTTTTCCCCTCAAGGTTGCTCCTATCATTTTTCTTTCATGGCTCACAGCGTCGCCGTCAATCCTCAGTTTAGTTAAACCCTTTCTGTAAGCCTCCAGGTTTCTGCGCCGTAGGTAAGCAACGGTAACATACAGCTGTTATATTTTTTTCCTCGTGAGGGATAATGATATATTATTCATGATGACAATGCCTGCCGAATGTGCTCCACCCTTTTTTTTCTTTCTTCTATTTGCTTCAGAATTATAGGTCGGATCTGTGGTCAATACCTACCTTAACTATACGTATTCTTTTAACATTTCCAGCGGCTCACTAGGTATTGCAAATCGTTGCTGCTTCCCGGGAATGTTGCACATTGCTTTAGTTTTAGCCATAATATTTTCAGACCTACCGTTCTGTTTTCCCTGTCTAATATAGAAATAATGATTTGAAATTCGTACAATGTGTTACAGTGCCTTTCAGCGCACTGTGCGACAGTGTACTACAGTGCGCTGGGAGGCACCGGAATACACTGTACAGCGTGGCCAGTGCCGTTCTATGCGCTGAAAGGCACTGCGAATACTGGACAGTATGGCTCAGCGTGTTAAAGCGCACTGAGGCAGCGAGGGCACTGTACAGTGTCTGTCCGCGCACTGGGAACAGTGGCGGCACACTGGCGCAAACTGGGAGCGCGGGGTGTACTTGGTATAACATTTGATACTAGCTCGCAAGATGTCCAGCGTATTGTTTATGGAATGTTTTCAAAATTATCATCTATTTTGTGTCTGAAAGTTTAGTAGTTTTAGCTTTAACTAGGCGACGGACGTACGTGTGCGGTAAGGCGGTAAGACAAGCATGTATAAATCGCGCATTTTTCTGAAGTGCGTGATCGGGTGTCTTGAATTTAGTTCATTTAACTTAACTCAAGACACTCGAAAGCATCGAAAGAACATATCATTGGCAACACAATATGACATCAGTATTAGTCTCATAATCAACTTAACTAGGGGTGTGTGAATATTTGAGTTTTGAATTCGAATCGAATAGTTCCTAGTCGAATAATTCGATTCGACTTCCGAATAGCTAGTATTCGAAGTTTCGAATAATTCGACAGGACGATTATCTAAAACGTGACAAACGCCAAACTAACGCTAAAGTCGCCGTTCGTTAAACTTTCGCTGACATCCTCGTTCGGAAGCGAGCGCAGGTTGATCATAAAGGAGATTATGTTATTTCCGCACGTAGAAAAGCACGTGATAAAACTGTGAGGTCCTTCACAACTTCGCTCCCGAAACGAAGGCACGGACTTCTTGCGTAGGTTGGTCGCATATGCCGCAAGCGCCCTAAAACTACCTGACTTTGGCATGCGAAGCTCTCGGTGATTGGCTCTGCGTGTAAAAATTTGTTCACGCTGGGCAGTAGCAACTGCCACACCACACCACTAATTCAGAAACGGTCGACGTTCCGGCGCGCAGTAAAAACACTGCTGTGAACGGGAGCCCGAAGACTTTTGGGCCCGGAGCGCCCATGGCGATGAAGCACACCATTACCGTTGTCAGATGAGCCTTGTTGCTCGACAATGAGGAAACAAAACAAGCTACCGTACCCCCCTCTGTTAGGAGATGAGGCGTGCCGCTGCTGACTGGAATGGTGGCTCTCCTATCAACATGCCTGCGCGCCCAAGAAAGCTGAAACAAAAGCCACTCCCGAACAAGTGCGTAATGAAGGTGTCAGCACGCCGTAGCGGCCGCGATTGTTCTTTTGTCTTGCCACAAGTGGTGGTACACATTTCGTGTAAATATACTATTCGATATTCGATTCAATATTCGATATTCTTGGCCACTATTCGGCACTATTCTATTTAAATTCAATTCGAGATTAAATTTCACTATTCGCACACACCTAACAATACCCTACCCAAGCAGGCGCTCCTTCCATATCTCGCTGAAAGCCGTACGTCTCCGGCAGCAATAAGCCGCTGCGAAGGAAGGTTAGTTAGCGGGGCCACGACACAGTCACCTAACAAATAGCGGTTTTCGGCGAAAAATAGAAGCAGAGGGTATATTGCGTCTGTACTTATATGAAAATGGGCTGTAAAGAATTCTTTCATTGTAAAATGTGCCCTAGAATTTGCCGGCTGTAAATCCCGCCCACCGCCGGCGACTGCCATTTTGCCATGGCGTGTGTGATGTCATGTGCTGCACGGAACAGAGCCGCCTTTTGCCAAAGTTTCAGCCACTGCAAATCGTTCAGTTTCAATTCCAAGTTGAGGAAGCTGAAATGGCTCCATTGCAAGTTTAGCTGACCGAGGAACAAAATCGCTCGCCGGAATGCACGCGTTCGCAAAGCAAGCAACTTGTTAGGAAAAGCCTTTGCTGGACCTGCTCGTTCCGAAGACCGCAGGCGAAACGATCACGCAACATTACACCAAAAGCCAGCATTGTCGGATTCGCTGTATTGTCTGCACTCTGCAATCTGCTGCTAGCTTCTTGGGCTTTGTAACGCAATCATTGACCGTTTCTTCGTGTCTTTCGCCACGTCCTTGAAAGGTGTCCTACAGAAGACTTGAGGAGGTTATCGATCAAAGTGAGCCTTGAGCATTTCGAGTACGTCCTCGTAGCTCACTTTGCCGGGCCTCTGAAGAGACCTACGAGGTCATAGACGACGTCTTAGGTCTATTCCCCGCACAACTGTAGCAGATGAGCACATTTGTTTGAAGCATCCGTCATGTCGTCGGCTTCGAAGAACTGTAGCCTCCTATACCACGATCTATTGGAGCTAGAGCTGCCACTGAGTTCCGGCAGATGACCAAAGTCAGGCGCTTGCGTTCTGTTCCTAGAACTGCGTGAAGCGCCCTAGAACTGCGTGAAGCGCCTTCCTCGTCTCCAATAGTTATGTCCGGGCAGCCGCTTGTGGCTGGCGACGATTTATTTTGCACAAAAGTCATGAACATGAAGAGAGCGTAGCTCAGTTGTTGGAGTCAAAACTGGCCGATGTTTGACTCAACAGTCGCAGTCGTGCCAAGCGCCAGTGCATTCACGTGCGTACTTCGTCGTTGTCTTCCAACGCCGTTGTCTACACTGGCCGAACCGGAGTGGTTTCAGATGCACGTACAAGAGCCGTGCTGTGCATGCGCGAGGAGCAGTGATACACAGCTGGCGCACCGGAGCCGCCACATCTGCGCACTTCGCCGCCGCCGCGCGCGACTCGCCAGTCTGCGCATTTCAGAGGTGTGACGTCATAGCCGCTGCAGACCGCGCGCGCAGCTTTGCGCCTTTGCTGTGCAGTTTTGACACTGCGCTGGAGCCGCTTGATAGCGCCTCTGGCTGGCATTTGCCAGTGTGGTATAGCCATGGAGAAGGAGAGCGCAAATGCTGCTCACGGGCGCAGAAGAGCAGATAATCTTAACTCATCGGATCCCGAAGTCGTTGCCTGGCAATAAGCGGTTGAGCGTAGGAACAACGAAGGGCAGAAGGCTAAACGTGCTGCGGAGACACTGCAGCACAGGGAGGAACGTCTAGCAAAGTAGCGTCGCCAGGAGGCTGAGCGACGTGCTCGACCATCTCTGCAGCAGCAGCAACAAGACGACGCCGATGACGTCAAGGCTCGCCGATCGAGTGACTATACGGTGAAACTTAGCGAAAGCGCCAGTGGGGCTCGGACCTCCGAGATGGACTTCGTAAACAATCCGTTTGGATACGTGTGCGACGTGCGTGAAAGATTGTGGCACATGAAAGACTTGACGCCGGTAAGTAGTGCCATGCGTGAAGCGTTGCGTTTAGCGACTGTGCCTGAGTGGGGTGCACCGTGGCGCGGGTTATAGAATAATCAGCCGAAGCTTAGCTCATGCTACGTATATCCTAGCATAACCGAGCTAAGCCACTACAATTTTTTGGGTGCCGCCATTAGGACTCATTCATTTCCGAATGAAGTTCTCACGTTATCGGTAGAAGTTACTCAGTGTCCATAAGTTACAGCGTTCTGCGAACGGTATACCTAACAGTAGAACACAGTACTGTACATGAACATTACAGACACAGTGGTATGCATTGTGGGGGCACTGGCGGCAGTGGATGAAGAAGCAACAAAAGAGAATGAAGGGGAGCCTATGGAGCACTCACCATTGGGCTGTTTACTGTATGCTTGCCAGAATCGCTTGCGAAGTAAGTGGCAAATTAGAGCATAGAAATGAAGATAAGGCTACAAGCTTTTCCAGCGCTTCTATGATCATCATAGTTGCTTCTTCATTACATTTATTAGCCTAGCCTAATGTGACGTCGTCCAAAATCATGACTTCTCAGAGAAAATAAGAATGGTTAGTTACGTGTTCGAGGAAGAAAAAACGTTCCTCGTGCATGTGATTTACAGCTCATGGCAAATATTATTATGGTGACGACTCACCCACTATTTTGTCTATGTTATATGTGTTCTCCATTTATATTTACATTCCTAAATGTAAAGAATGTGAACTGGTGGCTTTATCACCGTTCTAATTGACCCAAATACACTTATCTATAAGGTTTAAAGATTAGCTTAAAGTATTTACGGACGCAACAGACACATCCTTCCTTTCCTACAATTTTGCGGCTAATAATGTAAGAGTATCCACCACAGTTTTAAAGTGAATAAATATATATAGTTCTTTCCCACTAATATACACAAAGTAAATTTGAATGTTGGCTAGAGTTATTTCGTAATGTAACCTGTGAAACTCGAGAATGCGCAGTAAATACAGGAGTATACGTACGCACGCTGAATGTTCGCAAACGCATATTTCGCCCTTTATATTACCAATAACCTGACAGATGCGCGATTCTAACGCAAAAAGTCGATATTTGCCGCAGCGAACCATAAATTGTGTCGTGGGATCAAAATAGTATCGTGAATAGGAACCCTCACTGAAGACACGTACCCTATATCAAAGTTTCCTTGGCACCGTAAAGTACACAGTTTCATCCCGAGAGGGAGCTACGAGTGCTTTACGACAGTCGCAGCTTAACGAAATCTGGCAGTTGAAGTTTTTTACCACGCGATCAAAACATGCTTTGCACCGTCTTGAACCAAAGACATCGCAGCACCTGAACCCTAGAATGCATTTAGATATTTGCAAGAACATCGCCACAGTAGCGAATCACATACGAAAAAACGGCCAATTATTTAGAGAGCTCTCCTAGGCGCCGTGCTTCTGTCTATAGTGATTCAAATGAACTCGAAGTATTGCGACCACTCGAATGTAACTCTAGTGAAGGAAATATTTGTGCATTGCTTGTAGGCTTGAATGCTTTCAGAAAACATGTAAGGAAGAGGAGTTATTAAAGTTCTGTTCTCCATTCCCATAGAGCGACAGGGAGCGCCGCCGCAAGCATGCGAGAGGTGGCGCGACATGTACATCAGCCGAAATCCTGTGGTGGTCAGTGTATTACGACGTGTCCTTGTCGAATTATCCTTAAGGATGCCATGTTTGCAATCTGTGAGCATAGGCAGACGTTCAGTGCGCTTATTTACTAAGATATGTTGATGAACAGATCTCTTCAGTATACAAGGTCGGTCCCGAAACTAATGTCTGTGAATTTATTGTGACGCGACTGCACGTCAGAGTGTGGTCTAACCGGCTGAAAGTGATAGTGGGGGAACGCCGCTAAGCAGCGCTCTGTCCGTTAGTGTGCTCCGAGCATCGGAGAGTGTAGGATGGGTCTGTCCATTAGAGTTGTTTTTAGGAGCTGGATCGCCATGTTCTTAACCTGGGGCGAAGTCCCGCGCCGTAACCTGCATCCATCCATTCAAAGCATCGTGGAACGCAAAGAGGAACGCGACGCGTGTCTTGTCTTCCCTCTAGCCTGGCCGTTAATTCTCACAGGACGAGCAGAAAACGCGGTCTACAGCCAGGCGAGCGTCGGAAAGCTATAGTTAGGGCAACTTTGTCGTGCGCGTCTCGAGGGCAGTCTTCAAATTGAAAGAACATTAGGAGCGTTGCTTCTGCAAGTGTGGACAATAGAGAATCAGACGCTTTTAAATATTTCTTGTATATATACTTCATCAATGTGTATATAAGTGTAAATTGTGTATATTGCTCATCAAAATTGTATATTAATAAAAGAATGCGTACATACCGTAAAATGCCGAACAATTAAGCGTCCCCCTCCCATTTCGGGAGATCTGAAATGGGCGCCAGTGACCGAGCAAGCGTCCCCCCCCCCCCTCGCGCTCCTCCCCAGCGGCCACTTTTTAGGGGCGAAGCTCCTTAAGGCGGCACCCGTTCGTCCCTCGTAGTCGTCGTGGTCGTAGTAGTGAGTAACAAGTCTTACGCTTTGACCTCCAAGGTGGTGCCGGTGGGAGATTTCTCCTGTGCGTTGTTGAACAATAAAAAATTCGCAGCGTGCGCGTTAACTAAAAGCCGAATTCTCCTGTCTCTCATTCCCCATTAGCAGCCATTGGCATGTTCCAGTAGGAAACGTTAGTAGAAGTAGAAGTGTAAGTGTTAGCTAAAAGCCGACTTCTTCTGTCTCTCATTACCATTAGCAGCCATTGTTTACCTCCAAGGTAGTGCCTGGTGAGATTTCTCCTGTGCGTGATTAAACAATAAAAATTTTGTTCAAAACGCCGTTGATTGATGAAATAAACCAACGAAAGACGCCAGATGTTTTGTAAAAGCAGAACGAAAGAACGCCAGATGTTTTTCTTAAAGTGTAGTAGTAGTAGTTGTATGTAGCCACCTCGCCCGATCGTCAACGGACGAGGTGGACCGGCAACGGCGCGAGGACCCTGCCGTACGAGAGTTAAATCACACTAAAAGACATACTTTGCGGGCGATACACTCTAGTGAGCTTTCAACTTTTCGTCTTAATGTACAAGATAAAGAAATTATTTCTACGAAAAACGCAAGGCACACCTTGAGCAATATGTTTGGTTTTGGGACGCTAAATGGAACCATGAGGCGATGCGAAGCCGGAGCACTTGCACGATCGCGTTCCGTTGGCTTTCGTTGGGCATGCTACCGACCTCGCGTCGTGGAACGCGCGTCCTGTCTTCCCTCTAGCCTTGCCTTTAATTCGCACAGGGCGAGCGGGGAATGCGGTCGCTCTTGGCACTCTTTCGCTCGGGAGCGGACTTCTTCCTTGCATTTCACCGATCACAAGTGATAATGAAGGGACCACGTAAACCAACAGTACAATAAAAGTTTGATGTTTAATATATACACGATGTTTCACACTCTTTATATTATGTACTGGGCGCATTTCACGGAAGAGTTTCACGGTTTACAGATGATTCCCTCCGTAGCTTCGCCCCACTCATCATCATTCACCCCGTGGATATGCTGTGATTTTTTTTTTTTTCAGGACGAGGATCGCTTGTGTAAAAAGAACCACAAGAATGAGTACACTCAATGCGTATTTAATGTTGTTTATGAAATTCCGCTGTCATGTGGCCGGTCGTATATTGGATAAACCGGTCGCTGCTTCAGTGGTTTGACAGTGGCGGGGGGGGGGGGGATAAAAACAGTAAATAAATAAAGCATTTCATTAGAAAAGTCGTAGGCGGCTGGATAGATAGATAGATAGATAGATAGATAGATAGATGGATAGATAGATAGATAGATAGATAGATAGATAGATAGATAGATAGATAGATAGATAGATAGATAGATAGATAGATAGATAGATAGATAGATAGATAGATAGATAGATAGATAGATAGATAGATAGATAGATAGATAGATAGATAGATACGCTCGAAGTCGCAGAAGTTCGCTAAGAAATGTTTCGCATTTAAAAACATGGACGGGCATTTTTTAAATTTTTAGCGGCTCTCCCGTCTCTGTCTTAAATATCGGTCCTGGACCGAGCAAGCGCCCCCCACCCTCCAAATCTGGTCGGATTACCCTTCACCGTAGGCGAGGCGCTTCCTCGGCATTTTACGGTATGTATATATGAAAACGTGTGTCACGTCTTCATATGATGGTAGATGACTTGTACGGAAGATTCACGGGATTGCCCGGTCTCCTCCGAGCCAGCTCCTCAATCATCCTTCATGAACTTCGTGGATATGGCGTGTTTTTTTTATTCTTGTGGAGCACTCGTTAAAACAAAGATTTCCGATCAAGTTTTGCGCGATCCTTGACAAGACTGCTGCAGAAACTGTTACTACGATCAAGACTTCTTATGAAGAACATGCCCTGTCGGATCGGCACAAGGCATTTTTTGAAGGCGGGGAAGAGGTCCACGACGAGGACCGCGCCAGACTGCCGTCCACAACTACCACGGTTGACAATGTGACGCGAGTAAGGGAACTGTTGAACTGAGAACGATGATTAGGTGTTCGTGTAATGGCCAACATGGTAAACATTCCAAAAACTTTATGCGGATCTCCTCAAAAGACGTAAATGCAGGGTTCAACGCATCAGGCCGGACACCGCAGACAACTGTAAGTTGCACCACAGAAATGCGCCGGCCAAGAGCACCTTCAGCATCACCGACTACCTGGTTGAAGCAGGAGTGCGAACGATCCCCCAGCCCCTGTACTGCCCGGACTTGCCGCCCCCCCCCCCCCCATTCTCCCCGACTGTTTCTCTTTACAAGCCCCAAAACACCCCTGAAAGGCAAGCATTTTGGGACAGTGAACGGGATCAATGTAGCGTGCACCGCAGCATTAAATACCATTCCGGAGAAGGACCACCGCAACGTATTCGAGAGCTGGAAGTCTCGTTGGAGTCGATGTATCGACGCAAAAGCAGACTGTTTTGAAGATTTTTAGACAATTGTAACGATAAGTTCAATAAATGATTTTTAATGGCCTTGGTAGCATTACTTTTAGGACAGACCCTTCACCAGTGTGAACACGTAGCGTTACGTCGAGAATGCTTATAGTCTTAGGTTAAGACTCAGATCCGAATTTATTTGGCAGCACAAAGAAGCTCACAAATGGTTTCCATTTGCCAGATTTGTCCTGGCCATACTCCCAAGCTTGAAATACATATTTTTGTCTCAATGCCATAGAGAATAATCATAAGGTACTTGTTTTCTTCTCCCTCATACAAGCCACTATAGGAATTTGTGGCAAGGGAGAGTTGGCTAAAGAGGCGTATCGTCGGCATTTATTCAGTTAATACCTGATACAAAGTAATATTATCTAAATGAAAAGGACAAGGGATAAATTTCATTTCATCTTTCTATTGACACTTTTCTTTAATTTGTGCTCTATCAGCCCAGCAAAATATCCGTAAAGAATTTGAAGAGATAATTGGAAAGACTGACGACAAATGACCTGATATATAAGCAAACCTGAGTATGTATCGTGCGCTTACCACTGAGGTGGCGACGAAGCTATGTATATAGAAATGTATATGTTTTCATTGCTGTAATTTCCAATAAACATCTGCACACCCCCTTCCGACTTAGTACATGATGATTATTCCGCTGGAGGGAATACAACTACATGCATCCGACACAGAACCAAAATTCAATAATACCTAGGCTTGTGCGAGTTGTCACATACTCGGGCGAATGCACTCACACGAATGCATGAATTGACGGCGCGACTTAAACATTCGTCTAAGTATGGAGTCGTCAAAAGTCTAAGTTGTCTAGGTTTGTAGTCGTCATTTGTAGTCGTCAAAAGTGCGCTACTTCACATATAAGGTATGATGGTCAACCACCAAGTAGCCCGGATATCAGCCCTATTACACTTCAAGCTATTGAACGACAGTCGCAACTATCGAGAAGAACTAGAAAAAATAAACCGATAAAGAAAACACAAAACACACGTCACGTCAGTCCAGGACTCAAAATAGCAGCTGTAGTATTGCAGGTCTGGAGAGTAAAGTCGCACCAGGCGTCACACTACGAGAATTTTCCCAAAGTGTGGGCGGCTTAATGCTTCTGAGCCGTTACAAAGAGCTCGGCCAGCCACAACAACAACAAAGTATGCAGCTACGTAGGTGCTCGTATTCGTTTACAGATCCGCAGTAGGTAGTTCGCCACTTCATAAGTTGATGGTTTATGGTGTAGTGGATGCCTGGCAGTAGTACTTGCAGCAGGGTCCTAGGAGAATTTACAGAGGTTTCTATGAAAGCTGCTCCTCCTGCTTAAGCAGCTTAGGCCGGGCGTGCTTCGCAAGTGTGTCAACATTCGAGAGTTTGAATTATCATAGAAAATTATAATTATCAGTGGCTCGCTGATCAATTTTAACATCTAGCTTTATTTATACTAGACTTTAGGTTGCGGCTGTGTCATCTGCGAAGTTGGGTCGCCCAGTCGCACCTTTTGATTGTCTAAGCAGTACATAAAGCGGAAAAAATTTTGTGGTGATTCTGGTGTACCTTTCAGTGACGCACAGGCTTATTTAACATGATCGTGGCGTAACTGCGTCTTGAATCAAATATGGGATGAACGTTAATACTGTATGCGACCTAAGAATTTCATAGCAATTAATATGAAGTTGGTGATGAGTCACCTACTATTTTCTCTATGGTGTCGGAGTTTCCAGCTTTTATTGAGCTAAGCTTATTCGAGCCTAGATAAGATTTAGGTTTTACCTGGTCTAACAGCGCCATTAAGGCGAAAGCCTTAGATGCCTCATCGGACGCAAAACCCACCGGCGTCCCGCATCGGCGTCAGCATGAGTGACACAAAAAATCATCACGGAATGACCTCACCACATGACGTAATAATTACGTCAGAGATCACCAAACTTTATTAGTGACGTTCTTATGACGTCATCGTAACGTCACAGTGACGTCATGTGACGTGACGTCAGATGATGACGTCGTCACATGACATCGCAGCCTTGTCCATGGCGGTGCGATCACGGAGACAGTGCAAAACCAGGTAAGGTGTCTCCGATCCCGGAGGCAATCCACACTAATTATGTGCAGAAAGCTTTTGCGGGGTTGCGGGGCAGGAACAATACATCGACTGACGACAAAAAGAAGTTGATTTCCGCCTTCCATTCGCCTTAGGTGAGTCCGTAAGGGACCCTCTCAGTTTTTTTAATGAAAACATTTCGCTATTGCTTTATCGGTTACCCGAGTGCAAATATATGTATTTCTTTATTTGTATGCCAGCGGTTCCTCCTTGCTTTTCATATGTTTTCATCTTCAATAGAATCCTGGCTCACTGCTGAAAATGACTCCGGTTCTTCTCAGTGCATGGAAAAAAGCGAAATACTTACTTGTGATAACCGACGTAGTACGACCGATTGAATGAATAATTTTCCTCCGTTAGCTCCTGCTTCTGGTCTACCTTGCACAGTATTGTTGTATTCTCTGTTGAATTATATGTCCATATTGGATCGGTTGTGTTTACAAACTGCAACCAATTGCAAACAGAAGCAATTATGATACAATCCTTAATCACGTCATATTGTATTATTCACCGTCTATCCGTTAGAATTTGTGGGAGTCGAGTTCATGCAAAGCAGGATTATTCATTCCATCCATGACGATTTTTGGCTCACCAACAACGCCAGTGTCGACGGCACAGGAGTTTCTGCGACACGTGTTCCCTAATTATATCGCTATAACGATGTCAAAGTTTATTCTAGGCGTTCCAGAGTTAATACAGTATGAAATAATTGTGGCACAGCCGCATTACACGGGCCGTGCTAGTCTGGTATTCGCCACACGTCACTGAGGGAAAGAGCATCGTGACGTACGTGACAGGTGTGCCCCGTTAATAATGTCGTAACCTGTTATTTGTGTTAGTCATTCACTAAATTTTTCATAAGCGAATTTTGGTACATACGAAGTTAAGGTTAAGAAGACGACCAGTAGAGCGGCCAGTTTAGATAGATAGATAGATAGATAGATAGATAGATAGATAGATAGATAGATAGATAGATAGATAGATAGATAGATAGATAGATAGATAGATAGATAGATAGATAGATAGATAGATAGATAGATAGATAGATAGATAGATAGATAGATAGATAGATAGATAGATAGGAATGGGCAAGGTGCATTTGATTCGCTAAAATGCTTCGAATTCACGAACGATTGTCCGATGCGCGCGTTCTGGGTTGTTTATGCAGTATATGAAGTGAATAAATACAGTCTGTGTGGACGAGACTGTATTAAAGCGAAATACATTAAAGCAACAAATTGAAATAAAGCTTACTTTCGTCTGGTCATTTATGACTTCCGAAATAGAAGCAGGAAACGATAAAAGTATGCTTGCCATACTACACCTGCTCCCAAAAAAAAACGCCAGGCCTGCGCGGAAAGCGCTGCACCGTCACAGCGAAAGCTGGAAGAGCGGCATTTCTAGAGCCCGTTGTAAACTCTCTTGGGGCTACTAATACAAGTACACTAAGGTACTAACTACGCTATAAATCACAATATTTGTGAAGTTGGGAAGCACCTACAACGCCATTATTCATCATTGTGCGCAGAAGCGAAGTTCCAGCTACGCATCTGTAAGGCATTATGTGCACTTTGTTTAAGTGACGACTAATGACGATGAAGAATTGTGGCTCAGCCCTTTGTAATGGGTTGGAAGCTTTAAACGGCTTCCCAGTTACGTAATTCGCATTATGTGACGCCCGGTCGCTATTTCACTCTCCCACCATGCAATACAACATACGTTGACGTGAGAATGAGAGACAGAGAGAGGAGAGAACAACTTTATTGAGACCCTGAGGAAATGGATGATGGGCTTATGGGCTTCCTTGACAACCAATGCAAGTGCACTTGCGAGGAATCCCCTACGCTATAACTCATCATAATTGCTGTGAAGTAGGGAAACAGCCACTATGCCATCTTTCGTCATTCAACGGAGAGCCGTGGTACCCGCTAAACATATGTAAGGCATTATGAGCACCTTATTTGTGTTGTGCTTGGTGACGATGAAGAATTATTGCAGAGCCCCTTGTAATGGATTGGAAGCATCCAACAGCCCACATATTGCGCAATGCGCATTGTGTGACGCCTGGTTACAGAATTCGCGTTGTGTGGTGCGTGGTTGTTATTTCACTCTTCTACCACACTAAAATATATATTTTAATGTGGTTCCTTGTGGACATGAAGCCTGTATAGCGTCTTCTTGCAAGGCAGTTCCAAGCACCGGCATGGAAATGTTTTGTTATTTCGTTTTTTTTTCTTATTTCTAGCGATACTGGTTGCGGAGACCGGCGGCGGCGGCGGACCACTACGGCGCTAAAAACGGCCGTTGAATTGATCTCATAACAGCTTTCGCTGTAAAAGGAGGTGTCACCCAATCGCGAATGAAGGTATACTGTCAATAAACAACACGGAAAAAAAGGGTTTCGAAAACAGAACCTTCTGTTCCATTTAGCGTACAAAGGAAGCCACCCTGAACAACGGCTTTAGTCAGTGGCGTACTAACTCGTTCGCGAGTCGGGGGCTGGCGTGGCTCACACTGTCCGCCGTATATATATATATATATATATATATATATATATATATATATATATATATATATAAACAATAAAATGCTAACAAAGGACCCGGAAGTAAAAGTTGAAAAAAATCAAGCACGTAGGAAAAATTGTTCAGTAAAGGACTGACGTTTCGGCCGCGGGACCGGCCTTCGTCGGAGTGATGCGAACATGCGACGGTACCGCAATATAAAATGCGCAGTGACGTATCATAGCGCTGTTATTGGCTGACAAGCGGTTGTTAAAAGCACGTGGGGAAACGGTGCGCGTGATAGGACAAGAAAAAACGAGAATACACGCGTACGTACTTGCGCAAGACAAAACGAATAAAAGAGTAAAAAATGATTAACAATGAGTAAAACATGATGAAGCCACATAACGCGTGAGTCACCGGCACAAACATCAATAGCACGTCATAGGTACAACTGCGAGCAAGTTATCGATGAACATAAACGCGGGTGTAACATCTTGTCATGATCCGACAAAGCTCAAACAGGGAACTAATCTATCTGCGTGAAAGCATAGCGGCAATAATAGCGGGGGTAGTCAAGAATGTTTAGGAAACTAAATGGGTAAAAATGAAAGTTTGCCAGCGCTTTCATTCATACCACACGTGACGGTTTGTTATTATGAATAAAACGGATTATATAAGCGAAGCCCATAGACAGCTTAACAATCCGCTTTTTTATAAGCACTTAGACTATGATCCCACTGAAGAGTTTAAAGCAGTTGTCCAAGATACCGTCAACGATCTCGTAAAAGATAATCAATTAGGCGACAAGGCAGTACGCTCCCTCGTCCCGCTCAGTCCCGTCCCTGGCAGGTTCTACTTGCTGCCCAAAATACATAAAGAAAACTGTCCTGGACGCCCCATTGTTTCGGGCATTGGCACTGTCACGGAGCAACTTTCCCGCTACGTTGATGTAATAATCAGTAGCCTTCCATGTAAATTCTCGTCCTATCTTAAAGACACAAATCATTTTTTGTTGGACATTGATGAACTCGTGATACCAGACAATTCCGTGCTCGTGACATTAGATGTGGTTTCACTGTATACCAATATACCCCATAGCGATGGCATCAAGGCAGTAATTCAAGCGTACGAAGAACTGTCTGATGAAAAGCCCATTGGAAGTGATACATTAGCTACCTTATTGAAATTAATCTTACAGCTTAATAATTTTGAATTTGATGGCTCCCACTACCTTCAAGTAAGTGGAACATCAATGGGCACTCGCATTGGACCTAATTACGCTAGCCTTTTCATGTCTGTTCTGGAAAATGACTTTTTAAGAAATCGCGCGTTAAAGCCTCTTTATTATAAGCGATTTATAGATGACATCTTTTTGATCTGGCCCCATGGTGAAAATGAACTTTTATCTTTTATAGCTGATTTCAACACTGTTCACCAATCTATTTCGTTTTCGCATGATTACTCTCGTTCTACCGTTAACTTTCTGGACGTCACAGTTTGCATCTCTGACAACAAGCTAACCACTAGGCTTTACAGGAAACCTACAGATAGGCACCGTTATCTTCACTTTAAACGTTCGCATGTAAAACATTGGAAAACCAGTATACCGTACAGTCAGGCGCTCCGCTTTAAGAGAATTTGCTCTGAGCAGTCAGACTTTTATGCAAACTGCGTACAACTCCGTGAATCTTTGATTCAGCAGCAATACCCACCCCGCATTGTTGAGGATGCCGTCAGAAGAGCCGATGCGCTGAATCGCAAGGATTTGTTCAGCGCTAAAAAGCAACCATCCGTTCAGGCACAAAGTAATTTAGTTCTAACACACTCAGCATCGGTGCCAAACGTTTCCTCAATACTCAAAAAACATTTCAACATACTAGCGCAGAGTGCCCATCTTAAAGTAATCTTTCCATTGCCACCTCGGGTAGTCTTCAGACGGTCTCGCAATCTGCATGACATCCTAACTTCATCTAAAACAAGGGTTCCCGATAATGTCGGTTGCCAACCTTGCAAAAAACCACGATGCAAGGTTTGCGCGCATATGACGACGTCACACATTGCTAAAAGCACTGCTTCTGATTTCTTCTATAAAATTAAAGGAAATTTTACGTGTGACACTTACAATTGCATCTATTTGCTCGAATGTTCCGTCTGCAAATTACAGTACATTGGACAAACCGAAACGCCCTTCAGATATCGGTTCAACAACCACAAGTGTCATGCTGCCACCATTCCTAACCTTCCGCTATCAAAACACGTGCACATTCCGGGCCACTCATTTGATAATATTACAGCTACAATCCTTCAATCTGGTTTCCGTTCCCACCACGAAAGAGAGCTTCGAGAATCGTATTTAATCTATAAGTTTAAAGCCGTCACGTGTGGTATGAATGAAAGCGCTGGCAAACTTTCATTTTTACCCATTTAGTTTCCTAAACATTCTTGACTACCCCCGCTATTATTGCCGCTATGCTTTCACGCAGATAGATTAGTTCCCTGTTTGAGCTTTGTCGGATCATGACAAGATGTTACACCCGCGTTTATGTTCATCGATAACTTGCTCGCAGTTGTACCTATGACGTGCTATTGATGTTTGTGCCGGTGACTCACGCGTTATGTGGCTTCATCATGTTTTACTCATTGTTAATCATTTTTTACTCTTTTATTCGTTTTGTCTTGCGCAAGTACGTACGCGTGTATTCTCGTTTTTTCTTGTCCTATCACGCGCACCGTTTCCCCACGTGCTTTTAACAACCGCTTGTCAGCCAATAACAGCGCTATGATACGTCACTGCGCATTTTATATTGCGGTACCGTCGCATGTTCGCATCACTCCGACGAAGGCCGGTCCCGCGGCCGAAACGTCAGTCCTTTACTGAACAATTTTTCCTACGTGCTTGATTTTTTTCAACTATATATATATATATATATATATATATATATATATATATATATATATATATATATATATATATATATATAATTGATTTGAGGCGATTTATCATATTCATAGAGCTGATCAGATGACTTTGTTTTAAATCAAGAAAGAATCTGCACAGACAGATTGTACAGGCTGGGCCGCCCTATACCGCGACAACAAAGCAGTGTTTAATAACATTTTTGAAATATTACTGTGAAGTTTAAAAAATACGCCCAAATTTAACCTGATCCATTTAACCTGAGCATTCCATCAGAAAACTTCCCAGTCTTAGTTTGGCATTGCAGATACGATCAGTATGAGGAACCTGCTGTGACTCTAATGCCTTAAATTCTCACTTATTAAACAAAACATGTGGCTGACAAAGCAAGGTACTTCGCAGAAGTGTTTCAGGATAAGCCGAGTGCCAATTTCTTTGCTGTTAGAGCCCTCTAATCATGGGTCGGCAAAAAATGTGCAGATCACTCAGACTCACTCACGAAACATATCTTGCCCTTAGGGCTCACTCAGACTCACCAAACTTTTCCTCATCCGGACTCACTCGGACTCAGACTCACCAAAATATAATTCACTCGGACTCACTCAGACTCAGATTGAGCCGTGAGTCTGGGTCTGAGTGAGTCGACTCATGAGTCCGTTAGCCTATAATTAGCTTTTTCTGCCATTGTGTCAGTATTCTTTAACACCAATGTATCGCATAATTGGTCCTCTACATATTAGCCCCTTTTGACCTCGTACCCTCAAATACCCGTTATCAGAGTTTTCAGTTTAATAAGGACCTTTTTATTGAAAGGTGACTCACACGATGTATTTTAATCAATAACTTCCCACAAAAAGGTTTGCGAGGAAGGTCAAGGCACCTCCTCCCCCTTCCTCTCCGCAACTCACGCCTCTGACCAATAAATATTGAGTTGACGTATGAACGATAGCGCGTTGAAGCATGTGTGAGTATACGTGAGTATAAACGTGAGCCGACATAAGGCTGATGGAAATGCTGAAGTTGAGTAAATACGGCTCTAATATGAATTCTTAATTTCTTAAGAAGAAGACCAAGTTCAGTCGATTAATACTTAAGCAAACCACATTGAGCTGGTTGTGTGTAGTTATAAGATTATAAATGACTACGAATTTATATGCTGGGTGTCGTTCCTTGCCCTCCTACTTTTTCCAGCTTGGGTGGGGGGTAGACCGAAAAGCGATGAAGCGGCCCCACTACTCCCATCCGGTTCCTCTAAGTAAATCGCCTACTTAAAATATGTAAGCCCAAATTTTCCGTGAAAAAATGTGGGCGATTATATCGTTAAACTACCCCGCATTGTGTCCTTCTGTATAGGTTGTTAGCTGTTAATGATTGGTCGAAATTTTCTGGGGCATGCTCACAACACCTGCTCGTAAAACGACTCAACAAATGACGCGTAAATGATCCACCGCGTAATTACCACGTACGCATGAGTGCTTAAAAACATAATAATAATGAACTATTTTCAATACGGCGTATTGTTTGTCATTGGTTCTTCACAATTCGTCAAAAATTTTCAATGTGCCATACAATCGCCTCCCTGTTACGCGACGTCACAAGTCTGCGAAAGCTTGCGGCGTTAAAATGAAGTGTGCACAATAAGCAGCACGTTACTGTGCTGAACAATAACTCATTTTTTTTCGGAATAGCCAGACAGTGTCTCTTTCTGAACGTAATTTGAGAAGGCTGCCCGCCAATCTGATTGGCAGCGGCTGCTTTTAGCAGCGGGCAAGATGGATTCATATGTGGATGATAGATACTTTCACTTGTAGTATAACGATGCTGAGCCGTTTTTGCGCGTGTACAACTCTCTGTGAACTCATCGTTGCTGACAAAGAGGTAGAGAGAGAAATAAACAATATTAGGAACAGACACAAGCCTTTGCAGGTAGGCAGCCTTCTTAGTCCATAAAACCGTGGACGCTGATCATCTCCTTGGTGAGGTAGATCAAGTAACGGGGCAAACTTGAACGCTAGGCTTCTCAATGTGCTCGAGTTCACTGCCTTGTTACAAGCCGCCACGACCGCTGCAAGCTACCGTATGATAAGCCAAGTGAAGCACCCTAATCGGAGACTGAAATGGGAATCTATTTTAGCTGTCCTGGGTAGGCACAACTAAAATACTGGACACTCCTGCACACTGATCAACTCACAGCAACTAGAATATGGAGCAGTGGCGATGCTATTCGTTTTCAAAGAAAGAAACTGAATTTCGTGAAAAAGGAGAGCGCTTGATCGGGCTATAAGACGTTTGCTGGTTCTCGGCCTTATTTGCGTCGCGCATTACAAAAATTTCAGGCCAGGCAGGACAAAATGAAGTCATGACAGATTGCTGTAATATTATAGAACCCCTGCTGAGCGATAGCCTGCTCCGCAATGCTCGAGCGCAAGACGCACAAGCGTGGAATAGGGAGCCTGCACCGCAGGTAGCCTACAGTGCGTGGTCATGACATACGGAGGACAGTCGTCCCAGCAAAATCGTAGGACAAATTTTATTACAAAACCATGTTATTGCTGCGTTCAAGTAAAATTTTGCCTGACGTGTTAGTTTCCCAGTGTGCAGCCGACAATAACCACTGTCGAAAGTCGGGGGCTCCGCCTCCCCAACATTTCTCAGCGGGGTAGGGGGGGGGGGGGGGTTAGCACCCGCCTTGCCCCCCCCCCCCCGGTAGATGCGCCTATGGCTTTAGTATAGAAACGCCTTTATAATGTTAATGCTTCGCATAAGAGTATAGCTTGTGCGATTTCAACCTGTATTAAAAAACACATAATCCAAAGTTTTCTAGGAACTTACGACATCGATTTAGCTTGAAGTTTGAAAACGCGGACAAGTGTACCTGTAGAAGCATCAGGCTAGTGCGCAATACTTATAATTTCCGTCTTGGCGTTTATAGATATGATGACCAAAATAAGGAACGCGCACGAGTGCCATGGCACGGTTGATAAATAAAATAAAGGCGCGGCGAGCTGCGTTGCGCCGAAACGGTGACGCGGTCCTAGCTCGTTGCGCGCCCGCCACAGCGCCGCCGCTCGGGGGGCCAGCTGCTGACTAGAAGTCCTTCCACAGACGCGTCGGTACGCGCGATACGGACTCTAATCAGCCTCTTAATAATGCGTTTACTAGTTACGCACTTCAGGTGGAATATTTGTCATTTTTTGAAGTACCCACTCTGTATACGACAGATGTGAACAGGAGGCAACCGGTGTGGAAATTCATTGTGTAGTGGGCGTCATTACTCTCTCGGACGAATGACCCAGTCGCGTGATGCCTTGAAAGGTAATGCACTTCTATCGAGAGATTTCGCCTGCAACATTCTATCGTCATTTTCAAGGCGAAAGCCTTAGAGGTCTTGCGCAAACGTGGCCTTGAACGAAAAGCTCGGCAACGAGACGAAACAGCCCAAAAATATCTGGTGAGCACGCGAGACGGACGCTCGCTTCTTGTTTGCGAAAGAGTGAAACCGAGACGAAAAACGCGACGTTCGGCTAGCAGCATATGATGTCATGGAAAGCTTCCACAATGCGACGCCGGCTGCATGGAGAGTATAAAAAGCTACGCATATCGCGGTATACTGGCTGTTATGGAAGGTGCTGAGGCAGGGCTTAGGGAATATCTGATTGGACAAAGTATACAACGGCAGTGAAGACTCGACAAATACAAAATCAGGCATGGCGAGCTAAACAGCTCTTCGTATTCTGGCTGGCATTTCATTTTTTTAATGGAAGGGTTTCCAGGCTTTCTCCTTATAGTCGCCTCCGCGACAGTGTAAGTGACCCTGGGAATATTTATTTACTTCATGGGAACACATGCGTCTGCTAATTGAAAACTACAGAAAATACTAGGATCCAGGCTCCCGTGCAATGCAACAACTCAATTGAACTCAAACAACGTCTGGGTATGATGAATTATTGTCAGTAGACTAGAATTTTTTATGAAGACCAGACAGTTAGTGACGCTGGAGCCTATCTCAGGAGGGCAATCGAAAGGCCCGTGCCCCATTTCACCCGAAATCCTTCTTTTTTTCTCGCTTTGAAGTATCTTACAAATGTTTCTATGGAGCATGTGCCCCCAGCTGTTCCCCTCGTCCCGAGGCTTGTCATGAAGATCACGTTGATAACCTCCCTCTGCTCTTCCTTAAGCGGCAGAGTAAACTTAATAGGCCACTCAATTGCTTCAATGCGTCTTAACGGTGACGCATGCAGCGCAAGCGCTGGAACATCAGTTTAACCCAGAATCAAATTTGATTGTAAAAGAAGCTTGTCCTTACAAAAAATAGCATAGAAAACAAGGTAATTTGGCCGAAGACTAAAGTACTACGCGATAATTTAGATATGGTCGATATAATCACAGTAAAAAAATGCGCACAATCGGCCACATACATAAATGTGAAAAATCCAACCCAACTATGGTTTGTTTCAACCGTTTCATAACCAAATGAGCAATTATATAACTAGTGAATCAGTTAGAGACCACAATACAAAAGTAGATCATGCACAATTTGTTACATATAGTTAGATTAGTGGGCTATATCTTTTTTTAATTCTTTAGTAAATTAGTCTAGTATCATTACTTAAAAAAGAAATGCACTGAAATATGGAAAGAAAGCTATCAGACGTATTGTTCGTGTGTCGTAATTGTTACTTTAGGAAAGATGAGCTTTTTCTTAACAGCGGATATAGTGCAGATAGGTATGTATAATGAATGTGTTTTGATGAAAGAAACAATGTATCAGTCGGAGCTTAAATACTCGGAAACTTGGATTGCATTCTATAATTTCGACCACTAAAAGGATAGTGAGGAGCGCTAATTCTGAATCCCATTACAAGGAAAAGTTTAGAGGTCTTCCACCTAAACAAATGATAAGACTTGTGTCAATGAAACATTTTACGCCTAACACACGTCAAAAAGCGCTTTGACGAATGTAGTCGCATGCAATCGAAATCGAAAACACTATTTTGTTTCTTTGCTTCTCATTCCTCGCTGCGGTTGTTCTCATTTCTTCTTTGTACTATGCAGTATGTGCAGGTGAAAACTAGGTGGCCTAATAATGCAGTTGCTAATAGCACTTGTCCCGTACATTTTGTTTTCTGTTCGCCGTAATTGTAGCTCCTCGTATTACATTAGAGTTGTTGTCAGCAGCCTTCTGACCTAGGTATGCTGGTCCGTCATAATGTTGGCGCTGACGATTGGCCGACTAGTAGGCACTATGGCGGAAAGCGGTTGCAGTTTAAGATAAGGCAACAGAGTTCTTCACCTTGCGTATTCTTGTTCCTTCAAAATAGCGACGAAAATGATCTCTTTGGAGATAACTTAAAGCAAATAAAAATTAAAGTTATAATACGCTATGACTAGATGCATGCTTATATGGTAATTGCAGGCCCAGTGAATTTTGCAAAGCACTTATAATGCACAACGCTGCGAAGCTTGACGATATTGTTGCAACGTCGGAAGAACTGGAATTGACGAAATAGAAGTAGAACAGTGTGCTGTAATGCCGAAAAGGCAGGTCCACCAACAAATACCGACGCGTAAGAGAAATCATTAACCTTACTGGACGCTGACCAGATAAAATAGCGTGCTAGATTCTTAGCAAATCTTGCCGCACTGATTGTACCATCGACGCAGGCGGTGCTCAAATTCTTGAAGACACTGGACTTGCATCGGCGGTTATACAGCAATGGTGATACCGTGACTGTGCGGAGTGCGAGTTTGAGCCTGTGTGCACCCCCCTCTCTATTTCTCTCCTTCTTTGGCTTTCAAGCTCACCCATTACTTTCCTCAGCATACCATATCAGTGTTTCTACAGTGCTTAACATCCCCGCCTTTCCTTTCTCTCCTGTTCCTTCCTTCTCTACCACAGTGATAAAATAATACTCAAGCATTTCATTCGCTGAACAGCAACATTGTCAAAACAAGTGCATCTAAATTCAGTGAAGTCTTTTTTTCGAGTCCTTCATTTTCACCGATTTTTGCATCTCCACACTTGTAATAAGAGGAGGTCCCCCTGGCAGTTCTTACTTTGGTACTTCCTTGTGTATTCGATATACTTTGTGATAAAAAAATTCACCGATGATTACGATACTACCTAATGCGAATTCCTAGCGCAGCTTCGTGTTGGGGCCATGTCAACTGTGCTTAAAGTTTAGGGTTTCCGCAATCGTAGCAATGTAACATTTGTTACATCTCGCCACAAAAACTTCCAGCGCTTGAGTGCTACGCGTTCACTCTTTTTCGTCCTCGTTGGCTTTATCGGTTACGCCGACGTCGACGGCGACGCCGCTTAACACAGGAACGGGCGCCTAAGAACTGCGCTTTAAAACGCCAGGCCTGCGCAGAACGCGCAGCACAGTCCTATCGAAAGCTGGAAGACCGGCCTTTCTATAGCCCGTTCTAAGCTCTCTTGGGGAGGCTAATACAGTTACACATGCAAGCTATCCACTATGCCATAAATAATAATTTTTGTTAAGTGCGACAGCATCCACTACGCCATTATTCGTCTATCTGCGGATGAGCGAGGTCCCTGCTGCATTAAGCTGATGACGGTGGACAATTATGACTGAGCACTTTGCAGTGGGTGGGAAGCACTGAACTATACACTCGTTGCGCAATTAACATTGTGTGATGAGAGGTTATTTTGCTTTTCTACCACGCTATATTAACTTGGTCAACGCGATTCCTTGCCCGACATCACGCCTGTATTGGCTTTTCTTGCGAATGTGTTTCGAAAGCGCCTTAGTTACCTAATTCTTTTTCTTTATTTCCCGGCATGTGTTCCTGAGGAATTACAGTTGTTGGGGTTCTTAAAAGAAATTGTTAATGCTGACAACATTTTGAAAGACAAATTTACATTAGTGTATTTACATAATATTCACAGAACAATGCTAACCGCAGCTCTTGTGAACAACCTTTCCCCAGAACCTGTTTACCGACTGCCATATTTGATTTTGCCTGGTCATGATATATTATTCCGTGTACGTAGAGTGTGTATATCGCCAATGGTGAAAACGTTGTTTTCTAAACTGCACACATCCACTCTCCCAGTGAAGACATGGCTCAATAAAAAAGCAATATATGTGCTCTGGGCTGTAAATTGTAGACTGTGAAATCAAGCTGAGAGGATAGAGCATTGTTTTATCCATTGACGCGACGCATATTATTTCTGGAACATTCTAAAGAGAAGAATCAGAAAAGACCTTCCTGTTACATCTCGTGATATTAGGTTCCTCGCTTTCGAAAAGATCCCCACCAATAATACACCATAATATTTGTTTATGTAATTAGGACTTTATTCGTTATGGAAAAGTCGCATGATCGACAGACACGCCGAGCAGCCACGATCGACGAGGTTTGTCTTCTGAGAAGAAGCAGCTTAAGTGCGCAGTGTTGTTGAGATTTTTGAGCCTGTTACGGAGTGGCTTGCAATCATCATCATCATCATCATCATCATCATCATCATCATCAGCCTGTCTACGCCCACTGCAGGGCAAAGGCCTCTCCCATGTTCCGCCAATCAACCCGGTCCTGTGCTTTCTGCTGCCACGTTATACCTACAAACTTCTTAATCTCATCTACCCGCATAATTTTCTGTCGCCCCCTCACGCGTTTGCCATCTCTTGGAATCCAGTCAGTTACCCTTAATGACCACCCGTTATCCTGCCGACGTGCTACATGCCCGGCCCATATCCATTTCTTCTTCTTGATTTCAACTATGGTGTCCTTAACCCCCGTTTGTTCCCTGACCCACTCTGCTCTCTTCCTGTCTCTTAAGGTTACACCTATCATTTTCCTTTCCATCGCTCGCTGCGTCGTCCTCAATTTAAGTTGAACCCTCTTTGTAAGTCTCCAGGTTTCTGCTCCGTAGGTAAGTACCGGCAAGATGCAGTTGTTATATACCTTACTCTTGAGGGACAGTGGTAGATTACCATTCATGATTTGATAATGCTTGCCGAATGAGCCCCATCCCATCCTTATTCTTCTAGTTATTTCACTCTCATGGTTCGGCTCCGCGGTTACTACCTGTCCTAAGTAGACGTACTCCTTTACAACTTCCACTGTCTCGCCACCTATCGCAAAGCGCTGTTCTCTGCCAAGATTGTTCCACATTACTTTAGTTTTATGCATATTAATGTTCAGACCTACTCTTCTACTTTCCGTATCCAGTTGAGTAATCATGAGCTGTAATTCGTCTCCTGCGTTACTCATCAATGCAATGTCATCAGCGAATCGCAGGTTACTGAGATACTCTCCATGAACTCTTATCCCTAATTCTTCCCAATCTAGGGCCCTGAAAACCTCCTGTAAACACACGGTGAATAGCATTGGAGAGATCGTGTCTTCCTGCCGTACGCCCTTCTTTATTGGGATTCTGTCGCTTTCTTTATGAAGGATGGCTGTGGATCCGCTGTAGATTTCTTCCATTATGTTTATATAGGCTTCGTCGATGCCCCGATTCCGCAGTGCCTGCATGACTGCTGATGTCTCCACCGAATCAAATGCCTTCTCGTAATCTATGAAGGCTAAGTATAGGGGTTGGTTGTATTCCGCGCATTTCTCTATCACCTGATTGATAGTACCAATATGGTCTATTGTTTAGCAGCCTGTAGGAAATCCTGCCTGGTCCCTTGGTTGATTGAACTCTAATGTCGTATTAATTCTGTTAGCAATTACTTTTGTAAATAGCTTGTAGACAACGGACAGTAAGCTTATGGGCCTGTAATTTTTCAGGTCCTTGACGTCCCCTTTCTTATGGATCAAGATGATGTTGACATTCTTCCAAGATTCTGGTACCCTCCCCCTCGAGAGACACTTTGTATACAGGGTGGCCAGTTTTCCTAACATAACCTCTCCACCGTCTTTCAACAGGTCTGATGTTACCTGATCCTCACCAGCTGCTTTGCCTCTTTGCATTCCCTCTAGGGCTTTCTTTGCTTCTCCTGTCAATACTGGTGGGATGTCGGATTCCTCTGCGCTATTACTGCTTCTTACGTTATCATCCTGACTGTCTCGGCTGCTGTACAGATCTCTGTACAACTCTTCCGCTACCTCAACTATTCTATCCATATTGTTTGTGACCTTGCCTTCCTTGCCCCTTAATGCATACATCTGATTTTTGCCTACGCACAGTTTTGTCTTCATAGCTTTGACACTTCTTCCGTTCTTTAGAGCATGCTCAATTCTCTCCATAATATACTTTCTTATGTCGGCTACTTTACGCCTATTGATTACCTTCGAAAGCTCCGCCAGCTCTATTTTGTCTGTTGCATTTGAGGCTTTCATAGCTTGACGTTTCTTAATGAGGTTTTTCGTCTCTTGGGATAGCTTACCAGTGTCCTGTCTAACGACTGTACCCCCGACTTCCACTGCACACTCCTTAATGATACTAGTCAGATTATCATTTATTGCGTCAACGCTAAGGTCGGTTTCCTCGGTTCAAGCCGCATACTCATTCTGAAGTGAAACTCTGAATTCCTGTACTTTACCTCTCAGAGCTAGTTCATTAATCGTCTTCTTGCGTATCGGCTTCTTGCCGTTCCTTCTTCACGTCTAGTTGAATTCTAGATCTTACCATTCTACGGTCACTGCATCGGATCTTGTTAACTACTTCCACATCCTGTACAATGCCCGGGTGGCCGCAATACTCTATGCTTGTTCATTGTTACTTATTGCGCACCACTTTCAGGACGAAGACTGAACCACACGAACACAAGCGCAAACTTGTCCTCAAAGTGGTGCGCTATAAGTAACAATTAATATATACCAACTGGCCCAAGCAAGTACCCTTATAAGTTATATTCTATGCTTATGTCTGTTTGTCTGACTATTGAAATGCCTCCTAATGTAGGGAACAATGTGGGTGCTGTGTATGTTAAGGTGATTGTAATGTGACGAATTATGTAGTGCGCGGTACACAGATATAACATCTCATCTTTCCACGCATTAAAGAAAAAAGTCAATGTTTCGCCTCAAAGGCGAAGCAATGAATGCGATATTATGAAATTGGAATGTCACAGCAAGAACGGCAAGCAAGAAGAAAGTTGCTGCGCTGCTCAAGCACAATCGACGCCGGAAAAGAAATCACGCAAGGTGAGTGCGAACAACTGTCAAAGCTCGGCACTTGCATCGCGCTACTGAAACACAAAGATGGAGGCACGAAGGGAACGCACATGTATACATAGGACGAGCGCTAACTATCACAGTTGTTACTTCAGCTAGCCTCTACTTTAAATCTTCTAGCTAGCAGATCACTCCTTTCGCAAACGCAGCCGCTGCAGCGAGCAAAGTGACCTTCGTGGGGTCTATAGCTTCAACGCAAACATTGCGGTTATAGCACAAGACATACAAAACTTCCCCACAAGAGATAATCGCGTGAACACGGTCGACCACGTCCTTTATGTCAAAGTACAAGTCGAAAGCGCACATCCCAACTCCGGCGACACACTACATAGACTTAGAATTGGGGACCCCAGAAATTTGCAAGCTGGCAAGACAGCTGCGCAGAATGCAAGCAACTCTCAGATTCTTGTGCTGGCGTTGTCCCAACACGCTGCAGCGCCTTCCTTTGGGCGGTAAACAAAACCGCAGAGCGCGCGGCCTCACGAGAGGAAAAAATTCCACCATCTCCCGCTAAGGGGACCATGAGGCGATGCGAAGCCGGAGCACTTGCACGATCGCGTTCCGTTGGCGATCGTTGGGCATGCTACCGACCTGGCGTCGTGGAACGCGAAGAGGGACGCTACGCGCGTCGTATCTTCCATCTAGCCTGGCCGTTAATTCTCACAGGGCGAGCGGGGAACGCGGTCGACAGGCGGGCGAGAGGGGGGCAGCGTAGGAGAGGAGAGAGAAGGGGAGGGGACGTGCATGCGCTCGAGCTCATCGCGGCGTTGGGCAGGAGAGAATTTCGGCATGTCTAGCCCGCGTTTCAGAGGAAGAGTGGAAAGGGGAGGGGAGAGGGGGAGGGGAGAGGGGGAGGGGAGAGGGGTATGGGAGAGGGGAGATGAGAGGGAAAGCGGGAAGGGGAAGGGGAGAGGGGTAGAGGACATGAGGAATGGTGAGGAGGAGTGGAGAGGAGGTGTGTGGAGAGGGTATGCGCATGCGCAGTAAGGGTGGTCACGCCGCACACCACCACCACCACCACCACCACCACCGGATCAAGCTCCGCCTTAAGATACTTCGCATCTAATAAACACGGCGCCTGGCGCTCGCGAGCCACAGCTCGCGTTCCCTGAGGGTGTCGATTCTGGTCACTAAGATAAAACTTCATTTGTCTCTAGTTGGTACATATTCCCGATGCTAAAATTGCAGCGCAAACGCACTTCTTTGTCCTTCTTATTTATTTACTTCTTCGTCCCTGCACCCATCTTAATATGATTTCATGTCTTCACGTATCGAATACGCTATCATCCTGGTTACACGTTTTGATTTAGAGCAATTGTTGTGTGCGCATGCGTGGTAAGTTTGGGTTGGGCTGAAATGTACAGGGTCGTCCACTCTTGGTAAGAACACGTCGCCGTGTGGCTGCGCTCCGCGGGGCGCCGGCGCTAGCGGTGCGGCCGCGCATCGAAGCTGATCGGCACAGGCGCACAAGAGCTTGGAGGCGGGGCTTCGTTTCGAATGAAAAGTGCGGGAGCACGCCGTGCGTATTTTGCCGTGAAGCAAACTTAAAGCGCCTGAGAAACCACGATGCGTTGCAGGAAAGCGCGCTTCGCTCAGCGCAACATGTGTAGTTACGGTATTTGAGAATTGAGCGGTCCCTCTTTTTTCAATACCATAGTACCTTTTTAATGTATACATCGACGCACGGACGGACAGATGGACAGATTGACGAACGGACGGACAGATGCGCGGACAGTTGGACGGACAGATGGACGGACATAGTACGGTCTATTTTAAGCCATATTCGCGCTATGAATGCTCTGTCTACGGTATATGTAACACCCAGGCCCGTAGCCAAGAATTTTTTTCGGGGGGGGGGGGGCACTTGCTGAAAACGTTTACTATTTCAGAAAAACACATATTCTCATTATTTATTTACGGTAAAAACACCTACTTCACCAAAATTGCGGGGGGGTGGGGTGCCCGGGCCCCTAGCTAACCCCCCCCCCCCCTGGCTTCGGGCCTGGTAACACCTGTGTTTCGGTCCGACGGGGACGTACGCCGACGACGGCGACAACGGGCATCGTGAGAGAATAAGGAGCTTCCCTCCCAAAAGGAGGGGCCGCTCAATTCTGAAATACCGTGAATACATAACACGTTGCTCTGAGCGAAGCGCGCTTTCCTGCAACGCGTCGTGGTTCCTCAGGTGCTTTAAATTCGCTTCACGGCAAAACACGCAAGGCGTGCTCCCGCGCTTTTCAATCGAAACGAAGCCCCGCCTCCAAGCTCTTGCGCGCCTGTGCCGATCAGCTTCGATGCGCGGCCGCACCGTTAGCGCTGGCGCCCCGCGGAGCCCAGCTACGCGGCGCCGTGTTCGTACCAAGAGTGGACGACCCTGTACGTTGGCGTATGAAAGCATAAAGCAATTGCTAGTCGCCGCATGTGTATGTCACAAACAAGCGCGTCAATAAGGCGCGCGCGCGGCCTAAAGGCAGCGGTAAAGCACGGCGCCAGCCGTTCGCTCAAAAAGCGCGCACACAAAAAAAAACACAAAAAAAAACAAGTATTAACAGAGTCGGCGCGGCGCGCCTCCTTGCCCACTCGAAGCAGCCGTAGAGAACCAGTCGCCTCGGATCAAACGCCCGGCAAAGCCTCAAGAGATCGCGAAGGAAAGCATGATGCAACACCGAGCGACGCCGCCGCGATTGGAACCGACAAGAACAATCTCGCCCCTTCCCTAGCTTTGGCTGTGCTGCACGCCGAAGAACAGTCCCACCGCTTCTAGAATCTGCGGGAGAGGGAATAAAAGCGTGCACCGACGACCAGCGAGCAGCCAGTCAGTCAGTCAGTCAGTCGGTCCGGAGATGACGTCATGTTGAGTGTGGTTCCGTCGGCCAAAGGAGACGTGTTTATGACGTTGTTCCATGGGACGCTCTGTTCCGATCCATGGGACGCTCTTCTTTTTCCCCAGCCGATTGGCTACGAGTCGCGTGGCGCTACAACCCCAAAACGGAAAACTAGCGTGGGTCGCCACCAATACGACGCAAGCGCCGCGCGGGCAACGATGTAGCATGGCTCGCGTCACGCATAATTTTAATTTTGTCACTTGTGGCGTCCCGTGCGTTTCACCCTACGCCACGTGCGTTTGTGTTCTGCCGTTAAAATGCTGAATAACGAATGAGGCATGGCGTAATTGTCTAAGGCAGCGTGCGGTCGCAGGTTCCAAACCCAGGTCGAGTGCTCGGAATATTTTTTCTTCTAAATTATTTTTATTTGTGCCTTTTATTTATATATATACAAACATATACATATCCGGGACATGACGGGGACGGCAAAAATCCGTCGAGAGTGTCCATATCGCAATAAAGAAAGAAACACAGGAGCTCTGTGGTAGAATACTCGACTGCCACGCAGATGGCTCGGGTTCAAATCCCATGTGGTCCTGAACATATATTTTTATGATTTTATTTTTTCATGTCTATCGGTTACGCCACCGACGGCGATGGTGACGGCGGCGCGGCTCAACGTAGGTGCGAGCTCCTAAGAGCTGCCCTCTAAAATTGTGTTGATATTTCTTTGAACCTGAAACTTGACTGTAATATATGAGAACGGAGCTCTTATGCGCCCTTTAGTGAGTTTCGTGCCGCCCCAGTGAGTAGTGGAACAAGCAATCAGCACAGGTGAAATGAAAGACAGTGAGTGGACAGCACAGCTCCGGGAACGCAGAGCATGAGATCTTGCACCTGCGGTGGGATCGGGTGCGAGCGAACAATTGCCGAAGACTTGTAGCAATGACAAAAGCACGGGGCGCAGCTGGTCGAACACAGGGCGTGGTTGCAGCTCTATGCAGTAGACCCTGGTGCGGGAGCTTGCGCTGCTGTGACATCCGGTATGCGGAGTCTTTGCGAACCTGATCACTACACTCTTAATCAAATCCTGGCTAACGCATGCCCTGTAGGCGGGACGCTTCAAAACTCAGGAAAACTCCCGGCCTTCGAAAAGGAATTAGCCGTGACAAGTGTATATAAAAAACGTGCACCCTTCACCGCCGCCTTATAGGGCTGACGCGCTGGAGTTTTGAGTACTGTGGCGGAGCCTGGTGGCGTGCGCCGAAGTTGCTTGGGTAGTCAAAAATGGACGCTGACCGGCGAGTTACGCAGTTCTCAGTTGCTTTGAGCGTTTTACTTAATTTTGCGCCTAGTTATCAGGCTCAAAAAGAGCTTAAAACGTACGCAGGAACTTGTCCGCTATGCCTGCAGAGTCTGACATGTTTGACGAGCGATCCCTGCTTCAACAAACCGTGCCGAAAGCAGGTGGTCCGGGCGACTGCTCTGAGCAGCGCGCGGTCCCGAAGCGCGGTCGCCGCCGTTATTGCGTGGTTAATTGCCTCGAAAGTGGGGGTAAGGATCCTGATGTGCGGTTTTACTGGTTCCCCTGAAAGCCGTACGAAGTGGAGCGACGGAACCGCTGGATACGTGCCGTCCGACGCGTGAAGTGAGTACGCGAGCAAAACGTGGTTTGCAACGCAACGTGCTGATTACTTTTCGTACGGGATATGTGTATATATTCCCTGTGAGCAGTCCACACGGCACGCCGTGGCTGCCAACGGCGATCACGAGGATATGCAGCCGGCATTTCGTGGGAAACGAGAAAAACGATGCCATGAGTCACCCTGCGTATGTGCCTACAATTTTTCCGGTAGCTTACAGCCGGCTGCTTCCAGCGGCCGGCTGTAAACATTGCGCGCCGTCGCTTCTCGACCGCCACCGCACGCTGAGAGAATTTGACGAAATTCCTAGAAGCAAATGTTGAAAATTACGACCGTGCATGGGGAAAAAGTGTGTTTGCGACTGAATGCGGCAGAAAACGGCACACGGCGCGAATTCGCTCATTCGGGCCGCCGACGGCTAGCCTTCGTCACTTTACCTTTCTTGATTCCGTTTCGTCGTGTAATGCAAATCATTCGGCTTTCTTAACAGCAATCTTTTCGTTTATGCACTGTCGTTAATCGCACGAGCATGCCTCGTAAAACTTAACTCGAGTTCAACGTCGTATGAGATTCGCTGCACTTGCGAGTTGCAGCGAGCCGAAATGGTTCCTTCAATCTCCTGCACGTCGTAAACATACTTGACGTTGACGAGCTTCTTGCGTTTACGCAGATTGCTTGGCCTGAAGAACTCAGCCACGCCAGAAATTGGCCGAGATCGAAAGCGCAGCACAACCGACAGCGGCGGCTCCATTGCGCATCTGAGCTTAGTGCTGCATGCGGCCGCCAGTCTGACTACTCGAAACCAAAGAACTTATCGTAGGGGGCGCTTTTCAGCACCGTTTTCGCAGCGCCGCCTGGGCAGCCAGTCAGGCCTATAGACGGCCTGCAGTATTAGTGGCGCGTCGGTGCGGGCCTCGTAATTGAGAATCCTGGCTACATCTCAGCCACGGTGTAAGATATATATATCTTACACCGTGATCTCAGCGTATGCTCCCGCGTGTTATAACATGTCGGCGCGAAGGTCGGTGTATACGCATGCGCCGACAGCGTCAGCCGCAAAGGCGAGCAATGCTGCGAGGAGGTATACGCATGGAGCTAACTACGCACTCTCTCTTGCGTGCGTGAAAGGGAATACGGGCCGCTACGCTCTCCGTTGCACTCCGCTTCTGCGGTTTTGCGCAGAGAAAAGAAAGGAAGGAGCTAAAAACGAGAGTTCGAAGATATTGTGCGACGGGAAGGGGGTTGCATTCTTGGCGCGACATGGGTTAGTTCTAGCGCATTCCACGACAGCGGCGGATGTTTGATAGGTTGGTGTGGTTTGTTGAGCGTGCCGCGTGAGCCGGTACTCGGCCGCCATGGAAAAGTTCTCTTATCTCAATATTAAGGAGGTGTTGCGAGGACATAGCGACATCCCCTTGGACGTGCAATAGCTGCACGCAAGCTGTTGACGCAGGATTACACGACGCTTTCGCGCCATTTCTGTCTAGCTGGTGCGCACACTGCGGACACAGCCCGGCGCATCATACCTGCCTGGGTGAGTGCTGTTCTTTCTTCACATATATGTTCGTGCTGTTAGCGTTCACATTGTTGCATGCTTGCGCTTATGTATATGAATGACTGCATTGAACCGCCAGAATATTCTTTTGACGGCTTTTGAAATAACTATACGAGTATGCGTACGAGTAACTTAGGAGTATACGAGTGCTTGTCTTTGTTGTAATCGTCATCCGTCTCTATAGTCGCGCACGTGTTATCGCGCTGGTCGCATTTATTGTGAACTCTCATACAGTTCAGAAGCTTTCGTCGCTCTTGACAGGTGTCACCGAGATGATCAATGCGTGTTGCTTGACAAGCTGTGTAATTTTAGCTCTCGCGTGGCTTCTTATCTTTCGGCTAGCAACTGTTATCTGCATTTATGGTGAATGATACAGTGCATCAATCAAAGGAAGCATATTTTTGCTAGCAGTTGAACGATATTAGGATCTGCTTGCGTGGTAGGTCGTTATATTTGGCATTTACATTTCTTTTTTTACCTTTGGGAAGCGGAAAAATTTTTCCACAATCAAAAAGTAATGAAACTGCACTTACGAGTACCGAATACGTTAGTAGGTTTCATTGGATCAGGCGCTCATAGATGCGACTAGCTACATGTCATGTTTTTAGGAGGCAAAATCAGCAATTTCACTTTCTGAATGGCGACAGCCTTTAAAACGCGGTTTGCGGCCGAATTTATAACAAGTTTTAAAGCCAGCCTCATTCATGCTCGTGAATACATGTGCGTATTTACTGTGTCCCTTCACTTATTTCTGTGGTGTCTGGTCACATTTGCCCATTGGTCTTATGCAGTGCCAAGTCAAGTGTGCGCAAGTACTTCAGTGCATCATGCACCAGCTGTGGTGCCTGTGCAAACTGCAGATCTCGATGAAGGTAAAGTAATGCGTCATATGTAATTTAGGCGTTAGCTAATTGATGACATTTATGTTCTCTCATCTATCATTTCATGCGATGCAACAGCGATATATAACCGTGGTTGTATAAAAGTACTGTTGTTTTCGTTGGCAGCTTATTATTTATGTTGGATTGCTCATTCTAAATGTTATTACAGAGAAGTGAAGTGCGTACAGCAGTCGTAATAAGGGATATAATTCTCGTTCATCCTCGTGTTAGTATACACAGAATTTGAATACGTTTGCAGGCGACAAAATCTTCTGACACAAGAGCCAGGCGCAATTTTATCGAGTAACTGGCCAAGAGCTCACACCTTGCAGGGTCTCCAGCAGCAGCAGCAGCAGCAACACCGGCCGTGGTGTTTTTTACAATGCCGTAACTGAGCATACGACATTTCTGTTTTTTATTCATTTTCTTTTTGTGTGTGTGTGTTTCGTTCCCATCTAAATATCGAAGCCGAGCATTGACCTGCCGCAGCGAATTAATTTTTAATCATGCATTGGCTCCTATCATTCAAATATTTGCCGTAACTGGCATCCCCCGGTATTAAAGTAAATTCGTTTGCAATATTGTGCAATAGTGTGCAACCAAGTTTCAAGCCAAGTTTACCTGCCACTTTATTTACTTAACGAATTAATCGTGAGTCTATTGTTAAACTGCTTTCCTTGTACGTGATTCTCATCAAATTGCGGCTGTGCTGTGGTTATGACTTGCAGCCGACATTCGAAACAGAGCTTCATTTTAAAGAAAAACTGGAAGTTTCATGGAGAAGTTCAACAAGGTCAAAATCATACTCGATCAGATGTGCAATGCCCGCATGTATTTCGTGGAGATCGATGAGTATATCTGAGGAAACCATGCTACGCTTTCTCTCATAACCGTAGTAAGATTATGGTTAAAACACCATTAGAAAGCTTCATTAGCAACTTCTGAAAACACTTTCCTATTTCTAACTTCTGCGACGCTGTCTACACAAAATTCGACAAGGTGTATAATAGATTCGAAACGTCCGTTTACTAGGTAGAAGTTTTTGTGTGATGGGCGAAAACACCAGGTGATCTAAGAACATAACGTCGCATGTGTCCTCTGCTTTTCTTTTTTTCCGTCAGGATGACATGCCAGCAGCCCGGCCATCACCTGACCGCTGAATTTGGAGGGAGTACGACAACAAGGCGTTCTACTGCGATCAAGTGCAAGGGAATGTGAAACCTTCGGTTGGCACACTTCTAGAGAAAGCCCTTTTTTGGCGCTTGACGATGTACTATGTTAAGGACCTCACATAGCCAAATGGGTATGCTCAATACTTCGTCTTGTGCAGAGTATTATGAACCCAGTTGTTTCCCAGGTGTTTTGCCGGCGGGAAGCTGCTGAAGACACATTGAAAAGATGAAAGGTATTCGTTAAGTACCAAAATATATTTGTCCAAAAAAACATCGGATCGCACGTTTATCGTTTCCTTCAGCGCTGAGCATTTCTTTTAGCGCTGTTTGAATTTTTCTTACACTAAATCATTATTTTTACACCTGAGCAGTACCTGTTTCTCGCATGCTTATACACGCTAGACACAGCGGGTACTCTTGAACTATGAAGCTGCTTTGGTCCGTGAGGTCATTCTCAACCGAAATGATTCCTCTGAACGGTACATTATGGGGAACGCGGTGCGTCTATGCTTTAAACGCCGCTACTAAAAAAACAAAAACGATGCGAATTTTTATACGCGTGTCTAAACACACTGCATGCCTATCGTTTACAAGCTCACTGTTAAGGGTGTATCCACACGACGGACCGAATCCGTCTTTTCCGCGGCGGACGGCGCATCACGTGAACCCGCGTCACGGATTTGTGCCATCCGTGCCGCGTCCGCGGACGTCGCGGACGGAAAATGCCAAGCTCTTTTTCGAATTCGGATTCGCGCGGAATAACACAACAGATTTAGCCGAAGGTGCCATTATCGGTCTGGCAACAAGCGCTGCTTTTTCTTTTTCTCGTATGGAACTCCATCTTCAACTTAAAAGAAACTCTGCGCCATAGACGGAAACATAAAAACCTTCAATAGTTTTGCTAGCGATGAATGTGTTTTCGACTTTCAGACTGCTCGCGCCATCTAGAGAAAAGAGGAACACGCAAGCATTCGCACATTATTATGACCTCTGGGATTTGGTAGCAGTCGCGCTACCGCAGATCACCGAGCTCATGTTCTGTGAATAGAGGCACTCGCTAAGCCTACAGCTCTGAGAAAACGAGTACGGCGCTCGGAAACGGTACCAAATTGTCATGAATACGTTGCCGGCGAAGCTTGAGGACACAAACCTAAAGCCGACACAATCGTCAGTTTCAGACTAACAGCCCGCGCAATGCGCGACGAAAAGCTTAAAGATTCGAAACAGGCAGCTCTCACTTCAGACAGTGCCGCCATGTTTTTTTGGTGCGGCGCGTCCGTCTACTCGCTTCGTCCGTCGTCTGGATGTGCTTTGCAGCCGGACGGGCGGCGGAACGATCGTCCGCGGACGAGATTTCCGCGGATAAGTCCGTCGTGTGGATACACGCTAAAGGGGCCCTGCAACACTTTTCGAGCATGCTCAAAAAGCGCTGCCGATCGGTAGTCGAGGCTCCCGAGAACACGCGAGCCAAATATTATAGCGATGCGCACGGCCTGGAATTTACAACAAATTCTCAAAGTCAGCTGAAAATCGCTCCCTCTTCTCTCGACAAATGATGTATTAGTCCGCAAAATATGACGCGATTGTCGGCAGTTCCACCATTGGCTGATGTTATAATCACGATAACACCCTCATTATTACTTTCGTTGTTAATTTTGAGTTCAATAAGTAGATAATATGTATGTTTATATTCTGTTATCGCGTTAAAAACACCGAACAAACATTAATATTAGCACTTCCGGTCTCACCGACAGCTCGTCTGCTCGTAGTTGCGTGGTTCCGTTTTCTTCGCCATGCGCAGTGCCGAAAACATGAATATTTCTGTGCTTTTGACCATCGCCGGTTGCTGTTGAGAGTGGCAGCCGTTCGAGTGTTGCCTCGTCAGCTGGGAACTGCATCGTCGGCACGTTCTCACGACCGACCGAGGCAGCCGTGCAGCATGTCTCCGATAACAATGCTGGCGTCCGGTAATGGCGGCTCTTCGGGGTCGTCTGCCAGTGCCGTCTTACGAGGCGGTGTATCGGAGTATGGGCCGAAACCGATCTCAGCTGTCATTAATTCCAAACGAGCGCGCAGCTTTGCTTCCATGGTTGGCAAAGCGATGAAAACACTACGGTGTTCGTGATGCACACCCAACATTACCAAACCGACGCGCAGTTTTCAAGCACGCGCGATACGGCTCCGCTCGACGAGAACGACGCAAGCCGACCGGAAGTGGCGGCACAGACCACGTGGTTGCGCCCAGACGTCAGAGAGAAAAAAATGAAGAAAAAATTTCCGCCGGCGCTCTTGGGCGGAGCCTCGCTCGTCTGCGCTCCCTCCCTCGACTCGCTGCCTCCGCGCGCTCGTTGCGTTGAGTTGAGGGAGAAAGCTGCGGAACGTGATCTCTATAATTTGGTAACACCACTTAGACTTAACGGATTCGAAAAACTTTTGCGGCATATGACTCGTGAAGAGTCATACGTCAATAATGAGACTATTCAAATATAGCTAAGAAAGGTGTTGCAGGGCCCCTTTAATGGTTAATCTAGGTACCCATCAAGGGGGAACTGAGCGCGAAAACGCTCCTATGTGATGTAATCGGTTCACGTTAAACAAAATCCCAAGTGGTTAAAATGAGGTAGTATTAGCATACGGTAACCAGAGCTTCGTGTGTACAATTTCTTGTGTTTGTTGCCACTGCGCATCTATCAAAGACTAAACACTGGTATACGCACGTTACTTTCCGAATACAGTATAGCGTACGTGCCCAGCCAACGCAACGTGTGCGTACACAATTCTAAAACTCTGTTAGCCAACAATCAACCACTACACGGCCTGCCACTTGACGTCAAGGGAGTCCGCATTAGGGATACCGCAACCTGACTGCTTTCTTCGTTCTTGTGCATGCCACAAACACACAAAAATAGTAATGAAGACGCTAGATAGGATCAATGGGGGATTAGTGTAGAGATCTTCGTCCTCAAGTGGACATAAGATAGGTTGGTAGTGATAAAAAACAAAATGCTTCCTTGGACAAATGCCTGAATCGTTTGCCGTGAAATGTACATATCTAATTTAACGTTCTGCTACTATTAACGGCATGCTGTCGAAATCAAGTGCAGGCAGTAGAGCTTCCACGAGGTGTTCTAGATTTCGCAAAACCGTTCACCCTTTTCTCCTAAATCCGCGGTAAGCAATGCCTAAGTCTGGCAAACAATATTTGCATAATTAAATGCATAATCAAAGCGTACATATGTGCCAGGGCGAAGCGCGCACGCTGGTGGGTGTACTTCGTATAAAATCGCTGCATTGGCTTAAAAAGTTCAGAAATCGTTAAACACTCCATGTTCGACAAATAGCCAGTCTACGTTAACTTTCTTGCGATATGTCATAATTGAGCAGTTTAAGTTCCTCCTGACGACTGCCACACTGAGGCGCAACCGCTTTGCATGTGCGCAATAAAAAAATAATAAAAAATCCAGCTTGCACCAAAAGTTGCATCCTTCGCAGACCATACCTTGTCTTTTAGCATCTGCGCATAGCTCTGCAACACTAGAACCTACTGTTCGATGGTGGCAAATTAATTTTCTATTAATGCAGCACTATTGGCCGCGAGATCGAGCGGAGTCGCCGCCTGGCGGCTACTGGCTGAAGCGCGCCTAGTGTGGATTGCTCCATGCGTCGTCTGCTAGCCGCGTTGTGTTTGCATGTGCGCGTACGTCATGCAGGGCCTCAAAAGGCGGTTTGTTCCGTTGCGTTGGTGCAACTTTAACCGCTCGTACGTATGCCTAACAACATGTAAAGAAGCATTTCGCTTTGATCGGCTGTATATGTACTGTAATAAGATCATTGAGTGCACTTGTCGAGAGTGCTGTGTGTGATCGTCGTACCGTCCGTTCACGAGAGTCATATCAGTGTAGGTGCCGCTCTGTGGTTCAAGCGCATTGCAAAGTGCACTTGGCGTTGTCCTAAAGATGAGAAGTATTAAATCTCATGTGAATATAGCCTTTTAGCGGCTCGGTGGTAAAAAAAAAGGCTCTCATGCACTTGCGCGTTGTGGTTAGGTGTACAACTTCGGGACTGTCGTATATAGGTTACGCGACGAGCTTTAGTTGTGTACGGTCCTGGTCCCACTGCAGAGAAATATTTCTGCCAAGTCACGTCTGACACTTCGGTACTTAAATTGTCCCCTAAACAGAACAGAAAATGGAATGACACGCAAATCGCAAAACTGAGTTGCCTTGCGCAATTATAACTTGTGGCGAAATGTATACAAAGACACCCGTGTACTTGCGAGGTAGCTTATGCCTGTCAAATTTGCGCTGTGGCAAGTTCAGTGTTGGAAGTGCGTCAGGCCTCAATCTCTTCAACCTTTAAAAAAAGAGAGCGAGCGAGAAAAATATATTCATCAAGACAAGCAGTGGCGATAAACTCGCTCGCGCATTTTCATCGCATACGTGGCGTGTGAGGGCTCATAAAACGATACCCTTTACTATGCACCAGATCATGCATACACACTTGCCGCGTTTCGGTGCACGTACTTGCCCTGCGGAATACTGAGAACTGTTCTCGCGGCCGTGTAAACACAATGGAACATGCGCGAACTACAAAAGGGCTCGGGGACTCTCGTTTAAACAGACTCATAGCCAAGCGCGAACAAACTTTGCATTCACAACGCAGACGGTACATGAATGACAAAGAATAAATTCCATAATTTTCTTCTCTCTCGATTGATTCTCGCTTAATGTTCCTGCGGAAGTGTAGGAAAATCAAAGCACAGGGAAGCTTCCCCGAACGTTCGCTTACTGCGACCGTCGTCACGCTCATAGTGCACAGCGGCAACAAGCATATAAATTCACACATTAGCGAAGTTATCGCTGACTACTCACCATTCTTTCTCGTCTGCGAACGCGAATGCACCGTCGTCGAAGTGCTTGCTGCACACCATCGCGTACTTGGAAGGCGTCCTGCCGTTACGAAGCCTAACGAGCCACAGTCGGCGACGTTCCGCGTCGGTGGGATAAAAATGGAAGCTTATTCCTGGATCTGTGCAGTATGTGCAGCATTGTGGCACCGAACGAAACCTCACCATCGATAACGAAGAGTTTTCTGCGGGTACGGAACACAAAATCACGATATGAAAACAGAAGCCCCGTGCACTTCTACACACACCACACGAAACCAGTATCCTCACTAGCGGGGTGACGGTGCTGCCACCTATAGGTCGATCTCGCCGCGAATACTACGTTCTGGTTTGCTGCTGTACGCAACGCGTCTCGGTAATCCGCACATAAAAAATTAGGTGCGTGTATGCGTAAAAAACTCCAGAAGGCTATCCCATGCACTCTAGCACAACAAACATTGCCCAGTCGCGTGCGCATGCAAATGCAGCTGTGTGGATGTAGCTCGTAAATGTTTGCGTGTTCCGCCATATTAATCACGGCGAGATTTGTCAAAAATTTATCAAAAGGTGAAACTTGTACAAGGCACTGCATGCCCATGAAAGTGCCTTTCGCACCAAAACTATACTTAGTACATTGCATGGACTCGCGCTTCCAGAAAATGTTTCAGTAAACTTATGTAAAAAATATAGCAGCTTTGAGATGAGTGTGAAGTGATTTAAATAGCGCGGCGAGACCGCTCAGCGTGAATCCAGATGTTCTCAAAAATATGGCCACTGATAGAGTCCTAACAGAACGCCACAAATATTTCTGCGATAAGTGCTGCCGGATATAAGATCCAGTCTATGTTAGCATCAAATTCCTGCCGGCACACTGCGTGCCTGAGAACGGCGAACCGCGAGCCACGTCTCCAGCGTGCACAGCCGAATTCACGAGTCACGTATGTCGCGCGAGTGGCGTCCAACATAAACGGCATTTCCTCCGGGGCGCAGTCCGCCGAGCGACTGCGAAGCTGCATGCAATCAGCGCCAGCTCCTCGCTTCCATGATCGACGGAAACGTCGCCCACATTTTTTATTGAAGCTAAAATAATGTCTACTTGGTAGTGTCATTCATTTGAGGGGTAGCGACGTGCACTATCCAACGTTTAGAGCCAAGATGAGTTCCTTTACAAGTGAAGTTCATCTGCAGTGCGTGCACGGCGTACCGCACCTGCTCGGGCGTGTTCGCATATTGTATATACGGCTGACAATACCACGATTATCGGCGCATGTTCATCTCAGTGTGTAATTATTACGGGGAGAGGGTCGAGCCAACGACGGTAACAGGTAAAGCATCCTGGCATATGAGCGTGAGCGGTTTGTTCTGAAGCACGGTCGACTACGGCTTCGAAATAAACTGAATAGGCTTAGTGACGATATCGGCTACCGGCCCGGTAACCGTCGGCGGTGAAGCGGCCAGCGACGTTACTGAGAACACGGCGATTCTCCGTCGGTAATCGGCTACGTCTCTGTGCGGTTCGTGTTCGCACATTGTATATACGGCTGACAATACCACGATTATCAGCGCATGTTCATCTCAGTGTGTAATTATTACGGGGAGAGGGTCGAGCCAACGACGGTAACAGGTAAAGCATCCTGGCATATGAGCGTGAGCGGTTTGTTCTGAAGCACGGTCGACTACGGCTTCGAAATAAACTGAATAGGCTTAGTGACGATATCGGCTACCGGCCCGGTAACCGTCGGCGGTGAAGCGGCCAGCGACGCTACTGAGAACACGGCGATTCTCCGTCGGTAATCGGCTATCGCTGTGCGGTTGCCGCGGATGGATTCCGAGCACACGTTCCACGGCAAGCGAATCTTGACGTTGAAAACTCGTTCAATCCACGAAAGGCAACAGGCTGACGGCTAACATCAATAGAACTCGGGTATTATGCGCACCAATATTCTTTAAATGTCACTGAGGCGCCAGTGGCGAATATATGCGGAACAGTTTTATCTTTTGTACCAAGCACGCAAATTCGCTTCAAGGATGCTCTCAGAAATAACTTGAGTGACCCCGTATATATTTTCACGAATGTCATTTTAAAAAATGCCTCCTTACGTATCAGTGAACGCTACATTTTAATACGACTTCCACTGCACGAATACGCCAGAGCACGTAGCGACGCATTGGTGCATATAAACCCCGTTCTTTTACCGCGGTGGCCGCAGCGTGATGTGGTGTAGCGTACGCGCTTGGCGATCGAGTGTTCGCGAGTTCGAATCCGCGTGTGTTTACTGTGAAATTTTCTGTGGTTTACTTCTGAATGTAATATGTGTGTATGGATTGTGTATGTCATAAAATGTGTGTCTAATACCCCTGTCACACTGGAGGTGTTAATGTCATTAGGTTCGAATGTCATTCGGTGCAACGAATGCCATTCGATCCGTGGCGGTGCTACACAGGAAAAAGTAATGTCATTCGTTCATGATATCATTGTCGATAATTCAGAAAAAAAAATGGCTCGAAAAGTTGAGGAAGGTAAATGTAGAGTGGCATGAAAGCGAAGTTCTTTATTTCAAAAGGCATGTACGAAGTCGCATCGCTCAATAAATACGGATAAAAATTTCATATCGCAGGATATCTGGCCTCCATAAGCCAAGACGACGCTTAGCCAGTAGCCACAGCCGATAGAATGGCTGACATGGCAGTACCGCTATTCTAGGCACTGTAGTACCGCTGAACGACGACGCTAAGCTGCAGCAAGTAAAACATTTAGTTGCTTTGTACTTAGCGTTGCAAGGAACGCGCATAAGCCAGAAGAAGAGATTTGACGAAAACTCTGAGCGTTACGCGTTTGTTCGCTTTCAAAACGCGGTCTAGCACGCGTCCATGAGGGAAAACAGCTTTCAACGAAACTGCGCACAATTGTCTTATCATAGCCTTATGAGAGCAAACATCTCCACCTCGGTCCAGTGCGCTCGTGGAGTCCATTCCATCGCTGCAGATACACATGCACACAGGCGTCTGTTTGTTTATAATATGGCCGACAGTGCCGGTGGCCAGACGCCACTGAGGTGGAGAGTAAAAACATTTTGCGACAGACTTCCGTACACCTGTGCTCGTTAAAATCACAGACGCCTTTAAAAAAGCAACATTAATAGCGTGTTTGAACGAATGCGTGTCGAATTGAGAATACTAAATGACACATTTTAAGTAGTCTCTGGTGTAGAGACTATACATTCGGTTCGACTTCGACAGCGAATGTGTTTTTCGAACTCATTCGATTGCTTAAGTCATTCGACTCTAATGACATTAAATATCACTGTGTAGCAGCCGCATAATGGCATTAGATGCGAATGTCATTCCATTCGAAGACATTAAAACGTCCAGTGTGACAGGGGTATAAGCCTCCGAATCCCCAAATGGAGCTTAAAAGGTGACCTATAGAAGTTTTTTTTTCGCCGCTTCGTACACCGCCTATAGCTAGGACGCGCCGCAGCTGGGACGCAGCGTAGGTAGGACTCTCCGTAGCCAGGACAGCTGGTCACGTGGAACGAGGAGATGTCTATAGCCGGCCTTAAACTAGCCGGGATTCGAGACGAAAAATCTCCGGCCTATATTGAGTCCCGCCTATGAGATGAGCCGCTAAGAAAGCTACTACGCCGAGGGACGGCTACGGGTGGCACCGCCTACAGGTTGTGCCGGCTAAACAGACAGTCTATAGGCGTTAGATTTTTCGTCTCGTTTCCGGGCTATAGACTGCCACTTTAAGCAGGACATGATTAAGAGTGTACTGCAAGTGCAGTCTCCTTGCACTTTAAATGTTTCATTGTTGAAGCTGGCAGTACTTCGCGTGGAGAGGAAGTTTGGCCGCAACCAGTGGGAATCATTCACCTGCGCCCAAACTGCGCGTGGAGACAAAGTTTGGGCGCAACGAGTGGAAATCATTCACCTGCCGCTAAACGATCTTCTCAAGCACAAGCTCAGCCCTACCGATGCCGGAAACCTGCTGCGCTTCAATTTCGCGTTAGGGATCATCCTCATCGTGGGTGATTTTTGACCAGCATTTTGTCCACAGCATATAAACATATATAAGTGATGGGGACCACAACCTAGGGATGCCAAATAACAGGAAATAGTCAATACGCGATCAATTTTGCGCAATGTGTTGCATTAAAACTCAGCTTGCCACGTATCCCAAGCAGCCCAGCGAGGACGTGGCTGCCTTTCTGCCATATATCATTTTTATTGTCATAAAAATTATGTTCGTGAGCTGCGCAGACGTCCCTGCTCTAAAGAATTCTTATTCGTGATTCACCCCATGTATTCGCCATGTGTGATAACAACCAGGGGGGTAGCCAGAATTTTCTTTTTTTTTTGGGGGGGGGGTTCAACCATACTTTATGTATGTTCGTGCGTGCGTTCGTGCGTGCGTTCGTGCGTGCGTGTATATATACGCAAGCAAAACTGAAAAAGATCGGGGGGGGGGGGGGTTGAACCCCCCGAAGCTCCCCCCCCTGCATACGCCCCTGATAACAACCATGGAACAGAACTATTTCAGAATCGGCTACATTTCAGATGGGCATCAACATGCTTCTCAAAACATGACGTCATCTTTTCTTCAGAAATGACACATGTGTGAGATATGGGAAAGGTCTCCTTTTAAATGCCAACGTTGTACCTGACATTTTGTTCTAAATTCCCCAACCATCTTCAACCAACTCCAACCATCTTCACTTACCGGGCCCTTGCGAAAGACTGAATTTCGTGACTGCGACCCGCTCGATGACGTCAGCTTGAGACGCCTGGCGTGAGGCATAACGTGGTATGGCCATTCCGTTACAGGAATTTTCAACTCTCAATATTAGGATGCTGAGATAGCATTGCAGAATGCACTTTACGCTGTATAAAACAGTTTGAGAACATAAGCTCGAAAGGTGGACAACGTGGCATGCTTCCCATAAGTACCTTCGGGAACGAGACACAGCAAGAGAAACTGTCGAAGCAGCTCGTAATTCACCCCCCCCCCCCGCCCCCACAAATATGTGCCACGCAGTCCTCGGTTTCCTTTTAGACAAAAAAAAATCTCGTGTATTGTGATATATGCTGACAGGCGTGTATCGAGCTCTTTGCTGTCCTTCCACCACACACTGCGCGACGGACGGTAGTATATTGCATGCGTTCTGGTAAACAATTTTCCACTGCAGTCAGTTCTCGTCCCATGCTTCTATCCTTAATCTTGTCACTGTGAGTTACCTATGAAAAACTACGACATACATTTGACGGGGGTCTGCAATGAAACGTGTGGATGATAAACTATGACACCCCCTTATAGTAAGAGGAAGGTGTCCTGGTTAAGAATACCCGCGAAAAACGATAAGCACAACAAGTAATTGGTTATACACAAACCAAGATACACTTTAAGTGTGACCTTATTCCCCCAAAAATGCAGTCTTAGTTATATACGCGTAAATAAATTTTAGTGCTCATAAGGTTGTGACTCGCCTTATAATATAGTTTTGTTTAGGTTGGCAAAACAAATAAATATTAGTGAAGCAGAGTGATGACTGCACCACTGTTCATAAATGTTGCTCCACCTATAACGTAAAAGCTCGTTAATTCGGATTTCACAGGACCTGGAAAAATGTCCGAGTTAACCGAATTCCTAATTATCAAAAGTATCAAGCACACAATAAACAAATGTCTACTATGTCAATACACTTTTAGTTTCTTGATTAATACGTAAGTCCTGTACTTGCTTTGCTTGCATAAGAGCGATGTACAAGCCGCATTTTTCGCCACTCGTGACTTTGGTCCCAAAGTGACCGCGGTTCAATTTCGGGTTAGTCTTAACTAACCCGAAATGTCGTGACCATCGTTACCATACGGTTCGCGCTTATGACGATGGTGATGCAGACTGCGTCGCCTTTGTTCCGCAGCGCGCGAACGCTGCTCCCGCTCCTTTGCGTCGCACACTTGCGCTGATTCGCGCTCTGCGCGCTCCGAGAATCGTCCGAATTAACCAGGTTGGGGCCAAATATATCCGAATAAAAGAGAGTTTGATGCCATGGAACAAAGCATGTGTTTGCCGGGACCAGATAACGCCTCCGAATATTCCAATTTTCCGAATTAACGACTGTCGAAAAATTACCTTTTACTGTCTCGATCTTCTAGAAAACCTAACAAGAAACAAAAAATGATAGGAAAACGCCTTCAATGCGCACATAACAGCTAATAATCAAATATTAGCCTATTTTCTCTCTCATAGAAGACACAGTTATTCATGGAAAGCCATAACTTACTGCTGTACTGTATATAAAACAAATGAAACGACTACTCAGATCGTAGAGAACGCGTTACCTGCTTAATGCTAAGCGCAGGACCAGTATCTCCCGGCACAGAATCAGCCGTGTTAGACGTCGCTTTCGCAGTTGCCAAATAAGCAAAATAAATAACTCTCAGGATGTATGGACTCCTCATGTCGTAGCTTCTAGAACAATTAACGATATGTTTTTCTAGAGGGCGACTGCCATCGCTATAAATTCTGCTCAATAAATAGGGCATCGAGAGGAACTACGTGCGTAGGTTTCAACTGCTCGCATTGGGGTCTATATTTTCCTTTAACTTGACGCTACAGGAAGGTCAGTCGTCACAAACTCGTGGTGTAGAAATTAGTTTTCAAAAGGTCACGACTTGTCTGTCTTGTACGTGGACGCGAGACTTCGGCGTATATGAAGAACCAAAAGGTCCCGCATAATAAATGTTACTGACGTAGCCCATCTCACAGGTGGCGAAGTAGTGACTAATATACACATACAAGATAGAGAAATAACGAACATCGCTTTAGAAATAAAGAAGAGTAGAACGTTACCAAACAAGCGAAACACGGTATTGTTATAGTTGATATAATACGTGGAATACAAATTTGCTATCGCCCAAGCACTTTAGTTACTTACATTAACCACATTAATTTGCAGTGAGTGTCACCAGTGCTGCGTGCATGTTTTGCTTCCTCTCTTCTGATGTCCTAAACATAATTAGGTCGGCTATATCAGCAGCATGTGAAAGAGAAAGCGAGCCTGTGGCATCTAATGAAAGCGATCATATATACACACGCTGGTCAAACAACTAAAACTTCAGTTGTCCTGCTTCTCGTGCCGGAACGCTGTTTTGAGCTGGGCGTAAACCGAAATGTGTCGAAGTACCTCTGAAACAGAATTGTACTTTTCTGTACCGGCCGACATGATATTCAACATAACCAGTGAGCTTCCCGATATTGTGCGGCTTCGGGCCTAACAGCAGAACAAATGCATGCCTCCTCTACAGAAGGCGGTCACCGCAATATTACCGGTGCAAGGAGGATGAAGACACTACCTTAGCTGGAAGAGCCAAGCGCAAGCTGTTCTTGCTAGCACTGTTATTGTTGTGTCGATTGTCGCCGACCGCTATTAGCCTCCGTAAGCCTCCTCTTCAAGTGCTCCTTGCGTCAATAAACCCCGTTCCACCGGTTTTAGTTCTATAATATCAACCTTGGCAATTCAGAGCTTTTATTTGTCACAGTGATATATATTCTTTATCCCACTCGCACTCTGAGCGACGTTTTAACGAGCAATCCCAGCTCACTCGAAGTCTAAGCGGCACTGGATTTATGTGACCGCCTGCTGCCACGAGCGGCCGCCGCCACGTGTCGTGTGCTCAAGTTTGTCAAGTGGCTCACCACAAGACAATGCATGCTACATCATACAAACTGACTGCGCATTTGTTATTTTAGAACGTTGCTTCATTATTTTTCTCATTCACCTATTTTGAAAAAATTCTGCCCGATTTTCACGAAAGAAGGCGAAAATCAAGGGCTCGTTTGAGTTTCGCTACATACAACATTCATTAGATCTAGCAGACGCGAATGCCAAGCAGAGTATAGGGGATCTTATTTTTAGCAATTTTGACGTACACCCGTCGGCAAAATAAGTCGGAACGTGCGAGCGACGACCGCAGTCAGATAAAACTAAAGCTCCTTGATCTAGGAAAGTAACGACACTCTCCTCCGCGCGCGCGTTTCCTCCTCGATTCTCGCGCGCTATTTTACGCCGGGGCTCCCACGGACGCGCCGCAGAATTCAATGGAGGCGCGTGATTTCGAACCACTTCCGCGCCCCAGTGGCGTAGAAAACTTTGCAAATTGGTGATAACAAGATCGAAAACACTGAAATCAACGTTCATTAAGAGATTAGTTTCTTCCGAAAGCCGTGAAAATGGGGCATGCTAATTTAAAAGGAGTTTTATGGAGCGTTCCATCATGCAGACGTTTCTGCCGCATGATAACATGCTTTAGATCTGCATCTGATATAGTTTTGCTTGCGCCATGTCCGCCTGTTTCTGGATTTTTTGTCGCTTTCCTGTGCGCTCATGTGCAACACAGGTGCTTAAAGCGTTGCATCTTGTAATGACTTCGTGGGTAATGCATTGTCAATCCATGTGTTATCTTGACGTGAAAGTAGGTTTGCGCGGGTGTCTCCTGACCAAGACGCTTGCGCAGTGTCGGCTAACGCATCTACCGCAATAACAGAAGCGCCGTAGAAAGATTGTTCAGAATAGCATTTTCTTCGTGTCAAAAAAAACTAGCACTCGGTTTACCTGTGAGAGGAGACATTCCGTACCTTGAGGATAAGTAAACGCCTCTAGTAACGTTTTTTTTTTTTTTTCGAGGTTTTCTTCGTTGAAGTTGAAGTTTTGAAGTTGAAGTTGAAGTTTATTCAATATTTAGTACATATACGGAATAAAACATTTTAGTACAGAAAAAGGTCCCATAGTGTAAACACTGTAGGGGGACCTTATTATAATGGTAGAAAAAAAATAACACTACTTAACAGCAGAAATGAAAATGGTAGAACATACATTGTATTAAGTATTCATAGTACAAAACGGCAATGCGAACAGGAATATAATGTAAAACATAAAAGGATAAGCTTAGAGAACTATAACATAATAAGAAGCAAACAAATATAACGATAGAATTGAAGTTGTTTGAAGAACATTCAGTAAATGGTGCTATTGATTAAATATGAATTTGCGAAGCTGATGTTTGAATGACGAAACGGAAAAAGCACACTTAATATTATACGGCAAAGAATTCCAAAGCTTGATTAGAACAAAAGCTAGTCTTTGAGAACCATAGTTAGTTCGTACCTTAGGAAGTAAAAAGTTGTTATTTGAGGAAAAACGGGTAATGTTCGAATTAGAAAGGTTTTGGATGAGAATAAATTTTAGAAGTCTGCGGTCCTTAACTACTCGATAAGCAAACATGTATACATTAAATTTGTTCAGGTTGTCAATATTAAGTAGGTTTAGTTCATGGTACAAATTAGTAACATTGGAGCGTCGGCTGCTCCAGGTGAGAATGCGAATGGCTTGATTTTGTACATGTTGGAGTGAAGATAGATGACAGTTATAAGTTTGACCCCATGAAGCAATGCAATAGTTAAGATGACTGTAAATGAATGCATAATATAAAGTGATCAAAGTAGTCAAATCAAAATAACATCTAGCTTTTAGTAATACCCTAATACCATAAGATGTTTTCCGCTGCAGTTCTTGAATGTGTAAGTTGAATTTTAACCGGGAATCGAGTTTAATTCCAAGGAAAGAACAATGATCTGATAGGTGGATGGGATAAGAGTCGATAAAAAGCGGAGGAACTTGGGCATTATTTATTGTCCTGGAATTAAAAATTAAAAACTTAGTTTTGGAAGGATTTATCAAAAGTCTATTTTTAGTACACCATGCACTAACGTTAAGAAGCTCAGCATTAAGGGTTGTTATTAGGTTGCTCATTGAATTACTTGGAAATAGGAGGGTCGTGTCGTCAGCATATAAAATGCATTCAGTAGACGTGGTTAGACATTGCGGGAGATCGTTAATGTAGAGTAGAAATAACAATGGGCCCAGAATTGAGCCTTGTGGAACACCAACATTAATTATTTTTTTAGTATTATGATAGTTCACACGAAAATGCCGTTGCAATATGTCGTAACAGAGTTGCAATTATGATTTTCATTAGGCAAAAAACATATAAGAGCCAAAATCACAGTGCAATATCAGCAGGACGTTTTATTTTCATGAACGCGCAACTCGTTGGCTGATACGTAACATTTTGCAAAGAATATTCCATGCGGAGCTTCGTGCAGTTCAGATTGGCTGTGCATTCACAGTCAAGCCAATATTTTTATGAGCTCTACAGTCGGATACAGCCCAAAAAGCACTTAGAAAATAACAGTCTATACATGCGGTGAGCATTGGTAGACGTGGTATCCCTTGACGCAAACAAGCGCTGTTTTCGGAGGTCCATTCAAAGTATACAGCTTAACAGGGACAACTGCAGTGCCTTTACGATAAGCATAGGCACTCATCAAGTGAATGGTGATAAAGCAGACAACACCGTAATCAATACAGGTGTCACACGGACAATTTTGATCGTCATCGGGGCGCACCCGCATTAGGCTCGATCCGGATCAGGTGCTGCTACACGGTCACTTTAATAGCGATCGGGCTCGAGGCCATCGCGATATACTCATCGACATCTGGCTCCCAGATTGCGATGTGATTTACGTTTGCGCCAAACTCAATCCGGATTAGTTTGTACCGTATTCTTGATTGCGATAAAGAAATTCGATCGGGATTAACTCTGATCGCAATGAAAAGTGCCCGCGTGGCGCCGGTACAAAACATAATGTAGTTTCTTTTTGGTGAACAGACAGAGCGTTGATGCAGGCGTGAAGAAGACGAGCCATTTCGGCCGCAGCCTGCTAGATAACGGCTCACATGCGCTCACCTTCGTTATCATGATGTTAATGTTTTTGTGATGCGCAGTGCTTGTTTTTCTTTTGTTTTTTCTTGCGCCGAATCGCATTTGTGAAATAATTTTTCTGTGTGGTCCCCCCCCCCCCCCCCTCGAAAAAGAAAACAAGATCCTCATATGAAAACGAACGTCAGTACAATAGTACGATTGTACAATCGTACAATGGTACAAACGTACAATCGTTTTTTTTTTTACCAAACATTCACGTTAAGCGGATCCTAACAATCACGACAAGCGCGATCGAGAAGCTGCATTGTTCGCAGCGGAAAGCAGTTTCTGTAGTTGCGCATTTCAGACTGAATAACAGTTGCCGACATGCGAAGTGATGGAGTCTCAGCATATTATTCAGCATAGTGAGAACAACCCCAATTTTATGCAACGTGAAAATAGCCGAGATAAAGAAGAACGTTTATGAGCATCCAGAAGAATATTTAAAACGCAGCATTTGGCAATGCATTTGCACAAGCTATAAGAAAGGCACCTTTACCTCGCAAAGAACACTATTCCTTGTCGAAACAAAGTTTCTTCGGCCGATGTTTTGCAGCCACTGCTTCTTGCGCAAGCCATCACGCTTACCTTGGGGAAACGTAAAAAGTGCATAGCCATTCGCACTCTCGTTGTTGCAGTTATAGGCCTCCCAAGCTCGGCCAGGGGGCGCTGCGTCGCACGCGTTTCGCCGCCTTTCTTGCGAAGACCGGTCGCTCCTGTCCCCACACCAGCCTTTTGACTGCGCTGTCTCCGCACGTTCAGGCACCCTGCACGCGCTGTTCTCTGCTCGCCGTGCACGTGCAGCTTCACGTGTCGCTTGCTCTGAAGGTTTAGAAAGATCCCAGAGATGGAAAAAAACGTTTTAACGGTGGGAATCTTACCAGAGGAGGACGGTTGATCGACCACCTTTTCGGGACCGAGCAGGTCGTCAAGGGCGATGCTGTTTGTGCGAGCGCTACGTGCGTGCAGATGCTGAACGGGCACATTTCTTTGACATGAGTAGGGAGGTGACTGCGCGAGTTCTGTAATTATGTTACCGGTAAAACGCACATTCGTTGCGGCAGTCGTGTATACTCGGAGCTGTCAGCAACCATCCAGCACGCTTTCGCGTGCGTTTTCTATTGATAACTTTTCAATTGCTTGGATGCCAAGTTTGTCGTGCGGCTTTAAATTTATTATGAGCTCAGAATGAAGAGCATAAATTTACATCTGCCCTGTTGAGTCACTGGCTGCATCGCAATGCGCAGTGTTCAGTTTCGTGGGAGTTTCACTTTTGCCGAGGTTTGCATCGAATGATAACAACGTCGGATCGCAAGTTTATTGTCGCCTTGGATTTTTTTTAGAGCTCCCTTTGACAGCATAATAATATACGGAAACAAAAAATAAATAGATATTTCATGCCCACTTCGACGATGCATGTTTCTTGCAGAGGCGTGTTTCGTTTCGAATAATATCGACGTCTGATCACGCACCGTGTTCGCTTATTCGAATGTCGCTTTGGTTGTTTCGACAGCTCGCTTGGTCAGCATCATACTATACAGGGGCGTAGCCAAGGGGGGGGGGGGGGGGGTTCAAACCCTCCCCGAAAATTTTCAATTTTGCTTGCGTATATGTACACGCACACATACAAACGCACGCACAAACATACATAAAGTATGGTTGGACCCCCCCCCCCCGAAAAAATTTCTGGCTACGCTCCTGATACTATACAATACCCACTGGGATCGCGCATGTTTATGATTATGCCGAGATTTGTGCCCAATAATAAGCGCATCTGAATTCGCGAAGCCATCGAAAATTTAATTGCCACCTTGGTTCTTTTTTCAGCTCGTTTCCAAAGCGGCATGCAAGGCTTTTTATTACGTGCCGAACGCATGACATTAATACGAGGCACGCCGTGGTGGATTAATTCGGATTAATTTCGGCCACCTGGGTTTCTTTAACGTGTACGTAAATCTAAGTACGCCGGTGTTAGTGCATTTCGCTCCCATCGAAATGCAGCTGCTGTATGCGTGAATCGAACCCATGACCACGATTTTAGCAGCGCAACACTTCAGCCTTCTAAGCAATCACGGCGTGTCGCATGCAAGGCCAATATAAACGCTCAGTGCAAACATACAGCTTAATTCTGTTTACAGGGAGCGGCGACGGGAAATGTACCGCAATCAGCTGAATTAAACACTTAGTACTCACGGTACGTTATTTAAACTGTGGTGTAATAAGACCAAATGCTCCGCTGCTGTAACATTACAAATGGTTGACTCGGAAAGCCAGCGCGCAATCTCGAAACGTACAGCGGCTGTCTATTTAGTCTACTTCGGTTCACAAACGCACTTCCCTTTCAAATGAGCACGATCATCGCGTTTCTCCCCGTTAATAGTTCGTAATACTGTGTACGACAAAAACTGCTTCAAGGTGACAAGACCGCGAAAGCATCGCGGCGAACTGCCATAATCCACTCTTGACGCCTCTGCTCCTCGGACTGCTTGCATTGGAAACGGTAGAACATGACAGGAAGTTTTCGGCTCTTCGACATTTTTAAACTTTTGTGACAGTTCACAATGCAGCAGGACTGCCTGCCTGCTTTCGAGTACGACGAAGGAACGGCACCCATAGCGTGAAAAATGCGACATAAAAGCCCCGGGGAGCACGTTCTCCGCGCGCGCGATGGGAAAACCAAGCAAGAGCGACCCGTCCCAGCTACCGGAGTTTTCCCCTCTCTCCGCTGGGGCGGCGGATGGCGCTGCGCAAACTTGAGCGTTGGAGGCCTATAGGCACAACAGCACGGCATAGCGCCCACACAGAGCACAGAAAACAAAGCGCGCGCAACGTTCGCTACGCGGAGCCCCGGCGTAAAATGGCGCGAGCGAAAAAGAAAAATACCAGCAAAACGCAAGATCCACGCGCCTCTAAGGGCAACGGCGAAGGAGACCAATCGTCGGCGCGGAAAAAGCGGCGGAAAACGGGAGGCCGTGAAAGGGGCGAGGAGGGAGAGAGAAGGACGCGCGCGCGGCGGCGAGTACAATGAATTGCGGTACTTTCTCAAGATCAAGGGGCTTGAGATAAAACTGCATCGCTGCGCCATCGGACGTGGAGAGTGCGCGTGCGCGTCCTTTCAATTTCGCAGCCATATCTTTTGACTCGCTTGCAGAGCACCAGTGATTACATGTAGCGTTCTGCGCTAGGCGTCGCTTTCTTTCTTCAATCCGTGACGCACTCAATTCGACGGGGCCATGCTGGCGGTAACGTTGGCTGGCGGTGAAGTGTACTCGACTCGCTTCACAGACAACGCAGAGCAGCCGAACTTTTCGTTTAACGCGTTGGTGTTAAAAGCTCCTTTCGCAGAAATTCCGGTGTCGGTGTCTACGTAAGCGTCGTTGGTAGTGCGCGAAAAATGACCTTTGCTCCAGAGACGTCATCCTTGGTATGGACTTCTTAAGCTTACATGGTGCAGTCATCCACCTGAGATCCGAGCCGATAACACTAACCACAGAAAAAGCATTACCAGAAAAAGCGTTATCATTTCCGTCGGCACTCAAAAACTAGCAAACCTGGAAGGCGTCGTTGAAGGAGATCAGCACTTGTTGATCAACCGCGAGATCTGTGTCGCAAGAGAAATAGCCGAGCTGCGTGGAGAGAAAGCAACTGTGGTGCTCACGAATTTCAGCAACGAGTACAAACACGTGAACAAAGGGACGACGGTTGCCTAGATTGCAGAAATTATGCAAGCCACCAGTGATTTCGCCCTCACCGATTCTACCGAATCTTCTCCGACGAACCGAGCTCCTCAACCGGCTTTTGACGTCAATCCGAGGCTTCCGAAGCATCAGCAAGAACAGCTCAGAACCATGATCCTGCAATACCAGGACTGCTTTTCGTCGTCGTCAAGAATTCGGCAGACGCCAGTCGCAAAACACCGCATCATAACACAGTAAAGTGCCACACCACTCCGCCAGAGCCCGTACAGAGTTTCGACGCGAGAACGCGAGGCCACAAAGAAACAAGTCGAAGAAATGCTACACGACGACATCATCTAGCGCTCGTAGAGTCCATGGGCGTCACCCGTGGTGTTAGTGAAGAAGAAAGACGGAACCCTACGCTTCTGCGTCGATTATCGCCGCCTGAACAAAATCACGAAGAAGGACGTCTACCCTCTCCCACGGATAGACGACACCCTGGATCGACTCTACAACGCGAGGTACTTTACGTCGATGGACCTCAAGGCCGACTACAGGCAAATCAAAGTCGGCGAGAGAGACCGAGAGAAGACCGCCTTTACAACACCACACAGCGTTTTCGAGTTCAAAGACATGCCCTTTGGTCTTTGCTCGGCACCTGCGATGGCCCAGCGCGTTAAGGACACCGTTGCCGCAGGATTGGAGTGGCAGACTGGCCTTGTGTGCTTGGATAACGTCGTTGCATTTGCTTGAAACTTCGACGAATGCCTCCGGCGCCTTGAAGCTGTACTTCAAGCAATCAAGACCTCCGGATTCACTCTAAACCCAGAAAAGTGCCGCTTCGCGCATGACAAACTCTTGTTCTTGGGCCGTGTCATCAGCAGCTCCGCAGTTCGCCCATACCCGCGGAAAACCGCTGCCATTGCTGCCTTCCCGCCGCGCACCAACAAGGAGGCCGTACGCCGTTTCTGGGCTTGTGTGTCAAGGAATTTTTACGGATCGCCGAGCCACTTACACAATTTACGAAGACCGACGTCGAATTCAGGTGGGAAACGGCGCAAGTTCAAGCATTTCAACAATTGAAACAATGCCTACAGACGCCTCCAATACTTGTGCATTTCGACGAACATGCCGATACGGAAATCCACACCGACGCAAGCAGCGTAGGACTCGGCGCCGTCCTTGTGCAGAAGACCGATGGGCTGGATAGGGCTATTAGCTATGCTAGCTGGTCGCTATCCAAAGCAGCAATCAACTATTCCACAACAGAAAAGTAGTGCCTGGTCATCATCTGGGCTACATCCAAGTTTCGCACCTACCTCTACGGAAGGCCCTTCAAAGTTGTGAGCGACCACCACGCCTTGTGTTGGCTAGCTAACTAGAAGGGCCCTTCAGGTCCCCTTGCACGGTGGAGCCTAAGACTTCAAGAATTCGGCATTTCGGTCGTTTACAAGTTCGGAAGGAAACACTCTGACGCCGACTGCCTGTCTCGTCCCCCGTGGACCCACCACCACAAGACGACCGGGATGATAAATGCTTGTTGGGAATCATAAGTGCCGACGACTTCGCTGAACGACAGCGATCTGACCCGGAACGCAGGGGCCTTATGAAGTACCTTGAAGGAAGACCATCGTGGTTCCGAAAGTATTCAAGCGAGCACTGGCGTCGTTTTCCTTACGCAACTGCGTTCTCCAAAAGAAGAACTTCTCACCACTTCGAGCGAAGTACCTTCTCGTGGTACCTTCAGAATTTATTTATTTATTTATTTAAATACTCTCAATGCCATTTGCGGCGTTACAGAGAGGAGTGGTTACAAGTTAGAGATGGCAGTCTTGAATGATGCGGGATCAGGGTTGCTGGCGATGGAGGCAGGTAGGTGGTTCCATTCGGATGAAGTCTTCGGCACGTAGGAGTGGAAGTATATGTTGGTATGGCAGAATGGCACATGGACTTTGAAGTTATGGTCGATGCGAGATGAAACGTAAGAAGGTGGCGAGAACAATGTGCCTTTTATTTCAGGATTCATGAAAAAAATTTTGTGGAAGAGACATAGGCGGGCCTGTTTCCTCCTGTTAGAAAGAATTGCGACCAGAAGTCCTCCAGGCCCTGCACGACGACCCGACAGCAGGACACCTGGGTGTTTCCCGAACGCTGGCGAGAATACAGAAAAAATACTACTGGCCGCACCTTGTCGCCGACGTCACTAGCTAATTAAGGACGTGCAGAGACTGTCAGCGACGCAAGGCACCGCCAACAAAACCAGCGGGCTTTCTCGATCGAGCCACCTCGGTGACCGTTCCAGCAGATCGGGATGAAGCTCCTGGGGCCGTTCCCAACGTGGACTTGCGGTAAAAAGTGGATCGTCGTAGCTATCCACTACCTGACCCGCTACGCCGAAACACGGGCCCTGCCCAAAGGCAGTGCCGCCGAGGTAGCCAAAGTCTTCGTTGAGAACATCGTCCTACGTCATGGCGCCCCATTGGTCCTCATCACGGACAGAGGTACCGCCTTTACTGCGAACCTAACTCAGGCCATTCTGAGATACAGCTGGACAAGTCAGCGCCGCCCAACCAGCCCTACCGCCTACCACCCACAGACAAATCGCCTCACTGAGCGTCTAAACAAGACAATCGATAGCATGCTGGCCATGTACGTTGACGTCGAACGCAAGACCTGGGATGTCATCCTTCCGTAATTGACCTTCGCATACAATACGGCCTTGCAAGAAACGACGCAGATGACGCCCTTCAAGTTGGTCTCCGGAAGGACCCCGGCAACGACGCTCGACGCCATGTTACGCAACATCAGCAACGAAGGAAACCTCGACGCAACTCTTTACCTTCAGCGCGCCAATGAAGCCCGACAGCTCGCCCGCCAACGCATCAAGCATCAGCAGACGACCGACAGCCGCCGTTACAATCTTCGACGTCGCTTCGTGGAATACTAGTCCGGCGACCGTGTTTGGGACTGAACGCCGATACGCCAACGTGGACTCAGTGAAAAACTTCTTCAGCGATAGTTCGGGCCATACAAGGTGCTTCGACGTCTCGGCACTTTTGATTACGAGCTTATCCCGGACGGCATTACGAACTCGCAAAGGCGCCGTGCACGACCTGAAATCGTTCATGTCGTGCGCCTAAAGCCGTTTTATGCGCGTTAGTGAACCCGAGGACTGTACCTTTTGCTTTATTATTGTAATTTTGCTTGTACTTTTTGCTTGTAGTACGTTATTGCTTTATTATTGCACTTCTGTATGCGTTTGTTTTCCCTTTCCATGTTCTGTTACAACCATCGGTACGATGCCTTTTGAGAGGGGGCAATAACACACACGCTCTTTTCTTTCTATGTTTTCTGTTACCGGCCCATTGTACGTGTAGCCGGTGCGTTGCGCAAGGCACCAGAATGTCTGAGAAGATTCCAGATTGTAGTAAATCATTTTGTTAAGGTTGCGCACATGTCGCGCGAATAGGCAAGATTATTGCAGATCTTCTGGGACCACCAGTGATAAGGCTGGAAAGTTCGATGCTTGATGTAATGAAATGGCGCATCTCAGCGATGTTCAGTTTCTCGACGGCCGACGCTCTGTTCGCCGCTATCAGTGTGCAGTGTGTATTGCTGTAGTTTGACTTTTCCTTTCGCGGCCACAATTTCCGCCAAATTAAAAGTTTCATCTTGGACCCGCCGACTGCTGCCTTCGCTGACGTCAAGACCTCGTGACAATATACATACGTATACATATCGATGACATGACGGTAACGGCAACGGAGACAGCAAAAGCAGCAGAGAGTGTCCATATAATTGATATCGCAATATTAAATGTAACACCAGCTCCTCTTTCCTCCTCCTGCGCCAGCGTTTGCTCTCTCTTCTGTCAGCCGTCTCCCCATTCGCGGTTCGTAGCTAGCAGGCGCTTTCAGCATCACACGCTTTTGCCACAAATCCCTTGCGCTCGTCAGCTGGTATTTTTATTATATTTTTTTTCATGTCACGTTATTAGTGGCTGACGAAATATAAACGAGAGGACGATGACATGTTTTTTCCGTTTGGGCGGCTTTGGGCGGCTACTACCTGGCCAAGGATTAAACGTGATGCTCTTCACTCCATGTGTGGCAACGCGTGAAGTGTCGTGCGGGCAAGCCCCCGGGCTAATGCAGCCGCCCTCAAACATTTGGTTGCCGACAGCAGCGATTCGGGACAGGGGCCGGCGGTCACACAATCGCAGGAAAAGCATGAGAAGGCTGGCCCCAAGTCACGCCACCGGTACAACCTGCGAAGACTCACCTGAGCAATCTTTCTCCCGCTAACAGGTAGCTGTACTTTATTACATGGCACGGTATTGAATGGATAATAACCGCTAAGGTGCGGTGACACAGGTCTGGAAGTGGTAGAAGGCCATTTTGCCCGAAAATAGCCTCTGATGTGTTTTCCGAGCCTTACCCTGGCAATCGCCTTTTTGTGTGGCATTACCGCCAGGCAGGCACCCTTTCTGGCAAGCCGGCTATGCCGGGGGCATTTCTGTCTACTCCTGCATCGAAGTAGGAACTGCAGTTTGGTGTCAGTGTAGCTCCTGGAATATTTCAAAACTCCATGAATGACATTCTGAACGAAATTCCTGGAGTAGTGCTATATTTTTATGATGTGCTTGTAGCAGCCAGAACGAGTGAAGAGCTGACTGGGTGTCTCTATCATGCGTAGAGCCGATTGCCAGGGGCGTAGCCAAGGGGGGGGGGGGTTGGGGGGTTCAACCCCCCCCCGCCCGAAATTTTTCAGTTTGGCTTCCGTATATATACACGCACATATACAAACGCACGCACGAACATACATAAAGTATGGTTGAACCCCCCCCCCCCCCCCCCCGAAAAAAATTTCTGGCTACGCCCCTGCCGATTGCAGAATCTGTCGATCGTGGAAAGCGTCAGCAATGCTGTTTTGGCTTATCTTAGGAGAAATTCGTTGGTTTCAGTTATACAAATAATGTAGAATTTTAGTACTTTGGAATAGAAAAAGTACGCATGGCTTTAACTGACTTGACGTCGTAAAGACGAGGACATAGCGCAGCTGAGGGGAAGCCTCAGCAGTGGAGTGCAAAGTGAGGCAAAGCTAGGCAATGTACGTTATGGTTTAACAAGGTTCCAAATGTTCAAACGTCGCCATCCACCATCTCGCTTAATGCCGAGGAGACCTGACATCATCACCAACGTAATGCTACCTGTGCATGGCGCGGCTGGGCATTGGCTCTCCCTCACCCGGCTCCGCCTTACATATCTCTACCGCCACTCCTCCCCTCCTTGCCTTGGTTCGCCTCTCCGATCGACCACCTGCACTTCTCCTCTCTCCTGGCCTCGCTTTCACTCTCTTTGGTACCCTAGGCTTCACTCTGACCTATACTTGGCTTATCTTATGCTTTCGCCTCGCTGTGCAGTTGCCCTCTGCCCACTGTACTATGCTGCGAACATCGTTGTGGGCAAATCGGAGGTTAGTAGTGTGGCTTGCGCAATTTCTGTCACACATATCCGCTAGGCTAGCTATAGACAGCTTCTTCATTTTTAGTGAACCCGAGGTGACTAATGGAGTTAAGCAATTTCTGTGGCACATAAGTGCGAACATCGCTGAGGTCCAATCATCTCGGTTTTACAGCGTCGCTGTAAAAGATGCTCAGATCGCCAATATGATTAATCATGCTCCTTGCGTTACCATGTACCACTCTGAAAGCATTCTCTTCATTGCTTTGGCAAGTCTATATGCCGTGCAATATCCACCCTCATCTTATTCGACTGCCTTTAAGAAAAGTTTCTTCTAAGGTCGCCGGATAGAATCGTGGCCGCGGCGGCTGCATTTCGAGGTGGGCAAAATGCTAGAGGCCTGTGTGCCTAGATTTAACGGAAGGTTAAAGAACCCCAGGTGGTCGAACTTTCTGGAACCCTCCAATACGGCGTCTCTCATAACGATATCGCGATTTTGGGACGTGAAGTCGGAACAATTGTTATTCTTATGAAAATCTCAGACCGTGCCCCTCTCTTCTACTGGCGTCATTTCGGAAAGACCGTCGAGTTAAGCAAAGCGCCGAACGGTAGTGTGGTCATCCTTTCATGCGCTTACTTTGCCTTTTGACGTCCAAACGTACGTCCTTTCTATTTCCCTTTTAACACCGACTCTTTCTAAGCTAGCCGTAGCGTGTCCGACCCTGTCTCCAAAAATAAACGGGTATGTGCCACAGAAATTGGGTAAATCGCACTACTCACCACTGGTCCACTAAAACTGAAGAAAGCAGGCAGCCCACCTGCTGTCTATGTGCAACAGAAATGTGTGCGGCCTATTAGAAAACCGGAATCATCATAAACGAGTATTTGCCACACAAAATGGTAAATCCCACTAATCGCCACTGGTCCACTAAAAACGAAGACGGCAACAGTTACCCCAACACTAGGGAACAGGAAATGCAACGGCGGCTATGAGAAGACCCCGCAGCGATGGAATGTCGATGCCAACGACGACGTGCCCATAGACCTCTGAGAGGTGTAATAGCTTGGTTTCACTGCGTGTTGGTCTTTGGTTGGACATCCATGTCGTGTCTGTAATTGTATGAGAGGTGCGAACGCTGTTACCTTTCCCCCTGGAATTCTTCGTGGCAAACGCTATTGTGCGGGCTCCTGTCTGCCGAAATGCTGTCTCCAAGTATTGGCGCTTGGATGTAGGCAGGGAGCCCCGCCCTGTCCTGGAAGTGTGCTTACGTTCATGTGGTCAAGGGGGCCATGCATTGCGCCGTAGTCCACTTGCGAGGAACCCGACGGAAGTTTCAGGAACACCCCCTTCTTGTGTGGTGTTTGTCAGCGTGGGGCGGCGCCGCTGGAGGCTCTCTAATCGATCCAGGTGATGCTTTCACCTGAACGCAGCCATCAGCGCTTGCAGGTGTTCAAGGCAGTGGTAGCCGAGGTCATCGACCTTTCAGCCCCACCCCTCCTTCGGACTCAACCTCCTCGCCGACATTCCAGCTTCGAGTCGTCGGGGCGTGGTGCGTGAACATCTTCATTGTGTCGTGTACTGGTGTTCCCCAATGAAACTTCTCGCCCTTGCCCCTCATCAACGAATATATTGTGTGGCCCATTGCCTCTTTTCTGGCGGTGGGGCGCTGTGGTGGCAAGACGCCGAATTGGCGGAAGCTGCTGACACCGGTTTTCGAGTGGCTCAGGGGTGGCATACTCGAAGCTATAAAAGCCGAAGTCTTTTTGCCGCAAAGACGTTGGCTTGAGTTGATTCATTTGTTCTATCTCTCTCACTTGTAACTATGTTAATAAAGCTACATTCCTTCATGTAAGATAGCGTATTCCTCACTGAGAAACATCGGTCATTCGGGCGGACCGCGGGATCCAGCTGCCTTAAGGGGACCCACCGAACCCCACAACTTACAACGCTTGGTTTCAGGGAGAGTTTTTGTCTCTAGAGTTTGGATATCCCTGTCGTGTCTGTGACTGCGTGTGGTTTAACTCGAGCCTCTATGCGCATTGAATCAACTTAGAAACAACCTAGCATCACCTAGCTAAAGCCTAGCAACAGCCTGGAAGCAACCGAGAAAAAACCCTCATCACCTAGCTAAGGCCGAAAAACAACCTTGAAGAAACCACATTAGTCTTCAGAATCGTACATTTTCGCTGCTTCAAGGCTTGCGTGGCTCAGGGCTTTGCGGAAGTTTCACCAGTTTTTCTGTTTCTCTGCAGGAATCACATTCTTCTTTGCCTGTGTCAGGTCTCATTGACAAGTACAGCGTTCGTCCAGTGATAGCCCATTGCGGACGTATTGAGCGTCTTCTTTTTTTCTCGCCAAGGCAGAAACCTCATCCAGTTTACTTTGAACAAAACGAACAACCATATTCTTCGTGTGTGCCTTCAAGGCCTGCACCCAATGGTAGAAGGGAACATCAGTCTAACTAATCGTAGCAAAATCGCATTGCCATAGCTCATCCACAACTTTGTCAGGATCAGTGCGCTTTGCTTTTCCATAAATTTATAGACTTTCCGTCTGCTGGCACTCATTCAATTCTTCATTTAGTTGTGGCACTGCTTTCATTACCACTCTGCAATTTTCTATTTAGGTTTCTCATTTTCCATACATCCTCTTTGAGCGCTCAATGTCTGTCCAGACCTCTCGCATCGTCACATACACCCGAGCAATACTTCATGCAGTTCTCTCAATTCTCTTCTTAAGTCGCGCTTGAGATAGTCAATTTGTTTCCCGACGTGTTTTTTGTCTTTGATATCAGACGGTGCCATCATCAGTAACCAAATGGTAACAAAACCTTTGCTAATCATGAATAATCAAGTGGCCTACACCCACACTCAAAACTACACCCAAAACAGGGCACTTCGTTCGGTAGCAGTGGGTTAAGAAAAAGAGCTGCGCAGTATAAAAACTCTTTACGAGTTCTGACCTGCAAGTACAGACAGCTCAGACTAGATGCATACGGTAGACGGCCTTTTTCCAGAATATCAATATCTGAATATCAACTGTCACCACCTGAAGATTTAAAAGGGTTCATTTAATCAAATAAGCAACTCTCATTGTGAATAAGTGTGATGTACCAGAATAAGAAGACGAACACGGCACATATAGAAGAAATGAGACGTACATAGACTAGTTCGAGCGAAACAAGGGCAATTTAAGGGCTTGTTTTTCTGTGGTAGACACAAACTTAACGAAAACCAGCGGGCAATGAAGCCAAGGAACACAAGTGTTGAAGATTGGGCGAGTTGGTTCGTCGTACTTGAACAGGTATAGCGCATTACGGGGAAGAAGAAACGGCTGAGCAGACCGACACAAGAGGACAGAGCACTAACTTCCAACTGAGCTTTATTGCGAAAATGAATCAAATATGTAGACTTGCGCAAGCATACAAAAACACCCTAACCCAACGCCGAATCTGTGGGGTGTGACGGTGCGATGGTGTGTCTAATCTTGGCGTTGCGTAAGGGTGTTTTTTGTAGGCTTGCGCAAGTCTGCATATTTGATGCATTTTCACAATAAAGCTGAGTTAGAAGTTAGCGCTCTGTCCTCTTGTGTCGGTCTGCTCGGCCGTTTTTTCTTCCTCCTAATGCGTCATACCAGTTCAAGGAAGCCACGAAAAGCATAGTAGACGTATGGGAAACGTTCTTTGTAGTCTCTTTAGTCTATCCTAGTAATTCGGATATAACTGTGAAGAAATAAAGTGAATGAAAAGACAACTTGCTGCCGGCAGGGACCGAACCTGCAACCTTCGAATAACGCGCCTGATGCTCTACTACTTGAGCTACAGCGGCAGTTGTCCTTCCGCCCACTTTATCGGGTATATCTGTGCATGTAAACCTGAAGTGTTAGTAAGCGCCGCTCGTCGCCACGACGGCGCCTGTTGAACTTTTTTTGCCAGCTGGCTTCACGTATCACGTGATCTTTTTACGAGTTGACAGCTGACGAACACGTCCTCGCACACTACCTGAAGAAAATAAGTCTGCGGGAACGAGACCCTCGCTTAGAATGAATCAAATAAGGGAAAAAGAGTGTTCAACACTCGCCGTCACGGCTAAGAGCGGCGCTAGCACTTTCAGGTTTGCATGCACACAAATACACTGTAATGTGGACGGGAGGACGACGCCGCTGTAGCTCAACTGATAGGGCATCGGACGCGTTATTGAACGTGGGAGGTTCGGTCCCTGCCGGCGGCAAGTTGTCTTTTTCAACATATATAAAATAATTTCCCAGCGTAAAGAAAATAATTCGCGTACCACCGAATAAGGAGCATACAAATAATGGGTAATGTGGATTGAATGCATCAGAAAACTTTCACTGACTACAAGAAACATATAATTAACCTTATAAATGCCAACAACCTCGTATCAGATAAAAGCAGCCTGATATCTTTCTTAGGAACCATGCCAATGACGAAGCTAAATGTACAAGGGTCGTCAGCAATGTTTCACATTCAAGGACGTCATCGATTCACGTGCCGTTTATGTGTCACACTCGACGCAAATACAGAACACTACGTTTCATAAAGGTTTGAAGAGGACATTGGGTTGCCATCTCTCTAAAAGTCAATTCGTGATTTCTAGCAGCGCAGCTGCGTGTCATGTGGCTGAGTAGAACGCAAAGCTTTCCAGAATATCAAAGGCCGAATAAAATAATAATAACTCAGTTCTGTACTCGATACCAGAATAGAAATACATATTCCTACCAATTTTAGGTAGGTGTTCGTAAATTCACACAAGCTGATATGTTCAATATAGCACTATCATTGTATTCAGGCACTACAGTTCGCCCTGCAGTACAAGTGCCAATAACGAATATGCAGTATTCTAGCAATATCGTTATAGCCCTCTGAATGTAGACTCTAGTTTATGGATCTACTGCTCGCAGTAAAATTGGGTGCATAAATGCATACTATTTAGGCAGATTGTGCCGCTAGAACAATAAATACTCCTCGTAAGAATTTTCGTTTAACTTCACACAGATGAAGAGGGGAGCTCTGATCACAGATCAGAAAGCGTGGCCAATGCATCGCGTTTATTATCTTTTGGCTGGCAACTTCTTCTTTGCTTCCCTCGCACGGCCTGTACCACATAGTAGTCGTTTGACGAGAGGTGATACGCTGAGCCCATTAGAAAGCGTGGAGCAGCGTCGTTCGAGGAAGGTGAATGGAGAGTGATAGGAGGCGGCCATTTTTCTTTCCGCCTTAGAGTCAGTCCCGCCGCTACAGCGAATGCACGGTCATCCCTGACCGCTGCAGACCAATGGAAAGCCACTTGAAGCGACAAGCAATGTTTTGCTTAGAACATTAGCAACATTCGAAAATAATTGACTAAAATGAAGCCAAAGGCGCCTTAACGTATCGCGGGGTGCGTACCGGTGAATGTATACCTAGAGAAATAAACTCTAAACAGGTACCTTTTTCGGTAGCACCTTCTTCTAAAAAGTCTTGTGCGATACTTTTCAGGACGTAAACCTGGGCTGAACCCCAGCATCGCTAGGCTGGCTGATAGGGTAGAAAATGACACGAAAATAGCAAGCAAACTTCATCTTCGCAGATTTCTCGACAACGGCATGAGAAAGTGTTAAAAATAATAATGAAAAGGCAAGACCGAGGTCAAGCCATCTGTAGAAGTACATTAAGCTCCGAAGGCTGAAATCAGAACAATTTTTTTCATATTTCAAAGCGCCAACCTGCACTGTGTGTTCGAACATATGCAGATATACTTCGTTGTCGGCATGCCGCCTTAAGGTAAAGCATTTCCCGACGGTGACTATTCTTCGGTAGCGAGTTGAGGGACTCAATAAAAATGCCGAATTCTTCATGTACTCCAAATATTGTTATAGTGAGTTGAAACCGCGCCATCGCCCCAGCGAAGCATTCCGGTGGCGTCCAGTCAAGGCGGCGTGCATCGCGCTTGCGTAGCGCTTCAATAGCCCAGTCTTCGTCGGTGGAGATCGCCCGCCGGCGCTGGTCTTGCCGACGCTTTTGCTCGCGCCAGCCTTCCAGGCAGGGGAACCGCTCTTTTTCCGATAGGGAGTCGCAGCTACTGGACGAGGTCGAACTCGAAGCAACGACTGCACATGCTGTGGCTGCGGCTTCACGTTGCTTTTTTATTTATTTATTTATTTTTATTTATTTGAAATACTGCAAGCCTATAGATTGGTCCAACTAGGCTGGGTGTTACATACAATGCAAAAGTGAATATACAAACAACGCAAAAATGAAGACAGGAAACAGCATAAAAAGAGTGAAAATCGTTTCACAGATAGGGCCCTCAAACGGAACAAAGAAAAAACACGCATATCATAGGAAGAAGAAAAGTAGGAACTAAGAGCTCTATATATATTCGAAACATGATTCGGCATTTCGTAAAAAAAATTATCGGAAGTAAATATGCAATGTGGCAAAGAACTCCAATCCGCGACCGTACGAGGAAAGAAACTGTACTGAAACGCTTTCGTGCGAGCGAAGATTGGTGCCAACAAATGTTCATGACTGTGCCGTGTTTTCCTCGCGCTGAGACGCTTAACAGATGCTGCGAGAGCTAGACTGATCTTACCTGTAAGGCAAGTGTGATGGAATGAAAGACGGTTAATTTTTCTCCGGGCTTCCAACGTCGGTATTTTATTGCGCTTCATCAAATCTGTGGAAGAATCTAGACGTTTATGCCTGCCAAATATAAATCGAACTGCTTTCCGCTGAACGTTTTATAGCTGTGCAATATATTTTTGACAATGTGGATCCCATGCAATTGAGGCGTATTCCAGTTTAGTCCTTAAGCAGACATTGTAAGCTAGAACCTTTGTGGTACTGGGTGCTTTTTCTAAGTTTTCTTTTGAGGAACCACAGTTTTCGGAGACAAGCTGCACAAACGTCAGATATCTGCTGAGACTATGTGAACTTGTTTGTTAAGGTAATGCCCAGATATTTAAACTTGTAAACTTCTGAGACCTATTGGCTGTTCGCAGAATACGCAAATACGCTGACATGTTTTTGTTTAGTAACACGAAGTAATACTGTTTTATCCGTGTTTAAAACAATTCCCCATCGTTTGCACCAATCTGCAATTGCACATATACTGTTTTGTAACAACATGTGGTCATTAGCAGATGATATTCCCTTAAGCACAACGCAATGATCAGCACACAACCCAATTGATATAGTAGCAGGAACGACTTCAACCTGATCATTAACATAAATATGAAACAGCAAGGGGCGTACCTCGAGGTACTCCCGAGATAACAGGAAGCACAGGGGATCAGCAATTTCTGACGTCTAAAAATTGGTTTCCGTTAGATAGATATGCATTGATCCACTTAACAATGAAAGATGGCAGGCCGAGGCATTCCAATTTACACAACAGCTTACCATGTGGCACTTTATCGAATACCTTCGACAAATCTAAGAATAGAATGTCAGCCTGCCCAGAGACACAAAGTACCGCCAGGATCTCGTGCGCAGTCGAGACCAACTGAGTAACTGTCGACATCGATTTTCTGAAGCCGTGCTGATGTAGCGTCAACACGGCGCGATCAGTTAGAAACTCTTGTATGTAACAAGCGACAGTGTGCTCTAACAACTTGCAACAAGTACTTATGACTGAGACAAGGCAGTATTTATTTACGCAAAGCAGGTCACCTTTCTTGTGGATAGGTGTAACACGTGCAATACGCCAGTCATCTGGGATGTCACCGGTAGTATACGATTGGTTAAGCATTTTAGTCAAAAAACATGGTTGATCCTTGTGTCATAGAAATCGGTATAACGCGAAAGTAAAACGTGTCTTCACAGACGTAGTTGAGCGTTTGTTGCGGATTGTTTCGCCCCGAGGGCGAAGGAATGAATGCTATAGCAACAAGTTGTAATGTCACGTGAAGAACGGCAAGCAGCTCGAAACTTGCAACGCGCTGCTCAAGCAGAAAGGACGCACGGAACGAACATACACAGGATGAGCGCGAACTAACAACTGCCACAGCTCGACAGTTAAAGCGCGCTGGTCAAGTACAAAGGAGGGCGCACAAAACGTACGCACAAGTATACACAGGATGAGCGCGAACTTTCACTGTTGTAACTTATTTGTTTGTGAGCAGCGCGCTCCTTTCGCAAAAGCGACCGCTGTAGTTAGCGGAGTGACCTTCGTGCTCTCTGTAACTTCAGCGCACAGTTGCGGTGACAGCGCAATACGTACAAGATAAGCGCGCGCGCAGGAGCGACCACGCCCTGTAGAGGCGCACGCTCATCTCAACGCGTGGGGCGACGCACGCCGTTCGAGCCCTTCGCGCCATTTCGCTAGTGATAACGAAAACACGCTGAGGTACCGCGATCTCTGAGTACAGCCACCGGCAAATGGTGTAAATAAATAGCACGCCGTTACTATATCGAAGAACGCGCCGCCTGTGGCGGAGTCGTTTCGCGCTGCGCGCCATATCCAGCTTTTGTGGACACATCACAGCCAGCGCCCCTGGCGGCCCCGGCGCGAAGCTAGCGCGTTTTCAATGGAACTGGCGAGTTTTTCCCGAATAATTAAGTGTAGAGGGTGAATGTTGAAAAACGCAGACTACAGAGCGCTTCTGGGAACCTAAACGCACGGGAGGACTGCAGCGATCACGTTGCAGTAAGCTTCAATTTTGTTCCCAGAGCAGTTAAAGATTGTACAATGGGAGTCTATGGAAACGGCGAAAAATGTGGCCTGTTTTTCGAGACAAAAACGGTCACTGTCGTAAAACTAAGCAAGTTATGTTAATGGTCAGGAAATCACATGTAGTCCTGACACTCAGCTTTCGTTTGAAGCCAATCTCAACTTGCCGCAATTGGCATAACATTGTTCCCTAACGCGTTTTTTGAAGCGCGGTCGTTCAAATGTTTGTGGTAAATTGATAAACCCTTGCTTACCACAGGCGACAAGGCGCCCACCGTGGCCGAGCGAGCTAATCGCTCAAGTTCAGAGCCCGGCATAACCGCGCCGTCATCGGTTCGATTCCTGGCGACGGATCAGCATTTTTTTTTTTTTTTGAGCCCGTGACTTAGTTCCACAGCTTCGCACAGGATGTCGCCGCCGAAACAAAAAAAGAGCTTTCGTTTCGGTTTCGGTTCTTGACTGTAATCTAGAGCTGCCGTTTCTTTTTCTCTTTATTATATGACTTCTTTAGTGTATGTTTAAACACTCCACGCGTATCACATCGTTCAGACCTACATTTGTAATTCTCACTTTATTCTTTTATAAACGTCCTAAGGAACAGAACGCCCGATCAAGTTACGGTGAACAAAGCTCTTTCGAACTTTTGTACGCGTATTGTGGTGGAAACTTGTTTCTCCCTTCTCATGATGTCGTTACGATCTTCTCAGGTACCTACAATTCAGCAACGTAAAGGAAGCGAACTAAGCTTAGACAAGCGAGGCATAGTAATTAAATGACAAAGTTAGACGTTTTTGCAGTTGCTTTTTACTTTAGGGCTAACGCAAGTGTCTGTCGTAATCTTAACGAACGAAGAGGAATTTTTCGAAGGGTTCTTTTTTTTCTGTTAGACGCTGCTAATGAAACCAACAGATAATTAAGCCAATCAAGGAATATGAAAAATTATTTGTTCTTTTTCAAACAGCAGTGCAATGATTTCGCCCTAACTTAAATGAAATCAAAATCGCTATCTCGACAAGCATCAGCGGACGGCTCATATACCCTTCTATATGCTGCGCTCTCGACTCGAAGAGACTGCGCGAAATCCCCTTTCCTACCTGGAGTGGCTGTGTTCTCTTACAGCACCATTTTGTAGAGTTACGCGAGACGGGATCTAGAAGAATTAGCTGCCAGCTTTACTTCATTTGTTGCTATCGCACTCACTGCATCGTCCTTGCGGTGAAACTGGGATTTTAAATGCGAAGCATTCCTTAGCGAACTTCTGCGACTTTGAGCGTATCTATCTATCTATCTATCTATCTATCTATCTATCTATCTATCTATCTATCTATCTATCTATCTATCTATCTATCTATCTATCTATCTATCTATCTATCTAGCCGCCTACGACTTTGTGCTCTCCTGGCCGTTTCGTTAATCGGATGTATACCAAAATTGGTGTGTCATAACATGGCCTTATTACGAACATAAATGACAGGTCATATCATGAAAATCATGACACGCATGTCATGAACAGCATGATTTACATTCCACGGCCTTTGGGCTCCCTGGCCCTTCCGTTAATCGGATGTGTACCAAAATTGGTGTATCATAACATGGCCTTATCGCGAACATAAATGACAGGTCATATCATGAAAATCATGACACGCATGTCATGAACAGCATGATTTACATTCAACGGCCTTTGGGCTCTTGCGGCCGTCCCGTTAATTTCAGATATACCAAAATTAGTACGGCGTGACAAGAGTTCATGACGAACATAATGACAGGTCCTAACATGCAAATCATGACGCGCATGTCATGTGCAGCTTGATTTACATGACATGGTCTCGGGGCACTCGCGGCCGTTTAAATGAAGGGATACATACGAAAACTGGTATGACGAGACATTTCTGTACGACGAACATAACTGACACGTGGTAACATGAAAATCATGACATGCATGTCATGTATGACATGATTTACATGCCACGCTCATGGCGCACTCGCGGCCGTTTCGCTAGATTGATATACACCAAAATTGGTACTGTGCGATGTGACTTTATGAACAACATGAATAACAGGTGGTAGCGTGAAAACCATGACATCCATGAAATGTATGTTATGATTTACATGCCACGCTCATGGTGCATTCGCGTCCGTTTCGCTTGCGTGATATACACCAAAATTGGTGTTACGCGACACGACAGTATGACGAACGTAAGTGCGAGGTGGTAGCATGAAAATCATGACATGCAAGTCATGTACGACCTGATTTACATGCCACGCTCATGATGCGCTAGCGGCAGTTTCAGTAGATTGATATACACCAAAATTGGTATTGCGCGATGTGACTGTATGAAGAACATGAATGCCAGTTGGTAAGATGAAAACCATGACATGCATGTCATGTATGTCATGATTTAATTGCCACGCTCATGATGCATTCGCGGCCGCTTCGCTAGCTTGATGTACACCAAAATTGGTATTGCGCGAAGCGACTGTATGACGAAGGTAAATGAGACGTGGTAACATGAAAATCATGACATGCATGACATGCACGACATGATTTACATGTCATGCTCATGATGCACTCGTGCCGTTTCGCTTGCTTGACATACACCAAAATTGGTATTGCGCAACGCGGCTGCATGACGAGCGTAAGTGAAAGGTGGTAACACGACAATCATGACATGCATGAAATGTACGAGATGATTTACATGCCATGCTCATGGCGCAGTCGTGGCCGTTTCGCTAGATTGATATGCACCAAAATTGGTATTGCGCGATGTGACTGTATGAAAAACGTGAATAACAGGTGGTAACATGAAAACTATGACATGCATGTCATGTATGTCATGACTTACATGCCACGCTCATGGTGCATTCGCGGACGTTTCGATAGCTTGATATACACCAAAACTGATATAGCGCGATGAGACTGTATGATGAACATTAGTGACAGGTGGTAACATGAAAAACCATAATATTCACGTCATGTATGGCATGATTTACATACTCTACTCATGGTGAACTCGCGGCCATTTCGCTCCTTTGATACACACCAAAATTGGTATTGCGCGATGTGACTGTATGACGAACATAAATGAGAGGTCTTAACATGCAAATCATGTTATGCATGTCATGTACGGTATGATTTACATGCCACTGTCATGTTGCGCTTCCGGCCGTTTTCTTAACGTGATATATACCAAAATAGGCATGACACGAGTGCGTGATGAACATAAACGACAGGTCATGCATTTATATACCAGAATATGCGTTTCATTGGCATGGTGTACACTAGATTGTGCATGCATGCGTGCATGGCAAACATGTGATATATGGTGGACTAGATTCCATGGCATGAATGATTTCATTTGGCTCAAAGACAAACAAGGCGATGTATGCAGCTCTTTGCTGCCTGCTTCGCATCACATCGATTCCCACAGTGCGTGGGATCTGCCGTATTTTTTATTCATCTCTTGTCATATCTATCGCCCTACGTGAACAGAAAAAACCCAGCATGCCTTCTCTTTTTACATCGCAAAGCATTGTGCGCTGCATCGGATAGGTCCGTGTGATATGACGTCATGGGCGTCGCAGGGGGGTGCAAAAGGGGCGCTTGCCCCCCTCAAGTCAAACCAGCACTTTCCCCCACCCAAGCTACACCAGTACTCTCCCCCTCTCCCAGCCGCCATGCAACACTGCTTTGCACCCCCCAAGACAAAACCTTGCCGACGCTCCTGTATGACGTGTGTAGATGAAAGCTTTCGGGAAGTCCAGGGACTGGTGCTCCCAGTTACAATACGAAAATCATGTGATTCAGCAGCTTTTCGCACGCACTCGCAGCCCACCTCAACGTACCGCAATAAGATGCCATTTTAAACATCTGTAAATGAAAATGTGCGCAGCATGTACTGGTTGCGCAAGGCTGGAACCGAAAGCGGAGCTAGCGTTCGACCTAGCTTCTTCTAAGGTTTTGCTAATACCAAGCTATTGCTAGAGGTGCAAAGTGTTTGCTAGTATAGTATTACTGGACATGGCTAGGCTTGGATAACCTATTCTTCTCAGGTTTCGGTCGGTTCCCCAGACTACGCACTTGTTGCGTGGTTCTGAAGGGGAAATGTCGCGTCACTAGTAGTTACGTGATGGAATTTTAGTGACGTGAGAGAGAAAGTACATCTTTATTAGAGTCCAGTGCAGACGCTGAGGTTGCCCCACGCCACCCTGTTGTTCCGAAGTTTTTGGCGCCAACACGTCACGTCAATAGTTACGTGACGTTACGGGATTTTAGTGGCGAGACTAATTACTTGATTTTACGTGAATTTTAGTCACGTGGCTAGCTGTTACGTGATTGTAGTCACAAAGTAGATGTGCGATGTTACGTGATCTTGGTCACGCGACAATTGCAGGCCCGGTGTACAAAAAATTGTAGTCGCAGGAAACAACAACCCATCATCGATATCACATATATTTTACGATCACGAGAAATTCACTTTCGTTGCTCGAAAGAGCAAGCGAAGCTGCACTCGTGCATTTTTTATCACGTTTCAAAATTGTTTGGGCTTCTACAATTTTTTCTGGAATTTTTTGTATGCTTCATTTGCTCTATTCTTTTTTCTTTCCTGGTGAAGAGCGCATATAAATTGCTGTAAGTTTGAAAATATAGTCAGTTGTAAGTTCAGCTCTGTGTGTGTTTTCCAATGTCGTCCCCGTTCCTTGCGCTGTGAAACATCGAATTATGGTCTACAGCGCATTTTTGCAAACAGAAAGCAGTTGTTTTCACTTTTACATTCCGTTCCTGCTCTTTGGCAGGTGGGGACACTTGCAAGGAGCGTTGCAAGGAGAGTTTGACCGTAGTATCTTTATGACAGCTATCGTATCACAGGCTAGCCGCCGCGCGCTGTGGCTGAATGGGTTGATCATCCGTCCTGGCTGTTTGCGCGCAATCGCTGGGGCCTTGGTTCGAATCCCAATGCGGTTTTTTTCTTCTTTTTTTTTTTGTCTCTCTCAGAATTGCTTATGTTTGCCGCGGTGGTACAACGGTTACGGTGTTCGGCTGCTGACCCAAAGGGCACAGGTTTGACGGTGGCTCCAGCATTTTTGAACAAGGCGAAAATGCTAGAGGCTCGTGTACTTGGTTTTAGATGCACGTTACGAACTTGAAGTGGTCGAAATTTCCTCAGCCCTCCTCTACGGCATGCCTCGTAAACATATTATGGTTTGGGCACGTAGAACTCCAGCAATTATTATTACTAGTACAACGCTGCTGAAGATTTAGTTGCTTGTTTTTTCGCTGGAGCATTGCAACCAAAATATTTGCTGCAGTTTCGGTTTCGCTTTCGGAAATCGAGCAAGTAAACTTCTAATGTTTCATTTCTTATTACCACGCAACCCATTACTTAATAACGAAGAAAAGGAACCCAGATTTTAGTTAACCTCAACCATAAGAAGGCAATACAAAACGAAACCAAGGCAAGCATGAGGGCAGCCATTTGTAATATAATGAAGCGTTTTAAAGAAGTACTCTACTATTAGAGACGACGCAGAAACGCAACCAGTAATACTAGAACCAACGCAAAGCTTGTATTGTTTAATCGTCGCCTTTTTTCTGCGGGAGCAGCGTTCTCTGCTTCTGCAAGTAGTGCTGCTCTTTTGCATTACATTTACTTCCCCTCCGAAAAAGAGGCGTCCCTGGCTAATCACGGACAGCTGCACAGTGACAGTGAGGCTTTAGCAGGTCCATATGCACAATCTCATGCCCGGACATTGATTACAATAAGTCTCAAGCGACTTGACGGCGTATATGAAGTACGAGGCTTGCTAGACAACACGGTACGGACCGTGGTACTTCGGAAGAAGTTTCGTAGACCGACCGGGACCACCTAGGAGTCCAGAGGCCAGGCCCGTAGCTAGGGGGTATGCCCCAAGGGCCCGCCTCCCCTCCCAAAAGTTTGACGGAGGCGGTGTTTTACCGACAAGAATAATGAGAATAGGTGTTTCTCTCAAACTGCCAAGGCCTTCAGCAAGTGCCCCCTCCCTTTACCCAAGCCCTCCCCCCCCCTCACTGACTGGCGGCGGAGACCGGTGTGCACGGAACAGACGGCGAAACGGTAGGCAAGCAGACTCGCAAGCGAGCGCGGCCGCGCGCGCCGTTGCCATAGCAACGACGGAGAGATCTTCAACCGGCTGCTTTGCTGCTGGCTTGCGTTTCCTTTCTTGAATTCTCGGCACTCGCCACTTTGCTATGAAGAATGCTGTCTCACGTGCATGCCATTCGTGACCTGGAAGTGGCGGGCGCGCGGCGATAATGCAGTCGAGAGGCATGCACGATATCAGGACTGTTTTTGTGAGGCGAAACGACACCCTTTCAACACGTTCTTTAGTGTACGCTGCTTTCCTGAAAAGCATAGGTAATTTCATAGGGAATATTAGCCGATTACACACTGCCTTTGTTGCCGCAACGCCATTTCACGCCGTTGAAAGAGTAATAAGAGGGAGTAACTAAGAGGGAAGTCCAGGCATGGACACATGCATGTTGTCTTTACTGATGACTTTCCCTTAACAGGTACCCATGTTAGCAGCAATGTACAACAGAGTGAATGAAAACAGCGAGGAAGAAGACTTCAAAACTAACAAGCGCGCTTTTCGCTTTACAGTTCTGCTTACCGATTCAATGAGCCAAGTATTCGACGCTTACTAGATTGCCCTCCGCACTGTGTTCCCGAGCCAAGCCTAATTACGGTTCATCAAACTAATGAACAGATCAAGCTCGCCTTGCTTGTTCGCCTCAGGTTTGACTACCGTGTCGGTAATGCACTATATATATATATATATATATATATATATATATATATATATATATATATATATATATATATATATATATATATATATATATATATATATGTATATATATATATATATATATATATATATATATATATATATATATATATATATATATATATATATATATATATACGCAGTAAAACAGACACGCGTACGAAGCGATTTATTGACGTTTCGGCCACGGGTCCGGCCTTCATCAGAAGACTCATCAGAAATTACCAACGCGCGCATACGCCGTTTCTGATGAAGGCCGGACCCGCGGCCGAAACGTCAATAAATCGCTTCGTACGCGTGTCTGTTTTACTGCGTTCATTTACCTGGACCCAGAAACATCTTTTCTCGATATATATATATATATATATATATATATATATATATATATATAATATATATATATATATATATATATAGTGTGTGTGTGTGTGTGTGTGTGTGTGTGTGTGTGTGTGTGTGTGTGTGTGTGTGTGTGTGTGTGTGGAGAATGCCTTGCGGGTAGCACTCACTAAAAAAAGAAAAGATGCCTTTACTAACGTTCAGCCGTGACACCGCCTACGTAGTTCAGTGTCTTGCGAAGCCCATGCCACAGCCCAAACGTTATGGAATGCATTTTTTTCCGGTTTTTGATGTGTGCTACCTGGAAGTTCATTCAACGTAGAAAGCGCCGCGCGCATACACCGTTGCTCGGCATGCGTTCACTAGTAGTCGCGAAGGCAACGCCACCTCTCAACGTCAACTCCTTTTACTCTTTTATAAGCACAGAATAAATCGAGAATGCCTAATAACGCGCGGATTATTTTAAACGCATTTTTTTTAGTAAATAGCACCGGAGTGCGTACAGCATTCTGCACATCTCATTCATGCACTATGAAGGCTTGCCCGTCAGGCAATGCGACATGCCCTTGTGACTTTCAAAGCGCAATTCAACAATACAAATCCTAATCATATGGTGAAAAAAGAAGCTCGTTCATGTCACTGCAATTCACAGCCAGGGTCTTGTGACACATTTCGGTCGGTTGTCAGTCCCTTTAAGAAAGCACATCGCGAATATATATAGTGATAGAGTAAGTATTTACTCTAAAAAGGCGTGACCTCACTCATGCTCACCTCATGTTCCACGATCCCAAATATTTGTCCATAAGTAAATATTGAGAAGGTTATTGTGTATACATATTTGAACTTTCTGACTATCAAGGAGGTAATTTCCGCATCACTACAAAATCTGCCCTAAATGGTGGCTCTGTGCTGTACAGCACACGTGTGCGCTGTACAGCGCAGAGCCACCATTTAGGGCAGATTTAGGCCTAATCTAAGAAAAAAAATAACATGTTATCAGATTGACAGGAATTCAATTCTTTGACCTATTTCCACTCAGACAAAGCTGAGAGGGAATACCATGTCTAGAGGATGTTTTCTAATTCACGATAAACGGCAGCGCACACGGGGTTAAGACAGATACACAAAACACGAAAAAAAGGACGTCAGCGCTTGTGTCGTCCTTTTTTTGTGTTTTGTGTATCTGTCTTAACCCGGTGTGCGCTGCCGTTTATCGTGAATATGACCAACCAACTAGCCCACAAGTACGTTTTAAGCATGTTTTCTAAAACGCGTGCATCTATGATAACACTGTGTTATCGATGCGCATTAACCAGACTTCACACCTGTGTGCAAATATCCCTATTATTAAAGTCGAGGCTACATGCCAGTTATCGTGTCTTCTGAAATATTATTAATTTTTCTTAGTCGCTTTCGCGCCTATTTCTATTGCAACCTTTATGTTGCAGTAAAATTTAATATTGAATTATATATTTCTTACTATCTATTTTACTGTGATTTCCTTATCTACAATAGAGACAAAACTACCCGATACAGTGGAAGGGACTTTCAAGGTGGGCCTACACGTTTGAGCCAAAAAAGAATCCCAACCAGGAATGTCTTCGCAGCTTTGACATTCCTATCAAGCCAGAAGATTCCAGGATTCAATACGCGGCTGATGTTTTGCATCATGAAGTACAAAAAAATTACACCATCTCCCGCTAAAGGGGACCATGAGCCGATGCGAAGCCGGAGCACTTGCACGATCGCGTTCCGTTGGCGTTCGTTGGGCATGCTACGACCTCGCGTCGTGGAACGCGAAGGGGGACGCTACGCGCGTCGTATCTTCCATCTAGCCTGGCCGTTAATTCTCACAGGGCGAGCGGGGAACGCGGTTGACAGGCGGGCGAGAGGGGGGCAGCGTAGGAGAGGAGAGAGAAGGGGAGGGGACGCGCATGCGCTCGAGCTCATCGCGGCGTTGCGCAGGAGAGAATTTCGGCATGTCTAGCCCGCGTTTCAGAGGAAGAGTGGAAAGGGAGAGGGAAGGGGAGAGGGAAGGGGAGAGGGTGAGTGGAGAGGGTGAGTGGAGGAAAGGGGAGAGGGGTAGAGGACAGGGGGAGTGGAGAGGAGGTGTGTGGGGAGGGTATGCGCATGCGCAGTAAGGGTGGTCACGCCGCACACCACCACCACCACCGGATTGAGCTCCGCCTTAAGATACTTCGCATCTAAAGAAAGCTCCGGTTTTGAAGACCCTCGAGTGGAGCTGTAATCATTCTATTCGACATGGGTCATTTTCCGTTGGGCTTTCAGAGGAAGAAGACTACTGCTTGAAAAGCAGTAGATATTAAAGGGGTACTGACACAAAATTTCGCGGCCGAGATAGCCCGCTGAATCGATTCCCGTGTACGTGCGTGTACCATCTGCAAAATATCGACAGCGAATAAAGCTTGGACGGTATTTTATGTGAATTTCGAAGTTCGCGAGCGCGACCCAGCATTAGAGGCCGCACCTGGTGCATTTACACCCTCGGAGGTGACCCGAGGTGACCCCCCTACTTCCCCTACGTAACTGTTGCAGCCGGTACAAGTTATGATGACGTCTAGCCGCCATTTCTGTTTTGAAGCGCTTCCCGACGAATCGCTCCTCGCCAGCGGGTCAAACCTGAAGTGATTCGCCACGTCGAAAATTCCTTCCATCCCCGCCGCAAGAAAATCGTCGCCATCAGACGACTATGAGCCTGACGACGACAGACCACGCGGAAATGCGTCACTGTTCGTTGTGCTCACGTGACCGCGCGTTTCACTCGCTAGGTGGTGGTAGTTGCACCCGGCGGCTTGTCGTTTTTGGAGCTCTGTCAAACCGAAACTGAGGCTGTGTCGGTAATGAGGAGCTTGTAATTAATTATCTGCCACGCGCTGCAGCAAACGATGTGCCGTGTTTTGACTGATAGGCCCCCAGCAACACATTGCAGCAAAAAAACGCGGGGCGAAAATTTTTGTGTCAGGACTCCTTTAAGGGAAAAAGCAGATTTCGCTAGGCTTTATCTGGTTGAAGACTGGTATTTTTCAGTCATAGCTACGAGCGAAAAACTACTTATCAAAATTCCTGTGCGCATAAACACCATCGTTCTCTTAAGGGAACCTCCTGGAAAGAAAGGTTTAAGATTTCCTTTGGAATGCCTGCACATCTTCGTGGCAACAGAAGGAGCTCCACTCACAACTGAAGAAATTTCCACATGCTGGGTGAACGAAAGGAGGGGGAATTAACGGGTTCGCTTTTCTCTGATATGTGTCTTGTGACCCGTTGTTGAGCAAGTCAAATGCATTTTGTATTCTACATCAGGAGTGATACAGAATAAAGAAGTGATTTTGAGAGATTGTAGGAATAGTTATTATATTATGATGCATTAACAATCGTTGTTGTCAGCGCAAAAACGCCAAAATTCGCTCTTCTGAATTTCTTTGCGCTGATCAAAGTGGACGATTGGGCCAGTAGGTGATTCATGATCGACTTTGTGCTTGCTGTAGTGCAAAGTTGAACGAGACTACGCCTACAGAACATGAAAGTAGATCTTCAGGAGAACTTCCAGCCCATTAGAGTAACCTATTGGTGTATCTGCGCCAACAGGATTCAAGACAATGACATCCAGCATATGAGTCAGTCGACCGTGAGAAAAAAAGGGAAAAAAAGAAAGAAAAAGAAGAAATGCAATTAGGATAGATAAGTGCCTTTTTTAGCTCGATAGACGGCAGATCTAGAGATTATTACACAACACGTCAGTCGTATATGTTCTACTATACGTTCATTCCCAACAAAAAAAACTAACCAATTTCACATTTTCCGATGTACAAGATCATCTTTCAACGACTGTATCATTTCTGCACACCCGCTTAGACGGCGCCAAGCTTGCGGTGGCAGCCACATTTCAATAAGAACTAAATGAACACAAATAAAAACAATCTTTATCTTCCTTTTTTTTACTCTCATTCCTAGCGTTCTCAAACTTATCCAGTTCTAATTTGAGGTAACGCAAGGAGCAAACGAGCATCACCCAAGTGGTACACGAAAGGAAATTCGGTTTATTATGCAACCACAATATCCTGTTCGTACCCAAACATAATGGTTCCCGCTAGCTGAAAAAAGAAACTCGGAAAGCAGCATGCTGCTCCAATATCCCACTGGTACGGCAGCGCAAGAATCTAAACAAACAAACAAACAAACAAATAAAAACACGATTCTCTTCATGCATCGTGGGCGCATCTATAACGGCCAGACATTTGGCATGGCACGTCTAGAAAAACTGCCAATTCATTGCCAGTCGTCGCCGTCGAGATAACGCCGACAAACAGCGCTCTCTTTTCTGCGCACCGAGGTGAAGCGAGTCTCGGGGCGTGTGTACTGTTTCTTTTGATTCTATTTTATTTAGTGCCGCGTCACTGCATACGTCATGGCGGGACTTTTGAATTCTTTAAGGTCGATACGCCACGTGGTGTCGTTCACGCGAACTAGGCCGCTGGTGTCCAGAAAAGCTGCATATGTTGTGATCGAGGGGTCGTAAGTTCGGCCCCGGTAACGGAACTTTTAAATGCGAAGCATTTCTTAGCGAACTTCTGCGACTTTGAGCGTATCTATCTATCTATCTATCTATCTATCTATCTATCTATCTATCTATCTATCTATCTATCTATCTATCTATCTATCTATCTATCTACCTATCTATCTATCTATCTATCTATCTATCTATCTATCTATCTATCTATCTATCTATCTATCTATCTATCTATCTATCTATCTATCTATCTATCTAGCCGCCTACGACTTTGTGCTCTCCTGGTCGCTTGGTTCATCGAATATGCACCAAAATTGGTGTGGCGTAACATGACTGTATGACGAACATAAATGACAAGTCATAACATGAAAATCATGACACGCATGTCATGTACAGCATGATTTACACGGTACGCTCATGGTGCGCTGGTGGCCGTTTCGCCAGTTTGATATACACCAAAATTAGTACCTTGCGACGTGACTGTGTGACGAACATACCACGAGTTAAAGGAGCACTGACACAAAATTTCGAAGGCGAGATAATGAGTTAAATAGATGTATGCGGAGCCGTACACAACGTCTACGAAATATCAAGGGCCAATATAGCCTAGAACATATTTAAAATCAATTTTAAAGTGCATGCCGCGCGACTGAGCGAGATGCGAGCGCTTCGCGACGCCGACATCAACGCGGGGGGTGTGTAAACAAACCTACGTCACGAGTTTGTGTTGTCTGGTGGCTGGTTGTGCCCTTGCGCTTGTGCCGTGCTACCTGCCATTTCTTCCTCCGTGCCTGCGGTTTGGCGTGTTCTAGTTGTGTTCTCTTCCGCTGTTCGCTCGTCGTGCCCGTTGGCAGATGTTATGGCCCGCTCACGCTAGCGGCAAGCCTGCCGCAACGGCGCGGTGCCGCAGAACGTCGGCCGTCGCCGCACGCGCGAGAGCTGTCCAACTTGCACGGCAAGCTTCGCCGGCGAGGCATTCGCGCCTCCGAAAAACATGGCAGCACTGCCAAAAGCGGTTGTCGTCCACTTCGAATCTATCAAGTGGCCGCCGTGCGCTCTGTAACGTGTAAGTTCCGAACTGATGCTTCCATTTGCTTTAGATTCATGTCCTTAAGCTTCGACAGCAATGTATTCGTCCCGATTCGGCGCCGTTTTTGAGCGCCATAGTCAAATAATCGATGCTGTAAGCTTAGCGAGTCGAGATGGGCGCTTCCGAATGCTCGGAGGACATAGATTACGCGTTTGCTAGTTGTTTCTAATCCTCCATAGCTGGCGCCACTTGACCCGGTTTGGGGCCCACCGCACTCGCGCTCGCGCGCCGCCTACGTCACAATTTTGCGTGTTCACGTGGCCAGCTGTGGCTACCCGTCCTCCGGAAGTAGCTGCCTAGCTCGGTGCTCTTTGAAACCGAAACTGCGACTGGGCGCTCTAAAAACGTCTCGAAATAAATAACCGTCGCGCACTCGCGCAAACGAGGTTTGCAGCCGTGATAAGTGGATCATAAGCTATCCATTGCAACAAATCATGACACGCATGTCATGCACAGCATGAATTGCGTGCCACGCTCATGGTGCGCTGGCGGCCGTTTCGCTAGCTTTATATACACCAAAATTGGTATCTTGCGACGTGACCGTGTAACGAACATAAATAACACGAGTTAACATGAAAATCATGACACGCATGTCAAGTACAACATGACTTCCGTGCCACGCTCATGGAGCGCTGGCGGCCGTTTCGCTAGCTTGATCTACCCCGAAATTGGTATTGCGCGACGTGACTGTGTGACCAACATAAAAACGCGAGTTAACATGACAATCATGACACGCATGTCATGTACAGCATAACTTACATGCCATGCTCATGGGGCGCTGGCGGCGGTTCCGCTAGATTTATATAACCAAAATTGGTATCTTGTGACGTGACTGTGTAACGAACATAAATAACACGAGTTAACATGAAAATCATGACACGCATGTCATGTACAGCATGACTTACGTGCCACGCTCATGGGGCGCTGGTGGCGGCTTCGCTAGCTTGATCTACCCCGAAATTGGTATTGCGTGACGTGACTGCCTAACGTACATAAATAACACGAGTTCACATGAAAATCATGAAACGCATGTCATGTACAGCATGACTTACGTGCCACGCTCATGGAGTGCTGGCGGCCATTTCGCTAGCTTGCTCTACCCCGAAATTGGTATTGCGCGACGTGGCTGTGTGGCGAACATAAAAACACGAGTTAACATGAAAATCATGACACGCATGTCACGTACAGCATGACTTACGTGCCACGCTCATGGGGCGCTGGCGGCGGTTTCGCTAGATTTATAAATACCAAAATTGGTATCTTGTTACGTGACTGTGTGACGAACATAAAAACATGAGTTAACATGACAATCATGACTCGCATGTCATGTACAGCAGGACTTACGTGCCACGCTCATGGGGCGCAGGTGGCGGCTTCGCTAGCTTGATCTACCCCGAAAATGGTATTGCGTGACGTGACTGCCTAACGTACATAAATAACACGAGTTCACATGAAAATCATGGCACGCATGTCATGTACAGCATGACTTACGTGCCACGCTCATGGGGCGCTGGCGGCGGTTTCGCTAGATTTATATACACCAAAATTGGTATCTTGTGACGTGACTGTGTAACGAACATAAATAACACGAGTTAACATGAAAATCATGAAACGCATGTCATGTACAGCATGACTTACATGCCACGCTCATGGAGTGCTGGCGGCCATTTCGCTAGCTTGCTCTACCCCGAAATTGGTACTGCGCGACGTGGCTGTGTGGCGAACATAAAAACACGAGTTAACATGAAAATCATGACACGCATGTCACGTACAGCATGACTTACGTGCCACGCTCATGGGGCGCTGGCGGCCGTTTCGTTAGCTTGATCTACCCCGAAATCGGTATTGCGCGACGTGGCTGTGTGACGAACATAAACACACGAGTTAACATGAAAATCATGACACGCATGCCATGTACAGCATGACTTACGTGCCACGCTCATGGGGTGCTGGCGGCCGTTTCGCCAGCTTGATATACACCAAAATTGGTATCTTGCGACGTTACTGTGTGACGAACATAAGTAATAGGAATTAACATGAAAACCATGACACGCATTTTCCTCAATGACATACAAGACGATGTATGCAGCTCTTTGCTGGCTGCTTCGCATTACATCGATTCCCACAATGCGTGGGATGTGCCGGCTTTTTTCTTCTAGTTTTTTCTTCGCCATATGTTAGTCTCTACATTTTAGAACGTCATATACGTGACGGAAATGCGTCAGTGGAGCTGTGGTGGACCCCGGCATAAAACACTTTCGTGGTAAAAACTTGAAATCTGCTCAGCGTAGCATTAAGAAATGTGTTGGGAATGCCGTCAGAAACAGCAGACTTTTTAATATTCAAGTTTAGAAGCATAGCGGCGACACCTTCTTGTGTTATCACTAATGTTTTCTCTGGTTCTGTCATGGAGCCCTGATAACTGTATTCGTCGAGCTCAGAAAATGCGGTCTGCAAATATCGATTGAGAGCCACTGCAATTTCCATTTGTTTTTGCACAATTCAATCATGTACTTTCAATTGCTGTATATCCTCATTACCTTGGCTTACGTGGCGCCAAATATTTTGGGGATCAGTCTTCATAAACTCAACCAAGGTTTTGGCGAAGAAATTGTTTCTTGCCTGTCTAACTTCTTTGAGTAGGTCATGTTTTAATTCACTGAACTGTGGCATAGAAGTCTCATGCTGCTTTCCGAGGTGTTTTATTATTCGTTTTCCTTGTATAATAGACCTAGTGATCCAAGGATTTGAGCGACGCTTATAAATTTTCTTTGTGGGAACGAAATGAGCAATACAACGTTCTACCGCTGAGCGAAACATTTGCCAGATACGCTCAACTATGTGACTGTCACACACAAGGTGCATATCCAAATAATCAATAATGGCCACATCATCAGCCTTATTATAATCTCTAATAATAGCCGAAGAATCAGTTTTGTTTTTTTCATTATACGACAGCCTCTTTAGTCTATATAAAAGAAATTAACTTATGATCTGAAATTCCAGGCTCCAGAAGAGCTGCTTCATTGGTGAATTTTTCATTAATAAATAACAGGTCTAAAATGGAGTTTCCGCGAGTGGAAGCTTTCACAACTTGTTAATGATTATGAGAGTACATAATATCCGTCATAATGTCACTAGAAGTAGAATGACCGTATTTTAAGCGACTCCAGTCAACAGACGGCGTGTTAAAATCACCGGTAATATTCAGGTTTTTACTGGATAACTTTAGTAGATCATCATGCAGTTCACTCAGGAAGGCATCGTCAGCATCCTGTGGCCGGTAAACAGAGCAAAGAAAAAAATGCCAGGCCTGCGCTGAAACCGCAGCACAGTCACAGCGAAGGCTGGAAGAGCGGCGTGTCTAGAGCCCGTTGTAAGCTCTCTTGGGGCTACTAATACAAGTACACTAGCAAGGTACCCACTACGCCATAAATCCCAATTTTTGTGAATGTGGGAAGCACCTACTAAGCCATTATTTGTCATTCTGCGGAGAAGCGAGGTACCAGCTACACTTCTGTAAGACATTATGTGCACTTTGTTGACGCGGCGACTGATGACGATGAAGAATTATGGCTCATCCCTTTCTAATGGGTTGAAAGCTTTATACGGCCCACCAATTACGCAATTAGCATTGGGTGACGCCCGGTCGCTATTACCCTCTCCCGCCATGCTGTATAACATACGTTGACGTGGGAGAGAGAGAGGGGGGGGGGGGGGCGAACAACTTTACTGAGACCCTGAGGAAACGGATCATGCACTTATGGGCTTCCTTGGCAACCAATACAAGTGCACTTGCGAGGAACCCACTACGCTATAAATCATTGTAATTTTTGAGAAGTAGGGAAGCAGGCACTATGCCATTTTTCGTCATTCTACGGAGAGCCGTGGTACCTGCTAAACTCATTTTGCGCACTTTGTTGATGATGTGCCTGGTGATGATGAAGAATTATGGCGGAGCCCTTTGTAATGGGTTGGAAGCATTCAACAACCTACTCGTTGCGCAGTTCGCATTGTGTGACGCCTGGTTACAGAATTCGCGTTGTGCGACGCTTGGTGCTCATTTTACTCATCTATCACTCTATATTGCATATGTTAATGTAGTTCCTTCCCGACATGAAGCCTGTATAGGGTCTTTTTGCAAAGCAGTGTCAAGCACCGGCATAGCTCAAAGATTGAATACTGGGCTCCCACGCAGAGGGCCCAGGTTCGAACCTCGTTCCATCGTGGAATTCTTTTCTTATTTCGTTTTTTTTTTCTTATTTCGATCGATAGTGGTTGCGGACACCGGCAACGGCGTCGGCGCCAAAAACGGCCGCTGAAATGATCTCATAACAGCTTTCGCTGTAAAACGTGATTTCTCGAAGCGACTGTTTTAAGATTAAGCTTTCATGATCCATGATCTGGCCCGCGACGGTTACGGCAATACCCTGTTTTACAACCATTGTACGCCTCCTCCTCGTGAATTTCTATCTTTTCGGAATAACTGGTAGCATGGCGGTAAAATTTCGTAGTCGCGAATCAAAGCGTGCAACCATGATTCAGTGTTAACGCAGAAAAGTCCTCGTTTCACAGCAAAGGCGAAGAAATGAATGCGATAGTAACAAATTTTAGTGTTACACGAAGTGAGGCTGGCAGCTAACTGTTTTGTATCCGATCTCGCGTAACTACAAAACGCTGGTGTAAGAGAATACGGCCGCTCCAGGGAGCAGGGCTTGGCAAAGATACTTTGAAATTGTATCGCGATACGATACAAGATACTCAGGCAAGAAGTATTGGAGGTACAGATACAAGATACTGCCGCAATAATTGTATCCGATAGGATACTTGTCAATTGTATCTTAAGATACTTCGATACATTCTCAAATTTATTATTAAAGGTCCATATAATGTAGAAGCCTATACACAAAAATGTCTGCTTGGAAATTTCTTAACTGTGACCTATTTTCTTTGACTTGAATGAAATGCCCCTTAGTATCTCAAACGTTTTGCCCTTCTTGCTCAAAGTACATTAGTTTTCTTCCAAAATAACTTATTGGGGCTTGTTTAGGCTTCTTCACAGGACAACTCTTCATACACTTCGCTGACAGCGGGTCTTGCTTGTCATTTTTGCAATTGATGGGAGTCGCTGCTTAGCTTGCCGACCAGCTAGCGGGTTGCCATATAATCACAATAACGTCAATAAGAGGCGTTCGCACTACGGCGCAAATACCGGTGTGGACTTTTGCGTTCTCCGTCACAATGCCGTATATCCGGACAGGTGTACAGCAGCAACAACGCTGGTAGCGACTTTTTTTTGGGGGGGGGGGAGTGGAGGGGGCGGACGCATGGTGTTTACGGGGCTTGAGACCGTTCCCTGGCGGCCCGGCCGGCACACATGACCGCCTCCATCCAATTTGTCTTTATTTTCGAAATAAGTATGTTCGTGAGCTATACAGACATGACTGGTCTCAAGCATGTCTTTCGTCAGGAAAGTGTGGTCACCATGTGCTGAAACATAACCGTGGAACAAAGACTCTATGCTTCAATCCGCGTAGATTTCACTCGTGTACATCGCTATCGATGTTCCTGGAATCCTGACTCCAAATCCCTAACAGAAATGACCTACATATAAGATATGTTAAAGGCTTCCTTTCAAATGGCAATGTCATTTTGTTCAAGCTCTCTCCGACCCCACCATCTTCACTGTCCCGGCCTTTGGTGCTAAATTTCGCGGCTACGGCCCGCCGGCTATAAGCTGAGTTTGAGATTCCTCTTGTATATGTAGATGACGTAAAACTGCAATGAATTTCCATGTCCTACTTAGCTGCTGGAGTAAGGAATTCTTTGTTGGTATACTCCCTAACGTGCAATCGTTTAGCAATTTTTCTTCAATGAGAGAACATGTGCAACACAGAAATGTCTCAGACGTATTTACACTTGCACAAAGCGTCGCAGGACACCGCCGCTATTCACGTTATTGCCGCTTATAGCTCCCATTACGTGGCAATTGGTAATGAAAATTATTTAAGAAGGCCTAAAAGAGGAAAACAAATATAAGTAAAATACAGAGGTGGTTTTGCATCCAAAATTCTCATTCAATGAGTACAGAAACACAATACACACGGCGCCCAATAGCTATGAGCATCAAGTATCGCAGGCTTACCTGTTGAGACAATAGAAATTTCAGTGCCTATAGAAAATTGCCCGAAACGGCTCGTTAGAACGCTCATGAGTAGTAAAACGGAGCACTCGGTATAACAGCGTTTCTCAAATCCCCTTCCTAACATCTTTACGATGGCTTCTAATGGTTTCCCTTATTATAATGCAAACTCAATTTCGCTATTTTCTTAAGCGGTAAGCAGAATTTTTGTATTGTGTACTGAAGGCACGCCCACATAAAAATATATTTGTTTTCAAAATCGCCTTGGCAACGTGTGAATGTGTAAACAGTAGTAGAAATAAAGCAGTTAGAATAGTAAAGCAGAAATCCTTTTGTGGGAGCGCGTTACAAAAGACATACTGTGGTGACCAGACCGGGAAAACAGTGCATAGACCTAGGTATCTCATGTGATGCAAAATGACAGCTAAGAAAGCACTTGTGCAAATAATCAAATTATGATTTCATAAATTCTTTGAATAAATGTACATAGAAGTGAAAAATACGGTGCGCCACGATATTTTCTGTTAGGTAAACGCTTGCTCTATTAGGTCTAGCATCAGTACCAGTGGTGCTAAAGTTGTTAGAATCTTATTTGCATATAAGTTAACTAATTGCATTCAAGTCCAACTTACATCCACGAGATCCTTCAAATCGCTGATATGTAAAATCCACGTGACGCAAAGCAACCCCATTCTTGCACGGATCACATTTTGTTACGGAGCAAGACGCAAACGAATCTTTAATAACGACACTGTAACATCATCAAAATTTGTGCGATAGACGCCGCACGCTGTGGAGTACACGGCACAGGACAGTGGCTAAGGGCAAGTGTCGCGGCATTGGCGCAAATAAAAGGAAAAGAAATCGAGAAAACGAAAGGTACCTGGGCAGAGAGTAGACGTCCGCGTGCTTTTCTTCCTGATCTTCTACCCTGACTGGATGACTCTGGCGTAAACATAAAATAACGCCACTGCCCTTAGACTTATTCAGATGGGTTAGTTGCACCAGTACCAGCTTGAGAAGCGGAGGTTGGCCAACGATTATTGTTTCGCACGGTTGTGTTGCCATAGAAGTATCTTGTATCTTAAGATACACGATATATTATCGAATGTACCGGAAATACAGATACAGATATTCGTCTTTCGAGACGTATCGCGATACAGATACAAGATAACCATAGAGTATCTAAAATAGTATATAAGATACTTCCATCTTTGATACTGTCCAGCACTTCCATCGAGCGATGCGCTCCGCATAGTCACTTCGCGTTGAGAGCGCAGCACGTAGAAGGGTATACGAACCGCCCGCTGTGATAGCTTTCGAGATAGCGCGCGCGCCAGCGACCGCGCCCTCAGATGCAAATTTCAAGGTTGCTCGTCGCGCGACACGCCCCCCCCCCTCGCTTCTTTTTTCATGCTTGTTAAAGATGGGTGGGGCGTTTCCTGTCTGCTTCGACGGCAGGCCTCTCGAGCGGGGTGATGTTATCGCATGCAATCCTTCGATCGACGGAAACGGGACGGCTCGTTTGATTTCTGCTTCGGCCGCGTTCATCGCCCCCGCTCGCGCGCTTTTAGCCGCGGTAAAACATACGATGCGCGGGGGGATTTTATCGATTTGGACTTCATACCGGAAGGACATGACGGCGACGGCAACGGTGACGGCGACGGCAAAAACCCGTCGAGACCGTCCATATAATTGCTATCGCAGTAAAATGAGGATCATGCAACAAAAGAAGTTCTTCTAACTCTTCTACTTTATTAATAATGCTTCTTGCATTAAAACTGAGCAAATGAAGCTGTTTTGGTAGTGAATGCTAGCTATTCGATGGCGACTTTTTTCGTTTCGCTATTAGTTTACGGGAATTAGAAGTGTCGTCCCATGTGTGCATCGCGTTGGCAATGCGGATCTTATCGTGCACGAGGGATACCTTCTTGCGCTTTAATTTATCCTCTTTAGCACTCTCCCACAGCAGCTTTCGCTTCCTCACTGTGTCTGCACAGTAATCATTCTAAATGATTATAACGGTCCCTTGTATATTTCTGGAATTTCTAAGGACTGCTTCTCTTTCTTCTTCCTGCGCCTATTCGTGATTCTCTGTGCGTTGGCGCTATTCAAATACCGCTCTTCTTCCTTCGAGGGAGCGACACGCGTCTGATGAACCAACAAGCCAACATTGGTACCCTTGTCTACACGCGTCCACTCCATAGGCAGTGCCAAGGGAAATGCTGTGATAGCGTGATCTTTACGTCACGATACAAAGGGTCTCAACAAATGGCGAGAAGTGCCACCGCGAGTGTAGGGACACTTGTGAAAGAGGCATGAGCGGTGGCAGGGCACGAGCGGCACCCGCCCCACTCCAGAATTGTCCTTCTGTGATTCGTTTTGAGCGCGGACGCGATCCATCAGAGCCTATAGATATGCTGCTTAGCTATAAAATACAGGCAACAGTACCAATCAGAAGCGTTACCTTTCTAGAGAAGCCTTGGGACATGGTAATGGGTTACCCTCCCCAGCGCCTTCTAGTGGGTCGTCCTCTTTGGTTGCTTGAAAAAGAACGCCGCTCGCGCAGGGAGTTCGTGCCTTGCCGTGACTGTCGCCATTACTCATTGTCGTTCAGTGCTGTCTATTAAACACCTTAACAATTTGGTGGAGAGTGCTCTGCTCCCATTCAATGCCCCTGGAGCTCCGATCCCGTACCCTGCCATCTACCATGCCTCAAGACGCCGCCCAGCAAACGCCTCCTCTCGCAACGAGCACATGTCCCGGTGTCCCCCGTATACGCGATCCACCTATCTTCACTGGCGCCGATAGCACCGACGTGGAGGACTGGCTCGCAATTTACGAGCGCGTCAGCATCCCCAACAAATGGGACGAAGAAGGCAAGTTAAGCAACTTGGTATTCTACCTCGCGGGCGTAGCAAGCTTGTGGTACAACAACCACGCGTCCGATTTTGTGACTTGATCCAATTTCAAGACCGCCGTCATCAGCGTCTTTGGCCGCCCAGCAGTTCGTAAGCTGCAAGCCGAACAGCGCTTACGTGAACGATCTCAGCAGGCCGGTGAATCTTTCACAAGTTATATCGAAGACGTCCTCGACTTGTGTAAGAAGGCCAACGGGACCATGTCTGAGTCTGAAAAGATCCGGAACGTAATGAAAGGCATTGACGACGATGCCTTCACCATGCTGCTCGCCAAAAACCCTGGCACAGTGGCTGAGGTCATAACGCTGTGCCAGAGCTACGAGGAGCTCCGCCGGCAGCGTTCGATGACCCGTCGATCCCCATCACGCGACGCAGAGCTTGCTGGCTTGGCGGCAATATCTGACCAGGCCGCGTTGCTGGCAGAAGTCAAGTCATTCGTGCGCGAGGAAATTGCATGCCAGGTCTCCCTCCTCGCCTTTGCCCACCCGCAGCACGTTCAACAGTCGTCGACCACCCTTCTTCCTCCTCTCCGCCGAGCGATTGAGCAGGAAATTGCGGAGGTCATGCCTGAGTACCACCCGCAACCTCCGGCTCCTGCGCCCCAGAGTTACGCTCAAGTTGTCGCCAGGCCGCCCCAAGTAATTCCTGCGGCTGCCCCAATGAGTTACGCCGAAGCCGCCGCTAGACCTCCGTTCTTTGAGGCGGGTGTGCCGGCTACATATGCTGACGCCATCCCTCGGCCCCGACTGCAGTCCACCATACAGTCATTTCAGCAGCCGACCAGTCAATCGCGTCCTGCGACATGGGCGGGAGGACCTACCCCGGCGAACCGATGGCGCACCTCCGACAACCGGCCCATCTGCTTTGCTTGCGGTTACGCCGGTCACGTGGCACGTTATTGTCAACGCGTGCAGCCGCCTCGAGTCGCGTCACCTGTCACCAGCCAGTCAAGCCGTGCATTCTACGACCCACCTCCACCTATGTCGCCGACGTCACGCTCACCTCCAGCTACTCGCCGCTCTCCGTCTCCAGGACGTCGATCACTGTCACCCATGAGGCCACGTTCGGTCGCATGAGAGCAGGAAAACTAGTCGTCGCAGTCCAGGAGGCAAGGGCTGCGACGCTATCGAACTGTGAAAGCCCTCAGCGAAGTCCATCGAATGTGATCGACGTGCTTGTGGACGGTGTTCGCGCATCGGCCCTTATCGATAGTGGAGCCGCTGTATCTGTTATGGACGCAAAACTTTGCCGCTTACTTCGAAAAGTGATGACGCCACTTTCTGGGATGTCCCTCCGTACCGCCAGCTCCCAGACTATTCATCCTACTGCAGTATGCACTGCTCGCGTCGTCATTCAGGACGTTCTGTACGACGTCGAGTTCATCATAATTGCGGCATGCTCTCACGACGTCATCCCGGGATGGGATTTCCTCTCCCGCCACGACGCAGTAATTCGTTGCGCACCAGCCGAAATCGAACTCTCACCGTTCTCACATTTGACGCCGACAGACAGTTCATCGGCAGTGAGCAAGATCCTCGTCCAAGACGATGCGAAAGTGCCTCCAAACTCGTCAACGGCTGTGTCGGTCTACTGCGCCGGTCTCTCCGACACCATTGCACTCCTTTCGCCATCTGCCCGCATCTGCACTAGGAAAGGGTTGCTGGTACCTTTCGCGACCGTGCGAGTCACTCAGGGCAGCACCGCTATTTTCGTTACCAACCCATCCCCGTGCATTGTTACGTTGGTTCGAGGGGAATGTCTCGGCAAAGTGGAACCCGTTGAAGACGCACAAGTTCTGGACGCACCCGATGACTCGCACTGTACCAGTTCCCGCACCATCAGTGCTGTTTCCACGTCTGATTCGTCACCTACTGATGTATTTGGTCCCTCCATTGCTGACAACCTTACGTCGGTCCATGATTTCGTCATTCTTTCGATGTCGGGCAAACATCCCTCGGCCGCACGTCCGCTGTTACGCATCGCATCGACACTGGCGCCCAACCACCACTGCGGCAACGTTCATATCGCGTGTCTCCCACAGAACGCCGGGTAATTAACGAGCAAGTGGACGATATGCTTCGACGCGATGTAATTCGGCCCTCCGACAGCCCATGGGCGTCTCCTGTTGTTCTCGTTGCGAAGAAGGACGGTTCTGTGCGGACTACCGCCGGCTCAACAATGTCACCCGCAAGGATGTTTATCCACTGCCGCGAATCGACGACGCGATTGACAGCCTCCAAGGAGCAGAATTCTTTTCATCTCTCGATTTGCGCTCGGGGTACTGGCAAGTACCCATGGCTGATGACGCTCGACCAAAGACATCCTTTGTCACGCCCGACGGCTTGTACGAGTTCAACGTCATGCCGTTCGGTCTGTGTAATGCGCCCGCGACCTTCGAGCGCATGATGGACACCGTTCTGCGTAACTTGAAATGGCACACGTGCCTGTGTTACCTGGACGACGTCGTCGTCTTCGCGCCGGACTTCTCCACGCATCTCCAACGTCTGCGGCATGTCTTGACCAGTTTGAGCAACGCCGGCCTCCAACTGAATCTGAAGAAGAGCCGATTTGCTGCACGGCAGCTGACAATCCTCGGCTACGTCGTGTCCAAAGACGGAATCCTTCCCGATCCGGCCAAGCTTCGGGCCGTGGCCGAATTTCCCAAACCTACGTCCGTCAAAGAACTGCGCAGTTTCGTCGGACTGTGTTCATACTTTCGACGCTTCATACGAAACTTTGCCACCATCATATCGCCGCTGACGAAGCTCCTTGGAAGTAACGGACCCCTAAATTCGTGGTCGTCCGAGTGTGACGACGCGTTCGCAAAGCTCCGTCGTTTGTTGACGTCTCCTCCCATACTACGTCACTACGACCTACGTCCCAACGGAGGTACACACGGACGCCAGCGGTGTCGGCCTCGGCGCTGTCCTTGCGCAACGCAAACCAGGGTTCCCCGAATATGTCGTGGCATACGCAAGCCGTACGCTTACCAGTGCCGAGACCAATTACTCAGTCACGGAAAAAGAGTGCCTGGCGATCATATGGGCCCTTACAAAGTTTCGACCTTATTTGTATGGTCGCCCATTTGATGTCGTCACCGACCATCGTGCACTATGCTGGCTGTCGTCATTGAAGGATCCCTCAGGCCGTCTCACCCGCTGGGCACTTCGCCTGCAGGACTACGACATCCGCGTGCTGTACCGCAACGGACGCCAGCATGCTGACGCCGACGCCCTCTCGCGCTCTCCCTTGCCTGACGACAATGCCCCCTGCTCAGTATCTCACATAGCTGTTGCTTCAATCAGCGTTCACAGCATCGCTACCGAACAGCGCAAGGATAAATGGATCACCTCGCTGATCGACTTGCTCACTGATCCGACGGCAACGCCATCCACTCGCGCGTTGCGTCGTCAAGCCCACCATTTCGCCGTTCGTGACGACCTCCTGCACCGACGCGATTACAACGCCGACGGCCGCCAGTGGCTACTAGGGATACCCCGCAGTCTGCATTCTGAAATATGCGAGGCCTTCCACTCTGACCCGCAATGCGCGCACTCTGGGGTATCCAAAATTTACCACCGCATTCGACAACGATACTTCTGGCGCGGCATGTACCGCTACGTGCAGAAGTTCGTTCGCTCCTGCCTCGATTGCCAACGCCGAAAACCTGCAACGCACGTGTCGCCAGCAGGTCTACAACCATTACCTTGCCCTAACCGTCCGTTTGGGCGCGTGGGCATCGATTTGTATGGACCCCTTCCTCTGACTTCGGCTGGTAACCGCTGGGCCATCGTCGCTGTTGACCATCTAACGCGATACGCCGAAACCGCCGCCCTCCCAGCGGCTACAGCGCGCGATGTTGCCTCCTTCCTACTACACCGATTCATACTGCGTCACGGTCCACCCCAAGAGCTTCTCAGCGATCGAGGCCGTGTCTTCTTATCGGAAGTCGTGGAAGCCATTCTGAAAGAGTGTCACGCTGTTCACCGCAAAACTACTGCTTACCACCCGCAGACGAATGGCCTAACCGAACGCTTTAACCGAACGCTCGGCGACATGCTGTCAATGTACGTCGCCGCCGATCACACCGATTGGGATGCCATTCTGCCCTTTGTCACCTACGCCTATAACACCGCCCCTCAGAGCACTACTGGTTTTTCACCGTTCTCCTTACTGTACGGAAGGCTCCCGTCGCACACCATCGACACGATACTTCCATACAAGCCGGATTCATCTGAGTGCATGCCTATTTCTGACACAGCCAGGCTCGCTGAAGAGTGTCGCGAGCTTGCCAAGACATTTACGACGCAGGAACAAGAGCTGGAGAAGAGCATTCGCGATGGCACCACTACTTCTGAACCCACGTTCCTCCCTGGAGCGCTCGTATGGCTCTCAGTCCCTACCGCTGCTAGTGGCCTTTCTTCAAAACTGCTACCGAAATACGAAGGCCCATACCGGGTCGTCGAGCGCACATCCCCGGTCAACTACTTGATCGAACCCATCGAACCAGCTTCGGACATGCGCCGTCGAGGGCGCGACATTGTCAACGTGGAGCGCCTCAAGGCCTACTATGACCCACTCATAGTGACGAGCTGTTAGGTCGCCGGGCGGCTCCCTTTTCGTACCCGGGGTAATTGTAGAGAAGCCTAGGGACATGGTAATGGGTTACCCTCTCCAGCGCCTTCTAGTGGGTCGTCCTCTTTGGTTGCTTGAAAAAGAACGCCGCTCGCGCACGGAGTTCGTGCCTTGCCGTGACTGTCGCCATTACTCATTGTCGTTCAGTGCTGTCTATTAAACACCTTAACACCTTTAACAAACTGCAGACTAGTTCAACAAGTATAGGCATGTACCTTCCTATGCATAACTTGCGCATGGGGCCTACGAGCAATCAAGAGCGTAACGACGATGAACTGGTAGCAGTACTTCTTGCGCATATCGTCACGTCACCTTATGGTTGTTTGAGTCTTTCCTTCTCCCTCTCGATCTAAACGCGTTCTCCGCGCCAGTGCGAACGAACTAACCTGAAAGTCCTTGTTGCTCGACGTCATAACGGCTGCGTCAGTTCATGAAAAATAAGAGCGTAGATTCATAGCAATGTCCAAAATTCACTGAAAAGGCCACTATCTGGGTTAGCTAGTATTTATAAGAACGCACGATGCACGCTACCATTGTCCTATCAAACAAATGCAAATCTACTTCAGTGTCCCTGCCATTACTTTTAGTTAACCCTGACGTTCTGCCTTGAGAAAAAAACCAACAACCGTTTAAAAGGGGAAGTAAGTGAGGCGGAATTTTTTTGTATCAAACAAAGCTAGCAAATATGCAAATCAGGATGGAAACAGCTAAAGAAAGTTCTGATATTTTGTACCTTAACTCTACATTAGATTTATTACACAGACATTCTTGACTGAGCCTTTGCAATTCTCGTTTAAATAGGAGAACTTGTGAACTAAACCCTTACCTCTTAAGCAATTAGGTGCAATTTATTCCCGACACTTTTGTGCAAAAATAACATACTTGGTCTCACATGCTTGGTCTCACTTGGTCTACTACAGTGCTTTTCCACTTATCGTCATCGCCCCTTTGGTGTCCTTCCAGTTCATGAACGACGCGCATGATATTAGCATTGCACATTCATTTCAGACAGTATCGAAAGAGCTCAGGGTATGCAAGCAAGAAATGTCAAGATTCGCTTGTCAAAAATGTGCCGATATTGATAGCAAAATGATATTTTATTCCTGGGTTGAAAACATTGAAGCCACCATGGTGTGATGAGGCTTTCCCAACGCTGACGATATTGCACAACGGGCACGCCGCTGAGCACAGCAAACTGCACAACTCTTGCCTCTACCCATACGAAAATGCGATCAAAAGAAATATGAACAAAGGTGCGCAGTCAACCGCACAAATGATGGTGCAGATATGTCTCGAGAAAAAAAAGTCAGCGCAGCTTGCACGAAACCGCGTAAGGCTGGGTCACAGCAGAGCTGCTGGGCACCTAGATGGTCCAGGATTGGCTAGGGTTTTTCAGTATCACCTCTCTCTTTCCCACCCCTTGGTATAGGATACTATAAAAAGTTATGCTTGCTCTCTTCTTTTCTATCTGTTTTATGTCTGTTTCTCTGCCTGTCTACTTCTTTCTCTATTTTTCTATTTTTTGTATATTTCTTTCTGTTTTTTGTATCCATGTTTCTCTTTCTTTTTGTGCCTTTCTTGTTATCTGTCTATCTCTCTCTCTCTATTCGTTTCCTCGTCTTCTTTCTTCCTCCCTCTTCCTTCCCTTTCTTTCTGTCTCTCCTCCTCACCCTCACTTCCCTTTCCCACCCCCTTGCTTTACTCTACAATACAAGACTATCCTATGCTCCACTAACGTGTCTGGGGAGTCGAGTGGTTACGACGCTCGCCTTCGGATCATGGCTACGCGGGTTTGAATCTCGCCTCACCTAGAAATGTTTTTCGCCAACAATTTATATCTGCCTCTCTTTTTACCTCTTTCCTTCTCTCTCTGCACTAATTCTCTCGCCCAACAAAGTTATTGCATCCCACGCCGGAAAAATCAGCGCACGTATCTTGGGGGCGAAGCAGAAGAGGAAGAAGTGAACGAATAGAGCCCGTGATCATAATTTTCTATATACGACACTCGGTAAACCTCGAGCGTAACAGCTCTGCTGTAACAAAGCTATATATTTAATAACATTGATATCTTGAAACAGGTTCGGAATTAAATCTCAAGAAGCAAGCGTCTTCTCCTAACCTCGCGACGACTCTGCGATCACATGACTAATAGCGCGGTTCGTGCGACATACCTTTACAGCGAAGCTGCTTATGCCAAGGCGAAGGGGATGTCAATAGGCTGGTTGTTGTTGTTGTTGTTGATGATGTCCTCTCCTCATGGCACACACCCAATAGAGGGGATCGGCCGAGTAGCTGGTTGTCCCAAACGTCGGACAGAACATGGACTAGCCCCTCTACCCACTACTGCTCCAGTAAAGTGTTGCGAAGCAAAAATGCGGCAAAAATACGCGTAATGCTCAAACGGCTCCTCCACATTTTGCATGAAACGTCAGTCGGATGCGGCAAGAGAGACCGCGTGACGCATGCCGAGGCATAAGGACGAATGCTTCACGCACTAAAAGCTTTAAAGGCGAATCCGCTGAATTCAAGAGGAACATTCTCTACATTTCATCGAAATTCAGTGTCACCCGAGTGCCATATGCTACACAGCTTCACTGGAAATTCATATTCACAATGGAATGGCTCCGTGCGAAACCCAGCAATAAACACCAATGCGGGCATCTTCGGCTTCGCTGGAAAACCATGTCCACAGTGTGTGATGACGATGATTATACACCGCAGCACTTAGTCATCCTTCTCACAGCCGTCAAACGCTCCGTAGCATCACCGTCACGGCACCGTGTTTCGTTAGGGGCGAGGATTATCTAGTCGTTTTCTCCTCAAAAACAGGTTGACAACGGTGCCCTCCGTCATTTTCAACCTGTTTTATTGCAATAGCAATTTTATGGACAGTCTCGGCTGGATTTTGCCGTCGCTGTCGCCGCCGTCATGCACCGTGCATGTAAAATATGTGTATATCTATAAAAGTCCCCCGAAAAATTAATTCAGAAAAATGCTTCCGAAGCGCGGAAACGAACCAGCGACCACTCGCTCCGCAGCGCGTGGCGCTAACCACTACGCCACAGAACGCAGATCCTTCAGGCAGCTAACGGCGAGCGTTATATACACGCCCTTTACCTCTGTCAGCACTCGGAGACGGCAGGCGCTTATAACAGTTTATTACCAGCGAGATGGCACGAGGAGCGCAACGGGCGCATTTAAAAGTTGTCGGCCAGCTCGCTGGCTTCTTATATTTGCGCAGGGAGAACCTTGCCCTTCTGCTGTCTGCTCGCGCGGTTATATCGTGGTGAGGGGAGGAGGGATGTTTCGAGCTTTCACCGTGATGTCCGCGCTGATGTTACTGAGCGTAGGAAAGTCACTCGAGACAAGGACACCGCTAAACGAACAAACAGAAAATGAGCGCGAACTATCAAGTGTCACACAGCTCGACACTTTAAGCACGCTAGTTCCCTTCGCTGCTTCGGCCGCCTTTGCAACAGGAGCGCTGTTCAGACTGAGAATACCCATTGGCGAGCCTCACTTCGTATAGCATTAAAGTTTCTTGCTATCGCGTCCATTGCTTCGCCCTTGCGGTGAAACTGTGACTTTTTTAGGAGAAAACAATTTACAGGAGAAACGACGTTCGCCTATTGCATGGGCATGCGCAGATAAGTTTTCTTGCCATCTTTTATTTCCGCCATCGTGCGTCTGTTCAGTTATTAGTCGGTGTTTGTGGTGGCCTGACTTCTTTCTTGTGTCCGTGATTGCACGCCCTGTCTTTTCAGAATACACACACACACACACACACACACACACACATATATATATATATATATATATATATATATATATATATATATATATATATATATATATATATATATGTATATATATATGGGTTCTTGATCGTAACCAGCCAGTTGGCAAGCGTGACGGTGCAAGTTGTAGCGAGCATGGGCCAAGAAACAAGCGCCAACTTATCGACCTGCGGCTGCAACGTAGCCGGAGAGTCGCGGCCGCAGCTAGTTTCGTTCGCTCAAACCACGCCTGAGAACAGCATGATCAGATTGCGCGAAAGCGCTAGTCACGTGGTTTTTTGTATTTCTTTGCAGCTTAGAAAAATAGTATGCGCGAGACTTTTTTTTTTTTTTTTTGCAAATAATGCAATGGGGGTTTCGGAAGACGCTCTCGAACTTTGCAAGTCGCATTTCTTATCTTAGGTCAATATTGCGCAATTTAGTTAAATAATCCTAATTAACAAATTAATTAATTACAAAAATATTGTCTGTAGTGCGAAATGTGACTGTCAGCAATTTGCAACTCATTTCACTTGCCTACCTCTAATATCGTATTTTTTAACCTTGGCTAAAGATAGCTGGGACACCCGGTATATATATACCGGCTGTCGCAGCTAACTTGGACCAAGATTTCAAAACTCCCATGCGTACTAGGAAAGTTTTACCTCTTGTATTAGTGGTAGTGATGTGCAGATACATGTGTTTTTGTCATGACTAAGCGGTAATAAATGAAATGACTCTATTTAGCCAGCTTTTTTTATTCTTGCTCAATTCGGTAAAATGTAAATTTTTTTGTACGTCGTCTCAAATTATTCCAGAATGTAGCATTTATTTTTGCTGAAATCTGTCCGGTCGTATTTTTCGAAAAAAAAAAAGCAAAAGCGCGTAAATCACGCCATATCTCAAATAAACGCGCACTCGTGCGCCGCTACACAATCGCTTCCAAGCGTTCTTTAGTTGACACACAGCTGCGTTCACTCATCACCGCATCGTACGCACCGCACTGCTGTCGAAGGGTAACTGCGATACACAGTCTGCTTACGCGCTATTGGTAGACTTCGTGAACTCCATCACATAGAAATGCTTATTTCCGGGCAAAAATTGGTTGCAGTGGTTTATCGCAGTTGTTTTCTTAGTTGTTTTTGTCAGAGAGCATGGGCTTCTAAATATGCTGCAATTCATTTTGCTACGTAATAATGTGCGGAATGCAAAAGCGACTCTTCAAGCTACCCTATTTACACCCCTTATCTGAGAAAATAGAACAGTCCTATTTTCTCATGGTTATGCTGCCCGACGGCTGTCTCAAATGTCACGGAATAATATTCCGGCCGTGGCGGCCGCAGTTCGATAGATGCGAAATGCTGGACTCACGTGCACCCAGATTTAGGTGCACGTTAAATAACTCCAGGTGGTCAAAATTTCCGGAGCCCTCCACTACGGTGTCCCTCATTCTCATATCATGGTTTTAGGACATAAAAGCCCAAAAAGTATTAATAAACTGTTGCATTTGTCATTCTCTGTAAAAACACCAACCACGTTGGTCTAGTGGTTATGGTGTTTCGCTGCTCAACCGTAAGTCACTGGATCGAATTCCGTAGAAAGGTAAACTGCTGTCGGCTAGCGCTAAAGCTGATAAAGTTAGCCTACGTAGCGATAAGCTGCGCATTAACAATGAACTTTTCACATGGAATGAAAGCAGCAATTTGAGGGAAAAAAAGACGGTCGTCAAAATAGTTCCAGAAATACTTGACTTTCCTCCGTTGAGGCTTCCCCTGATTCTGAGGAACTTCGAATTTTGAACATTAATTCCAGCAGTGCCGTTAAGAAACCGGAATGCCTCGAGCTACTATTTTAAGTTACAATTCTTATGTAGTTATCATAACTGAATCTTGGTTGCACGATAATATCGAAGATGAAGCTGTTTCCTCCGTCGTATAGGGCATGTCGCCGTGACGGATGTACTAGGGGGGCGCGGTGGCTCGTTTGTTAAAAAAAAAAACACTATAACCGCACTTCATTACCACAGGCTGATAACTTAGAAACCGTTTCAATAGTTTTCTTGATGGGATAAACCATTCTTTCTTTTTGCCGTTTATCGAGCACCTGACTCTCCCCCGAATTCTTTCGCGATCTTTTTACACACATGGCGTCTTTCGCAAACGATAAGGTTCTTCAATAGGTGATTTTAATCTTCCAGATGTCAATTGGTAAAACTGCCTTTTTTGCACCACGAATAATTCACATTTACGATATTTGCATGACATCATCCTATCTCACAATCTGGATCCGATAGTTAAACAGGCAACGTACGTCAGCATCCATACTAGACGTTGTGTTGATTAGTCGTTCACTAGAAAACATTTCTGTGTCGGGTGATTCCGGAATTTTTGATCTCAACCTAGTATACTGTTATTTTTCTTTGGATGTACCTAACACCAGCAAATGCAAAACGATCTCTGTTAAAGATTTCTCTCGTACCTGAGATGAAAGTGTCTTGGGTTAACTGGAACTACACCTTGATGATTTTCATAGCAACAATAGTACTATACTTTGGGATAAGTTCAAATAAATTATTGCTAACTGTCTTAGCAGCTCTATTCCATAAAAAACTAATAAAGCATTGAGACTACTCCTCGGATAACGAGAGAAATCTTGCACCTAAATAGAAAAGTAAAGTGCCTAAGGCGACGGCGTGCCTCACGTGTGATTATTCACCAAGTGCAAGATAAATTAAACCTTCACGTACGGCTAGCTAAGCGCTAGCTAAGCCATGTGACTCACACACTGATATTGTATCACAACTAGGTATTATATCAGTGTTACTGAACCTGAAAGTTAAATCATCTCCACGAGCAGACAACATACCGAATGCCTTTCTGCGCATATTCGTGGAAACATTAGCCCGCTTTTGGTAATCATTTATCCTTCCTCGTTGTCGTCAGCTATTCTTCCTGCACGATGGCTGACTGCGCGTGTCGATCCCATTCCGAAAAAGGGCGAAGCTGCACAAATAACCAATTATCGACCCATTTCATTACGTTCACATGCTGCAAGTTAATTGAACATATTGTTGCTAAAGAAAATAACAAAGTTTCTAAATGATAACAATGTGCTTTCTCCTCTCCAGCATGGTTTTCGCAAACGTTTATCGCCTGCAACGCAACTGACGACAATTATGCACTACTGTGGTAGTACTCTTGACAAGTCAAGGCAAATCGACGTGACATTTTTGGACTTTAAGAAAGCGTTTGACCTTGTTCCTCACAGTAAACTCATTGAAAAACTGCAGTCAATTAACCTTCCCGCATACGTAGGTAAATGGGTAGCAGCTTATCTGTGTATTCGCAAACAGTTTGTATCAATTGGTAATCACTTTTCTAATGAACATTGAGTAACGTCTGGAGTTGCCCAGGGTAGTGTTTTGGGACCTTCACTATTTGTAATATGTATAAATGACATCGTTAACGAAATTTTCCCCCTTATAAAATCAGGCTATTTGCAGACGATTCTATATTGTTTAATGAAGTTTGTTCCCTTAATAATCAATTATTGCTTAATTCCAACCTTGAAAACATCTTGTCGTGGTGCGGGCAATGGGGTATGAAATCGAACAAGGAAACACAATCTACATGTCTATAAGAAAAAAAATTGATAAGATGTCGTTTGCTTATAACCTAGGATCTACATCGCTCACCAAAGTAAAGCGATATAAATATCTTGGAATCCCCATAACCAGTGACCTAAGTTGGAATAGCCACATTTCTAACATATGTAACTCCTCCTTCAAGAAACTTTGTATCCTGAGGCGCAAACTAAAGCACACTGCTCATGATACTAAAATGCTAGCCTACACTTCACTCATCCGACCGAAACTAGGATATGCATGCATCGTATGGGATCCCTACACAAAAACTAACATTAATGCTTTAGAGATGATTCAACGCAGAGCAGTTAGATTCATTTTTTCTAAATATAAAATGACTGACTCTCCTACTAACCTAATGAAAGAACATATTATTCAGACACTTCGGCTTCGCAGGAAAATACACAGGCTAAAATTTCTTTCCCAACTTAAAAACAACTCTTTCTCCCTCAGCCCACAGGCCTATGTGTCAGCGCTTGCAGCACGTTGAACTCGGCATCGTCACTATTTGTCTTTAACACCATGTAAGGCCAGAACTAACCGTTTAGAAATTTCTTTCTTTCCGCGCACTATAACCGATTTGAATAACCTGCAATTATCAAATTTAATAAGCGTAGGTTCCATTGAATGGATATCTACCTAATGTATTGGCATTGTTGTGTTGACTACTCCTTGGTTTCTTATTTTTAGTGTTCCTATTTTTTGAGCCTCAAGTGCCTTGTGGGGGTATAAGCAAATGTTTATGTGGATGTAATGTGCTCTTACTACTGTTATTTGGTTATAACATCATTTTTATTGATAACGTTACTTGTATTTCTACAGTGTACATATTATTTCGTTGTGGCTTTCTTCTTTTTTTCTGATTGCTTTTCATATATATGTATATATATATATATATATATATATATATATATATATATATATATATATATATATATATATATATATATATATATTTATACTCATGTATGTGCCCTCCTGCTTGGACCCAAATAGGTTCTGCAGTATAGTGTAAATAGCAATTTCGGACCGTGGGAATCAACGTTATGCGAAGCATGCGGCGGGAGGGTGAGTGTGGGGTAACTTTTTACATTGAGCGAAATGTTACTAAATGACGGTAAGGATATCGAAAAATCGTATGAGCGCGCATATATGTGTAATAGTCGGACATGTGTTATATAACCAGTTGTTTACAGTTGCTAATGATTGCAACAGCACCATGGGTATTACCAACACCAGACGGTGTAAGCTGATATGTAGTGCTTATACTTGTCCGTTTTGATAGAGAACGCACGCACGTTTCAGGAACCCGTCTGCATGTACGGAGTTCTTGTACGAAGTTCCTGAGTGTTCTCAGGTAGGTGGCGGCGAGCGGTATGTCTTTGGTATTGTCATTGATGTGCGCAACGCAGACCTCGCCGATTCCGCTGCTTGACTGTGTGTGCTATGTCTGGTGGCCGGCGAAGTGGGATGTGGCCTACGTTGATATTGCGCATAGCCGTGCTCCTATATGGGCCCACGCCTCCGCACCTCCAATGAAGCCGCTTGCTATGGACAACACAGTGGGCTCATCGTTCCACGTTTCAGAAAGTGCTAACACGCCAGTTTCTGTGATTAGAGGGTCTTTTGAGGTCGTGTACGTGTGCGTGCACAGACTGTACGTTTAGAGAGGCGAGCGTGAGGTGATTGTGGTGGCTGGGGCACCGAATAAAGGCGGTAGCGCGGTCCAAGACAATCTCTAGAGGCCTGTTTGATATCCGGGTCATGTCGTGAACAGAGTGCCTCTCGATAGATCCGATGACATGTAGAAATCTGAAGTCATCTTTTGCGTTGGGGAGGTGTAGGCCGTTGAGGCTGGTAGTCCTGCAAGGTGCTGTTCGCAGCAACTTCAGTGGTGGACGTTCATCGTATCCGTAGACCACCGAGGCGTTTGTGCCCCTTCGGAACTTATATATCGTTATGGCGTTTGCTTTCGCAAAGGAGAAACTGTCCTCTTAGACAAGATATTTTTAAATGCGAAGCATTTCTTAGCGAACTTCTGCGACTTTGAGCGTATCTATCTATCTATCTATCTATCTATCTATCTATCTATCTATCTATCTATCTATCTATCTATCTATCTATCTATCTATCTATCTATCTATCTATCTATCTATCTATCTATCCATCTATCCATCTATCTATCTATCTATCTATCTATCTATCTATCTATCTATCTATCTATCTATCTATCTATCTATCTATCTATCTATCAAGCCGCCTACGACTTTGTGCTCTCCTGCTCGTTTCGTTAATGGAAGTTACACAAAAAATGGTATGGCATAACATGACTGTATGGCGAACATGAATGACGAGTCATAACATAAAAATCATGACATGCATGTCATGAACGACATGCTATGCCTGCCACGGTCTTGGTGCTCTTACGGCCGTTTCGTCAAATTGATATATACCAAAACTGATACGGCGTGACAAGAGTGCATGACGAACATAACTGACAGGTCCTAACGTGCAAATCATGACACGCATGTCATGTACAGCATGATATGCATACCACGCTCAAGGTGCCCTCGCGGCCGTTTCGCTAGCTTGATATATACCAACATTGGTATTGCGCGACGTGACTGTGTGACGAACATAAATAACACGACTTAGCATGATAATCTCGAGAAGCATGTCATGTACAGCATGACTTACGTGCCGCGCTTGTGGTGTGCTGGCGGCCGTTTCGCTAGCTTGATATACACCAAAATTGGTATCTTGCGACGTGACTGTGTGACGAACATAAATAACACGAGGTAACATGAAAATCATGACACGCATGTCATGTACAGCATGACTTACGTGCCACGCTCATGGTGCGCTGGCGGCCGTTTCGCTAGCTTGGTCTACCCCGAAATTGGTAGCGCGCAACGTTACTGTGTAACGAACATAAATAACATGAGTGGCAGGCATTTTCCCTCAATGACAGACACGACGATGTATGCAGGTCTTTGCTGGCTGCTTTTCATTGCATCGATTCCCACAATGCGTGGGATCTGGCGGCTTTTTTTTTCTGGCGCTTGTCGTGGTTGTCGTGGATCGCATTACTACGCACACCCATTTCAATTCTATGGAGGGGTGTGCGGTAGTGATGTGCTTCGCCCTCGCTGCGACAAAAATGCCTACCGTGGACGTTGAAACGTCAAGCCACAGTCGCACGTGTTTGCGGTGTTCGTCCCGCTCATGTACCACAAGGTGCCCATGTTTCCATTAATGAGGCCATCGCTTACTTCGTTGTTGGCCGTGCTCATGAACAGCTTGCCGATGCTCAGGCAAATGGAGGCCAGCTTGCCACCCATGTCGCTTGCGTTAGTCATGGCCACCATGATCAGGAAATCCCTCTGTACCTGCTCGCTCCTAAAGCCAGTTATGTTATCGCATGCGGGATGCCATGGCACGTCGACAGCGTTGAGGAAACGTGCGTTATAGCGGTCGACGTGCTCATTGCTGTATTTTAGCCGTATGCCACCACACCACTTAGTGGCGACTTCTTCGCGCGTCACAAGGCGGCTTTCGGTCAATCTTTCATAATCGGTCAGCATGAGGCCATCACCCAGCCTCATGAAGAGAAGATCGCGTTATTCTGGTGGACCACGTAGACGAGTGGATGGCAGTCGATCATCTTCCAGGGGAGTTCTGTCTTCAGCTCCCTCACTCCTTGCATTTTCAACCGAAGGTATTCAGCTCTCTCACTTGCCTAGCATTTTCACCCGAAGGTATTGTCAAAATAATTGACTCACTAAAGATAACTTCTTCCGCTGGACTTGATGGTATCAACTATAAAGTGTTAAAATTCCAAGTGCATAACCAGTGTTATTCTGGCTCAAATTTTCAACAGTCATTGTCATGCAGCACCCGGCCTCTTGAATGGAAGTTGGGTAAGATTGTTCCAGTCCCTAAGAATGCCCTGGAGCTACCGTCTGATCTCTCTAACCAGTGTCTGCTCGAAAATCATGAAACATGTCATCTGTACTCATACCATCAATTTTCTCAATTCTGTCAATTTTTTAATCCAAGTGAAATGAATTTCAAGAACTTTTTTTTCCTGGGAAAACCAACTTGAACTATTTCTCCACGATATTCACCTTAGCCCTGATCAAAACATACCCGTAGACGCCCTTTTCATTGATTTCGAAAGAGCTTCGACAAAGCGCCAATAAACGCTTGCTACGAAAACGTTCGCGACTTAACCTGCATCCCCTTGTTTAGGATTCGATTAAGGACTTCCTCACTAACAGACAGCAATTTGGGCATGCAAATAAGTTATCATTGACTTCATCTCCTGTCTTATGCGGAGTGCCACAAGGCACTGTATTGGGTCCGCTCCTTTTACTCATACGCATCACGGCGTTCCCAGTGATATGTCTTCAAAAATACGCCTGTTCGCCGAAGACTGCGTCATTTATCGCCCGATCATTAACGTCAGCAATAACCTAGCACTCGAAAACGACTGACTAAAATTAGATAAATGATGCAGTGACTGGTTAATGCTGGTGACTACTAACAAAACATCCTTGGTTTCATTTAATAGACGGCACGACTACCCGGCATTGAAATATTTCCTTAACGGCAGCCTCATCTACTCAGAACCTAATGCTAAGTACCTAGGTATCACTCTATGTGACGACTTCACCTGAACCACTCATATAACCAATATTAATAATGCCGCTAATCGTACTTTAGGCTATCTTAAGCGAAATCTAACGCAAGTATCTCCTTAGGTGAAATTACCAGCTTACAAAACACTAGTCCGACCCAAATTCGAGTACGCTTGCTCCGTCTGGGATCCCCCCTGAACGCGCTCTAACTGACCTAATAGAATCAATGCGAAACCGCGCCTTTAGATTTATTTATACTGATTATTCTTACACTACTAGTGTAAGTAACCTAAATAAAAAATCAGGTCTACCTAGTCATCAGAGGCGCCGCGAAATTGCATGGCTTTCACTCTATCATCAGTTTTTTTTTCATTTTTTGCGTAACTGTTCTCCCATCAATCTAGCTCATCGCATCTCTCAACGCACCAGCCATGATAAATCCGTATACCCTCCCTGTGCCCGCACCGCCGCTCTTCTGCAATCATTTTTGTCAAGACTACCATCGACTGGTACAATCTTCCCTCAGACGCGTCCTTCACGTCAGTCATGATCATTTCAAGAATTCCGTTGAGGCACACTTTGTAAATGTTAACTAACTTGTTTGTTTCTTTCCACCCCTCATGTAAAATCCTGTGTATAGGGTGCTTGAGGCATTTTCGATAAATAAATACATTTCGATGTGTATGTTCGCGGTTACTGTGTTGATTGAGATTGTGAATAACCTGTGGCTCATACCAGCACATTTCGAGATGATCTAGCCTGTCGAAGCTCGTGAAAATAGGCAAGCCTAGAACTTTCTTGATGCTCTTGCGCATGAGCGTATTTAACTTCCTTTTCTCTGTTTAGTCCATATTAGAGCTGACGCCACATAATTATTATGGCTCATGAGAAACGCGTGGTACATCCTAAGGAGGTTGTCTTCACTTAACACCTTCTTGCGGTTGGACACCCCTAGCGATTAACCTTAGCATATTCTCTGTCTTGGCTGTAACGTGGGTAATTGTTTTAATAGAGGCGCAAGTCACTGCCCAGGTTGGTTAGGCTATAGTCAACAAAGGCTGGCAGGAGAATCCTTGACGAGGTTGGCATGGCTTCTAGGATCATGGAGGAACGGCGGACAACACTGAGTCGGGAAACGAGGGCGACCTACATGGTGGGGCCCTTCCCGCGAAAACGTACACCCGCAGTATAACGAGGGTAGACGTAAAGCCCGTGCACGAGCCATCTTGAGGAGAGTTAAAGATGACATGGACTCCGCCGTCTTTGTCGATGCAGCGCAGTACGGGAACAGGAGAATGTTCGCATTGTCGGTTATAGACGGGCGGGGGCTCCTCCGCCTCAGTGAGGGCGGCCACCCCGGGTATAGCGGAGCAAATTGCGGTAGCGTTGGCCTTGTCTGACCCAGAGCGTTCCTACATTTACACCGACTCGAGGGAGGCAATCAGAGCTTTCGAATCGGGCAACGTCGCTCGAGAGGCGGCCTCCATTCTAGAGAAGAGGGCTTGTCCCGGCTCTCATTTTATCACTTGGTTCCCTGCACACATGGGGAAGAACGTTCTCGAGGGCTTCCCAAACCTCAACGAGCTGGCCCACGATCGTGCGCGAGAACTCACGCGCCGCGGCGGTCTGGAGGCTCCGGAGGGGCAGGAAGGGACTCAGCAGAATGATCCACTTCTGACATTTAGTGAGGTAACAAAGCATTACCAACTTGGCAGGAGAGTCTATCCTCTTCCTCACCCGAAGCTCAGCAGAGCTCAGTCAGCTACTCTGAGAATGTTGCAGACAGGGTCTTTCCCGTCGCGGGGCATTCTCAGTAAGATGTACTCGGACGTTGACCCCGGTTGCCCCGACTGCAGTGAAACCTTTTGCTCCATGGCTGACATGCTCTGGCGATGTCCCGCGTTGCCTGAAACCCTTCTCTTCAGCGAAGCCGAATGGGAGGAGGCCATCAGAAGCACGGCACTCCAACAGCAAGCCCAGGCTATCCAGAGGGCCCAGGAAAGGGCGGAGCGTCACGGCGTTCTGTCCTCTACGTGGGCGCGGCCAGCAGTTACAACGGCCTCCCGTTAGGGGGTCGTAACTCCTCAGGATCCAATAAAGTTCATTGTCTGTCTGTCTATGTACATAGCCGTATACCACATGAATTGTGGTATACTGCTATGTGCCACACGTGGCTGAGGGAAAGGGTTTCATGACGTACGAAATAGGTGTTTTGCGTTGTTCATGACGTGATCAGTCAATCGCGGTAGTCGTACTGTGATCCCCTGTTATGGCAATTTTGGTATATTAGAAGTTATGGAGACGACTAGGAGAGCACCCAGATGTAGATAGATAGATAGATAGATAGATAGATAGATAGATAGATAGATAGATAGATAGATAGATAGATAGATAGATAGATAGATAGATAGATAGATAGATAGATAGATAGATAGATAGATAGATAGATAGATAGATAGATAGATAGATAGATAGATAGATAGGTCGGCCAAAGTGCCTGAATTGCGCGCTATTTTTTTCCGGTTGATCAAGAAAGCCCGCGAAATATGAAAACTGACGCTTGACTAGGCTCTGCGCACATCGGGAACCAGTACTCTGAAACAAGCTCCGCTATGAGATAGCCAGTATGAAGGAAAAAAATGCAGGAAAAAAATGGATCGCCCTATCTGCCACTCCCCGGCCTATATGAAACGCACCGCTTGGATGTACAGAGTCCGGCCGGAATCAGAACAGCGCTCCTGTCCACGTTAACAATGAGAAGAGCCGACCGTGAAATATGGATAATGATAGTGGCGTAGTATCGAACGGAATAAATTCCAGCGAAATAGCGGATAGCAAAAAACGTGGCTCTCGCAAAGGATTGTGGCCTACGGCACCCGTCTGTATCGACTTCCGTTTCGAGACGCCGTGCCGCGAACGGCCGCTGTGCTAGTGCCGTCGCTTTCTGTGTGTTCCATCGAGCAGTCTCGGTCCCTTTTCTCACAAGTGACTACATAATACTTGGGAGTGAGGGGCAGCTCAGTTGAATAGCAAGTGCTATCAATACGGAATAGCTATAAAGGTGCGAACGGTCATGTCTTCATTCAAGTGGCATGCAGCTCCAAAGACATGCATGTTGCTTCACCGCAAAGGGAATTTTCGCGCGTGTTTTGCGGCATATAAAGATTTGTTCCGCATTATGGTGTGATGAAATATCTGCCCAATCTGTTTTTCCGTTGCTTACTCGTAACATTATTTGTTTACTTCCGTGTTGCAAAGATACCATCTCGGGTTCGATATACTGAATGACAGTAGTAAAACGTTTCTTGCTATAAGCGTAACAACTCCCGCTGTTTTGTCGCTTGTTTTACTCCTCTGAATCTTTCTTTACGTGAGATGTCGTTCCCTCGCGCACTCGAACATTGTGTTTCGATCAATGCAATGGACATTCTTGGCACTCAAGATAGACTTGCCTTTCCACTAAAAGGTATGGATACTTTGCGCTTGCAAGTTTCTGAAATACTTGAGACGCCATACCATGCAACTCGTTGTTTCACAACCAACTTCAATCGTTTTACGCATTACGATATCAGTAACCGAGCGGCATGTTTGCTCCGTACGTTGTCCTTTTATGCGCTCAGCAGTTTTCATAAATATCACATAAAGGAGGCAATGCAGTATATTCAATTCAAGTATACTGTGTCGGCGTACATGATCGGCAGACAGGGTACGCGTACTGTTTTCGTGATTTCGGAGCGTAAGTATGTTCACATTTGGCACCACGTGCTCATATGCGTCAGTGATTCTGAGGTATCCACCATTTTGCTCGAATACGCTTAACGAAGCAGATTCTGCAAGATAACTGCGTGTTTTAAAGCATAACCGTATGGATACATTCGCATGCTGCGCTCAAATCCCACCTCTCAACGTTCCTCGTGTTTGCCCATTTCTACTTCTCGCTTCGTTCTCCAAAGTGCGAAATATCTTCTACCCATTCGCAAAATAATTCAAGAACAAAATCACTGGACAACCGGCAACAAATGAGTCGCAGAAGTGCGCGTCTTTCCTCCCCGATTACTCTGAACAGCAGATACCTTGAAGCAGCGAATAGATAGGCCTCGAACCTGAAGTACTGTAGCAGACGACGCGCCGTTTTGCTATCCACCTATTGCGATGCATATTGTAGGCACCCGACCTGTACCATTGCCAAAATGCGGAACGCTGTCTCTGGCCACGGACAACAGGCAAAGCGGTTGTTTGCAGAAAGCTTATTTGAGGGCGCTGGTTTCCTTTGTGGGTGAAAGCGTAGCCACGTGTTCTTTTTCATATTTCGCGGGCTTTCTTTATTGTAACCGAGTTGGCACGGCCGCGATAGCGAGCGCAAGCTGTCGCTCCTACGTAAGCGTGACGTCACCCGCCTGGCCTACTTAAACTCGTCACTATAGGCAATAAACGTTGTTCGACCCATGACATCGTCTCGTACACATGGTGGCAGCGGAAAACAGCCAGCATGACGACACCGCCTGCATTGCCGACAACGCTCCTGCCGCCTCCGAAGCCCCTCGACACATCGCGAGACGCTTGGCTTGGGTGGAAGACCTGGAAAAGTGAGTTTGAACTGTTTTCCACGGCAACTCAGCTGAACAAGCAACCAAAAGAAGTGCAGGCGGCGACGCTTTTAGTGACCATTGGGGAAGAGGCTAGAAAAGTGTTCGCTTCGTTCAAGTTTGAGCCAGGAGAGGACACAACCGATGTAACCCTTATAATAAAAAATTTGAAGACTTCTACCAGCCCGCGAAGAACCTCACTTACCACGAGTTTTGCTTCGGCTCCCGAGACCAAAAAGAGGACGAAAGCTTCAATGACTGGCTTGTCGAATTGCGAACGCTAGCCCAACACTGCGATTTTGGAGACTTAGAAGAGCGCATGCTTCGTAGTCGCATCATACTCGGTATCCGGGACAAGGGACTGCAAAAGAAGTTAATTTCTGAAAACCCCTCTTACCAAAGAGTAGTCGAAATCTGTCGCATCCAAGAGCAAGGCGAGGAGCAGTTTCGACAGATACGTGGCACCACTGAAGGCGCTGAAACTGCAGCTGTAAATGCGTTGGCCAGAGTAACAAAGCCATGTAACAAATGTGGCTACAAAGTTCACCGCGGCAGCCGCTGCCCAGCAACAGGAAAAGCGTGCAAGAAATGCGGAGGATTGAATCATTTCGCCCAAGCATGCTCACAGTCATCCTTCTTGCACAGCGAAGATGCAAAGCGCAGGGAAATACGAGAGCTACATGTTGACGAAAGGTCAGATTTTTTTCTGGACGCTTTAACTGTGAACGCACTCGCTAGCGACCAGTGGACCGCGACAGTTTCCATTGAAGGCCGTCCGATGGTCTGCAAACTTGATACTGGGGCAAACTGTTGTGTGATTTCAAAGGAAGATGTTTTGTCGCTTCCGAGAAAGACTCGTGAAGCCTGCCGAGCCACGTTAACGAGTTTTTTCGGCCACAAAACGACTGCGCAGTTTAAAGTAAGGTTGTCGCTATCCGTGAACGATAAACAGCACGATGAACCTTCTTCGTCATTGAGCAAAACGTGCCGGTGACCCTCAGCGGAGCAGCAGCAGAAAGCCTTGGCTTGATTTATCGCGTTGATAGCGTCGAGACGCAGCAACTCTACCCGGCGGCTCAGCCCTTCACCGATGTTTTCACAGGATTGGGACAGCTGAAAAATTTTGAGTACGAAATGAAGCTCAAACTCGGCGCCGTCGGTGTTGTTGTGCCAGCCAGAAGGGTTCCGGTCGCCATTGAAGAAAAGTAAAGGCCGAACTTCAACGCATGGAGGAGCACAACGTCATAACCAAGGTAACCGAACCAACAGAATGGTCAAGCTATATGGTAGCCGTAGTTAAAGGTGATAAAGTAGAATTTGTCTCGACCCAACGGAGCTTAACAAGGTTATTCTGCGGGAACACTACCCTATGCCTGTTCTAGAAGAGGTCGCGCAACGACTAGCTGGAGCTAAATATTTTTTCTACCTTGGACGCAACATCCGGGTTCTGGCAAATAAAACTTTCTGACAGCAGCTCCAGATTGTGCACAATGAGCACGCCCTACGGGCGCTATCGGTTATCCGCATGCCTTTTGGAATTGCTTCCGCCCCGGAAATATTTCAAGCAGCCATGCACCGCCTCTTGGAGGGCCTGTCTGAGTAGCGGTTGTAATGGACGACATATTAGTCTGGGGCACAACGAAGGAAGAACATGACAACAACTTGACCGGGGTGCTTGCACGCTGCCGTGAGCACAACCTCCGTCTGAACTCACAGAAATGTGTCTTTTTGCAGGAGCAAGTTCGCTACTTGGGACACGTTTTCACCACGCAAGGACTGAGCCTGGGACCCGATCGCGTCCAAGCCATTTTGGACATGCCAGCGCCAAGTAACAGTAAGGAATTGAAGTCTTCCTCGGAACGATGAATTACGTGCAGCGCTTCATTCCTCGAATGTCTGTACTCACCGCACCACTTAGAACATTGCTGCGCAAAGATATTGCCTGGGTCTGGACAGAAAAAGAGCAATGCAGCTTCAATGAGCTGCGCCAAGCCTTAGTAACAGCGCCAGTGCTTGCTTACTTCGATCCGAAAAAGCCAGTCACCCTCTCTGTTGACGCCAGCCACATGGGCGTTGGCGCCGTTCTGATACAAGACGGCCGCCCTATCGCTTTCTCGTCTAGATCGCTCAGCGATGCTCAAACGAGGTACGCGCAGATCGAAAAGGAAGCTCTGGCGATTGTGCATGGCTGCGAAAATTTCACGACTATATTTTCGGCCAATCTGAGGTTACGGTGGAAACCGACCATCGGTCCGTTGGTGCCAATTTTCAGTAAACCACTTCACCAGTGCCCACTTAGACTGCAACGAATGCGACTGACATTGCAGCGATACGCCATTAATCTACTGTACAAGCCAGGAAAAGAGCTGTTTTTGGCTGATGCGCTCTCTCGTTTCCCAAGCAAGGCGTTATTGACGGAAGAAACCGAGCGCTTCAATGTTAACGTCATTGCCCTTGTTCCAGCTTCTGAGCGTCCGCCTCGAGGAACTACGTGTGGCAACCGCCAAGGATCCTGCTCTGTCGACCATCCGATCCTATGCCGAGACTGACTGGCCGGAAAACAAAGAGGACGTCCCAGCATGTGCCAGGCCATTTTGGGCGTATCGAGAAGAGATGCATACACAAGATGGCCTCGTCTTTCGCAGCAACAAGGTAACCGTACCAAGCGCTAAGAGAGCTGAAATCCTTCGGCTTCTTCATCTGGCCCACTCGGGGGCGGAAAAGATGAAAATTCGGGCTAGGAGTGTCATGTTTTGGCCATCCATGTCGAGTGACATTGACCAGGTTGCAGCATCATGCAAAGTTTGCCAGGCTCACCAAAAGCAAAACACTAAGATGCCTCTACTGTCGCATGATGTCCCCAGTCTGCCATGGGAAATGGTTGGCATGGACTTATTCCATCACGGTGGTAAAGAGTTTGCCTTAATTGTAGACTTCTACTCCTTTTATTTTGAAATAAAGGAGTTTCGATACACAAAAGCCCGGCACTTGAAGGAGTGGTGCGCGAAAGTTTTCTCTGTCCACGGCTTACCAGTGAAGCTCTGTAGTGACAACGGACCCCCTTTTAGTAGCCAAGAGTTCCGTGAATTTCTGCATGACTAGGAGTCACCCACGTGACGTCAAGCCCTTATCACCCTCGCGCAAATGGCATGGCCGAAAGGGCAGTTCAAGAAGCGAAAACGCTGCTGAAGAAGTGTTCGTATAACAGCCCAGACTTCCATTTAGCTCTGCTTGAGTTGCGCAATACTCCACGTGATGCTATTCTGATGTCACCTGTGCAGAGGCTGATGGGTCGACAGACGAGAACACTGCTCCCGGTTCCCTCCTGCCACCTGAAGCCGGCACCATTGCCCAGCAGGAAGGTGCACTCCCGTCTCCAGGAGATTCGCCACAAGCAGAAGGTCTACTACAATCGAGGTGCTCGGGACCTGCGCGCCCTCTCACCGGGTCAGAGGGCCTCGTTGTACGACACGCACACACGGACGTGGTCCCCGGTCGTTGTGCTGGGATCAGCGGGAGCTCCACGCTCCGTACTGGTAAAAAACAGAAGATGGCCGAGAAATGCGACGCACACGGGAACATCTCCGGGAGGTTCCAGAGCTACCATGCCCCGACACTACCACACTCCTTCCTCAGGCTTGCCAGGCTCGGGACCCGTTCCAGAGCCGCCACTACCACGGAGAAGCACTCGGGAACGTCGCGAGCCTCGTCGGTACCCCATGCCAGAGCGACCTATATTGCCCCAAGGAAAGGAAGATGTAACCGAGTTGGCACGGCCGCGATAGCGAGCGCAAGCTGTCGCTCCTACGTAAGCCGTGACGTCACCCGCCTGGCCTACTTAACTCGTCACTATAGGCAATAAACGTTGTTCGACCCATGACATCGTCTCGTACACATTTATCAGCTGGAAAAATGAGCACGCATTAGTACGTTGTTCGAATTTCGCAGTTGTGTTTCGTTTTAACATGCCTAGATATGCCTCAGTGACATGTTCATAATTACACGAGTACTTGTCGATTTTGAATATAATTATGACTAATTATTTAAACCTAAATAACAAAAAAATTAGCAGTGGCTACTACAGTGTACTAGGAGCAATAAGCAGTAGGTTCCTTTTTTTTTTTTTAATCGTGCTGCGTGATAGCTGGGACACCCTGTATATAGGGGCACGTTAAAGAACCTCAGGTGTCAAAATTTCCGGAGCCTTCCACTACGGCGCCCCTCATAACTGTATTATGGTTTTGGTACATAAAACCCCAACACGTATTATTAAACTGTTCCAATTGTCGTTCCTTGTGAAAAACACCGCCAGGTTAGTCAAGTGGTTATGGTGTTTGACTGCTGCCGGCAGGTCACGGGATCGAATCTCGGCCGCGGCGGCCGCAGTTCGACAGAGGCGAAATTATCTATTCCCGTATACTTAGATTAAGTGCATGTTAAAGAACCCCAGGTGGTCGATATTTCCAGAGCCCTCCACTATGGCGTCCCTCTTAATGATATCGTGGTTTTGGTACGTTAAACCCCAACAGTTATTAATATTCTCTGTGAAATAACGGTGCATATGCCGTACTATGATGCGTCTTAAAGGGCCCCTCACCAGGTTTGACAATTTTGAGCTGACGAGCGCAAGGCATACATTGGGCGTTCACAATCACGTTTGCCAAAAGTGGCAACGCTGCGCGCCGCGGAAATAGATCATATTTCAAGCTGAACGCTGCTTGCCCTTCCCTCTCGCGGGCGCGCGCGCAGAGAATGAGTAGATGACGTACATGAGCGAATGGCCCTACGTAGATTGGTAGTGCTGTGACGTCGGTCCTCTACGTAGCGACTGTGCTCTGACGCCGCCAACAGTAGCACGTGACACTGCGATAATTATTTGACATGACATGTGTAGTTTGTGTAAATTGGTGCTTCAATAGATGAATACAACTAGACAGAAATAATGAGACAAGCAAAGGGAATGTGTGCGCCTTTTTTATTTTTTTCCCGTGAATTGCAGCGACATGTGGGGCTAATGTGCCTGCGTTTCAGATGCGGTCGTGCCCCAGCGGCTAGCGCATCGAGCAGACGCCAGCCCTGAAAACGAAAGTGATGTTCTGGCGCGTTTGAGCACTCGTTATAATCATTTATTCTACCGCGTCAAAGTAAACATTAATGTGGCACTGGCCCATGATACCGCCACTCTCGTTCCCGTACAAATGTCGCAACGTTCATGCCTGTACCACCGAAACAAGCAGTACACCACAGAGAACGCCGACACAAGGCCCACGGCCGCTACGTAAAAGGAAAGGTAGCGGCCGTGCAACGCTGCTCGCGTGCTCGGGCTTGCTCGGGCACGCTTGAACACGTCATGCGCACGTGACCTTGCATGCGCATGACGTGTTCAAGCGTACGTGTCAAGTGAAAAGGGCAGGGAAGAGATTTGGCTTGGGAAGGCTACACGGGGCGAGTGGCAAGGGTTTGAAACTGCCTCCTCGCGCCATGGTTTCGCGCAGCTACAAAATATTGCTTTTAGATGTGAAGCTTCTTATAGCGGAGTTCAATCCGGTGGTGGTGGTGGTGTGCGGCGTGACCACCCTTACTGCGCATGCGCAAACCCTCTCCACTTCCGCTCTCCACTCCCTCTCCCCCTTTCCCTCTCCACATCACCTCTCCCCTTCCCTTTTCCCCCTCTAATTTCTCTTTCTCATCCTCCTCTCCACCCCTCCCCACTCCTCCTCTCCTCTCCCCTTCCCCCTTCACATCGCCTCTCCCCTCCCCCTCCCCTTTTCCTTCATCCTCTCCCCTTTCCCCTCACCACTCCACCTCTGAAACGCGGGCTCTACATGCCGAAACACTGCTTCGCATCGCCTCATGGTCCCCTTTAGTGGGAGATGGTGTGATTTTTTTGTCAGTTCGTAACGAACCGATTTCAAAAATTTTGTGGCATACTGCTCTTCATTCGGCACACAACAACTTCCAGCGTCTAACTAAAATTTGCTATGTGGCCTGGTGAGGGGCGCTTCAATGGAATTGCAGTGGTTACATTGGATCGTAATGGATGAAAACCAGAGGAAACGCCATGGTGCTTTCACCTCTTTAAAATTAATCATCCACCTTCATGCCGCTCTTCGCTTTAGCAGATGGTAGGACGTGTGTGGCAAATTGGACAGGTACTGAACAAACTTGCCGTCGTAGGTAACCATCCCAAGGGACGACTACAGTTGCGTCTTGACCTTTTTAGCTAGCGCATTGAGCTGCCGCTACGTTCTCAGGGGATGCACAAACCCCATCGACATTTATGATGTGGCTCAGATAACGGAACTCGCGCTCAAAGGACGAGAACGTGTCACGCCGCATGTGGACACTACGTTCTAACAGCGTTTTAAAGGGCGGCTTCCAAAGTGCAGAAATATTCCTCCTAAGTCCTTCCTTTGAAAAGAACGTCAGCCAAATAGCAGCTGATGCCCTCGAGACATTTCAGTTTGTTGTCTGTGATTCCTAGAAATGTGCATAGGGCGAAAGACGGATCGAAACTAAGATTATTGATGGTGTACAAACGTCTCTGCACGTTCAACGTCACTAGCTTCCGGGAGGTTTCTGCAGGACGACCTATTGGTAGTTTCTACTCAGGATGATTTCAGAATTTTTTTCACTTCCTGCCAGTTCTGCTGAAAGGTCATTTACGCAAAGTAGCGACTCACTTCCATACAGCTAGGTATTGATGGTGGTTTTACATCCCCCCACAGCCGGATGCTTCCATACCTCTTCGCTACCGGTGTAATGATGGCAAGCTTCATAATTTTCACAAGGTCAGCCTACACTGCACCTTGTACAGCACATGGCCCGTTTCTGGGCTTGATGAACTTCGGCTGCGGCCTTTCACCAAGGAAAAGAACAGCCAATAAATGCTGCTTCAGTGACAACTCGCAATGAAGCCGACGACTCGCACCGTACGGACGACAGCATCTGCAGTTGTTTGCAAGACTTCGTCCTGTAGTCTTTTTTGCTGTGCATGCACACTGAATATGTATTTTGCGGTTGCCTTTCTAACACGTGTTACCGCTGTGCCAGCACACTTCGAAACGGTACTTGGGTAACCAGCATTAGAAACCGCTTCGCGACTTCGCTGCTTGCTTTACTCCTCGAACATTTGTAAATGGGAAAACAGCACGAAAGGAGACGTAGTACTAGCGAAAGAACACGAGGGACGAGCGCTGACTAACAACTGAAGGTCTTTTTTTCACTTGCACGCAATATCATCCGGACGACAAGAGCAAGGTCATCCGGACGGCAGCTGCAAGAGGCGCACCGGTTTGCAAGGCCGAACTGTTGCTCTCGAGTGACGTGCGCTTCTGATCAGAGGTAGCCTTTGAAGAAAAGTGTTCGCTGTCGAAAAGATGTGATTGTCAAACATCGAAGACTACCTGCACTGCAATACATCTCCATTGTATTTTGCACTACGATTATAAAAGCGTGAGGTATCGACACCACGTTATTTCGGCGCGACTTGCGCAACGCTGTACCGTTTCCCTCCGTTCATTTCTTCAGCCACAGGCATCTCTAGACCCTACACGATGGCGTGTTTCATAGTTTTTTTCGAAAGAACCAAGCCATCAACATGTGCGTGAGCGGTGTGCCACAAATCAAACATGAACACTGATCGTGCGTTTTAACAGTATACGGAAAGAGCGTCCCGAGTGCGTAATGCTCTTTTGCTACATAGATGTTGTTCATATTGCGTTGTGGATGTAATCAATCGCTTGAATTTAGTATTCTCGCTCTGTTTTTTAGCGATGTACGTATGTGTTCATACGGCGCGCTATTGCGAACAGCGTACAAGGGCCCGCGATAAGCGGAACGATGAGTGCGATGATCTACCGAACAAAGAGCTCAATCCACTGTATGAGATCCGTAACTTTAGCTCCATCGAGTTCGCAGCGCATGCTGACTGAAGAAAGCGAAAGAAAAAACACACAAGATCCCTTATGTATTCACCTCAGACGACTTGAAGGTTAAAGCCATCTTATTTCTCTTCTCGGTCGATGTGTTGATCGTTCCCCTCCCCCCTCTGAACACTTTCCGCACCTAACGTGGTTTCGCACTGCCTCCAGCAGCGCGGCCACCTCGGCTGGTTTTGCACTGTCTCCGTGACCGGCCCACCTTCGACCAAGCAAGGATGTCATGCGATGACGTCACAAGTTATGGCGATCTGTGAGGCCGTGACTACATCATGCGGTGGCGTCATCACGTGATGATAATCTTTTGCATCCCTGGTTTTCACGCCACCGACGCGGAACGCCAGTCAATTTTCGCGTTTTATGAGGCATCTAAGGCTTCGCCCTAATAATAGGGGAGAGATAGGGGGTCTCAAGTGAAGGGCAGACGCGGCATGCGCACTAAGTTCTTTGGAGCGCGCTTCACTGCGCAGCTTGCATATAGATGTGTGTTGGGGCCTTGGCACCAATCGAGTCTTGTGCGGCGACACTGAATTCCCGCGCACGCGCGCAGCAGAGTCTGTGGCACTGATTTTGGCTTCTCAGCTGAAGCCATCGATGGAGCCTTACACACGTTTATATACTTAAATCATCGCTTTCGTCGATCTGCAACACCGACAAGCAAGCGTTGATCAATCATGCGCTCCTGCGCGTGTGGGACGTCCGTGTATTTGAAAATGCGTACATCGAAATTTTCGTCTGCTAGTCTACCTTATATTGCAAGCAAGCGAGCATACAGTTAGCCTGTAATAACTCGATGCGAGCAACTAAACTGCAAGGGGGAAAAGAATTAGGGTGGTTGGAAGCCAAGCAGAGTGCTGAACTCGTGGACGAAACAAGTTCGCGTCGGTACGTGTTTTTTCTTCGTTCGGGTAACCATTCGATTAAAATCAGTGTTACATTGTTCCCAGCATTGTCATGACTCCCTCGTTGCCTGAACAGCGCAACGAAGCATCGGGAAGTAGGAGTGTGCGAATAGTGAAATTTGATCTCGAATCGAATTCAACTTGAATAGCGCCGAATAGTGGCTAGTAATATCGAATATCGAATGGAATATCAGGGAAACTATCGAATAGAATATAGAAGGAAATATCAAGGAGGCTACGGAGTGGTGACAGCTTTATTACGCGCTCGTTCGAGAGGGAGTTTATGTCTTTCAGCTTTTATGGGCGCGCATAATGTCGAAGAGCGGCCATTCCAGTCAGAAGTGCCACTCCTAACCTACGAACGACTAACAAAGGGGGTAAGGTAGCTAGGTTTTCTCCTCTGGTCGCACGATACGGCTTATCTGACACCAGCAATGTCGTTCTTCATTGCCACGGGTGCTCTGAGTGCCAAGATCTTCAGGCGGCCATACATAGCAGCGTTTTAACTGCGCGCCGGAACGATAGCAATTTCTGAACGAGTGGTGCGGTGCGACAGTGGCCACTGCACAGCGTGAACAAATTTTCACATGTGAAGCCACTCACCGAGGGTTTTCGCGGGACAAAGCGACGTTTTACGGCGCTTGGGGCATAGGCGACCGAAATTCGCAAGAAGACCGTGCCTTCGTTTCGGAATTGAAGTTTTCATCTTCTTCACGTTTTTATCGTGTGTTGTTTTATTTGCGGAAATGACATATTCTCCATTAAAATAAACATGCGCTCGCTTTTGAACCAGAATATCGGTGAGAGATTTAACGAAAGGCATACTGTAACGACGTCAGCGTTAGTCTTCGCCACCCTATCCTAATCATGTTGCAGCATTGGCCTTTGTCGCGTTCTAGATATTCGTCCTGTCGAATTATTGGAAACTTCGAATACTAGCAATTCGAAAGCCGAGTTTAAATATTCGATTAGATAATATCCAATTCAAATTCGAAACTTGAATATTTGCACACCCTTATTGAAAAATCAACGCTGAACGAAGACAAAAACTAGCAGCTAGCACCTCAAAGGCTGCGATATGCGACTGGTTTAGTTTTCCCGCCCTGGAAAAAAAATAGCGGATCGAGCTAACAGGCTTGTCGACAGATTACGCTGTAAACTTTAATATCCCCTAATAGCGGGAAGCCAACGGCACGTGAAATTTTAAGCCTTACACATGACACAAGGAGCAGAAGCTGTCACTTGAAAGATTACAGCTGTGCAATTCCAACACACAGATACATTAGGCACACACGAGATAACTATTTGCTTAGGATGGTTCGCTTACCCAGGCGTCACCCCTTCGTGTGATAATAATGGTGTCGTCTTTGAGACGACTGTACATGCTCGTGTCCCTTCCCGTGACCTCGCTATTTCCGAATTCTGGTGTGCACCTGTATGTGCTGCAGTGGGGTGCAATTTTGCTGTCTTCTTTAAGACTATGATTGTTGTGATGTTCCTCTAGTCGTTTGTCCGTTTGTCCAACGTATATCTTCCTCCCAGAGAGTCGAACCTCATAAACGATGTGGGCAGTGCATTCCACAAATAGTCTTGTATGTTTCCTTGTACGTGATGCTTCCTTCGGCTCTTCATGGTTGGCGCACCTACAAGTCTTCCTAGCTTTTGGAGGGTGCTTAGGAGTACTTCCACTTTAGATTTCTGAGCAAGTTTCTTCATTTTGTCGGAGATACCGTGAATATAGGGCATGACGCTTGTTCTAGAATTGCTTAATGAGCGTTCATCGTTTCTGGTCGCTCCTTGAAGATATGAGAGCAGCTTGCATGCCAGGTCATGCAGTAATTCGTCAGGATAACTAGCGCTACGCAGTCTGGTGACACGTTCATTGAAGCTCAGCTCAAATGCCCATTGTGGTGGGATGACCGGTTGAGGGCGTTCTTCGGAGCTGCGGGGAAAACAGCACGCTTGCTGGGTTTTGAGTGTCCTGACGTGAAAGGGAGGCGTCCCTTCACTGCGCGGGGTGAATAGTTCCAACAGACGTAGTCGTGAAGGAATGATATATGTGAATGACCAGAAATCAGAGTTGCCGGTGGTTAAACAACTCGATCGTTAGGTTTAAATATGAGAAATCTTCGGTGAAAATCTTTAAAATGGTTGATACCTGCTTCGCAGGGTCGGGTTCGCTTTGCTTTAACATAATAAAAAAGCCATCGGCACTACCACCAACCATTATTAGACTTCGCACACGAAGCAAATTTGCTTGTGTATTTTTGACGCCACCAGTTACTATGCCTAAGGACAGGCTTTCGAAAAAAAACGTCATCGACATACCTGAAGACTGCGGACGCTTGAGTATCGCATCTCCGTGAACAGGCGCTTGTCTAGGTTGACCAGAAGGAGGCTGCTAAGTATTGGGGACAAGATAGAACATCAGTGGGCCAATGAAATTATGGGCAGTGATACCAGTGGTGTTCTGGAAGGAAATGCTTCCCCTTGCGTCATTAACTTTCCTGAAGGCACCGCAGAGCTGCTGATTTGAAAGAGTGTAGTAGAGGTCTTTGGGGTCGATTCAGAATCCACAAAGGTGTTTCTCGACGTGGTGCTGGAGGAAGATGGACAGCACCATACTTAGGATGAAGAAGAAAGCAAGAATCAGCGGTGATGAGTGTGTTTAGCGCTCTTTTTAGGAAAAGACCGAGGGAATGTTACCAAGCGTTCTTTTCGGAGATGATGACACTTATAGGGCAGCCTTCTTTGTTTGTTTTCGCGCTGACGAAGACTTCAAGTCTGAGGTCACCATTCTTCAGCAGCGCGTAAGTCTTCGCGCCGATGAGACTCGGAATGACATGAACCTTCCTGTCTGCGGGAGCATTGTCAACAAAAACGTTAGCCTTCCGACTTTCCTCATATGAGTTCCAGTCGCTCGCGGTACTGTCGAAAGCTTCGAAGTGTCTTATATGGCTCACTATTCACTTCAAGCTTATGTCGCGCTGTCGATTTCAAGAATTTTTACCCGCCCGCAATCTTCCAGGAAGGATTACCTTCACTGAACAAATTTTTCCCTATGCTTAGATTTTCGACGTCACCAATACGTCGCCAATAATTCATGTTTTACGTCGCCAATAATTCATGTTTTGGCATCCTAGAACACCGCGGCACAGAGATCACAACATGAAACGAACGTTTATGAGGACTACAATACTACGTACTGAGAGCGTGGCACCGTGCAAACGATCTTGTTGAAGCCAGCAGGGCTATCAGGTCGGTGATAGCCGAACGATGTGTGCACGTGTATGTCTTATGCTATAACAACAAGTGTACCATGCTCGGTGATTGAAATATCATACTCGTAGCACGTCGGTGCTGGCGGTGAGGGTGACGCTGAGGGCACGAGTGTTCGTGACGCTCGGTGGCAGCATCCTCTAGACAGCCGTTCAGTGTGTGGTTCTTGGTGGCCTCGGAGGAGCGGTGCAATTCTTCGTGATGGAATGGAATAATTTGCCCTAAGACCACGACATAATTTTGAGCTCTCAGGATAAGAGTTCCTAACAACACATGATGTCATAATTACTAGTGAAAGGATCCTGAAATTTTGATCACATGGTGTTCTTTAACGTGCACCTAAGTGTAAGTACATGGGCCTCTAGCATTTCCCCTTTATGGAAATCTGGCCACCGGGGCTGGGATTCAATCCCGCGACGTCCGGGTCAGCAGTCGAGCACCATAATCACTAGTCCACCATGGCGGATAGGCACGTAAGCCTAAGAAGCTTCGGCCTATAAAGCCGAAAGCCATAGATGCCTCATCAATCGCTCAAATTGACCCCCGCCGGATAAACGCGAGCGATTGAAAAAATTATAATCACCTGATGACGCCACCATATCAAGTCAACATTACGTCACATATTTTGGTGATCTGTGAACTGAGCGCCGTCATGACGTCATTACGTGAGGACAATACATCATCACATCAGGCCGCGCCAATACATAAACTGCAAAGAAAAAGAACACGACATTCGCCTTCGAGTCGTCTTAGGAGAATGCATCATGGACCAGGTGAGATTTATCATGGCTGGTGCTCCGTGTCTCGGCACAACATTCTCTATGAAAAAGCGTGCCACCTCCGCTGCTGTACCTATCTGGATAGGTTTCGTTTCGGCGTAAGCAGTAATATCCCTTTCAGTCACGGTGTGTACAATTGTACACATCAACTTCGAAGTCGCATCACGCACCGCGCGCTTCTTCAAATGACCTGAAACTTAGTGTGCACATTCGTGCAGGCTTCCTGAGTGCACAACAAGTGCTTATTCAACTTCATTTTGCTGTATATTACTGCAGATCATCACTTTTCTAGAGACACTACCGTGTTCGACGATCGTTCGACGTGCGACGTTCCAGGACCAACGTCAAGAGTGTTTTTTTTCTTTGCTCGAAAAGCATACAACCAAAAAACAAACTGTGCATGCATTTTGGGCCTAATAGTTAATTCATTTTATGCAAGGATTGAAGCTGACTGATTGCAGAATAATTAGATATTTAATTACACGCTAATTAGCATTAATTACTGTAACTCACACAAAACAACACATTCCTTCATTTTATTTCTTGGAATGTAATACTGAGTGCCTTGAAATCATGCCATGGAAATTTGATGCATTTGCAGACAGTGCATCATAATTCGTGACTGAAAGGGATATGCTGAGTGTCTACAAAAACCCGATGGTAACTACCACTAGCGGTTGGAACCTACCCAAAAAGTCCATTGCGATCTGGTAAGCAGCGTTCGCAGCACCTGAGCAGGTCGTAGCAAACCGGCTGGTTTCAGTAGAGGTGACTTGAGGCAGATGCGAATGGGATGTTTCACGGCAGCAGCGAGTCTTGGCTAGTGCTATAGCTGCCGCACTCCGTTTAATGTTCGTGTATAGCCTAAATGCCCAGGAGTAACCTCGTCGTGACACGCTAGCAATACTTTACTGGGAAGGCCTGTAGGAACGACCAGCAAGTAAGCGCATCCGCTTGAAAAAGGTGATTTCATAATGAACATTGTCTATCAAAAAATGACAACCATATTAAAAAGACTTTAGGCGCGCTCAGTGTTTGGCCTTCCAGGAAATTATTAGGCCATGCAACTCAGGATCGTCATGTTCTAGTTGTGCAGTTGTAAGCGTGTCGAGGAGACCAAATGCTATTTTCTTCATCGGCCATCTGTCCTTTTTTCTGACTTGTGCACAGCCTTCACATAAAACCCCTGTAGTCTAAGGCTTTAACATACTAATCGTCCGGAAGGACCGTAGATAGTTGTTAACAGCAGAGGGAATGATGATCACCTATAACACTCAGAGTGCGGCCATACAAATACAGAGTGCGGCCGTACAAAAGCTTCGCGTTTAGGAGTTGAGCGCGACAGCGATTTCCTGCCACTAGTGCGTACTCCGACCACATAGTGCATACGTATTGTATGTTGTTACTCGAGAAGTTCAGATTATGCATTACTGCGATGTAATTTACAAAGTACAAAGTGGTCGCATAGCCGCAGCACGCCGAGTTTTGGTATGGGCCTTCTCTGCCTTGCGTGGCCACCCTCGTTGTCGTACGCCACTTCACACTGATGCCCCACGAAAACTTTGTGATGAGGAAGACACCGCAGTGTGGTTGACGCTTGCAGACGACACAGATTCCATCGCAATCGTGTCAAGGGCCCGGTGGCGTGAGGGAAAACCTGTGCGCGTGACATTTTTTCGAAGTATCAGTGCACCCACTACGCGTGTGTAACAGAATGAGCGCACTAAGGCGTGTGCCTTACGTGATTGGTAGCATGCTTGAAACCAGGAGCAGTTATGCGCGAGAAAATTTTTCTAACTTGCGATGCACCAATTGCGTGATCTTAAGAGAATACGCGCAGTAATGTGTGTGCCTTTTGTAATGGGTGGCTGGCTTTGAACCACGAAGTCGTTATGATATTCACATAATGTGACGGCCGATGGCAATGTACGCTTGTAACGCGCATTATTAGTGCGATATTACATCTCGTACTGTGACACCTGTATACAGGACGCGTGTGTTTGTGAGCAGTGCAGTTCCAAGCAGAGGCGTGGTGTGTTCCTTTCAGTGCAGTTCCAAGTAGAGGCGTGGCTGTGTGGTAGAAAACCTGATTTGCCACGCAGACGGCCCGGGTTCGATTCTTACTCGGACGCAACATTTGTATTATTTTTTTGATTTGCAGCTTTCTCGATTTTTCGGTCACGGACAAGATCATGATCTTTCGCTCACAACCAACGACGCCGACACCGGAATTTCCGCGAAACGGGCTCTCTAAGGGCTATCGCGGTAAATATAAGCATAGGTGCTACCCGTCTTCAATGAGCGCAGTATTGTTGTCAGCCTCGTAGAGCACGTCACAAAATTTTTATTGCGATACTCTCGAATGGTATTTGCCATCGCCGTTGTCGTCGCCGTCATGTGACGGATATATATATATTGTGAGCATTGTTTATGCCCTTCATGTTCTCATATGTACATACCCATCATCACCAACTGTGTTTGTGTTGTGGGGCTCATACTCGGGACAATAAAGAAGAGTCTTGAGAGTCCCTAAGCCTAAATTTCAATCATACAGGGTGTTAAATAGTCGGCTGCAAGATTGTCTTACACACGCGAAAACAAAAGATATAGTAGCCACAGATGCTTCAGTAATTGACGAAAAGGCAGGCGTAGGTATTTACTCCCCTTCACTTGGCTGGGCATTTTCACTAAGACTGCCGGACTTCACTCCTGTGTTTGAAGCGGAACTCTCGGCAATTATACTAGCACTGCGAAAGCTAGATCTGAACGACCATTGCGCAATAATAATAACCGATTCCCTGTCAGTAAGTACCTCTCTAACAACTTCATCAAAATCAATTGGCTTAAAAACGCTCCTTACGCTAGTTCCTCCACAGTTGAAACTTTTGAAATTATTATGGGTACCTGGCCATTGTGGATTAGAAATAAATAAAATGGCCGACACACTAGCGAGAGCGGCATTGAACGGTCCAATAATTTCGGTCCTTCCTGTAGTAGCCAGCATAACTGCGATTAGGTATAGGAAATTTTCCCTTCGAGCAGACGCCATAGAAGGGCAGACGCCCTTCGAGCAGACGCCATGGACAGAATTTAGACATTTGAAATTTCAATGGAAAATCCAGTGGTGTCAAACTAGACAATTAGAAGTATTATTTACTAGATTACGATGCCGAGTCCCCCGTTGAATCTGTATGCACACAGGGCTGGTCTGGCGATATCTCCCCTCTGTCACTTTTGTTCAGAAATTGAATCAATAGAGCAATATTTTTTATCGTGTCGCCGCTATATATTACAAAGAAAAATATTTCTTGAAGCTCATTGTGCTAAGCTAGGGATAATTTTAACAATAGACGCTATTCTCACCTTCGGTGCTTCGGATTTGGGAGTCAGCCACAGGAATGTTTTTGATGCTGTAATTGCTTTCCTTCAGGAAACAAAACGAATGTGTTTTTAAGTCTGGGCTGAATGTAGAAATAATTATTGCACTAGTTCTTTTTATGTTTGCTTGTCTGTTGTGTTAACTTAGTAGTTTTATATCTTTATATCTACAATTCTTGGCCAATCCCCCAGTGTGGGTATGAGCCATGTGTAGAGGCACACCATCATCATCATCATCATAAACGTTGCCTCACAAGTGGTGGAGAGTGCTGTCCGATCCCTGAATCCTCTCTCGTTAACAGATCCTCTCCCGCTTGACCGCGAACACATCCCTGGAGCTCCGTTCGGGACGCCGCTTACACCCCCTGCGTTTGGTGATGTCGCAAGACGAGCAGCCCAGCTCGGCAGCAACCTCAATGCTTGCCCCTGCGGCCACCCCTTCTTGGATGGTCACCAGCCCTCAGAAGGACCCACCGATGTTCGCTGGGGTTCGCGGCGAGGACGTTGAAGACTGGCGGAGGAGTATGACCGCGTGATTGCCATCAACCACTGGGATGAGCCCGCGAAACTCACCCACGTTGCATTTTACCTCACAGGCGTCGCAAAGACATGGTTCTTCAACCATGCTACAGATTTCCCGAATTGGACCTCTTTTACTATTCAACTACGCTAGATATTTGCCAACCCACCTGTGCGTTCAGATATCGCGAAGAAGAGGTTTGCTGGGCGTGTTCAACACACGGGCGAGTCATACACATCTTACATCGAAGACGTGTTCGCCGTCTGCCGCCGCGTCGACACCTCCATGGCGGAGAATGACCGTGTGCGCCACCTGCTGAAAGGTATTAGGACCGTCGCTTTCAATGCGCTTGTATTGCAGAACCCCACGACCGTAGCTGATATCGTCGCTACATGTCAGCGCCTCGACGAACTTCAGACCACACGCCTGCAACCTGACATGTCTGACCAGAGGCCAACCAACGACATCGAGCTGCGTGCATTGATCCGCTCGATTATCCGAGAGGAACTCCACGCACAAGCTCCGCCCTGCCACCTTGAGGTTCGTACGACGCTACCTGGTGCCAATCTACGCGACGTCGTGAGGGAGGAATTGGCTTCCATGACCGGCACGCAAGTTCCGAGCCCGCATCCGATGCCAACCCCGCATCCCATGCCAACCCCAACTTATGCCCAAATTGCTGCCATAACACCAGAGCCCCAGCAGACACCACTACAGGCGCCTGGAGTGCACGGCTCGCTCAACTCTCTCACACCCCGAGCGCCGGTCCAGCCTTACAACACCTGGCGCACCCCTCGGCCGATTTGTTTCTATTGCGGCATCCGTGGCCATATTTCAAGATTTTGCCTACGCCGTCAGCAAGACGAAAGACGAGGCTGCGACGATTTTGAACGGGACGACTTTTACACCAATGGATCGCAATATCGTCGCCCATACCAGAACAGCCCACGTCGATCGCAGCCTCCGCAGACCTTCGGCGCAGTTGGCAGTTCCCGATTTCCGCGTCGTCGCTCGCCTTCACCGCTGCGGAGCTCTTCTTCCCCACTTCGACCAGCTACCTTGACTCCTGATCACCGACTGGAAAACTAAATAGTGCAGCCTCGGGAGGGAAAGCTCCATATTTCGGATTGTATCGAACTCCTCCGGATCGCCCGTCAAATATATTGTTGGTGTATGTTGAAGGTATACGGGCTGAGGCATTGGTGGACACAGGTGCATCGCTTTCCGTAATTAGTGCAGACTTCTGTTCCCGCTTGGAAAAAGTGAAGACGCCATACGATGGCCCTCCCCTTCGCTGTGCTCACGGAGTTCTTATTCGGCCCTCCAGTGTTTGTACAGTGCGCGTTTCCATTGACGGCATCCTTCATCATATTCAGTTTCTTGTGCTGCCCTCGTGTACTCACGCACTCATCTTGGGATGGGACTTCCTTTCTTCAGCGTCAGCTTTCATATCTTGTCGTCAGCGAGTCATCCATATGACAGATACTGAGTTTCCATCCGATGTCGCTCCTCACAGCTTCCGTTTAGTCACAGCCTCTGACTGTTGTATTTCGCCGGGAGATGAGAATATTATTACACTGGCTTCTGACACCGTCGTTAATGGTGACGTGTTCATTGCTCCGTCTGGTCGCTGCATACCCACGGGGCTTACCATCGCGCCTGGCCTTGTGCGCTTTAACGGTGGTAGAGCTTTGGTCGCCGCACTTAATCCAACTTCTTCGCCAGTGATGTTGCCCCAGGGCACTGCAGTGAGTTGTTTCGCCGACACCGAGCCTTTTTCTCTGGTTTCCCTTCGCGCAGAATCGCCACCTTTGTCTGCCTCAACTGATCATAAGGCTGCAACCGCTGCTTTAAATGCGACCATAAATCCCCATCTCACTGCTGAGCAAAAGAGAGACCTTTTAGACCTTCTTCAAAAGCATAGCGTTTCGTTTGACGTACACTCCAAGGTTCTGGGCCGCACTTCCGTCGAAGTGCATCGCATCAAGACCGATGGCAGCTCCATTGTGCGCCGCCGCCCATATCGCGTGACTTCGGTGGAACGCAAAATCATCGAGGACAACGTCAACGACATGCTGAAACGCGACATCATCTGACCTTCATCCAGCTCTTGGTCATCTCCTGTGGTGTTGGTCCGGAAAAAGGACGGCTCTGTACGATTTTGTGTCGATTACAGAGCCCTTAACAATATCACCAGAAAAGACGTATATCCGTTGCCAAGAATCGACGATGCCCTCGACTCCCTTCAAGGCGCCGAGTATTTCTCCAGTCTCGACCTCCGCCCCGGGTATTATGCACGAAGCGGACAAGGACAAAACAGCTTTTGCTGCTCCGGATGGCCTTTATGAGTTCAACGTAATGCCCTTCGGATTATGCAACGCTCCTGCAACATTCGAGCGCATGATAGACACTCTTTTACGTGGCCTCAAGTGGAAAACCTGTTTATGTTATCTAGACGATATCGTTATTTTTTCTTCCACTTTTTCGCAGCACCTTGATCGTTTGGACGAAGTTTTACCATGCATTTCGAGTGCTGGACTTCAGCTCAATACAAAGAAATGCCACTTCGCCAGCAAAAGTATCAAAGTGCTGAGACACCTTGTCAGTAAAGATGGCGTTCGACCAGACCCGGACAAGATTGCTGCCGTGATTCGTTTCCCTCGCCCCGAAAATCAAAAACAGTTGCGAAGTTTTCTTGGCCTGGCTTCTTACTTCCACCGCTTCATCAGTCATTTTGCTGCCATTGCGTCACCATTACACAAGCTTCTCACGTCGGGAACGGCCTTTGCTTGGACTGATGACTGCTAATGTGCTTTCCAAGCTCTTAAACGTGCGTTAACATCAGATCCCGTCCTCCGTCACTTCGACGAGTGTGCCTCCACTTTTCTGCACACAGATGCAAGCAGCCATGGGATCGGTGTTGTCCTCCTACAGCGCGACGACACTTCACGAGAGAGAGTTGTTGCATATGCCAGTCGCGCCCTAACACCTGCGGAGCAGAACTACTCAATAACAGAGCAGGAATGTGTTGCTGTAGTTTGGGCCATACAAAAATTTCGACCGTATCTTTATGGACACCACTTCACTGTGATTACCGACCATCACGCTCTATGCTCGTTGTCCTCACTTAAAAATTTGTCTGGACGCCTCGGTCGCTGGATACTTCGTTCGCAAGAATACACTTTTGACGTTGTGTACAAGTCTGGCAAACAGCATCAAGATGCCGACGCTCTCTCTCGCTGCCCTCTGCCACTTTCTTCTCCGACCACGCACCCTCGTTGCTCATCAGGTGATCCTGAGCCTTCATCTTCACTGCCGTTATCGCCCTTGGCAGTTCCTGAGTCGTTATCTTCCATCCGCTGCACTCAGTTCGCCTCGTATCAACGTGATGACCCCTATTGTAACCACATCATCGGATACCCCAGTGGAACGTCTTCACCTCCTAAAGCCAGACTACGTCGTCAGCTAAGGCAATTCGAGCTGGAAAACAATGTGCTGCATCGCTAAACTTACAATAGCGATGGGCATTAGATGGGTGCCAGTACTTCCCCGTTCGCTGCGAACACAAGTTCTCGAAGCACTGCACGACGACCCGTCCGCTGGCCACTTGGGGTTTCACAAGACGTACAACCGCGTTAGGAGCCGCTTCTTCTGGCCTGGCCTTTCTACCTTTGTGGCCAAGTATGTCGCTTCTTGCGCACTTTGTCAACGCCGGAAACGACCAACTTCACCTCCTGCTGGCCTGTTACAGCCCATCCTATGTCCCGAAACACCCTTTGCCGTAGTCGGAATAGACCTGGTCGGGCCACTTTCCATAACGCCAGCAGGTCATCGGTGGATTGTGACAGCGGTCGATCACCTCACACGGTATGCGGAGACCGCCCCTCTACGCACTAGTTCTGCGTCCGACGTGGCCGCCTTCTTTTTGGAACCCATAGTTTTGCGCCATGGTGCACCTCACGTGCTGTTGAGTGACCGCGGCAAGACCTTTTTGTCGACAATTCTTGAAGGTGTGGCACAGTTCATAAGAGGACATCAGCCTACCACCCTCAAAAAAATGGCCTAACGGTGCGATTCCATCGTACGCTAACCGACATGATATCAATGTACATCGGACCACACCACGATAACTGGGACACAATCTTACCGTTCGTGACGTTCGCACACAACACCGCTGTCCAACGAACTACCGGATATTCACCTTTCTACCTGCTCTACGGTCGTGCGCCGACATTCGCCATCGACGCCTCTTTCTTCAGTGCAACAGCAAAAATCTCAACAACAACACCAGAACACTTCGTCTCTAGGCTTGAGGAATGTCGGCAGCGTGCTCACCTCAACACAGAGGCCGGTCAGCAAGACTGTAAGCAGCGTTATGACAGCTTTCATCGCGACGTCACCTTCCATCCTGGCGATGAAGTACTACTTTGGACGCCTGTTCGTACTCCTGGATTGCGTGAGAAGTTTCAATCACACTTCCTTGGACCTTACGATGTTCGTGAACATCCCCAGTGAACTATCGTCACCCCCGTCGATGTCTCTTCGGACCATCGTTACCGTGCTTCTGAGATAGTGCATGTATCGCGTCTCAAGCCATTCGTTCGGCGTACCTTTCCCGTCTAACTCACGGCCGGGCCGGCCGCTCGCGCGCGCGGGGAGATTAGTGTGAGCATTGTTTATGCCCTTCATGTTCTCATATGTACATACTCATCATCACCAACTGTGTTTGTGTTGTGGGGCTCATACTCGGGACAATAAAGAAGTCTTGACAGTCCTAAACGTTGCCTCACAATATATATATATATATATATATATATATATATATATATATATATATATATATATATATATATATATATATATATATATATATATATAAATCTATAAATGAAAGCCACAAAGAAAAAGAAACCCGAAGCAAAAAATTTCCCGAGCGCGCCATCGAGATTCGCACCTGCGACCCTAGCTCCGCAGTGCGCCGCTTTGAACAACTCGGCCACGCGCCACCGACTGTTTCGCATAACGACAGCGAGGTATTTATATACACCATTTAACGATAACGGCACGCAGAGCTCGGAGTTGGTTCTGTGTGTGTAGTACCACCGCGAGAGTTCCCGAAGATCGCGCTTTGAAGCAACGCTCCTACATTTTCCTTAAGTTTGAAGGCTGCCCTTGAGGCGCGCACTCAAATGTGGCCCATTTCTGTACCCACTGACGACGTGGTACGCCGAGTAAACAATGCGTCGAACGCCAGCGCGCGGAAGGAGGCGCGGATGGGTCACTCCACGCGCCGCCCGACGCAGTTTTAAAGGAAAAATCCCCACCATATCCACGAAATAAATGATGTTAGAGGAGCTTGCTCGGTGACAATTGGGTAAACCGTAAATTCTCCGTAAAATTCCTCTTCTGTCATACAAAGACGTGACACGTTGTTATAGCAGCGATTGTGGTCAGGTTGTCAGCGAACCACAAGCGGTCGCAGACTTTGCAGCTATGGCCGAACGTATGGTCGAAGAAATCGCGCTTGAAGCGCGCGTCGGTGCCACCGACTTGATGTAGCGACCGCTTTCGGGGCTTGGCCGCTGCATTCCTCGCCCCTACCTCTTCTATGTTCTCTTGCCGCCGCTTCCGCGCTGCTTCGGCTTCGCGGGCTTGTTTCTCGGGGTCCGCGCGACGCTGACGTCTCTCTGGTGGCTCGCGAGCTCTCACCGCAGGGTTTTGCGCTGCAGCTGCCTTGCGAGCACTCCGCCGTATTAGTATCGAAGCGCACTGACCGACGACTGTCGAAAGTGAGAGGAAGCGCGCAGTTGTGGCCCTCTAGCGGTCTCCTATCGAACTAGAGCACGCGTTGGAGTGGAGCGAGCACTGAATGCTATAGACCATTTCGCTGTTTACAAACAAAGCTGCTGGACGATTTCCGGTTTTGTGCGCCGGAGTAGCCGAGTAGCGTTGGCGAGGAACAAAAGCCTTAGCGAATAACCGGCACATTTTCAACACTTTTCTCCCTGTGTCTGGCCAAATATTTTATATGAATATTTTTGAAAGCTGCACACACAATATTATAAGAGTTAGTCCTTCACTTTAAGCGCCTTCTTTTTACCTGAAAGCGGGAAAGAGTCTTTCCTTACTCTGGCACAACTTCGAAAGCACGCTTTCTGCTTCGGCGTTAGAGAGTGATAATTGAAGTGACCGGAAGTTTCTTGGGTGCAATACCTGCTGCTGCTATCGCAATCTTGAAACCGACCGAAAAGGCGAATAGTTGGGTATGCCATATGTGGCTTTGCCTGCGTTAATATCATTATCAAGGCCCTCGAAGAACCAGAGGAAGAAGACTTCTCTTTCGCGCGAGCGTGCACTGAGCCAAGCTAACGGGAGCAATGAGAACTACACTCTAAGAAAAAAAGGACTAAAAGGGGTAGGGAGGTTAGTCCTTTTGGGGATCAACTGATCTGCCACAACCAATAGTCCTTTTGGGGATGAACTGCAAGGGGATAAACAGTTAGTCTTTGAAGGATTAACTGCCAGAGGACTAACGGTTGCTCCTGTAAGGACTAACAGTTGATTTTCGGAATGGTCCCTGAAGGTCCAAATATTACTCCTGTAAGGACTAACGGTTGGTTTTCGGAAATGGTCCCTGAGGGAGCAAATGTTACTCCTGTAAGGACTAATGGTTGATCCTCAGAAATTATCCTTGGAAGAGCAAATCACGCTTTGCAATTGTAAAAAATGGTGGCGAAGTTCCTGCGCTCTTAGGAACGGACATTTCATGGAAACATGCCACTTAAATAGTGCTTTGGAAGCGGTACCCAACTTATATGTAATAACTGCTATTGATGCATTTTTTAGGCGCTTGCAAACCATAATGCTGATCATTCGAATTTACTTTGCCGAACTTGAATGAAATTGTGTATACCGGCTTCAAGACTTGCCCTCGCGAGAATATTTAGTTACGTGCCCTGATATTTCATTCCTTTAAAACACTTTCAATCCTATGAACAAGGTAAAAACTTGGTGAGAAGTGGCAAATTAGGACACGGGAACACAAGTCACATGAATGACACCACACACACACGCAAGCACACGGTTTTGATTTCTCGATTGTGTAAGATGCAGATCACCTACGGTGCTCTATGAAGTGTTCAAGGCAAAAAGGAAAGCACGATTCTTTTAACATCAATCTTTATTTTTACGAAACACCAAGAGAGACAAATGCCATCAATTAATTGTCGTTGGGCCTGTTTCCGAATAACTAGGGCAAGTCTTACCTGGAAGAAATACAAAAAAGAAAATTGTTATAAAATAAAGTAGCTAGAATAGAACGGCTTAATCACGTGAGCCCCAATAATTGCGCAGTCGCATGCGCAAAAAACATGCGACGCACAATGCTTTTTTAGTCTTCATATTCTTTATAATACAATGTACCAAGGCAATGAAAATGATAAACTTACCTTGAAAATTAGCAGAGGCACGTTGTTTGCAAAGCCTGTAAATCCAGAAACTGTTGATCACACCTCGATGTGACGGCGTCCATCTCTGAAGCTTTGCGGAAAGGAAGCTGCGGTGGAGTCTTGCATGTAAGCTGAGGTAGCTGAGGTGTCCATTTTTGCGCAGGAAAGTGACAGGGCTGGGCCCAATAAACAGCCGGTACACAGAAATAAACGCGCATGCGCGTCCACAATTGCAGCACATGTAGCGAGGTATGTTCTTCACAGCTGCGTTGATGGTCTGTGTAAATAGCGGCGCTCGCTGACCCCGAAACACGAGCAAGAGAGATCACAAGTGACGAACACGACCCGCACTCGACACTCCGGTGAGCGATACTGAAGAAGAAAGTGCTGCGCGGAAAGATACCCAATATGAGCGCTGAAACGTCTGTCAGATTTACACGATTGTCACCGCCAGTGAATATTGGGAAGCTTATTGGTGAACTAAGTTTCAAGTCCTCATAACTTATGACACAATATTAACACCCTGCAAATTAATCTTTTCTCGCGTTATTTTCTTGATCGCAGAAGTAAGCGGGCCGACGTGCCGACAGCTTCTTGTCATCTGTGCAGTGAATATTTGCAACATGCGTTCGCCGAATTCCTCACCCCTCAGGTCCCCGCTGCCTGCAAGCAGCACCGCGACAGAGTAGAAAGGAGAGCTTCGGAACAATAGAGCGCACCTGGCCGAGAGCTAAGCTCATGACCTTTGAAAGAGGCATTCGTGGGATGCACGATCCCTACTTCGCTTACGCTGCTGAGCGTTGCTCCAAACAAGGGCCACAGAAAAAACGTCTTCCCTTCAACCTCTACCCGCGGGAGTAAAATAACCGTTCGTCCTCCCATTAGTCTTTTCCGAGGTATCTTTAGTCCCCCGAATTTGCACACGACACGCACTTCGCGACAGTTGGTCCTCTCGCGGAGTAGCGACACGATTTGAGGACTAAAGCTGACGTTAGTCCCCCTTGAGCCGGTTTTTTTTCTTAGAGTGTAGCGGCTTCTACGGCGATGGACAAGCCCCAAGCATAAGGAGCAGGCTCCTCAAAAAAGTCTAAGAGCGTTGGGTTGTAGCGCGCTGCTCAAACACGAAGTAACAACTGTAACAGTTCTTAGTTCCTGCTCGTCCTGTGTGTACCTGTGCATTCTTTTCGACTGTCCTCCATTGTGTTTGAGCAGCGCGCTGCAAGTGTCGAGCTGTGATCGTTGTTAGTTCGCGGTCGTTCTGCATGTGTTCTTTTCGTCAGTCCATTGCGTTCGAGCGGAGTATTGCAAGTATCTAGCTGTTTGCCGTTCTTTGTGTGACATTCTAATTTGTTGTTATCGCATTCATTTGCTTCGCGTTGTGGCGAAACTGTGACTTGTTTCCAATACGCAAAGCTCGGCAATTAACAAAGATTTCCTAATGAACTGTTTAAATAGTAACTCGACAGAATAATATTCAATACAGAAGCTGTAGCGCTTGTTCATAAACATCGAATTTTTTCACTTATGATAAGGTACTTTCGCTGCTCAATTGTTTTCCGTCCTTTTTAAAGCACGCGAAATTTAAAAATTACCACGTGGCTGCCACCTAACGCGCGGCTCTTTTAGTGCCCTCAAATGTAAGTTCATAGACATACACTCACAGCGGCAAGAGAGTGCTAGCAACTCTCTTTGCGAGAGTAAACGCTTGCCGTTCTTTGTGTGACATTCTAATTTGTTGTTATCGCATTCATTTGCTTCGCGTTGTGGCGAAACTGTGACTTGTTTCCAATACGCAAAGCTCGGCAATTAACAAAGATTTCCTAATGAACTGTTTAAATAGTAACTCGACAGAATAATCTTCAATACAAAAGCTGTAGCGCTTGTTCATAAACATCGAATTTTTTCACTTATGATAAGGTACTTTCGCTGCTCAATTGTTTTCCGTCCTTTTTAAAGCACGCGAAATTTAAAAATTACCACGTGGCTGCCACCTAACGCGCGGCTCTTTTAGTGCCCTCAAATGTAAGTTCATAGACATACACTCACAGCGGCAAGAGAGTGCTAGCAACTCTCTTTGCGAGAGTAAACGCTTGTCCCATATTTCACTCCCTTTTCAGGAGTGCTGGGAACTCTCTGCTGCACAGAGTAGGCATGCTCTCTCGACAGAGTTCTGGTACTCTGGCTGAACCAGAGTGAACAAGCTCCCTCGCCAGAGTAAAGTCACGCTTTTGAAATGGAGTACATAGACTCTCTGCTGGAATTGCGCTACTCCCTCGCAGAGTTTTACAGTGCTGGTTGGGCTAGAGTGCATGAACTCCCCCCAAGAGTAGAATCACTCTTGCTGCTAGGACTAAGGTTTAAAAAAAAGGGAAAAAGAAATCCTTCGTACGTTTTCTACAATATAACAGTGAACCTGGCTGAAATGCCTCAAGCTTACTTCACACATACACAGAACTCACATCCGCACACTCATTCATACACAACACAGCAACACTGAACATATGCACTACTGGCGCTGCACACAACCATACACCCGGTAACCGGTATATATATCCATGATGTCTGGCCCCCCTTCTAGTGCCAGTGGTAACAGCTCTGCTGTGCGTATTTACACAGCAAATATACATGGAACACGTGTAAATATCGAATGATCTATTGTGATACTGTTGGCACATCGATCTTTTGCTATAAAACAGCATAATATTCAACACTGTTTTCATTCGCAAATTCCAAATATCAGCTGGGAGTCTATGATATCGGCTCAATGCCGTACAGCCGCTCATGCCCAAATCTGAGAGTTGTAGTCACGCGCTTACAAATACACTTGCGGCGATCTTTTACCAGGGCTGGCTGATGAATACTTTACGACGTTACGATCTGGCGTCCGCTCGGACATGCGGTGCCGCGGCAGGCGCGGCACGTACATACGCCAGAAAATCAACGACGGTCAACATCACCACAATGCAAGCGCATCTCTGGCGATTCTCGCACTTTCGCTCAACCTCGGTTGCATTTTAATGCATTCAAAGCTTTCGACGATAAAATGCGCATTCTTCAGCCTTCGTCAGCCACTTGCGCCGAGATCGGTTGCACTCAATATGACCCGTACGACTCCCAGCGAAGGTAGGCCTAGCGCACCTGCCGAGTCCGTGTGTACATGCTGTCGGCGCTTCTGGGTTTAAGGATACGCAATTCCGACGTGTAAAAATGAGTGTACAGTAGAGCTTTAGTATCGGTTAACCTGAATGAACCATTCTTTCTTGCGTATGGTGTTCGTACAAGAAGCGATGGGCATCGTTACCACGCCGCTTTCAGCAAACGCACCCCGGCAGCCACCGAAAGCCGCCGGGCGCACTCGCCGGCACTTCGCAGACACAGACTTGTCAATTAGTACGCCTTGTTGAACTAACATGATGGCATACTTTCTTGCACGTTCAATTTGGTGTTTGGCGAACGGTTATGTATGTAGTTGCACCTATCGATTCAGATGCAAATCAGTACATTGACACGGGCGCTGTGCGGGTGTATCGTCGATAGCGCGAGAAAATACAGGTTATTGAATGTCATTCGTGGTCGTCAGCTGTTTTGTGTGTTATGAAGACGCCAATTTTATTTGAAAAGGAAGATCGCGTCTATCTTCAGTATGCGACCCGTAAAGATGAAGTCGAGCGGTGAACTCTGTCTTGACTAGTCTTTTTACGGCAGGAGTGCTGCGTTGGGGCGTGGCGTAGTGGTAGAGACCTCGGCTTGAGAATCTTATGGTGGCAGGTTCGATTCCTCCTGCCGGACGTTTTTTTTTTTTTTTTTTTCTCACGACTCTTCTTTTATTGCAATAATGCTTTAGTGTCTACCTTATTCCAGTGGCAATTAGTTTGTGTCGTAAACTAAGTTGGCGATGCGTTAGAATTTGCCGATGTTCGAGGCTTCGAAACATGCCTCTGTTGGCGTTTCAGAAACCAAAGGTTTACGATCACAAACACTTTCTTTTGTTATTACTGAAAGCTATCCTATTAACTTGCACAATAAAGTGACATATGTGGCGTCTACGCTCGGAGGAATATGGTTAAGAGACAGTTATATATCGCTGTGTGGCGTCGGCCAGAAGCTAGCGCTAGTTTGTACTCCGTCTGCTTAGGAGGGAGTTCCCGACCCTGTTCACGCTACGTCGGGGAGGGAGTTCCGTGGATTAGGAACTCTATCTGAGTAGCAGAGAGTTCGCGGTCTCTTTTACTCTGCCTTCAAGGAAAGAGCAAGTTCCGCGGCTAACTCTCCACTACTCCCCCACGGCGTTAAAGAACTCTGGCGAGAGTAACACAGTCGTTCTACCCTCGCAGTACTCCCTCTACATCTGTGAGTGTACGAAAGGCTGCTGCGTGCACGAAGGTCGATTGAGCAGGCTATGTCGGTTACTGCGATGGACGCTAAGTGATGGTAGATGCAACCCGTCAAAAAAAAAAAAGATCTGCGAAAGGGCGTCTCCTTCAGATGTGCTCCTTCATTGGTACGAAAAGAAAAGAACAAATGCCTACGCTGCATCAAATGCTGCCTACGCTCTCATGTGGCATTTGCTCCATGGCTGCTGCTTTCTTGCTGAAAGAATGTTTTGTTGCTGTTATTGAAACGGTATGCTCCATTTGTCACTTAACGTCCATCGCAGTCACCGCCAGCCTGTTCAATCGATGTCCGTGCGCGAAGCAGCCTTTATAATTTGTTCAACTTATGTTTCAGGACATTAAGAGCGTCGCGCATTAGGCGGCAGTCACGTGTTTTTTTTTTAATTCGCTCGCTTTAATAAAAGGCCGGAAGAAATTAAGCCAGGGAGTAATCTTACCATAGAATGAAAATTTTGATGCTAATGAACAAGCGCTACCACTTTTGTATTGAAAATTTTTCTCTAGAGGGAATATTTAAAAACCTCGTTAAGCAGTATTTGATAATTACCGAGCGTTGCTGATAGGAAAAAATATTGTGACCTACTCTGTATGGCTCAGGACCATAGTGCGCTAATTGGAGACGCGTAGTGCCTATGTTTAACCTTCTAGTACTTCGTGCTTTTTATCGGAAACACTGTATAAAGTATGCTTGAAACCCCCACCCCCCGAAAAAAATTCTGGCTACTGCCCTCGTGCCGAGCAAACGTTGTAACCAATTTAAATCGGTTTGCTGGGATAGTCTTAATACTTAACTCGGATATATTTCCTGCGCTTAAGCGTGAAATAGAAAGAAAGAGATGGTTGATCCCTCCGTCATAGGAATCGGAATAACACGAAAGTAGTGCGTGCCCGAAGTAACTGAATGTTTGCTGTACATTGATATCAGAGAGAGTTCGCACAATGTATATTGATGTCTGGCAGCTATAGCACCGTTTAACGCTGATGCAGCCGCTTTGATGATTGGTGGTACATCTCCGTCGCGTTGACTAACGTCCATGTTAAATGATTAGACAAACCCGTCGTGGTAGCCGTAGTTAACGGTGAAAGCGTAATCAGAGAACGAGGTGTGATAGCCAGAAGACCCTCGCATATTGGACGCAGAACTTGGTCGCCATGCCGCGGCATGTTAAAATGTGATTGAACGGATTTTAGGCGGACTAGAGGGGTACATTTTATTGCGTCAAATGTAAGGCCAAGCCCTGAAGAGTTTACAAAATGTACTGGGAAGCGCATGTTCACCCTGTAAAAGTAATTACAGTATGCTTCTAAAAGCTCCTTTCGGTTCCCATTGTACCCTGACGTCACAACACGGTATGAGCTTCCCGCCATGCACTCGTGCAAGATATTGTGACGTTCCCACGGCCGCTCCTAACCTCGGCTCCGTCGGTGACGCACAAGCGGCCATTTTGAATGTTTTGGTGATGCACAAGTGGCCATCTCGGAAGTTCTTTTTTCCCCTGACATCATCAGAACTAGCCAGCCTGTTGCGTGAAGTCACCAGATTTAGTTCTGTAGCCTGACGGCAAGCCAGTGTCGATCTCGGTAGGTGCGCCATGGGAATATTAACTTTAACCCTTTTACACGCAAGGTACACAATTGTGTACACCGCTTGTTTTTGCCATTTGTAACGACTAGCGGCTAAGAGAGAGCAAGATACATTAAGTTTTGAATGAAATGAACCTCCTTCAAAATAAATTTGTCTTCATTTAACTTCATTTTGCAGAGTACATTTGTATTATGATCAATTTGCTGAGGCACTACACTGTTCGACGAGTCGTTCGACCAGCCCTTTCCCGCGAGCCACGTCAAAAGTATTATTTTTATTTGCTTCAAATGGACATACCCGAAAACGAATTTGCTCTGTGTTTCTGGAGTAAGATTTCATTCTATTATTGCAAAAACGAAGCATGAATAAGTTCACAATAACTAGATATTTATTTCTAACTGAATTAGAATTAATTACTACAGCACACATAAATTAACGCATTATGTCATTTTTGTTGCAATAGAATATCGAGTGCCTTGAAATAACGTTGTATCGATATGAAGCATTTACAGACAGTTCTTCATAGGTGTCGTCTGAGGGGGTTAATATCAAAATAAGATGTCCTATCAGCATTTGCTGAGCTTCACGCTTGCTCAGAGCCGTCTCTTTCCACAAGAGATATGTAATGCAGAACAAACACGCCTTCGAAAAATAGTGTCAGTGCCCGTTTAAGTATCTGCGATACAGATACAAGATACTACCACTACAATAGTATCCAATACTATACTTGCTATGTATCTTATCTTCGATAGATTCGATGGAGGCGAAAATGTTTGAGACCCGTGTGCATAGATTTAGGTGCACGTGAAGAACCCCAGGTGGTCGAAATTTCTGGAACCCTCCACTACGGCGTCTCTCGTAATAATATCATGGTTTTGGGACGTTAAACCCCAACAATTATTATATTTTTTGATAGATTAGAATGAAGCAAGGGGATTTTGAGGGAACGTTAGAGGGATCGCAGAGAATGAAGCCAGGAAGCTATAGCGGACATTTTTATACTGTTTTTAGTGTATTGCAGTAATTATGATATTGATGTCAGGAAAGTAAAGTGGCCAAAAAGACAACTTACCACCGGCAGGGACAGATCCTGCAAACTACGGATTACGCACCCGATGCTTTTACCAATTGAGCTACGGCGGCCTCGTCCCTTCATCTACTTTATCGGGTATTGATGTGCATGCAAACATGGGAGTGTCAGTCAGCGCCGCTTGTAGGTATGACGGCGAGCGTGGAACACTCCTTCTTTTGCCCAATGGCGTCACGTAGCATGCATGTGAACTTTTAACGAGTGGATAGCTGGCCAATAAGCCTTCGCAAGTCTGCCGGAACGAGACCCTCGCTATGAATGAATAAAGGAAGGGAATTTTCTTTCCTTCCTTTCCTTTATATAACATTAGAAGATATCTAAAATGCCTGCGACTCCTTCAAATAATAGTACAAGGTAATCAGGCTATCCTAACGAGTCTCACAGATGCCCCAAGGTTCACAATTTACAAAATTCTTGATAGTAATAGTACATCCGGCTACTTCTTGATCTGTATGGCAAACCGGCAATGAGGTCGGCTCGTGCTTTGGCGACATATCTCAGGTAGATATTTCACAGGAAAAAATAATGTTTTAAGAAGACGCTAATGTCACATTTAAGGGTTTGTGTCTAGGAAGCCAGTCAACTTATATGCGACCTAAACATAGAGGATATCATCAGAAATAGCGACAAGAAGGGACAGCCTATAACAAAAAGTGCCCTCTATAATACGTCGCCCATTCAGTCCGCAGCAGAATATGCGCATTGAGCTGATGCTTTCAGTGAATTACTTTTCACTCTCGGTATCCATACGCGAGGAAGGTGTTGAATATGACAATTATGACGAATATGAAGAATATCCAACGCTAGCCTCAACACCTACAAAAAAAGAACGAAGAAACCACCGCAGAAAGGTATAGTTGGCGTGGTGCATTCTATGAAGAGCTAAGAAAGGTATTATCTTGGACATTCTGTTTCGAATGTCGTATTGTTACGGTTATCGAAGGTGTCTACTATTCAATAGCGCGAACGTAAATAAAAAGTGTTTATACTCTTGCAAGCCTTGGAGGTCCTATGCAAATACCAGACGTATTTCGTGCCCATAGCCAGAAACCTTAGGGAGTCCTATAATTTCGAACGATTTTTTCACGAATTAGGAGTGCATAAACAAATTAATAAATGCTCTTTCCACTTTGAATGAAGGAAAGAAGATTACTTTAACGGCTCGTTTACCTTTGTCATCCCCCCGTCCCATAAAGTGGACGGGGGGATGACCACCGCCGTAGCTCAGTGGTAGAGCATCGGACGCGTTATTCGAAGGTCGCAGGTTTGGTCCCCGCCGGCGGCACGGTATATTTTCGTCCACTTTACTTTCTTCGCATTTATATCCTAATTGCTACAAATAACACCCCCTGTACTTTCCTTGGCATTATTGTATGTTACTTCTCATTAAGACTGTGTCTAACAAAGAAACACGAGCCCTTAGAGTAATCCTCTCTCCTTTTTTCCACTATACTGACTCCAATGTTGGGTACCAATCACAGAGAAAACGCTCAAAATATTTCTCTTGGTACGAATTTCCCCAGCCAGAAATTGACACTGCTCTTCTATTGCGACACATGGTAAGTAGCAAGTATACTTCCCGCTTCGTATTTGTCACGATTAGGCACTTTGGACCTGCCCGGCATCAAGCCGGTTGTAAAAATGGAAGGGAATTCCATACAAGAGAAACTTACATCTCAAGAATAGCAACCAACAGACGAAGGGAGGCGGCAGGCACTTGTGTCGTATCGTCCTCCGTTCGGTACTTTTTTTCGCGTTGTTCTTCTTGTGCAATGTAATGCAATCTCGCCCAAAACTTTCACGTTAATCATTTGAATTCAACTTGAAATTGGTGATAATCGGTAACTCCGATTTACAGAATCAGAACAAGCAGAACTCTATTAAAACGATAGAAGGGCTGTTAAATGAAATTTGCCACAACGCAATACTTTTTAAATGTTTTTTTTTAAGTACGGTCGAGGCAAATGTTTTGGTGACACCATCGCCCACTGCAAGCTGACGCGCGCCTTGCAGGACCTCAATAAGGTTTTGCAACCAACCAACCAACCATGATTAAAATAACGCCGGTGAGTCCTAATCATATCAAGCATTTTAAGGTCAAGTCGTAGTTCTTCTACGGCCTGCAGAATAACGTCTAAGCAACTTGTGCATGGGCGACATCCTTTTTCTTTACATTGTGCCTGATATTCATTCTTGCTAGGTATAGCTTGTAGCTCACATGCCAAGACTATAGGTACGGAAACATCTAGTTCCATTGCGTTTGATTCAATAGAACAGCGAGGATCGACCCATCTTACGAGCGAGAGATATGTTCAATCGGGGCCCATGATGCCCTCAGAACCATACGCCGGCACTGCATCACAAAAATATACTGATTCCTTCTTAAACGTAAACATTCGGCAGAAGTCTGCCTGGTTGGGTAATAGACTAAAGACGAAAAAGAGAAATTTCCAACCAGAAGGTTGGGCATGCTACCGACCTCGCGTCGTGGAACGCGAAGAGGGACGCTACGCGCGTCGTATCTTCCATCTAGCCTGGCCGTTAATTCTCACAGGGCGAGCGGGGAACGTGGTCGACAGGCGGGCGAGAGGGGGGCAGCGTGGGAGTGGAGAGAGAAGCGGAGGGGACGCGCATGCGCTCGAGGTCATTGCGGCGTTGCGCAGGAGAGAATTTCGGCATGTCTAGCCCGCGTTTCAGAGGAAAAGTGGAGAGGGGAAGAAGAGAGAGGGAGAGGAGAGGGTGAATGGAGAGGAGGTGTGTGGAGAGGGTATGCGCATGCGCAGTAAGGGTGGTCAAGCCGCACACCACCACGACCACCACCACCGGATTGAGCTCCGCCTTAAGATACTTCGCATCTAATATTCACTATTAGGGCGCGGTCGGGAGCGCTGGCACGTGCTATCTCGGCAGACAACAGCGAAAATCTCGTATACCCTTCTACGCGCTGTGATCCCATCGCTTTGTGCTGTGACCACTGATACCACAAAATGCATGAAAATCGCTTCTCTCCACGGCGCGGTCGTATTCCAATCCACCAGTGTTTTAGGGTTACGCGAGATCGGATCAAAATTGTTAGCTGCTAGCCACAGTTCATATAACATTACGACATGTTGCTATCGCATTCACAGCATCGCTTTTTTGTCAAAACAGATTTTCTTGGCAATTCGAGGGCCAAATCTCTCTCCTCACACACTCTCGAATCTACCTCCCCCCTCCCCATGCGCCACGCCGCCGCCGATCCGATAAACCCCGCTCGTTCACGCGCCGCCGCCGGCGATTTTGGGACCGACGCACAGGTCTAGTAGAGACGGTAACGAGACTATACGTCGTTTGCTACCCTACGCAAGGGGAGGGGAATGTGGGAATAACAGAGAGAGAGAAAGAGAAAAGCAGAGACACATTTCACATCACACAGTGCCGAGTTTCACAGGCGGTAACTAGAAAATGTTGCTTTCAAGTACTTCAGGAGGGCTCGTGTGGCTTTCTGGGCTGATGTGCTGCGCGACCAGGCTCCCAAAATTTTTCCTTCGTTAAAGGGCCGATCATCGAGTCTACTCAAGGCACACTGGAGATTCCGGCGATCTTCATCAAATTGGGGACAGTGGCACAAGAGATGTTGAATAGTCTCTACACAGTTTCAGCTTTCGCATATGGATGAATCTGCCATGCCAATGCAATGGCTGAATGAGTTGGTAAACGCTACACCGATCCACATGCGGCAAAGCATTGTAGCGTCAGTTGAGAAATGTTAGATGGCAGTTGTAGCTGGAGTAACGACTCAAGGTTCTGTGGGCGACGATTGGAGTTAAGGGGAGAATGCCAGTGCGCAAGCGTGGCATTATGCTCTATGTGACGAAGTTCTCTAGCAGCGTCTACTGTTCACAAGGGTATGAGCAGTGTGGGCGCTCGATCGTGGGCAGATCGGGCAGCGTCGTCGGTGAGGTGGTTACCACTAATGCCACAGTGACCCGGCAGCCATTGTAAAACAATGTCGCGTCCTTGATTAGCGGCACGATGACAAATTTCGTTGAGTTGCTATTTCACGAATTGCTGTTGGCTAATTCTTCGTGCTGCGCCACAAAGTGTAGGAAGCAGATCGGTGTAGATAGACGCAGCAGCGATCATGAAATCCCAACAGCCACCACTGCAGCAGTGCAGACGGAGTGCACCGGTCAGCCTTGCCTCTTTATGCGCTTCCATGGAGGGACTGCGTGTGTGTCCTGCGTAAGGTAGCGGCGAGCGACATGTAAAGAAGTGTCTCATGATATCCACTAACCTGAGCTACGCTCCGGAAACCAGCGATTATCGGAAGCTGAGTGCAGATGTTGCGGCATTTGAGAGAACCGCCGCTGCCATCATGAATAGCCAAGTTACGACGCAGCTCACTCGCAAGCCTGGCTATCAAACCACAAGCTCTTCATGGTGACTTGTTCGATGACACCGAGGACTGTCTAGTCTATTTCTGGAGATTGTCTAGTTAGCAAAGAAGGCGGAAGAAATAAGTAAGGCTGCGCATTGTACACCTTGGTGGACTGGTCCACCAGCTGCAATAAACAAACAGCTCGGCCATTGCCGCTTATATAGGGCACTGTGTCGCGCTGGAAATTGGCCACCACAGGCGGCGATCACCATGGCACGAACAGCCAATGGGACCCGATTCGCCTGCGCCACGAACGCACGCTTTATGCAAGGAGAAGGAATACGACAGTGGAGCGTGGGACAGAAATTTTGACCGCGACTTACTCGTAGCTTCTAGACAGCATTGACTATGAGTTGGGGCCTCAGGTTCATCCTCCTTATTATATAACACACACACACACACACGCACACACACACACACACACACACACACACACATATATATATATATATATATATATATGTGAAGCTTTTACAATGGACCAAACATGGGAAGTGAATAGAGACAAGCTAGCGGTCGGTCATAGTAATTTTAGTTGCCAACGGTTTCGACCGGTGTACGGGTCTTCCTCCAATCTTATGAGCAAATGCGGCGCTTTGCGCACATTACAAATCGTTTTGGTCAATCTTGGTTGAAGGAAGGAAAAGGTGACAATAATAAATCAGTCAGGTTGACAGTGGTGACGTACAGTGAGTCAAACAGTTCTTCTGGACTCATTCGCTAGAGCAAGCGAAGAAGAGAGTGGGGAAACAAGCGTTGTTTCGGTGGAGTGCAGCAGGTGCCGTAGATATGGGCGAAGATAAATAAATAAATAAATAAATAAATAAATAAATAAATAAATAAATAAATAAATAAATAAATAAATAAAATATTGAAAGGAAATAAAAAGAATAGAGCGGCTTCTGAGAAGCGCCTTTGATTTCTAGTGAGGAGTAGTGGGAGCCTGCCTTGCGCAGCTCGAGGCCCGGCATTCAGGAGGCAATCCTGGAGTGGGCTGAGATGGTGGAGGAAGCCTACTTCAAGTAGTTCGTCCACCCACCCCCTGTCGCGTTGCTCTTCCCTAAAAGAGGAATAAATAAAGTTGTGGTTTCATTCATTCGTTCACTGAAGGTCGCGGGAGGACATTGTTCCTTTGCTTGGGCGGCAAGCAATCACTTGCTGAGAGGGGTGCATCCGTGGCAGAGCAATCCCCGATCCCGTGCCTTCTGCGGTCACTTGAAAAAAAATAATAATGTGGGTGTTATTTTTTCGCTTACCCGTTGCGTGTAAATATATGTGTATGTGCGGGGGGGTGGGGCACTAGGCCGTTTGAGAACTACAGTTTAACCCTCGTGCCCGTGGACATGTCACCAAAGTGACGCCGTGGGTGCACGAAACGTGCCCTCTTAGTGTGGCTCTTTGAGGCACGTTGGTTGAAACAGCTAGTGCCGGCCAGCCTGTCCCATTTAAAAAATTAAATTAATAAATTGAATAAAAAGTAGATATATAAAAAGAAAGGCATAAAATAAGAATAAAACGAATAATAACGTAAAAGTTATGAAAAAGGCAATGGTCACATTTGGGAAAGATATACATTAAATACTGAAAACCCGGGAAAAATGAAAATGAAAAGAAGAACATGTCAACAAGAGCACACATAAGAACAAAATATGCAAAGGTGTTCGGTCGGTCCGCTCCCTCAGATAATTGGTGGATACTCCATATTACCATCCAGCACGAATAAAAACTGTCAGGTTTCACTTCCCTTCTACTGATTTTTGCATGACCGAAGAAACGATAGGTTCACCCTGTTTTCATTTATGCCGCGTGTGAGTGTTTCAAGTTTGTGGATGAAATAGGACTCTCTTTGTTCCCGTTCGCGAGTACTGTGGAAGCCTGACTGGAGGAAGGTGACGCGTGTTTTCTCGAATGATTGTTCTGCCGAACTCAGATGTTTAGAGAAAGGCAGGTTTGGCTGAGTGCGCGCGTGAGTTGTGTGGTTATTCAGACGTAGTCCTAACGCCATCCCAGTCTGGCCGATATACTGGTGGCGACAGACATCGAAATGTAGCATATTTACGACATTCTGACTGTCAGAATTTAGGGGTTGTCTAATAATAATATGAAGTCAGAAGAGGAAGCCTTGGCAACGCAGGTTGTGGTCATATGTTTGCAGACCTGGCAGCGTTGTTTGCCACTTGGCTTGCAACCCGATTCCCAGTTTTCAGACTCGGTCGTCTTAGCTATAACTGGGATATCTGTTATGTTCCTTCCGCGGAGGTAGACCACTCGCGGCGGCTCCGTCAAAACTGAGGACAGGCACGCACTCTGCTGTATAATGTTAAAATCTTTAGAGAGAATGTTGTTGAGGCGCGGTAGTGTGGACGGGTACGTGAGGACAAGGTTCGTTTGGTTTTTTTTAATGGCATGGTTTCGAGCCCCACGAAATTTTGTTTCTACCTAGACTCCGCGCCCGGCTTATAGCATCATCGATGATACTCCCTGGATAGTCATGTGCCCAAGGGCCGTTTTAAGATCGTTGGCATGACCTTCAAAATCTGACACGTCCGAACAAATTCGGCGGTATTGGTGGGCTTGTGAGTATGCCATCGCTATCTTACAATGATGTGGATGGCTACTCATAACGTGAAGATATTGACAGCGATCCATTGGTTTTTGTATAGCTTCGTGTGCATGCGATTCTCATTATTTGAAGGACATCAAGAATGGTAATTGTTGATTTCAAGTAGCTGTCTGCAAAATATATTGATGGGTGAGTTGATTTTAAATCATCTATGAACAATAGTTCACGCTCATCTTCTGTTCGTTCGTTTAGCGGCGTCCCTTGAGCTCAAGTGACTTTCCTACGCTACAGGTTTCAAAACAGGAGAAAGTGCCTCGGATAAGGCTGGCCGACGTTTCGATAGGGGACCTATCTTTGTCAAAGGCGCCTTGTCATCCCTGGAGGGATGACAAGGCGCCTTTGACAAAGATAGGTCCCCTATCGAAACGTCGGCTAGCCGCTAGCCTGATCTGAGGCATTTTCTCCTGTTTTGAAACTTATAACGTGTATCCATCTGTCGGCTCCCTTCTTGATCTTGGATTCCTACGCTCCGTAACATCAGAGCGGACATCACGGTGAAAGCTCGAAACATCCCTCTTTCCTCACCACGAGAAAACCGCGCGAGCAGACAGCGGAAGGGCAAGGTTCTCCTTACGAAAATATAAGAAGCGAGCGAGCTCGCCGACGACTTTTAAATCCGCCCGTCGCGCTCCTCGCGCCATCTCGCTGGTAATGAAGAAACGCTTATAAGCGCCTGCCGTCTCCGAGTCCTGCCAGCGGTAATGGGTGTGTATATAACGCTCGCCGTTAGCTACCTGAAGGATCTGCGCTTTCTGGCGTAGTGGTTAGCGCCACGCTCTGTGGAAAGCGAGGTCGCTGGTTCGATTCCGCATTTCGGAAGCATTTTTCTGAATTATTTTTCGTTGGGACTTTAATATATATATATATATATATATATATATATATATATATATATATATATATACTTATACATATACGGTGCATGACGGCGGCGACGGCGACGGCAAAATCCAGCCGAGATGGTCCATATAATTGTTATCGCAATTAAAGGGGACTTTCGTCCCCACGGTGCCAAATAACGAATACATCGTCTAATAATCTTTTGTAGACGAGAGGCTTCAATGCTCTTGTTGCAAGAAAAGGTTCTTCAATTGATGCCACACACAAAAATATTCGCGTAATTAAGAGCCACATTTGTACCCATAGCTGTGCCGTTTATCTGGAAAAAGTGTTTATTAGCAAGTTATCGTGGCAAGGTACTAAGCTCAGTATTGTCGACAGCGTGTCCTCGTCTAAGCATAGGTGTGTACTGGCCTTTTTGAAAGCTTGCAATGTTGCAACAATGCCATCTGACTGTGGAAGGTTCGTGTAAAGTGACACTACATACATTGACACAAGGATGCTATCTTAAGGAACCTCGAGTCCGGAGATTTCGCGGATAAAATGGTTCGTGTCCTTAATCTAAGAAGGGATAGTTGGAACTATATCCTTTATGATGAAATCTAGCGCCCTTGACATTCTTTATGTTTCTGGGCCGTTGCTTGAGAAAATAGGATGGCCGGGGTGGTTGGCTTTGTGGATGTTAGGGAGTAAATAAAAACGGCCTGGGGCAGCTGGAATCGGTTGCATTGCTTTGAGCATATCGGGCGTGATCATTCCCTTCATATGTAGCGAATTTAGTTCCCGGTTTATTCCTGATTGAAATAGTTTAGTGCGGTCCAATTCAAGTTCCGCATAGAAGTCCTTCTACTCCAGTTGCTGGTAACCTTCTGTCAGGTAGTCAGCTTTACCTAATATTTATGGTGCGCCACTCTCATCCACAAACTGCAACTTAAACTGCGCAACGGCCCAGGCACTCCAGTGAATTGCGCTCTTCCTAGGTGAGACTGTTTCGATAGCACTTTGCTTTTGGGCAAGCCGCTATGATGTCCTTTTGTACGGTCGTGAAAATACTCCCGTAGACGAAGGTTTCTCGCAAAATGATCGAAATCCAGATACAACTGACATTCATTAAAATGCCACTTGCCGGACAGAACGTAGGGCCTATGAAAGGAGGAGCAACCGCACACTTTTGCATATTCTGTTCGTATATGCATTTTTTGACATGTTGTTGTGTTTTAATTTTATTGCGATAGCAATTATATCGACACTCTCGGCTGGTTTTTACCGTCGCTGCCGCCGTCTATCGACGCCGTCAGGGCTCGCATGTATATATATATATATATATATATATATATATATATATATATATATATATTGTAGAGAAGCCTTGGGACAAGGTAATGGGTTACCCTCTCCAGCGCCTTCTAGTGGGTCGCCCTCTTTGGTTGCTTGAAAAAGAACGCCGCTCGCGCAGAGAGTTCGTGCCTTGCCGTGACTGTCGCCATTACTCATTGTCGTTGAGTACTGTCTATTAAACACCTTAACAATACATATATATACATATATATATATATATATATATATATATATATATATATATATATATATATATATATATATATATATATATATATATATATATATATATATGTAAATCTAGAAAGAAAAATAATTCAAAAAATACTTTCAGATGCGCGGAATCGAAGGGGAAACCTCTCGCTCCGCACCGCTCTGCGTTAAACGGCTAGGCGACGAAGAGTACGTCTTTCAGCAAGCTAACGGCGAGGTATGTTAAATGCGAAGCATTTCTTAGCGAACCTCTGGCACTTTGAGCGTTTCTATCTATCTATCTATCTATCTATCTATCTATCTATCTATCTATCTATCTATCTATCTATCTATCTATCTATCTATCTATCTATCTATCTATCTATCTATCTATCTATCTATCTATCTATCTAGCCGCCTACGTCTGGGTGCTCTCATGATCGCCTCCTTAACTTGGTGTAGACCAAAATTTGCATGGGAGGGTAAGAGGATTTGACGAATATGATTGCCGGGTCATGACGTGACTAACGTTAAAATCCTGTCGCGCACGTCGTCAAACCCTTTCCACTAGACACGTGTGGCACATACCCGTTTACCATGGGCCGCGGTGTACGGGTACGCGCCACAGATGATTGACAGTTTATATCTACCCAGGAACGGCGAGAACAGACATTGGTTACTTAAATGCTAAAGCGTTAAGAAAAACCGACATCGGCAGCTTTGACCGGAAGAATGGAGAGAACGAAAATTAGGATCCGAGCAGCAACTTTGAACTTTGTATCTAAGGGCGTGCTCGCGATCGCTGGCGCGCGCGCTATCTGGACAGCCCTCACAGTGGGCGGCTCGTATACCCTTCTACGTACTGTGATCTCAATGCGAAGTGACTATGCGGAGAGCATCTCTCCCTGGAGCGGCCGTATACTCTTACACCAGCGTTTTGTAGTTACGCGAGATTGGATACAGAAAAGTTAGCTGCCAGCCTCATTTCGTATAACACTACAATTTGTTGCTATCGCATTCATTGCTTCGCCCTTGCGGTGAAACTGTGACTTTCTTTTGTGTGTATGCGAGCTATGTTTAATACAATGCATAATGTTTATTCATAAAAAATTGCTAAAGTGTTTTTTTAGGAATATGGGGCCGAATTCACAAAAATTACTTACGAGCAAATTGTCGCGTAAGAGAAATTTTGTCGCGTAAGTCGATTCACGAAGCGAAAAAAACGTCATAAGAGGCCATCGTTATCACATCGGCCGCTGCGGTAAAGCGCGCTGTGACTGCCCAGGAACATGTCAGCGATGGTGATGCAGTTGCTATATTTGGTGACGTCACTGAAAAAGGCTCGTAAGTGGATTCACGAAGCAAAAAATTGCGCGGAAACAGCGTGGCTACGAGAAAATCCCAAGAGTGGTCCGGACCACTCTTACGAACAATATGGCTGCTTAGAACATGCAACTGCGGCGGGTATCTGGGTGCCGTGGCTAATTTTGAGCTAATTCACGGCCATTTAAGGCTTCTTGACGATTGCTGGTACGTTTCAATTTATTTCGGCGCTTTGAGTTTCGTGTGTTGTTTTGCTTGTACGCTATGGACTGTATTGGCACTCGTAGTCGTCCAATAAACTGGGAGTCGCAGTAATTAAAGAAGCCTATTGGGTGTCAATGGCGAAACATTATGCATGCAAAGACTTGTGGTTGGATTAAAACCAAAGGTCTACATGAATGGTCGATGAAGTCGAAAGCGGCGCGGTATTTGGTCAAGATTGTCAAGATTTTTTGTTATGTTGTTGTGTTGCGTCCGACTTCCTCCAATGAGACGTCCAACTTATCATGATGTACGCAGCATTGGTCGAAACCACCACCAAAGAGGTTCAGAGGAGCACATCAGCTGCACGCTATTGGAAATAAAATTGAGCGTAGCATTTCAATTAGCCGTTATTAAAGCCTATTATGTGATTCCACAACTTGTCTGGTTGGATAGGCTTTAACTGCCCAATAGGCACGATCGCTGAAACGCAGCTGTCGCTATGCGCTTTGGGTCGATCGAGAGCGGGCTCGTACATTGCAAATCGCAGCATATTATAGATGTGCGAGATTATGCATGAAATCTCAAACAAATCAAGCTTTTCGATCTTCACTGTTCGGAAACCGAAACGGAACGCGTTTATACGGCGAGCAGTCAGAAGTAAGTGGATCCAGTAATTTGAAATGGCATCAAAAATATGTGCGAATGCTCACGATTCTCGAGTATAAACAAGCCTTTGCCGGATTCACGTCCCTTTGATTACTAACTGCCATTTAACATGGCGTGAGAATATCAATTGAAGGTGGCTTCACCCACTCATAAATGTATTTTGTGCTCATAAGCGTCAGCTTGACCTAGAAATCATCGCGTAGATAAGGCGAAACCCCCGCTGGAGGCTACTATCGTAGCAGACGACAAACGATAGCAGACGACGGCTTGGGCGAGAGGTGCAACTCGTGATTGGTTGGGAAGCAGTACTCTCTACAACAGCCCATCTTATGACGTTGACAAAACATTTCTTTCATCGCGCACTCCTGTCGTGTTCGTCATATCGTCCCCCTCGCACATAAGAGAACTTTTTATCTTCTCGCGATCAACGCGCAAGAGCTTTTTCTAAGTTGTCCTAGCGCCTACCCCCTGCTGCGCAGTTTGTAAGAACAACATGGCGCCGTAAACTGTAGGTGTCGGCGCCGATTTTCGCAAACGCATGAGTTCCTTCAGCGTTCGACTGGATGAGCTGTGAATACCGCTGCTTTTCCGGTGCGCGCAAGCAGTGTGAAGACCGACGGTAGTGTCTCTTGGTGTGCCGTGAAGCGTAGCGAAGCCTGTGCCACGGAGTGTTTATGAAGCGGGGATCGGCGCCTGTGTACCGACGGTAACTAGCACTGGAGGAGCCTGCAACGTGTGTTTGAATGTCGGTAACACAGTTCGTTTGCATCGCTTTCCAGAGTCTCAGTAAGGTGCAGTGCGGCATTTAGAACTGACAGCATTTTGGCGCGTTACTTGAGTGATTCCGTGCTTCCGTGATTCCGTACGGTAACGCATGAACTACGCTCAGTATTTGGTTCTTGCTTCGCGAGTGGTTAGCCCGTGCGCTTCTATTTTCTTGTGAGCAGTCCAGGCAAATGTAGTGTTCGGGAGTGAAACGATGTGCGTTGTGAACAGTGGTGCTGTGTTGACATTTCCAAGACTTGTGAAGAGGCTGTGCCCGTGTGACAGAAGATTAAAAGCGTTGATAACCGTGTTTCGTCCTACGAAGTTGCGATGGTGCTTTATGAGGGCTTCAAGGATTTGGCGCTGGGCTTGGCGCTTTCTTTTTTAACTCGTTGCTTCTCCTTTTTGTGATAACCGTAATTCGAGCGTCATAACGTGTCGAACCGAAGTCGCTCGCCGAGACATTGTGCTGTAAATGTGGCTGCTTTGGCAGTATGCCTTGACTGTTCTCCTGTGAAAACTTGGACTTGTACCTGGCAGCGAAAGCACGCGGACGTCACGCTTCGCTCCGGACAGAGCACAATTCTCACTGGTGCTTTGCCTTGGATGAAGTCGTAGACCAGCACCTGCTAACTACAGGTTTTCGAGCCCATCTGTCGTGTCGTTTTGCACGGCACTGGAGTCTTGACTACAGCGGCCCACGGCGATTTCTCACGCTTCACCAGTGGACGTACACGTCTTGCTAGCGTTGCATTTCTACGTCAACGGCAGCTTCCAGTCCACGGACGTCTTTTGCCTGTGGCTGCAGAGCACATTCCATTCCCGATGACGCTGACGGCTGCTAATATCGTTGTGCCATCGGTGAGTTGAACTGGCGCAACTAATTTCGTTGCTATTCGTGTAGTGCTATAACGTACGTTTGTAAGTTTTTCATCCCAGCAGATGTACTGTCACCCCATGTTAAGTTCCAGTACGAAAAGTACTACAACCGCTTTGTATATACGTATATATGGCCAATATACATATATTGCAATATGAGCAAGTACAACAGCAGTTTTTATGATTTTGCTTAAGCAGGCTTTTATCTGATTATTAAGAGGAGCCTGTCTGTTTACCACGCTTGACAGTTGAGAGAAAAATATTTGATACGAAATTACTTTCAGGAGCCATTTAGCACTTTTTCAGGAATTCCCTTTATATTGCAAAATTACTTGTATAGAAGATACCAGGACATATACATTACCGTATGTAAAGCTTACATGGGGCTTTAGTTTGTTTCAAATTGAATAAAGCATATTTGATAGCTATGACTAAGTGATAATTTTTGTGTTTCTGCCAAATATGTATTAAGAGCGCTTTCAATGATGGTTTTTTTAATATATCCTTTTTGGCCTCTTCACAGATTGCAGATTTTCGTAAGATCGTGGGATACATCGATTGCAAGCACTGGCAAATCAAGCCACCTTATGACTTGGAGCACCTGTACAGAAATAGGAAGGACTTGTGCTCCCTAAATCTACAAGTCTTTTGCAACGGTGGGGGTGTCATCATCCAGCCGACCTCAAAGGGGCCTGGAAGCACGCATGGCAGCCTCATCTGGATGGACTGTGCACTACCTGGGAGCTTCAAGGGTAGAAAACTGCATAATGGCTGGTTGCTAGGTTAGTTTTTTTTAGGTGTTTTAGGTGTTTAACCACTGTAAACACCGGTTAATGTACACACCTTCACAACCAAACATTGTTACTAACAGTGGATGCCTTTATTATTTTCACACAGCGATGCTAACTGGACGCGTAAAGAGAAGCAAATTATAATAGAATTGACAATGTCGAAAGTGTAAAGTCTACAGCTTATGAATTTTACTCCATACATGTGAGACTGGAAAGTTGTGCTTTTGAAATAGCACAAGTACTTTTATTGCTTATTGAGCTCTTGTACTTGTCACTCACACAGTGTATCAAGTGCTCTGCATGGAAATAGCAAGCGGGAGAAAATCGCCTGGCTGTTCGCAACATGCAGGGAGAAAGAACTCTAGTTCAAGCCTCAGGCCACACAGGAGGAGTAAATGCGCATTTTACCTGCCGTAGCTTATCTTTTTTCAATGTTTTGGCACGTTGTATTTCCGCCGTACATGTTCTCAGCACAATTGCATAGTGGCACGGTTATTTCTACAAATCGTATGTGACCTGAGTACACGCTTGTTGATCTGTGAAGGTGACTCTCGCTATGCCTGAGAGCCATTGGTGCTCACCCTCCTGTCCGTGGCTGGCCCAGCTGAGCAGCAGTGCAGTGCAGCTCCCACCCATGCAAGACAAGTCATACAGTGCACCTTTGGTGTTCTGAGAAGGACCCAGCGTATCCGTCCGGCATGGCATTGACATCAATAATAATGATGGTGAGTGTTTGTGGAAGCCATAAGAGCCCATTAACATGCATTTATGGATTATGAGTGTGTTTGTTGCTCGCAATCATTTCTCCTAATCAAGTGCATTTTTTTGCAAAGTGTAATTTTGATGGGAAAAACTGTTTCGAGCAACAAAAACACACATAATCTAATAATGCTTTGTGTTTTCAAGTCTTCAAAATTGCTCCTTCACACTGTATGATGAGGTGGCTATGTTAGATAACTTTAAAGTGATGAACAATAGCTGTTGTCTTGTAACATAGAAATACTTGAGTACACCCTAAGAACAAATCGTGTATTTGGGAGTATTTCTGCTACACAGCAGTAATCAAAATCTTGCTTGCTCGCATTTCCTTTTTTCAAAACCCCGCTCTTGGCACTTTTCTATCAAGAATGCTATGTCACTTTGATAACACGCGCGTCATTCGTGACCCGGAAGTCCCGGGACCGTGGTGATAACGCGAGGAAAGTACGTGAGATGGATGACGTTTATAGTTGTGGGGTAGCAACACTCCACAAATACTTGTTTTTAAATGCGAAGCATTTCTTAGCAAACTTCTGCGAATTTGAGCATATCTATCTATCTATCTATCTATCTATCTATCTATCTATCTATCTATCTATCTATCTATCTATCTATCTATCTATCTATCTATCTATCTATCTATCTATCTATCTATCTATCTATCTATCTATCTATCTATCTATCTATCTATCTATCTATCTATCTATCTATCTATCTATCTATCTATCTATCTAGCCGCCTACGACTTTGTGCTCTCCTGGCCGTTTCGTTAATCGGATGTATACCAAAATTGGTATGTCATAACATGGCCTTATTACGAACATAAATGACAGGTCATATCATGAAAATCATGACACGCATGTCATGAACAGCATGATTTACATTCCAGGCCTTTGGGCTCTTGCGGCCGTTCCGTTAATTTCGTATATACCAAAGTTGGTACGGCGTGACAAGAGTTCATGACGAACATAATGACAGGTCCTAACATGCAAATCATGACGCGCATGTCATGTGCAGCATGATTTACATGACATGGTCTCGGGGCGCTCGCGGCCGTTTAAATGAAGGAATATATACGAAAACTGGTATGACGAGACATTTCTGTATGACGAACATAAATGACACCTGGTAACATGAAAATCATGACATGCATGTCATGTACGACATGATTTACATGCCACCTCATGGCGCACTCGCGGTCGTTTCGCTAGATTGATATGCACCAAAATTGGTATTGTGCGATGTGACTGTATGAGGAACATGAATAACAGTTGGCAAGATGAAAACCATGACATGCATGTCATGTATGTCATGATTTACATGCCACGATCATGCAGCATGCGCGGCCGCTTCGCTAGCTTGGTGTACACCAAAATTGGTATTGCGCGAAGCGACTGTATGACGAACGTAAATGACACGTGGTAACATGAAAATCATGACATGCATGTCATGTACGACATGATTTACATGCCATGCTCATGACGCACTCGTGTCCGTTTCGCTTGCTTGATATACACCAAAATTGGTACTGCGCGACGCGACTGTATGACGAACATGAATAACAGGTTGTAACATGAAAGCCATGACATGATGTCATGTATGGCATGATTTACATGTCACACTCATGGTGCACTCGCGGCCATTTCGCTCGTTTGATATACACTAAATTGGTATTGCGCGATGTGACTGTATGACGAACATAAATGAGAGGTCTTAACATGCGAATCATGTTATGCATGTCATGTACGGTATGATTTACACGCCACTGTCATAGTGCGCTGCCAGCCGTTTTGTTAACTGGATATATACCAAAATTGTTATGGCATGACACGAGTGCGTGATGAACATAAACGACAGGTCATGCATTATATATACCAGAATATGCGTTTCATTGGCATGGTATATACTAGATTGTGTATGCATGCGTGCATGGCAAACATGCGATATATGGTGGACTAGATGCCATGGCGTGAATGATTTCATTTGGCTCAAAGGCAAACAGGGCGATGTATGCAGCTCTTTGCTGGCTGCTTCGCATTACATCGATTCCCACAGTGCGCGGGATCTGCCGGATTTTTTTTCTTAGATTGTAGCATAGTGAACTCATTTTTGGTCGGCTTCTTGCACCTAGTGTAAAGTCGAAATAGAAGACAATTTATTGGCTTATGTCTCACTATTGGGCAGAAGTTTGTTGCCTTCAAAATGAACATCGTGGTTATAAATTTATATCATAAAATACTTTTTGAAAGTCTTCATTGTTGATGGTTCTATGTTCAGACCTTTTTTCTTGTTTTTTATTATTTATTCATACTTGTCATCGGCTTCTGAAAATTGGACAGCTAGAGTTGTTAGCACATATCAGCTGTCCATTTTTACACATAGCACGGTTGTAACAATCATGTGTATTTTTCTATATTCCAGCAGTATCACTGGATCAGGTGCCGCACTGTCATGTAATTGCACAGTGTATCTCGGACAAAACACACAAGGCCAACAAGTAGAGAGCGACTACCAGTGACTGTGTCCTGCTGTTCAAAGTGCACGTCAACAGAAAGAATGCATTGTGATAGTTGGAACAGCTTGAATTGTATGGTGAGAATCTGCACAGCTGCAGTTTAATCGTTCCGCAGTGCATCATTCAGCAATTCCTTGCACCTGAGCATTCAAAATTAATTAAATTCTGCATTTAATATACCAAACCTTGACGTTAATGTAAATCACACTGTAGTGGTAATGTGCAAATTAATTTCGGCTACCTTGAATTTTTAACATGCACGTAACTCAAAGTGCATGTGTGTCTCTGCATTTCACTGCCATTAGAAACAGCAGCCATGGTCGGCAACCAAAACCGTGTTTTCATGTTTGGTAGTGCAAGAATGAAACCATTGAAGCGGGTAATTTTGCACTTGGTCGATATAGTCGTTCAGGATACGCGCATTAGTATAGCACAAATGATTTTCTGTTTATATAAGCTCTGGAAAGTCCTTCTCCACGGATTATTTAGATGCAAGAGGAGCGTCACTATTCCTAGAATGTCCAACAGGCTTTAGCACCTCTGTAATGTTATCCTATCGCATGCTTGTCCTCTTCAACGGTCAACCTTTCTGCATGTACTTTGTAAGTTTTAATTTTTTTTCATATAGTGTTTGCTGCCATAGGTTTCTCCATAATGTACTTGTATACTCTGCAAATAGTTTATCATCTATGCAGCTTTGCTCATATTACTGCTGAAAGTATTTATTGCTTTTTGTATGGTGACTATGCATGCATTTACTTATGCCTTTTGATGCGCCTGTGCAATGGTTTGGCCTGAAGAGGGCTGCTGGTGCGCTCTAAACTTGAAACTGGCGTCTTCGAACAAATTTGAAGGCTGATAACCATTACTACTATATTCAGAAAAGCTGCGATAGCTCCTCGAAAATGTATTTAAGATTCTCTAAACTGTGCCAGGTAAATGTTCTTAAATTCCTTTATTGTTGTCCATGTTTCATGCACCTGAAACATAATTACTTTGTCATGGCACATTATAAAATGTTATTCTGCCCATTTGTGCTGATCAACATTGCAGCTGAGGCCAGCAGCAAGATATACATGCAAGGTACTGAATATTTGCATCACATTCCTTGCCCAGCAGTGCACTGAAATTTTTTTCAAGCGAAATGAGAGACTGCTATACAGCAGTCTCTCATTTGAAGGAAGTCGGCACATGTGCACATTTTGAAACCTTTTTGAGGAGTGTTTTCAGAAGAAGGAATAGGGTATTTACATGTCAACAACAGCATTATTTGTACCGAGGAGCTTAGTAACAGTGAATTGTTTTATTTATGCATTGTCCAGAATTTGTCCGAGCTCTGCCAATCTTCCAGCCCACGCCACCTGACATGGCTTGTTATAGTGTTGTCAATATGCCGGACTATGTAAATAAACTAAGTGTCATCTTGCAGACATGTACCAAAATGTGATGCATTGCATTTTTCCTTGACATCACATTGTCGGGGGCTCTTTTCTTATATATCGTCGTAGGCTGCCGCCCACGAAAATGTATAAAAACTGCTTGTGAGTGGGCAGAAGCAGAAACTATACAGGAAATTGTTCCAAGAGGGTTCGAGAAATGCCGAGTTGGCACATAAGAGTGGTGAGAGATTTCTCTCGTAAGTTACTGCCTTGAAACCTCATGTGCTCAAGACTGCGTGTATCAGCATTGTTGTTTTATAGCAGTTCATCCTATTAACTACTACTCAATGTATGTATGTATGTATGTATGTATGTATGTATGTATGTATGTATGTATGTATGTATGTATGTATGTGTATGTGTATGTATGTATGTATGTATGTATGTATGTATGTATGTATGTATGTATGTATGTATGTATGCATCCATGCATGCATGTATCTTTTAAACAAAAACTTACGTTTTTTGTTCAGTGTAACTTTCATAAAAATTTTACTATTTGATTTCTAGTTCTTTTTCTATCTCATTTTCATTTCTCAAATATGTTTTCTACTGCGCAAAAATTAATGTAACCTTACAAAAAATGTGTGCATTCAAACAAGATGTTTCACTTAACAACGTACAGTTCTCAGCAAGAAGTTGGGAACTTTGCAACCAACCAGCAAAAATAAGTTTATAGGACAGCTCCTCTGTGTAACATTGCTTCTACACATTGCGTTTGTCGAATATGTACAACAGACTAGTGGACTTCAACCAGCAGAACCAAGCTTTCGCCCGTGGCTGTACATACTTTTACATATGTGCGTGGTATCTCTACGTATTGTCATACGTGTTGCCAATTACTATTAAGGGCACAAAACTAGTCAAGCTGAATATGCGGATTTTCGTCTGTTCACCTGTCATCTATACTCTAACTGCTGTTGATAAAGAATAAACTCGCGTTTAAAATTTTCATGTACTTACCAAGGGAAGAGTAGCCCTTTATGACCCAAATGAATTTGCCGTAATGTTTTCGCAGGCGTACTGTTTTGCCCTCTCCTCAGAACTCGATAGCCTGCTGGAGTTCTTTATAACCATTGACAGAGGCATTACACGGAGCTGCGCAACACGACAGAGACCGAGAGAGAAGACACAAATACATCACTGTGTTTGTGTGTTTTCTCTCTGTCCCTGTCGTTTTGCGCAGCTGCTTGTAATGAATCCCACCCAACTAGCACGCAAACGTGTCCCGACAATGGCACTCATCTTGGCCGCAAGCATTTTGGCCGCCGCGTGTCTCCTGATGTTCTTGAAAACACCGCGATGTCTGACCGGCGGTCGAATAGCCAGAGTCGTGAAAAGTAATGCCCAGGTATGATAATGGGGTTTCGGGACTGGGCACCCTTGCGATAGTAGTGGTTAGAGCAAAAAAAAAGATACTCTTATTTCTATGATCCGTGAGGGAGCACGGCGCAGCGCATTTGGGTATAAAGGGGCGTGAAAGAAGAGAGCGGAAAGGCCACCTTCTCAAGAAAAGAGTGCTCGCAACACATAACCTCAGGCCGTGCTATCCATTTTTCCATTAAAAAAATACGTGGGTGCTTGGCGACACTGCGAATCGAACCCAGTACCTCGCGCATTGTAGTCTGACGCTGTAACGACTCGACCACCGCTGCAGTGTTTCAGAAGAGAGCTGGCCACTGTAACACTTACTTCATTGTATATATATTGTCTTTCCCTCGAAAGACACGTAATTCAAGACGTCCGGTGAAAGTCGATCAAAAAAAGAAGAAAAAACTCGAGATCCTAATGTATTCGCCTAAGGTGACTCGAAGGTTAAAGCCATCAAATGGGGCTATATTACCGTGCACTTTGTATCGAGTGCGACATCACTAATAAACTATCGCTAATTGACTGTCACTAATGTCACTTTCACTAATTGAATATTCAATGTGTTTCGAATATTGTCGTTTAAATAAACTTTCACTAAACAAATCACTACTCACTTAATTTGCTTCGATTCTCATATATAAGCACAATCACACGTTCGCTCGTTTTTGTATGGCTTTCGCTCCCATAGACGTTAGTAAGTAACGCGAACGCCGTCTCTGTTTTTTTTTCTTATTAATCGTGCGAACGCGCAGCACGCGCGCCCTGTGAATCCAGGCGCATGTGTATAGTCATGTCACTTCAGGCCGAGACAACACCGCTTCTTTTATGTTTGCTCACGCAAACTCCGCAAGGACGAAGTGACTGCGCCGTGTTTTCTGAAAAACATTAGCACGTAGAAACCTCCCGACGAATCTTCCTTCTTTTACGCGTGCACATATCTAAGCGTATATGATTGCTCTCTCATTCCAGCCCTGTCAAAATGCTGCGGTGAATCGGACCTGCGGCATTACGCTATGATACCTTTCTTACTGCTGCTTTGTATTTCTGTACAGTTCTCCGTCGGCTAAAAAGCCGCTCCTATGTCTTGCACTGAGATCTTCGTAAGAAATGCAGCATTTTACGTCTAGCATGTTCGACCATACCGTGCTCGAACATGCCTAGTTAGTTTAGTGGCAGCGCAGCTTCATGAAAATGTAACTAAACTGGTTGTGGTAAAGAGGGGGAGACGTTTCGGTCACATCTTCAAACCTTCAATGTTTCAATTTACGCGCGGTTTAAAGATGCAGTGTGTCTGGAGCGTTGTTCGCCTGCACTTGACGGGATAGCACACGGATTATTAACGCCATCGAGCAACTAGATTTTTGTTAGCTATGGTCATCGATGAAACCCGAGCACTGGGCTTCGCGCAAGACCCCAGGACGTCTGCGGCAACGCGCAACGCGTAAGAGCTGTAGCAGACGCCCGGAACTGGAAGCTCAGATGCAGCGAAAATACATTGGCTATCATCGTACACCCTCGATGCCAGACGCTTCGCGTGCTGCCCCTCTGTCACCTGCGCGCACTTCTTTCTTTCCTTGTCGTTTTATCGGCTTTCGCGTTGCCTCCTTGCCCTCAAAAGTGGCTGGTAAGTTAAATTCGTACCATTGCTATCGTAATCCCTCGAGATACGAGAATTCTTGGCTAAGAAATTGCGTAGGCAAGAGAAAGCTTTGTGAATTCGGGCCCTGGTGCCCGACAGCCTCTCGAGCTGTGCGATTCTCTGCGCCTCGCCGATCTCGTCGAGCGTGTTGTGCACGCCCAGCTCGAGGAGCCTATGGGTTTCCGTGTACTGGGGCACACCCAGGGCTGTCTTGAAGGCCTTGCGAATCGCCACGTTCAGCTTGTCGGTTTCGCTCCTGTTCCAGTCGGCGTACGCGGCGACGTACGCTATGTGGCTTTGTACTGGCGGAATAAGTGCACTTTACGGTGCGATGACGTGAATATCACACGCAACTTTCGTTGATGTAATCCTCTGAGGTCGAGCAATGCTTCAATATAGCTTGCTGAATCAAAGGAATAAAAATATAATCTGGAATGAAATTTAATTAGACCGCTATAACAGCGGAGCCAATACTGAAACCGTTATGAACAGTGTGGGCGTTCCATCGTGGGCACATCGGGCAGCGTCGTCGGCGAGGTGGTTACTACTGATGCCACAGTGGCCCGACAGCCATTGTAAAACAATGTCGCGTCCTTGATTAGCGGCACGATGACAAATGTCATTGATATGAGACACCGACTGGTGGTAGTTTCCACGTCGTAGACTTCGCACGCATTGAAGGGCTGCCTTACAGTCGCAGAATATGGGTGCTTGCAATGGGTTAGGACGTGCTTCGTACCGAACAACCGTTCTGGTTATCGGACATGCGCGGAGCGTGTGCCTCACTTAAAAGCGCCGTCCGAAAGGGATCGCCTGAAGCAGTAGCGCCGTGCATTTCCGTAGGAAGACCGAACGCTAGTGCCGACAGAATGAATGCCTTGAACAGACTAAACTACAAATGCGCGCGAGCGGTGCTTGAATGGGCTTTCAGTGCAGCCCGATCGATCCGCGTTCACGACATTCACATCCTGCACGAGGTATTTTCATGTTCGCGAATCCTCAAGCCTGGTGCACTTTTCAATTTATTCAAACAACGAACTTCATTCGCATTTTGAGAGTTACTGACGCCACTACGAACTAAAGTGTTGGGGAGGCAGGAGAATTTCATGTCGCCAGCACCGCTTCGTTGGGTCCCGGGTTTGGGCGACGAAGCGATCGACGCTTGCGCACAAAACCATGACGGTACCCTGAATGAGAAGGAAGGAAGGAAGGAATACAAAACGGAGAAGGTGGGGAGCTTAACCAGAGAGAGCGGCCGATCGTCCAATCGTCGCATCGCATCAGAAAGAGTTCGTCTTTCAGAGGCAAATCAAGGACAGCGGCATAACAGATGACCGATGTCTTTCTTAGTGCTGCAGACCTCGCATGCCGCACTTTCGGTCACTCCAGTTAATGTTGTGTATGCCTTCGTGAAGGCAACTCCCGACCAAACCCGACAGAGAAGCGAAGCTTCACGTCGACGAAGTCCGGATGGAGGTCGGAGTTCCAGCGTAGGGTTTATTTGATGGAGTCTCGTACGTCTTATACTTGGCATGTTCCACTCCGCCAAACAGAGACTACGTGCCAGGTGGCGAAGCTGCCTTGCAGCGTCTGTCCTAGAAAGAAGAATCAGAACGGTGGTCTCTTCTTGATGGGATGTGCGAGCAGCATTGTCTGCGGATACATTGCCACTGATCCCGCAATGACCACGTAGCCACTGAAAGTAAACCTCCTGGCCTTTTTCTTTGACGCGGTGATAAATCTTGAGAATTTCATGCGTAAGCTCTTCGTGGCATCGTCGGAGAGCTGACTGCAGGCACTGTAGCACCGGTTTCGATTCGGAGAAAACAGCCCATGTGCTCGGTTTGTCCGAATCGATGTACTCTAGGGCACAACGCAGAGCCGTAAATTCTGCCGCCGTAGATGTAGTTACATGCAATATTTTGAGTCGTACGGTTATTTTTCGTGCTGGTATAACCACCGCACCACCGGAACTGGACACCGTGGTCGACCCATCGGTGTAGATGTACACGTGGTTACTGTAGGTTTCGTGCAAGAAATGTATGCTCAATTGTTTAGTGCTGCGACAGGTGAAGCTGATTTCTTCTGCGGTCCTGGAATTGTTCGGCGTACTTGTGGAAGGTACAAGCACCAAGAAGGAAACACCGGCTTCTCCGCAGGCGCATACCCTGATGTAAACGATGCGCGATGGGCCTGGACAGTTGCACTAAATGTCGTGCGGGGTCTTTCAGCAGCGAGGCATGCCAGGTGGTGGGAAGGGTTCCGGCATATTGCCTGAGGTAAGTGCGCATGGTCTCAACAGTGATGGGCGTCGTGATCGAGTAGTCCTGAGCAATGGGAATGGTGCCAGCTGTTGAAGTGCAGCGTGGTCCGAATGCGCTAGCGCGTGCCAGCACACATGGTCTTGTTTGCGTTACGCCAAGCTAGCACAGCATGCGGCAGCCCGTGCCCTTAAAGTGCTCGGCACGTATCATCAAGGCGGTCGAAAAACAAGAGGAAGAAGACTTCTCCTTGGCGCGAGCGCGCGCTCAGGTGGCTATCCTAGGTGGTAGAAAGCGGACGGTTGTCAAGGAAACTACGGACACAGCCCCGAGCAAAAGCTGCTTCGCATCTAAAACAGGGGTGAGGGGGGAGGGTTCACGCTTCGCTGAATTGTGGTTTTCAGAGGAGGGGCCCCTTAACAATGGTATGTTCGAAATTTCTAGAAGGGCTCAACTCTATTTGGTTTTCGTTGTGTACTTACCATATCGGATGGATTCAAGAGCCCCTTTAATACCTGCGACCTGGTGTGTATTAAATTTGTGAATAAGGTACGACTCCCTATATTTTCTGTCTCTTGGGACTGCAAGTTTGACTGAAGTATGTAAAGTTTCAGATCGTCGAAGTTGTGACCTGCTACATTAAAACTCTATGCCACTGCTTTCCGTAATTTCTTCGCCGTGTTCGCGCGATGCACATTTAATCTGACATTAACAGGCTGTCCCGCTACGCCAACGCACCGTTTTTGACAAAGTCAGGATTTTTAGAGTCTTGCGCTGCGCATAAACAGAAGTAGAATTCCAGGATAGAGTTAACTAGAGGAAGAGTCCTATAAAGGTCGTTGAATGATTGTGGTGGATGACCGCTTTTTAAAAAAATATCACAAATACGCTATAGTTTCTAACTATACCTCGGTGCATGTAGTTAGAAACAAAACTAGTTTGTGAAACTTTCGCAATAAATGCAGAATTCTCACGCAGCGCAAATCTCTCCACCCCTCCCCCTTTTTACATTCTTCGCGGTCTCGTCCCTTACGGGACTAAAATTCCTGACTGCAGCCCGCTAGCTGAGCTGCGTTTCAGACCACGGCCATAAAGACATAAAGAGACAGTGGTACGGTATCAACACAGTAATTAGAATTATTACTTATTTCGCAGTATAACATATATATCATGATTAAACCTAATCTTGCGCTTGGTCTGCTTTCGTTAATGCAAAGACGATACATCAAAGGGAGGAACACCATGTCTCGCGGTACATTGGAGGTTGCCAAATATGTTGGTGAAACGGAGTTGTTAGCAGTTAAGAGATCATTTGGGCTGTGAATAAAACATTCAATAGTCACTGCAAAATATTCATGAATAAAGCATTTTTGATATGCGGTGTAACATGCACTAACCATATTATTCGTCGATTTACTCCCGAAGGAAGGGCTGTCAGTGACAACTTCTATGCTGTGCGAGGTTCTATACGCCTCACTTGAGCGAAACCTTTTAGTAATCAGGCGGCAAATGTAAATTCATAGGTACGTGCAGGGTTCCTCATCAGGGGAGGGGGCGGCGAAGATTTATCGCTGCGGCCCCCTCCCTACTAAGTCGATGTATGGGGCAGACATTGCCCCCCTCCCCTCTTAGTTGACTAGGGGGAGGGCGCCCACCCTTGTTCTCCACGTGGGCATGCCAATGCGTAACTGGCATTGAGAAAAGATTGTTACATGGTATAATGTGTCCTGGCACGTAAGAGCAAGAGTTTCATCGCAGTTATTTATTGTGGGTTACAAAAGTTCGAGTAGTAATTGCGTGTTAACAGAAAACGCAGACGACGAAGCACTGCGATCCACAATACGGGCACTCAGCTACGATCTAGAATACGCCGTTCCTAGATGATGATATTTACGCAGGCAAAACCACATATAGCATAGTCAACTGTAGCATGCGCACGCTCGCACGAAAGAGAAGTCTTCTTCCTCTTGTTCTTCGAGCACCTTGATGAGGATATTAACGCAGGCAAAACCACATATAGCATAGCCAACTGTAGCACACGCACGCTCGCGCGAAAGAGAAGTCTTCCTCTTGTTCTTCGAGTGCCTTGATGATTATATTAACGCAGGCAAAACCACATACAGAATAGCCAACTGTTGCACGCCCACGCTCTCGCGAAAGAGAAGTCTTCTTCCTCTTGTTTTTCGAGCGCCTTCATGATAATATTAACGCAGGCAAAACCACATATAAAATACCCAACTGTAGCACGCGCACGCTCGCGTCAAAGAGAAGTCTTCTTGCTCATGTTTTTCAAGCGCCTTGATGATGATATTAACTGTGACAAAACCTAACACAGGCAAAACAACATATGCCGTTCTTAACTTTTCAATGTACAACACCGAGTGGCGTGTCGTATGCGCATATGCGCCCAACGAGGTTGAAGGCCCTGTCCTTTTGTGGCCTTGAACAACGGCTAAGTGCAGGAAGAAAGTTAGTATTGTTAGGGGATTATAACTGTGTCCTCAGTCCCCACGACAAAACGAGCGTTCGGTCTTTTAGAGATCAGACCACGGATATGTTGATGAGAATCGTCGAGAAGAGGGACCTCGAGGACGTTGCCGAAAGTTTCCAATGTTCAGGTGTATTGAAGTACACGTGTTTCTAAGGCCCTAGCTATGCACGACTTGACCGCATTTATGTATCGGTCGGGGGATGTATGGTATCAATATTTCCTGAATGTGCTAGTTACAAGGTAGTCCTAGTGTCCTTTTCTGATCACTCCAGTGCTCTATCGGAATTACCTCAGAGAAGAAACTCTTTTTCGTGGGACACCTGGAAACTAAATAGCAAGATCCTGGAGGACGAAGAATATAATTCGACTGTAATGGAGGGAATTATTAAATTAGATCCTAGCAAAAGCTTGCACATTTGGCAACAGTTGGAGCTGCTTAAAGAAACTTTAAAATTAAAAGCAATTAACAGGGCTACGAGCATTCGGTATAACGAGAAACGGAAACAGACTGAATTAAGAGCCCTGCTTGATAAACTATTCAAGAAGGAATGCACAGCCCCCGGAAAATGGATAGAAGATATCTAAAAACTGAAGCAAAAGATATATAGCAACTGGACGAAGAGCGTTATCGGGATGCGCTTGTGAGGGCAAGGGCAGAGGACACCGCTGCAGGCTAAACGCCTACGAAACGGGCGCCATGCTTAGAAAAAGCACGCCCCGAAAGGAACTGCATACAAGAAATAGAATAGGGCGGTAGCATATCAACAGATACAGATCGCATAAAAAGAGCTTTCACAGAACATTATCGGGTGCTATTCGCATTGCACGACGTAGACGTTGAAAGCTTCAAAAATGAATTTCTGTCTGGTTTACCCCGTGTGAAAGACAAAAGAAAGAACGTTTGGAGCGTGCAATTACAGCGGCCGAAGTTGAGCATGCTATAGACAAATTAAATCCTAAAAAGTCACCTGGGCCGGATGGATTCACTAACGCATTTTATAAAATGTTTAAACAGAAAATTAGCCCTATTCTGACAGTTGCATTTAATTAAGCGTATAAATTAAAAACATTGCCTCCATCATACAGGTCATCCCTTACGTTTCTCATATCCGAGACCGACGATGTACATAAACTCAGATCTGTAACAGCGCATCGACCCATGGCCCTAACAAACGTTGCGTATAAAATTTATATGAAAGCATTGGCTCGAAGATTGGAAACAGTCATACAGTACATCGCCGGGCCTCACCAGACATGTGGCATCAAAGGGCGATCCATTGTCCTAAGCATCCATAAAGCGCGGAGCATACTGCAATATTGTGATTTCTGATATGAGCAGGTTGCCATATTACAGATTGATCTGGAACAGGCTTTTGATTTTGTTGATCACAGAATTTTGTTTGTTGTTTTAAATCATGCTAACGTCGGTTCTGTTATTTGCGAGGGACTGGCCCTGGCGTACCAAAACTGCACGACGAGATTGATCGTAAATAAGAGTCTGGGGGCCCCCATTAATGCTCAACGTTCGGTTCGTCAGGGTTGCCCCCTCAGCCACCTGTTACTTTGTATATATATATATTGAAACATCGTGCTTGAAGGTCATCAAAAACAACAGGATCAATGGTTTCCGGTTACATGTAGCTGAGGTCAAACTTCTGGCATATGCAGACTATGTAACCGTTTTCACAAAGGATCAACACAATATAGAACAGGCTGTCAAAACTGTGCTTGATTTCAGCCAAGCTATAGGGAGCGGTGTGAACTGGTCGAAGTGCCTAGGGCCCTGGCCCGAATCGCGGCCAACAAAACCAGACCACTTCGCGAACGTGCCCTCGGTGAACACACCGGGCAAGTACTTGGGCGTCCCGCTGGAGTGTTATCGCGACAGCGATCACTATTGGAAAGGTCAGGCTAAGGACACACGGGAGAAAGCAGAGAAATGGAAATCAGGTGCCCTATTGATCTTTGCCAGAACCACTCTTTGCAACCTGTTTTTCCACAGCACGCTCTGTTACGTTATGCAGGTGCTGCATTGCTCACGGGCTAACGTGCAAAAGTTCCATAGAATACTTGCCGCTTTTGTCTGGGCTTCTGGGTGGGAATGGTGCCGCCGTACCAACTTGTTTCGACGGGTAAAAGACGGGAGACTCGGACTAGGTCACCTCTTCTTACGTCAGCTTTTTTATCGGTCTTGTTTTTTAGAGATGTCACCGATCCTTTCCTGCGCACCATATGCCAATTGCGACTAGGTAGACTGCTGCCGCAGTATGCTGTCTCAACTGAAGTGTATGTAGGAGGAATTGGTGGCTTTTATAAAGAAACAGTGTCGAGTGTGAGATTCCTTACCGTACGGTTTTCGAGAGAATGCCTTGCCATGTGAAACGAAAGGAACTTTGCTCTTTGTGATGTTGTCTTGCCTGTGCCGTTGTGTAGGTCATTGTACAGTGGAGGCCCAGGTAGCAATGTGTTAAAGAGAGTAAAAAAATTCACGTGCAGCCCGGAACAAAAACATTCTTTTTTAAGGTTCATTCAGAAACGTTACCGGTCAAAACTTTTTTGGAGCGAAAGGGATGCCTTTCGCTCCAAAACTGTTTAATTTGCAAGCTACCAGAAACTAAAGACCAGCTTTTTTCATTGTTGGGAAGGGGTTTATTTTTGGGATGTGTTACAAAGAGCTATCAAGAAAGACTTACCTCTGGACCCGTACGGCATTAGGTTCTTGAATGTCGATAATGAAGACGGGGCTCCTCTAGACACCATAATGCTCTTGGGCCTCCTCTTTGTGGCGATCGAGAATGGCACGGTTATCACTTCGATAAAGATGCGCGGCCTGCGCGAACCTACTTTAGAGAAAGTATTCATTGGTTTGTTGAAGTTCATAAGGCAGCACCGGAACCACCGGAGCGGCTCTCAACAGTAGAGCCGCTGGTGACATTACGCGAATTTTAATATGACGACACCAGCGTGACCCTGGTTGACAGCTCAGTCACCGTATGTACTTTGTACATTGGGTGATTTTACGAGAAGTATTGATTGTAATGTATGTTGTGTACTTCAGAAAGGCAATACAAAAAAAGATAGTCGAGGGGTTAAGACGATCGCCTTCGGATCGTTGGTTCGCGGGTTCGAGTCCTGCCGCCTCGCGAGGAATATTTTCTTGCACCAAGATTTTTCTCGTTTTTTACATCTTTCTGTCTGTCTCTCTGTTTATTTCTTTCTTTCTTCGCCCTCCTCCTCATTCTCACATGTCTCCTTCGTTTTGTGCTTCCCCCTCGCTATACGCCGGACAAATTGGCGCTCGTGTTCTGGGAGCGAAGTAAAAGGAGAAGAGGACTGATAGAAAGAAGAGGACTAAGAGAGGGCGTGCATTTTCATAATGGTGATAGTATTGGGACACGACATTGTACACCGAGCTAGAACAGCTTTGCTGTTAAGTCACAAATGCTATTGTTTATGATGGCACAAATGCGCCAACAGTTGAACATAGCCTTGCAATTCTCATTTTTCCCGCACGCTTCGCAGAAAAAGGCCTCTCCTTTTATTCTGTAGCATGGTCAGTCAAGTGTCCCCTATCGAATAAACACACTCCTGGGTCTCTTGCTTCTTGGCATAGCTGAGAAGGGCAGAACAGGAGCAGACAGCTAAATGACCAGAAGGGACGGATGCCTCGTATTGGCTGGGCCTAATCGCATAGGGTCAATTTCTCCCCTCTCTATGAAGAGCTTAAGAACCTTTCCCGTGATGGCTCTCCATGGTTTCGCAATCGCTAACCGCTCGCGCCATGTCCGCGAGGCGACGTATGCTGGCCGGTGCGTCCCATTTCACTGCTGCTAGCGTTTATTTTCTCTAAGTTGGTTGAACTAGAGGACTAGGTTTAACCCCATAGAGTTCCGAACAGTCACTGTTGCCCGGTAACATGAATAACGATCGCAAACTGCACTTGAAAACAAAATCTGAGGTTAAATAGTGTTAATACAGGCGCCTATCAAAAATAGGCATTTTTAGGCATTTACACGCATTCATACACGAACGCCAAAAAATAGGCATTTCTAGGCTTTATAAAACGCTATAAAAGCCCTTCATAACTTCTGATTGATGCTCATATATCAAAGTGGCGCAATAGGAACGCAAGGAACAAAACGGGCATTTCTCTAAAATCCGGTCTCTACTCATGACCCTATACAACTGACGAAAACGTTCACACTAGATAACGGTAATGTTCGCCCCATTGATCTCAGAAGCGGGCTAAGACGAAGAACCTGGGCTAACATACTTCCAGCTGCTATAAGACTACGCCAGCGCCTACTTCAAAAAAATGTGGTGGTGCTGTCGTCGGGAGTTTAGTTTCGCGTAGTAGGAGCTTCCTCCGTCGGGTCTACCGCAGTTGCCGCTGTGATGTCAAAGGTGCATGTACTGTTAGCCATCGTACAAAAGAGAAATAAAAACGGTATTTGAAGAGCCGTGTCGCGGTTATGATGTGGTTGTTGGTGCCCAAGAATGTATTAATTGCTCAGAAAGGAACAAGAATTGTGTGATACGTTTTTGTCAAAGGTATACATATTAATGCAAATAAAGAAACGAACACATGAGAAAGAAGCAGTAGGAATTTGGAAGGTCGGGCGATAAACTTTAACTGTTAATTCGAAAACGAGGTACAGCTCTTGATATGGCACTGCGGTTACATTTTGCCAATAATGACGCACGCAAGTGCGAACTATTTTCTTGGCTTCACTAGTCGAATGAACAGATTAAGTTTAGCCCTCAACCTTTCTGATTTTTTGCCACTTTTTTCTCGAGTCATTCTTTCTGTATTTGCGCTAATGTATATCCGTGCATATATACATATATATATATATATATATATATATATATATATATATATATATACACACATATATATATATATATATATATATATATATATATATATATATATATATATATATATATATATACACATATATATTTATATATATATATATATATATATATATATATTTATATATATCTTGTTCCTATAAATATATAGGTGCAAGTCTTGCTCTGCAATTTGTTCATTTCCTGATTATGAAGACCCTCGCATGAAATGGGCCGTTGCTGTAAAACGCAAGGAGGGTTTCGACTTGGGCTTGTTGGTGATTCATCTTGACGGGTACTGATGCGCACAAAAGACGGGGGCACAAGAAGGAGCATAAATGGAGAGACGAAGCGCAAACTAACAACAGTTTATTGGTGGGAAATGTGACCTTATATATGCCAAAAAGACACTCATTTCGTATTACGAAGGAAGCAGAGACAATCTAACAAACACGTGTAGTACCAGTGAGATATGCTATTTCTTTGGCTGATAAAGAAATAGATGGCATGCTGATGCATTTGTCTTTGAGACATGAGATATTGTGAGCTTCCATGATTAGGCGTGTGGTTTCCCTTTTGCTCTTTGCAATTACAGTGCAACTTTGATAATCAGGTTTGCAACCACATTTTTCGCAATGAATGGCCAGCCACCCCCCAGTTTAGTTTCTCACGTTGTACGCATGCTCGCGGAGGCGGTCGTTTATGCAGTGACCTGTTTGACCGATGTACACGCGGTTATATGTCAGCGGAATTCGATACACAACCCCTTCAATGCAGTTTACATATCTAGTTTGAGGCTTCGTTTTTCATGATTTCTTTTGTTTGCAGTTATGGGCCGTGATTTTGCACACTGAGTTGAGTTTGGTTGGCGCATTGTAACGAGACGGACACTCCGCTTCGTGTAAAACGCGTCGTACGTTATTTAACCGGTAATGCTCTGTCTGTGCTGCAAGCCGACAAAGAAGGCGGTTTTGCAGTTTTAACTACTGGCACTTACAGTGAAAAAGCAAGACAAGCGATATTGAAATCCTTTAACACGCGCGAAGGAATTTCAGTCAAGAAGCAGAAAAGTGAATCTAAAAGGCTATGCTCGCGGTTAAACCTAGCGCAGTTAAAGAAAAGTATAGACAAGAGTTTCAAACCAAGGAGGTTCTAAATTTCATTAGTTCATTCCAAGGCAGGAACCTGAAAGCTTTTTCCGTAGATATCACCGATCTATATTGTAGCTTACCCCACAGTGGTACTAAGCTGCGTTGAACGAGTTATTGAAAAGTTCGGTGAAATGGCTCTCTAAACTGCATCAGGCATCTCTAACTGCCATTTTTTTGAATCACTCCAATTCTATTTCAAGTCGACAATGGTAAAATGGAATGACACATGCTTTCTGCAAAAAGCAGGCATCTCCATAGGCTCATGCATAGCCCCTGTTCTTAATAGCAGGCTAGAGCATACTATCGCTCAGGCCGACCTCTCTGCCTTTCTATAAATAAACCTCGCTCTCTCTCTCTCTCTATTCTTAGTGATTTGTTTTTATGTGAACTTGACAACGCGCTTGCCGCTGATCTTAGCTCCAAGAACGTGGTAAAGGTTTTTAGATTCGTTGAAGACTACTTGCTTCTTTTAGAGTGTGACGCGGCATGTTTTGCTCAAGATTCCAAAAATGTTCTGGCACTTGTTGAAAATTGCTTAGACCCGTTGCATGTCACTAACGGACTTCCCAGCGAAGGAAGTATTCGTTTTCTACATTTAAAACTCAGCTTTTCAGAAAACCACATCTGCTGGGGCTATGAACCCCGAGCAAATTAACCAATTCTTCCTGTTAACTCAGCGCACTCGAAGTAAGTGAAAAGGGGAATTGCCAATCTTTTGTCTAAAAAATGCCCTGGAAAAATCCTGCCCCCATCAAATCACTCAAAGCATCTTTCAGCAGACAGCGCGTTTATCACAGGCAGGTTACCTTAGTGAACTGGTCATTTCCGTAGCTGAGAAGCTACTTAGAAATGTAAAAGCTTCTGCATCAAACTTGCCCCTCGCCTCTGAAGAGGGGAATAAAAGAAAATTTGTTGTAATCCCTTATATTCATAAAGTGTCGCACAACATCAAGAAGATTCCTCAAAAAGCTGATGTGAAAGTTTTGTTTTATGCGCCAGCCAAGCTCGCTTCAGTGTGCAAAATGACGGACCCTAACTGCAAAGAAAAGAAATAATATAAAAAGAAACATCAAACTAGATATGTAAACTGCATTCAAGGGGTTGTGTATCGAATTCCCCTGACATGTAACCGCGTGTACATCGGTCAAACAGGTCGCTGCATAAACGACCGCCTCCGCGAGCACGCGTACAACGTGAAAAATAAAACAGGGGGGTGGCTGGCCATTCACTGCGAAAAATGTGGTTGCAGACCTGATTCTCAAAGTTGCACTGTAATTGCAAAGAGCGAAAGGGAAACCACATGCCTAATCATGGAAGCTCACAATATTTCATGTCTCAAAGACAAATGCGTCAGCATGCCATCTATCTCTCTATTAGCCAAAGAAATAGCATATCTCACTGGTACTACACCTGTTTGTTAGATTGTCTCTTCTTCCTTCTTAATACGAAATGAGTGTCTTTTTGGCATATATAAGGTCACATTTCCCGCCAATAAACTGTTGTTAGTTTGCGCTTTTTCTGTCTATTTATGTTCCTTCTTGTGTCCCTGTCTTTTGTACGCATCAGTACCCATCAAGATGCAAAAAGCAAGAACTACGATCCGACGCCGGCTGTGTCAAGAATTCAGTTCTTATCACAACCTGTTTTGTCTTCAAAAATTGTTTAGCTTTTCCAAATGTTTGTCGCTGCAATGCCCCACACTGCATTTCTTTGTATCAAACTTCTGTGGAGCCATAAGGGTAATGTATGCACAGAGCGACTATAGGTTAGCGTATATCTGCTCTGAGTTGTGGCTATTTATTGAACCATAGAACTCGTAGATGCCTTAGAACAATTGCCACGTTCTCACGTGCACTATAGATGTGGTAGCTTCATTCATACAGCCGTGAATCGAAGGACGACGACGCTGGTACCTTTCGAAGTTATATGCGCCTGCAATGTCAGAAAATACGCAAGTGCCTTGGACCCGTCCCGAGCTACATGCTGTGTGCTCTAAGAGATTTTCATGCTTTTCAGACTTCACGGACAAAGAGCTCGCATACAACTCGCAAATATTACTGTGCCTACCCTACTCTATGAAGAAAGTGCAAGCGTGACATGCGTTGAGCCTGTTTCCTCGCTCTGCCCCTGTGCTGTAGTATGAGCGTACAGGGAGAGCCTCGATAAGCGAGCCTAGCAGGCCTGCAAGTGCCTTGTCCGCTGTTATGATCAGCCTGCCTGGCTTGGCGCCGCTTTGACGCATGAGACGTTGCGGCTAAGACTACCCTGATTTCTTCCGGGTCAGCGGTTCCAGAGATGCACCAAGAGCGGCGACAACACGACAGTCGTTCGTCTAATTATCTCAGGTTGTCTGCGCCCCTCGTAAAACCCTTTGGGCACGCCTGACCGACTGACAGATTAGGAAGAGTTGTTGGCCGTCGAGGGGGCTTGCTTTATCGTCGAGGTGCCCTGGACAAAGGGCCCAGCGTCTGGGAACCGTCTGCGGATGCATTTCCCACGTTCTCCGTGGCGCCTTGGTGCCGCTGTTTCCACAATTCGTGGTCTGCCTGGCGCTGCATACCCGTCACTGCAACAGACTACGAAATTGACTTCCACGTAAGACTCAACGTCTTCGTGCTGTGTCGTGTAGTGCGCGGTGGGCAGTGTTTTTCCCTCGCCATGGGACGAGCTGGACGTGCCTCTTTCTCCTTTCGTGGGTTGGGAAGGAGGCGGCGTTTCACCTTCCCCTTTTTGGGGGCGGAGGTGAAGATGGAAATTTTCATTGGACTGTCCTGGCCTCCATTGTTTTTTCCTACAGGGAACCCTGGGAAGGCCCGGACATAAAATGCGACCGCCGATGCGCTCCCGACAAGCTCTCACAAGTTCTCTCAAGCTCTCACAAGCTCCGAGAAGCTCGAGAGCTTCCGTGATGCTAACCCCATCATGTAGCAACACGCTACCTGTAAAATAATGTAATAAACGTTACTGTTAACAGCTCCGGGCTCCTCTCCTCGACATCTCTGGCTGGCTCTGGTCCTCAGGGCAGAACCCTTATTACATCAACTGGTTAGCAGCAACGGGATGACCCATGCTTGACTCGGACCTCAACGATATGGTGAGTGCTTAACTATCTTTGAGTTTTGCCAGGTTTTAGCTTTTGGAGTTTTCTAAATCTGTGTGTAATCTTCTGTGCGTATTGGCTTCGTTGTACCGCTACCATACGTCACAGCTATTCACCATTTTAGTTTTCATGTTCTAAAACTGGCAGTGTTTTACCGTGCGTCTAGGCTTCGCTTGTTGGCTACCTAACGTCACGGCGGGTAGAAAGTCCTCACTCGTGAGGACCATGGAGTTGGTAAAGAAGCTAGAGAGACCAGACCTCTTACTACTGTGTGAAGAGATGGGAATTAAGGTTGGGAGAGAAGAGAGAGAGTCACAGCTGAATAAGGCTAATCAGGAATGCTGGGCGGAGGATGATGAAATTGAGGAGTGCTGGGAGGAAGTTGAGAAGAACAAAAGATGGGCTGAAAAAGACAGGATAATTGAGAAAAGGCGATTGGCTTTAGCACTTTATCAGGCATCAAGTAACCCGAATAACGAGATAGCACCCTCAGATAAGAAAAAGAAAGGTAGTCCTGCTAAGTCCACGTCTACAGTGAGCCACTCAGAAGATCGAAAGAAAGAAAAGGCGTTTAAGGCTAGGAAGCCGGTTGTATGCCACCGTTGCACAGAGCTAGGTCACATCGCAATCGGCTGCCGCAAGCCTAGGAATGTTCTCTGTTTTGGGGACAGCAGCGACAATGATCTGGAACAATTGAATCCCCCCATTCAGGAATTAGTTGAGGAAAACGTACCGCGGGACTCTGCCGCAACGTTTGATAGTGTACATCCGTACTCTTTGACAAATGAGGTGACCACAGGGGAACGCCCGTGTGCATGGCAAGTAGTTGAAAATGAAAGTGTGTGTTTGCCATTAGCCCGCGTTGAGAGGGAGGGAGCGTTCAGACTGCTCGCCACGGAAACATTGGTGTCCCAAAACCTGCCCGAGCATTATCCCTCTCAGAATGACGTGGATATGCTTTCGAAAGGCCTTTGTTTTGGTGACGAATAGGCGGCAGCTATGACGGATCCGATAGCCTGTGAGTCTGCTCATGAGGTTCCGAAAGCAGAAAGCGCTAATGAAGCAGACTGTAAAAGTTCAGATGATGAGGCGCTTAGCTTACCACGAGAGGAAGAGGCGCTCAACATAGCGCGAGGTGATGAAGCGCTTAGATTAACGCGAGGTGATGACTCTCATCAAGGAGAGACATCTGATGGCGAGCCGGCTGGTTTAGCAAGTGTCGACTGTAGCGTTGTTTCTGAAGTGCAGACAGCTAGAAATAACGCCGAGGATAAGCCAGTTGAGCCGCCTGGAGTTTTGAGCAATGTACTTCCGAGTATTATTGCCGAGTCGGTGAGCGTTCTGTGCCGCCCCGAAAGAAAAAGTCGCTAGCGAAAACTTCGGGGAAAGGGGAAAGGTCCAAGTTGCCTCGAGCGGAGGCTGGAAACCCCGAAAAGGTTCTCTGAAAGTCAAAAGTTGCGGGTCTCGCACAAATCGAGATTAGGCATAAAGCGTGTCGCGAGGGCCAGGAAAAAGAGACGCCGAAGTGGTCGCCTGGTTTCTTCATCTTTGGTGAAGGCTAAACGGTGGAGCAAAGCGAGGTGGTGCGTACGCGATTGTAACGACAAAGGTCCTCCCCCAAGTTTGCGAGAGGGTGACCGCTGCTCTGGGAGGCCCACAGTGAGGAAGCTTGAGCGTCCGGGTGCCTCTTTGTCGGAGTTCGGGGCCCGCGGAACAAAGGTCACCGCCACTATGTGCTTTGGATAGGTTGGCTTTTTGTCCCTCCGTCGCGATCTGGCCCATCGACAACTGTGGTATGCGCGTCCCCCCAGAGCACGTCTGAAAGGGTGCCGCATTAAATTACGCAGTGTCACGAAGGATACTAAGAATTTGTCTTGTATCCAGTTTTATTATTGTTTTGTTTAGCTGTCTAACGTTTGCATGTCTGCCGATGAGCAAGGACTGTGTCGATATTTGGAAGTTTTATTTTCCTCCTGATCTTAACTGCAGACATTGAGATATTTGCTAAAGTGCTTGTTTGCTTACATTTTGCAAAAGCTAGCACCTGAGTAGAGGGCTTTGCGCTGATTTTAACAGAGAAGTAGGCTGAAGGTAAAAGCCTCTGTTTAAACCTTCTGTTCTTGCAGTGAAGTGTAGGTTTTGTTTCTCTGTTTTATGTTTTACGCGCAAGTTTATCTTAACAGAGAAGTAGGCTGAAGGTAAAAAGCCTCTGTTTAAACCTTATGTTTTTTGCAGTGTAGTGTAGGTTTTTGCTTTTGTTGATTTTGTCTTATCCGTATAATGTTCGGACAGTGTAAGGCTACCAAGAATTTCTCTTGTATCCAGTTTTGAATAGTTTTGCTTTTAAGGTTCGCGTGTCTGCAGATGAGCAAGGAATATGTCGATTTTTGTAACTTTTATTTTCTTCCTCATGATAACTGCAGACATTAAGATACTTGTTGAACTGAGTGTTTGCTTACATTTAGCGAAACCTAACACCCGAGTAGAGGGTTTTGCGCAAGTTGATTTTTAACAGAGAAGAGGCTGAGGGTAAAAGCCTCTGTATAAACCTTGTGTAAATTGCAGCACACTTGTTAGTATGCGCATCAGTGCAGTGTAGGTTTTTTGTTTCTCTGTTTGTGTTATTTTCATACGCGCAAGTTTGATTTTGAGTTTTACTTATACTGTGAGAGGCGTAATTCATTAACTACCTCCTTTCGTTTTGTTTCGCCCGTAGCACCTGCGTGCCTTGAACGCTGTGAATCTCTCTGGGAAATGATACAAAACGTTAGGCTGTTGCTTTGCTTCGCACGTAGTAGGTCTGAGTTTGTTATGGCTTCGTTATCTGATTCTTGATTTTCACGAGTGAGCGCACGAATTGTAAATTTCTAGGGAGTTTTACCAAAACTGTAACCTGGCATTTCTCGAGGTCAGTTGAGTGCTCTATGTTTGTTGTGCCTCGGGTCTTGCGTGGTTCGTTTCTGGCGTTTGCTGGCCATGGCTCAGGTCCAGAGATTGGTGCAGCCTGCGTCAACGTCTACAAGGGAGCAGATCTACGGTCTCTGCGGAGTGCTTTGGTGCTGCAACCCCTTCGAGACCTCCTGTGACGGTGGACGGGCTGTTATGATCGGCCTGCCTGGCTTGGCGCCGCTTTGACGCATGAGACGTTGCGGCTAAGACTACCCTGATTTCTTCCGGGTCAGCGGTTCCAGAGATGCACCAAGAGCGGCGACAACACGACAGTCGTTCGTCTAATTATCTCAGGTTGTCTACGCCCCTCGTAAAACCCTTTGGGCACGCCTGACCGACTGACAGATTAGGAAGAGTTGTTGGCCGTCGAGGGGGCTTGCTTTGTCGTCGAGGTGCCCCGGACAAAGGGCCCAGCGTCTGGGAACCGTCTGCGGATGCATTTCCCACGTTCTCCGTGGCGCCTTGGTGCCGCTGTTCCCACAAATCGTGGTCTGCCTGGCGCCGCATACCCATCACTGCAACAGACTACGAAATTGACTTCCACGTAAGACTCAACGTCTTCGTACTGTGCCGTGTAGTGCGCGGTGGGCAGTGTTTTTCCCTCGCCATGGGACGAACTGGACGTGCCTCTTTCTCCTTTCGTGGGTTGGGAAGGAGGCGGCGTTTCACCTTCCCCCTTTGGGGGGCGGAGGTGAAGATGGATATTTTCATGGGACTGTCCTGGCCTCCATTGTTTTTTCCTACAGGGAACCCTGGGAAGGCCCGGACATAAAATGCGAGCGCCGATGCGCTCACGACAAGCTCTCACAAGTTCTCTCAAGCTCTCACAAGCTCCGAGAAGCTCCGAGAAGCTCCCAGAAGCTCGAGAGCTTCCATGATGCTAACACCATCATGTAGCAACACGCTACCTGTAAAATAATGGAATGAACTTTTCTTTTAACAGCTCTGGGCTCCTCTCCTCGACATCTCCCCGGGACTCTGGCTGGCTCCGGTCCTCAGGGCAGAACCCTGATTACATCACCGCTGCGGGGAATAATTGTTTACTACGTCATCGCAGTCGTGTCTGCATAGGTGACAGTGTCACAAAGCTCGCACTTTCCTTTTGCGTGAAGAACTAACCCGATACATTTGTTTATATGCGAAGATTTACCGTAACGGTTAACGATTCACTCATAATTCTGTGTATTTATTCCGCGCATTTTTACATCGCCCTCAAGAACGTCTGGATAGACTTGGTGCTTTATTCTTGCATTAGTTATCAAAAAAAAATCCAACGTTTCTCACATCGATCAGAGCAAAATCGGTAACACTTCGCAAATCAGTGACATCCACGCCGCTAAGATGTATGGTTTTAAATGCGAAGTATTTCTTAGCGAAGCAACGGCACAATGAGCGTTTCTATCTATCTATCTATCTATCTATCTATCTATCTATCTATCTATCTATCTAGCCGTCGACGTCTGAGTTCTCTTGTGCTCGCCTCCTAAACATGGTGCAGACCATAATTGGCATAAAAGGGCATCATGCTATGAGGAACATGAATATGTGGTCATGACATGAATAACGCGAAAATTCTGTTGTGCACGTCATGGAACTGTATTCTCCAGTCACGTGTGGTACATACCCGTACGCACGGTACGCTGCATACGGTTATGCCCAACAAATGATTCACAGTTTTATCTGCCCAGGAATTGCGAGAATAGGCATTATAAATTTAAACGCTAAAGGGTTAACAAAATGAGGCATCAGCCACGTTTACCTAGCTAATACAAACTAAAGTCAAACTCCCAGCAGGAATCGAACCCAGGTGTTCTGTGTGTCAGTCAAGTATTCAACCACAGAGCCAGCGCAGGTCTTTAGTCTGCTTTGGAAAAGGATGCTATGCAGGCGCTATGTCTGCGCAACAACAAATGTAGTTGCAGTGCTGGCTATCGAATTTAGAGCGAGGTAATAAATATTACTTTTGTACTCCTATTCTACAAGTGTCGTGTCGAGTTATCGTCGACTGTGGTTCCAGTGCTAGCTCCGCTTTTGTTACAGTCTAATAAACATTACATATGTTCTCCTGCGACTCAGCAAGCTATATTGAAGTTTTGCTCGACCCCGGTGAAATACGCTAATTGATACTACGTATGATATTCGCATCGTCGCACAGTAGCATGCACTTTGCTTTGGTAAAACTGACGTCCTTGCTCTAACATCAGTGCTTATATTACATCAGAACATAAGTTACCCTTTAAACGCTGGTATTGTCGACGTGCCTGGTAAGCCCACGATGTGCACAACACTACTTCATTTACAAGATCACGTTGATCCACCTCGTAACGCTTGAGTGAAAGCAAACAAAAAATTGGCCGCGTATCTGAGTGCTTCTCTGCAAATGTCGTCGAAAGACGATAGAGGAGCGCTGTGTTGCAGTTACTGTATATGCTACCTCTGGGTAGCAGAGTTGCGCATAGGTCTGGCTAGCAACCATGGCTATGTCGCGAAGACTCACTCCGTTTTTGCAGGCGACATGCCTACCGGGTCACCGGTTGACATCTTTGGCGTGTCAGAGACCGGTGATTTACTTTAATGTGAATGAGTAGTGTCAATCCAGTTCGCTGCAGCGGCTCCATCGAGAAATACAAAACATGGCCCCAGCGTCAGCTTCTCCGCAACACATTGTTGCTAGCGGCGTTTGGAAGACAGATGCGCAACTCTACTACCTAAAGGTAGCATATGCAGCAATTCTACGCTGCGTGAGATATGGGCGCTATCTGGCAATACGTCGGGGAACGAGCTTGTGCAGAGGGCACAGAGGAGGAAAGTTCTTTCTTTCCTCCGTGGCAGAGAGCTTTCGTCGGCGCGTCGCATTTTCAGCGCAGCTTAAGAAACTAGGGTCTTTAGAATTACGTATCTATGTATTTTCTGTTAAGGGAACACACCATCTAATATTTACCTAGTGACGTTGAACCTCAGATATGCGTAATATTTACAAGTATAAACAGCTGTACCAGTTCAAGCTGGGTGGGTGGTAAGCAAGTGGTTTAACTTTGGCCGGGTGGCTCAATCGGGTGACAGACAGACAAACAGACAGACGGACCAGAATTTCTGCGTTGAAGTTCCCCAAGAAACACTATCGTTTTTAAAAAATACAGCATAAAGAGCCACTCGCCGACTGCTTCGCATGAATCCGATTCCCACAATGCGTGGAATTTGACGATCTTTTCAAAGAGGATAGTCTTTCTTGGGGAACTTAAACGCAGAAATTTTGGTCTGTCTATCTGTTTGTCTGCACGTCACCCGATTCAGCCACCCGGCCAAAGTTGAACCACTTGCTTACCGCCCACCCATCTTGAACCGGTACGACTGTTCATACTTGTGAACATTGTCGATCAAAAAGTAAATATTACGCATATCTGAGGCGCAGCATCATTAGGTAATTATTAGGTGGTGTGTTCCTTTAATAGAAAATACATAGATACGCAATTTTAAAGACCCTAGTTTCTTAAGCTGCGCTGAAAATGCAACTGAGCTGATACTTGTCTTCCTCCGTGCTCTCTGCACAAGCTCATGTTGTGTTTCGGTTTCGGTTCAGTATTGCATTGTACGAATGACAGGGGGCGCCGCTCTGGCATTCCTGTTTTACCCAGGCGACGTGTAAATAAGAGAGTTTGTGGAGAGTACTCGTTTAGTGCGGACGTTTCTTCTCCTTCGGCGCATCGCGCCAAACAGCGTGTTCGGGCTGGCCGGCGTCCCCACCGGTCGCGTTGGTCACCGCCGGTTTTCGCCTACCGCTGCGCCGGAACTACCAGCCCGCAACACAACACTCATGTTTCCCGACGTATTGCCAGATGGCGTCCATATCTCACGCAGCGCCTCTTCTATCGTCTTTAGACGACATTTGCAGCGAAGCACGCAGATACGCGGCCAACTTTTTTTTTTTTTTTGGCTACGTGTTTTCAGAGTTGGTCGTTGTTGCATTTATGCATGACTTGTTTAAGGTGATTCAGACCCCCTGAGAGAGCCTCCATTTCCTCCATTGTAAACGCACTGGCGGCGTTCGACGCGTAGTGTTAGTAGAGAACTTCTACAGTTGCTGCGCCAGTGGTGGTCACGTGCCCATTCAGGGCAGAGGCGAGGCTGGATGGAGCTTACGCGCTGCCATGTCGCTGAAAGTGCCTAAATATATCGACGTTGCCTACCGTTGTTTAGTTACATGGCGTGGATTTGTCGGCATTACATGTAATCGATTACTTGAAATCAATTATATTTTTTTTGTAATTTTGTAATATAATCCACTATGTATCTGAATTTGTAACGTCCTGCGTAATTAAACCCCAAATATTAATATTATTATTAACGTTCTGGGTAATTGAATTATATTTTCTTTTAATTGATCATCGATAATCAATTACATTATTTGTCAAAAATAATTTTGTAACCAGTCTTCTATGGCAGTTAAATTCTGTTTAGCCCTTCTGACAGTGTGTCACATGACTTGCACCGCACATGCTCCATGCTGGTTTTGGGGTACTTATATTTGTCGTTCCTTTCAAAAATAAACAGTTGAGAGTTAGCGCTCATGTGTCTCTTTCTTGTCCTTGTCTTTTGTGCGCGCTAAAAAAGTTTAAATATGGTTCTACGGCAGTTCTCGTCCCGGAAATATGCGACCGCTCTGTAGGGACCCCCGTGTGGTCCCTACAAAGCCATTTTTTTTTTCACTTTTTCCCTGTGCTTACCCGCAACGGCTTACCAGAGCGCCAGCAACAGCGAAGCGCGACGCTTCATACAGGACATGGACAAGAGCATCGAAGCACTGCGCAAGTACGAGCTGGTGCGCAAGGTGTTCCTCCGTTATAATACCGGCCTTCCTTCCAGCGCATGCATTGACAGCAGCTCTAGTTCAGTGCAGCAGCTAACCGCTTAACGAGGAAACGTGAAAGAATAAGCCACAACTTTGAAAAACAACTCCTGTTGAAAGTTAACCACGTATAACACTACATCGCAGTACGCTTTCCAGCCCTCACGCAAGCATCGAGTGTTTTGTCTACTCTGCAGGCCACAGTAGTTCGTTGTCGTTTGAGCAAACTTGTGTTAATGTGTTACGGCAACAAAGTTTTGAAGGAAAGTAAGCCAAAAGAAATCGATTACACTTCCGTAATTGCTCATTTGGTAGTCTGGGACTGTAATTGACCCATGTAATCAATTACATTTTAAAGTAAGTAATTATAATTCTCATCGGTTACTTATTTTTAGTGACGCATACAAGCCTAACAATCATTCGCTGGTGTGTAACAGGTAATATCTGTAATATTGAGAACTAGCAGACAATATGGCCATGGAAAGCATAAGGAAAGTTATCTGTGACAATTGGGATATAAATGTGAAGAAAGTAAAGTGGATGAAAAAGATGACTTGCCCGCCGGCAGGGATCGAACATGCGACCTTCGAATAACGCGTCCGATGCTCTAGCACTGAGTTACGGCGGCGGTCATATCCCCGTCCACTTTATTGGGTATATATCTGCATTTAAACCTAGGAGTGTTAGTCAGCGCCGATCGCAACCATTGCGGCGAGTGTGGAACACTCTTTATCTCCATTTTGGCATCACGTAGCACGTGACGCTACGCACGTGACTTTCCTTGGCAATATTGTCTGCTAGTTCTCAGTATTATTGTGCCCAACTAAGAAAAACGGGCCCTGAAATGTAATCTTTCCTTCAGGTAATATCTCTGTCACGTGGAAGTGCCTGTGCCGAAGAAGGAATTGTTAAGAATGGCTGAGTGGTAAAGCTTGGTAAAAATGACGAGGATAGTGCTAGGAAGTGTGATACTTGAGTCAGAGACACCTCGGCGAGGTCTGATGGTGCAGTCTTCTTGAGGCACAGGCGCAGGCGCGGTTAGAAGTGACAGCTTGAAGCCCTGTGGCGGCAGCCCGAAATGACAATAGAAAAAGAAGAGATGCCTGCTTTCTTTATTCATTGGCCACATTGTTTTATTCATTTAGATTGCATGTCCGCCAGTGGGGCATAGGCAAGAATTCTCTGGCAGTCCGGCGAGTAAACAAGGCGCCTCGGGTACAGCACATTCTTGAATTCCCGCAAACACTCTAGGCGAGGTCCCGTGACAAGGGAAGAATTTCGCACACGAAGTTCGTACCAGCGGATGGGAGCTAGCAAGAAAACATGAAATCGCTTAAGCTTGGGCATGTTGGTAATGCGTATTCATTTACTTAGTGGACTAAACGAACAAGGACAGAAAAGGAACGACGCTGACACAGCGCTAATTTCCAGCATTTGTTTTATTTTACGAAGTGGTAAATATATGTATAGAAGAGATAGCAACGCACGCTGGCTCATTGTGCAGGATGCATTGGTATAAAAAGGCAAAGGTGCATGCGTGCACAGAAAGTTCAGATATCCAGTCAGAACACAACGATAGCGACTTTTTTTTTTGTTTACAGGATGAAGATGTCATTCTAGAACGCCATTCCCTCCATTTTTTAAGTACGCATTGCCGTCAGTGCGGAGCTTGAGAATTATTTTTGGTCCTTAAAACAGAAATTGTAATGACAAAACTTGCCACATGAGAAGAACTGGTTATTTGCTTTTGATACAGGTGTAAAGCTGATTTTTCATTGGAGCACCACGTGGTGTAAATTGCATTTCAGGGTGGACCAAAATAATGATTTTCTCATATTGTGATTTTTTTTCGCGCAAAATTTACAAACATCACTGGTCTGAGAACATTTGTAACGCAAGACATACTTTCTGTAAAGTAAGTAATAACTACTCACATATGTAAATATGTAAATATTTTCACGGAAAAAAATGCAAACATTTAATATTTCGGCGACATTTCTGTAGGAGTATATGGCAGAAACATTGGAGCAATATTATCGAGCTTCGAACACCTCACCCAAACGCCTTTGCTTAATATCTAAACCAACTTTGGTATTGAAGCAAGAAAGCATACTCTCAGAATAATTTTTGTGACAAACCACACTCGCACGACATTCTGCGAATTTCGGAATGCTGCCACGTGACCAATAAAATGCTTCCCTCCGAAATGTTCTAGCTATTCACTGTTTTCAATGCACTAAATGAGCACAATATTTTAAGACTACATTTGAGATGGTCGCCCGAATGGCTAGGACGTTTGGCGTGGACACAGCTGATTTGCACTTCACACAAGGGCTTCGAATGACGTCAAACGGCCCTTCCTTCTCCCTTCGTGTGTTTCACGCTTTCAAGCATAAAAGGGAGACCCGTCTAGCACATCATTCAGTTCATCCTAAGACTGGCATGCGTAGACAACGGAAATTAAAGACACCAAAAGAACAGCGTGAAGACAATGCTTGACAAAAGGAACAAATTCTTCTTGCTGGAAATGGTCGCGGAACCAATCATGGTCTACCACAGCGACCACAAAGCGATTATCGCTACCATTACTGCAAAGTAGTGATAAAACATACCCCTCCATCAACATGTGTGGTGTTTGATACAGCTTCGCTGGATATTCACGTTCGCATGGCGGGACGGCGGCCATTTTAACACGAGAGTGTTTTATGCCGGGATAGGGTGTACTGGAACAGGGGAGTGCCCGGAACGAGCTTCGAATAGTGAAGCCCAAACAGGGTCAATCCGCTTGCAGCGCTGCGATCGGTAGTCTGCAATGTGTCGTCGTTTAAGAGATGCGCGCGGCTCCACCGAAATGGTGCAGGGGTAGAATGCCCGCTTCCCGCTCAAACGGCCCGGGTTCGAATCGCAGCTGCAGATGGTGGGTTTTTATTCTTAGTGTCACCTTTTGTAGCTGTATTGGTTTTCCTTTGTTTCTTAAAACTAGCTTAAGTTGCTACGCGTTGGTCCAAAAAGTAACGCGAAATGTGAAGTAAAATAGAAGAAATTTGGGAGCGAGCGCAGTTATTTGCAGCGCCACCGCCCGGGATTCAACAAAAACGTAAAGTGTGGCCTCCGAGATTTTCGCGAAGACGAGACTCGGAACAAGATTTCACATTTTACGTTATTTTTGTAGCAATACGTAGCAACAGAGGCTAATTTTAAGAAAGACAGTAAATAGCCAACGCAGCTTTAAAAGGTGCCACTGAGAATAAAAACTCACCGTCTACAGCTGCAATTCGATCCCGGGCCTTTTGAGTGGGAAGCAAGCGTTCTACCCCTGCACCACTTTGCCGGAGCCGCGCGCAACTCTTAAACGACGACACATTGCAGACTACCGATCGCAGCGCTGCGGGTGGATTGACTCTGTTTGGGCTTCACTTTCTGTACATTGGTGCTGCGGCCGTTCCGAGCACTCCCCTGTTCTAGTACACTCTAGCCGGGGTCCACCACGTCTCCACTGACGCATTTCCATCACGGATATGAAGTTGTCAAATATGAAGACTAACATATGGCAAAGAAAAAATCTAGAAGGTAAAGTTCCGTCGGCGGGAGTCGAACTTACGACCCCTCGATCCCCAACGCGCAGCGCGAAACAACTCCGCCACAGACGGCACGTTCTTCGTCATACTAACGGCGTGCTATTTATATGAACCATTTGCCGGTGGCGGTACTCAGATATCGGGGTACATCAGTGTGTTTTCGTTATCACTAGCGATATGGCGCGAAGGGCTCGAAGAGCGCTTTAAAGGTCGTCGCCCCACGCGTTGAGATGAGCGTGCGCCTCTACAGGGCGTGGTCGCTCGTGCGCGCGCGCTTATCTTGTACGTCTACCGCAAGTTTGCGTTGAAGTTACAGAGAGCACGAAGGGTCACTTCGCTCACTCCAGCGGCCGCTTTTGCGAAAGAAGCACGCTGCTTACAAACAAGTTACAACTGTGACAGTTCGCGCTCATCCGGTGTATACTTGTGCGTTCGTTTCGTGCGTCCCCCTTTGTATTTGACCAGCGCGCTTTAACTGTCGAGCTGTGACAGTTGTTAGTTCGCGCTCATCGTCTGTATGTTCGTTCCGTGCGTACTTTCTGCTTGAGCAGCACGTTGCAAGTTTCGAGCTGCTTGCCTTTCTTCGCGTGACATTACAACTTGTCGCTATAGCATTCATTCCTTCGCCCTCGGGGCGAAACAATGCACAACAAACGCTCAACTACGTCACGTTTTACTTTCGTGTTATACCGATTTCTATGACAGAGGGATCCGCCGTGTTTTTCTTTTGTTATTTCTTGATCGGTGTTCGCAATAAACTTCAGTGGCTTAGAATGCCTCCTGCCGACCATATGGGATTGCGTGAAATTCTTGATTTTCACTATAATATTGCTTGTTAAACAAACCTTAAAATACGGTCAACTCGCGACGACACAAAAACGCCGGCGTAATTTCTCTCGTTTTGATTTTTCCTTAAGTGTCCAGAGCTTAGAAGTTCCTTTACGACTACGAGCCACTCGTGCTAAGTGTTAATACAGCAAATACTACTCAGTTGCATTATAGCTTATTTATCATTTGAAACAGAAAACTTACCGATGACGACATGTGTACCAATCAACGTCGTCATAACCACTGCGCAGCTGTAGTCACGAGACATAAAGGTCACCTGCTCAATCTGGTAAAAGGTTGGGCCTGCAATAACCAAAACCAAGCACTAGTCAGTTTATCTGTATATCAATGCACGTAGTCTGTAATTCAATGCACGCTTTCTCAGTTACAGTGGCGTGTCGATATTGTCCGTCAACGTCCTGACGATTTTGTAGGATGTCACTTTATTCGCTGGCCAAGTTATTTCTTAGTATATTTTTTTGTTAAATAACGCTACATATAACTTTTTCAGAAATAATCAAATGCTGTAAAATAAAAATCAGAAAAATGGTGTCCTTGCGATTGCTTCAGTTATGATGTAATTACTTACAGGTTTAATTATGCAATCATCAGCATCTACAAGCAATATTAGAAAAAATCACTTCATTAAATTATCACTTACCTTCAGGCCAAATGCGCATCCTCTCTTTGTAGACGTTGTCAAGGACTCCCCATTGATTGTCAGCATATCTGTAAACGAAGCAGGCTGTACAGGCTCCACCGCATAGTTGTTAGTCTCACAGTGCAAATATCTTACTTCTTTCCTCCATAGATGTACAGCCTTCTGAATAAAACCGTTCTGTCATTCATAGCGAGCGTTACGTCCACCTTGCATTCTACACGACTGCCTCCTGTCTCGAAGAGCGTCCATATTGGTTCTCTTGTGCCTACAAACTGGAAAAACTCTGACATGAGCGTGGGTGTTCTGGTAGTAGGAAAGGTGCAAATCCAAGCTCAAGTTCCTTGTGTTTGCTTAGCGGGACTAATTCAATATACGAACTCAGTCATGCGGAAATAGCAAAGTTTGCTTTTCCCCTTTGCCTGAGAGTTTATTTTTTGATGAGCTAGGAGGTTATTCTCTGTCTGACAAGCTCTGCACCTGATACTTAGAGCTGTGCGCAGCAGGCATTTTATATAAAACTAGCTAACGTGCATGCCCGATATTCACGCAACCCATTCATTATGGTTCTCTTTCCTAGAAAACGTGTTGCGTTATCTCCGAGATTACTGAACGCATGCCGAGGGTAGAGCCCATTTCACCCTTTTCAAATGCAGAAAGAATTTTCAGAAATTTTTCACTCGGAGTAGCTTAGCAAGTGGGCGCGATCAGCCAGGCAAAGTGATTACTTGGTGCATTACTACTGAATACATACTGAGAAAACCCATTCGCAAGAGTTATGCCTGAGGGCAGACGTTCGAAAAAAACTACAACAAATGACCTCAAACCCATCCTAGCTTGCATCACGGGCAGTGAGAAAGTACTTTTTTTGACGTCATAAGGCACGCTAATACCTGACTGTACATGCATACTTATTTGTAAGTCGTTAGAGTGGTCGAATTCGAATGTGCACGTGGGTCACAGCGCACATAAACCTACGAATCCGGTAGTTTAAGAAATTAGATTCCCGGCGTTTGCAGTGGATATGCCATTTAGTATGGGCTCAGATGTAGAATGCCACAGTGCAACAATGAAAAAAAAAAACTATTTGCCTTATTTAGCAGCCAAGCATATTTGTACTGCTACTATCACGTGTCATCTCAGTGCACTGAGCTGGTTCATGCAATGACCTACTGCGTTCTACAACTAATCAAATGCATGCAGGCCATTTGCAGCCTTCTTGAAAGAACGCCAGGCCTGCGCGGCGCAAGCATTACAGTCACAGCAAACGCTGGAGGAACGGCCTTTCTAGGGTCTCTCTTGGGGTAACAACTACAAGTACAGTTGCAAGGTACCCACTACATCAGAAATCATAATTTTGGGAAGTGGCTAAATGACCATTATGCTATTATTCATTCTCCAGAGAAGCGTGGTACCCACAGCGCACCTATAAGGCATTATGTGCCCTTTGTTGATTCTGTGGCTGAAGACCATGAAATATTATGGCTGAGCCATTTGTAATGAGTGCGAAGTGCTAAACTACCTACTAATTATGCTATTTGCATTGTGGGAGATCTTATTGTTATTTTACTCTTCTGCCGCACTGTATTACATCCGTTAACGTGATTCCTTGTCCAGCATGAAGCCTCCAAAGGGTCTTTTTGTGACGGAGTTCAAAGCGCCGGTGTGGCTCTGTGGTAGAGTGCTCGACTGCCATGCAGAGGGCCTGAGTTCGAATCCCGTTCGATCAAGCGTACTTTTTTGTTCTCGTTGTGCCCGATAACCGTTAAGAACAGCGGCGGCGGACAAGTACGCCACTAAAATCGGCTGTTCTGATCTCATAACGGCTCTCGCTCTAAAATGTTTCCAATGCTCCACTTTCGCGAAGGAAAGTTTCTCCTGTCGCCTGACGTACCTCATTTCCCTCATGCAGCGGATTCATCATTATCTGCAGAGTTCTGTTATATGCACCTCTCAAATAATACGCTACCTAGGATCAAGTTAAGCTGGTATGTTGACGTTTGGTCTGGTTGTTGACGCAATAGCGTTAAGGAAGTCGTTTAGCAGAAATTCTGGCGTCGGCGTCGTTGCTTCTAAGCGAAAAGTCAGCGTTGTTCATGAGCAAAAAGCAATAAATTATAAAAATAATTAAATATTGAATAAAAAGTTAATAAATGTACGTGAGCCAAAATAAATAATAAAACAATCCGTTGAAGTGGGAATCCAACCCACGGCTTTTGCGTGGCAAGCAGGTGTTCTACCACAGAGCCACGGCACTGCTTGAAACCATAGAGTTTCCTACAATACTTACTAGAGGGATCTCTGGCGCTAGTGTCTATGGGAGCTGCAACGCATGACGCTTCAGCCAGCATGGGAATGATGGGTAGTACACAAATTCGTCTAAACTTCGTACTTTCGGCTCCGTTTGGCTCCGCGTCGGCTGCATCCGCTTTGTCGAAAAACAAAGTTGAGCAAAAGTCAGCAGTTTCACTTCGCCACTTTAACTTCTTTAGGCTCAGCAATTCAAATCTGGTCACGAAGTTCACAACGGTCTATTCTTTTATCCGAAACGAACGCCAAAACACAGCAATAAACAAAGCCACAAGTGCGTTTGAAGCCGCAAGCACGAAGACTAGGCAAATTTGTGTACTACCCATCATTCCCATGGTAGCTGAACGATCGCAGCGCCAGAGTCCCCTCTAGTTAATTTTAGGAAACTCTATGCTTGAAACAGTTTCGGGGAAAATCTCTATACGAATGTCACGTAGTACGACGAGTGTCCTTAACGCACGCAATATTGCGTAGAAGAAGGTAAAATCGCACCAGGTGTCAGAACATGTGCGTTGCGCAACGACAGGTTGGTTTGAAGGCCCACCAATTACGGAGTGCGCAGGCATAGTTCACGAGCATTATTAGCAACAGCATCCATAACACGTGCAGCTCCAGGTGTGCACGTGTTGCCTTACGGACCTGTAGTGGGTACTTCGTCAATTAGCCAAAGGAAGCATTATGCCGTAGTGGGGACTTGGCAAGTCTACTCGCAGTAGGCGTTCTAGGATAGCCTGAAACAGCCAATGTTACGCGTACAGAGTTCCTTTCCTAGTGCCACGGAGTCCACCGAGAAGCGAAGCTAGGTTAGCGTTTTAGAAGGCGATGCGAGCAGGAACCAATTACGGTATCGCGTTCTACTCTTGAAGGCGAAGCACTAACGTCCTCCAAGTGTCCGAGAGCGCAGCTCCTAGGCGTTCGTTCCTGCGTTGAGCGGCATCGCTGTTGGTGGCGTAACCGATATACATAAAAAAGTAACCGATAGATATGAAAAAAATAGGATGAAAAAAATATCCACGATCGAATGGGATTCCAACCAGGGCCCTCCGTGTGGCAGTCGAGTATTGTAGCACGGAGCCACGCTAGTGCTTGAAACTCATTAGCAAAAAGACCCTATACAGGCGTCATGTCGAGCAATAAATCGCCTTCAGCTATGTAATATAGTGTGACCGAAGAGTGAAATAACAACCAGACGTCACACTATGCTAATTGCTCAACGAGTGTGGGGTTTATTGCTTCCCACCCACTGCAAAATGCTCAGCCATAATTCTTCATCGACATCAGCCACATGCAGCATGAACAAGGTGCACATAATACCTTACACATGTGTAAACGGCATCTCACTCATATCACACTCATCCGCAGAAGGACGAATAATCGCGTAGCAGGTGCCGGCCTACTTCACAAAAATTATGATTTATGGCGTAGTCGATACTGAAAGTCAAAACTTCAACAGTTCGCCTTGCCCCAACACTAAGCGGTGCTCAGAATTCACATTAGGCAGTATCGTAATCGTCGGTGAACTTTCTTTTTTTATTTTTAACTAACCGTAGTAGCTTAGCATGTAAGGTGTAGCGCTGCCACCCTCGAGGACGGGTGTTCGCTGCCCGGCATCTTAGATATTGTGTCCACGTTAAGGGACCCCAGGGAGTCGTAATGAAGGAGTGCCCACTATATTGTGCCCAATAACAATGTTGTGGTTTTGGCAGGTAAAATATTTTACGCGCATTTTTTTTTGTTACAAAAGGCGACAGAAATACCGGTTGTGGACAGCGCTTCTCGCGCACATTTATTTTCTGTTTGGATTGACTGCACACTACTAATATCAATAAATTTAGAACTATCCTGTTTTGCTGTTGGAAACGAGATCTAATTTGCGCATGAACCTGTAAACTATTTATTGTCAGGTTCAATCGTGTCAATAAGCGACTTCAGACACAGATAGCGGTAGTTTTGTGAAATATCAACTTGTGGCATTTTGTAAGTGTGAAAACACCTGCTGCATCTTGTAAGAAAAAAAGATCTTAATGCAGAACGGAGCACTAGGTCAATAGAAAAAAAAAAGTTGGAGTAGTTTTGTATATGGCACAAGACATCTAAAGGTCCACCAATATGGGTCAGTATGAGGCACTCGTGTTGATGTCGGTAGAATTCCAAAAATGCATCGCTTTAATTTTCATTGACCATAATCAGAGCGAGAAACCAGAAAAACGTGCTATTGTGTCTTTGCACTGAAATTACTCCAAGGATACATAAGGATTATTTACGGCAGACAATTCGCGCGTGCGCGGGTCTACGTCCAACTGCAGGGATGTTATAAAAAACGCTTGAAAAAGTGCATAGTGGTCTGTTCTCTTCCAAGCGTGTCTTGTATTCCAGGCTTCCTTTGCGATTATCAAGTCGCTATTTTCACGACCATAACCATTATTATAATCAAACAATAAAAAATAGCCGCACCTAGTCAGCTTGCTATGCGCTCTGTACAAACATACAATAACTTTACCGCGCCTTCATAAATTGTCCTTGCCGCTAGAAGCACTAGTAAACTTTGTTCTTATGGAACGGCTGCATAGCAGCATAGCAGTTAACCACAATGGAAAATATATACCATTGTTCAAAAACCTTTGCTCCAGCTTCTTTTAGCCACAGGCGACATATGGAAAAGCAGTAGAATTCGCAAACAAACTGCAGGAAAGTCAAAATATTTCCACCTCTTGCAAGGCAGGATTAAGTGCTGAAGGGATCCTGAAATTAACTTTCTCGAAATGACATGACAAAATCGTCTACTTTTTGTCCCATTTAGCCTTGACATACATAAACCAACAGTGAAACTGAAGTTGGAGGACAGCAGTTGGACTACATATTCACCGAACAATCGCACCACAGTTTGTAAAGCCGTTGTAAGAAGGCGCCGGCTCCAAGAACCGAACGTCGCGCGTTCGATTTAGCTATCTTACAGGGGATGTGTGCACTTTAATCGAGATGAAAGATTTTACACGTTATGAATACTGCTGAGAGAAAGAAAAGCGACAACGTTGAGCTTCTGGTAAACTCAACCCCCTCCAATTTTAAGTTCCAATTTCGGTTACAGTGTGCTGCTTATTATTAAAAGTCTCTTTCGTTGAGATAACATCCAATTTCACAAGGCGCTCTACATGTCTCAATTGACGGGAATGGCGAAATGAGTTTTGTTTTTATTTCAACGGGTGAATGCACCGAGTAAATAACATGTGCGTGCATGTATTTTGTTCCGTTGATTAAATTATTCCTATGCAAAAAAAGAGGACTATCAACTCTATCGTGTGATCTCATCGTCCAGAGGAATTGCCACATACGAAGATCTTACTATATTGTTACGGGGAAAATGCAATACTGAGTCAGTATCAAGCTACAGCACAGCTCACAACACAACGTCGACTTCACCTCTTTTTCAGCTCCCTTTTCAGGGTATAGCCCACTATGCCCTCTTAGCGTAGGTAAAACCACGCAACACAACCCCCGGCGGCAAAAGCGCCGACCCGGCGCGTCTATGGGACCACAGCAGAAGGTGGGTGGTAACGCTTGAGCCTGGATACGTGGACGACGTCACGGGATAACAGAGGAGAAGAGTTTGTAGGATTAGCCGGGACAATTTCGTATGTAACGTCTGTCACTTGTCGAAGCACGCGGTATGGCCCCGTGTATCGAGAAAGTAGCTTCTCAGAGAGGCCGGCACGTCGCGTTGGGGACCAGAGAAGAACGAGGGAACCCGTTGGAAAACGTTCGTCACGATGCCGCTCGTCGTAACGGTGCTTCTGTGTTTCTTGAGAAGCCGTCAATCTGTTGCGGGCAAGCTGACGGGCGTGGTCAGCGCGGGATAGCGTCGCGTGCGTATTCCGTGGTCGACTCTGCAGCAGCCGGAAGAAAGGTATCCAATGGCAACGTTGGTTCGCGTCCAAACAAAAGGTAAAACGGTGAGTATCCAGCGGTGTCGTGCCGGGAGGAATTGTACGCGAACGTCACGTAGGGCAGTGCAAGGTCCCAGTCACGATGGTCGGTCGACACGTATTTCGAAAGCATGTCTGTCAGGGTCCGGTTTAAGCGCTTTGTCAACCCGTTTGTCTGGGGATGGTAAGAGGTGGTGAGCTTATGCTGGGTGGAACAGGAACGCAGGATATCGTCAATCACTTGAGAAAGCAAAGTACGGCCTCGGTCTGTCAACAGTTGTCGTGGGGCACCGTGCACTAAAATAAGATCCCGAAGTAAAAAATCAGCGACGTCTGTAGCGCAGCTGGTTGGAAGGGCTCACGTGATTGCGTAGCGGGTCGCGTAATCGGTAGCAACGGCAACCCACTTGTTTCCTGAAGTGGATGTTGGAAAGGGACCGAGAAGGTCCAAACCGACTCGGAAGAAGGGCTCCGGTGGGATGTCGATAGGCTGAAGATACCCAGCAGGAATTCCCGACGGCTTCTTGCGGCGCTGACAAACTTCGCTGGCGTTGACATAACGCCGCACAGAGCGTGCAAGGCCAGGCCAGTAGAAGCGGCGGCGCACACGGTCATACGTGCGAGAAACGCCAAGGTGACCAGCGGTTGGGGCGTCATGAAGCTCGTGGAGGACTGTGGAACGCAGGTGCTTTGGTACGACCGGCAGTAGAGCGGGTCCGGCGGGTGACAAATTACGCCGATATAAGGTGTCATCTTTGAAGGCAAACATGCGTACAGAGGCGTCGTGCGGGGAGGATCGTAGCCGTTGCATTATTTGACTGATATGTGGATCCCGACGCTGCTCGTCGCCGAGGCGAAGCAGCTGGGAGAGGGAAAATACGCAGTCGATCGAGGCAGTGCTCGTAGAGGGCCGGTCAGCCACAGGGTAGCGGAATAGGCAATCCGCATCTTGGTGCAGTTTTCCACTCTTGTACACGGCCGTGTAGGTATACTCCTGCAAACGGGGTGCCCACCGAGCGAGACGACCTGTGGGATCTTTCAAAGAGGCGAGCCAACAAAGGGCATGATGGTCGGTGAGCACTGTAAACTGTCGGCCGTATAAATAAGGGCGAAATTTCGCAACTGCCCATACCAGAGCGAGGCATTCGCGCTCCGTGATTGAATAATTGCGCTCCGAAGTGGACAGCAGCCTGCTAGCATAAGCTATCACGTGATTCTGCCCACGTTGTCGCTGGGCCAACACAGCGCTGATTCCGTAACCACTGGCGTCAGTGCGGACTTCGGTTGGCGCGGCAGGGTCGAAGTGGGCCAGGACAGGGGATGATGTAAGCAGTGTGACAAGCTTGGAGAAAGCTGGTGCTTGCAAGGGACCCCAGTTAAAGGGCGTGTCTTGTTTGAGCAGGTGCGTGAGAGGTCTAGCAATTTCGGGGAAGTCTTTGACAAACCGCCGAAAGTAGGAGCAGAGTCCCACAAAGCTGCGAACATCTTTGGCAGTTTTCGGCACAGGGAAGTCCTTCACGGCTCGAATTTTTTCCGGATCAGGTTGTACGCCGGGGGCATCAACAATATGCCCAAGAATCGTAATGCGGCGACGGCCGAACCGGCACTTGGACGAATTAAGCTGAAGTCCGGCGAGACGGAACACTTCAAGAATTGCTGAGAGTCTCTCAAGGTGCGTTTCGAACGTGGGCGAAAACACAATTACGTCGTCTAAATAACATAGACACGTAGACCACTTGAATCCGTGAAGCAGAGAATCCATCATTCGTTCGAATGTGGCTGGGGCATTACATAGGCCGAAAGGCATGACCTTGAACTGGTAAAGGCCGCCGGGTGTTACAAAGGCCGTCTTCTCTCGGTCCGCGGGATCCACAGCGATCTGCCAATATCCGGAACGGAGGTCGATGGAAGAGAAGTACGCGGCACCATGCAGACAATCAAGGGCGTCGTCAATTCAAGGTAGAGGGCAGGCGTCTTTCCTTGTGATGTTGTTGAGATGGCGATAGTCCACACAAAAGCGCCACGATCCGTCCTTCTTTTTAACTAACACTACCGGAGACGCCCAGGGACTGGAGGACGGCTCTATAATGTCCTTCGCTAGCATCTTATTTACTTCCTGTTGGATGACGCTCCGCTCAGACGCAGACACTCTGTAGGGGCGGCGGTGAACAGGGTTGGCATCACCTGTGTGTATGCGATGCTGGACAACGGACGTCTGCCCTAGAGGTCGGTCACCGAAATCAAAAATGTCCCGGTAGGACCCGAGAACGCGCTGGAGGGCTTCAACGTGTTCAGGTGGAAGGTCTGCGGCGATCATGTTAAAAATTTGACGGCTGCCACAATTGGTTGTCGGTTGCGTCCGCTGCGTAGGAACAGCGGCATCCAAGGCAAAAGATTCGACCGGTGAATCTAGTAGCGAACAAAGGTGGGCTACGGAAATGCCTTGTGGGAGCACTTGATTTGCGAAGCCGAAATTTACCACTGGTAGCCAGGTTCTGTTAGCCGTGATGCTGAGAACCGTATAGGGAACAGCAACACAATGCGTGAGCAGCAAGTCGGGAAGAGGCGCAGCGTAGTAGTCACCGTCTGGCACAGCTGGTGAGCACAACATATCGACGTACGTAACAGATTGCTGGGGCAGATGAATAATGTCGCTGCAATGTAATCGGCACGAAGGTTGGGACGGGGGGTCACTGAGTTGTGGCAGTTCAAGGCGCAGCATACCGGCGGAGCAATCAATAAGCGCAGAGTTGGTTGCCAGAAAATCCAGCCCAAGTATGAGGTCGTGGGGACATGTGGCAAGGACAGTAAACAGGACGACCACCTGATAACCGGCAACGGTAAGCTGAGCTGTACACATCCCAACGACAGGAACGGTGCCGCCATCCGCGACTTGTACCACATTCGTCAAGGGTGGCGTCAGAATCTTCTTCATGCGACGACGAAAATCCGCACTCATGACAGAGACGTGAGCGCCTGTGTCGATCAAAGCTTGAACAGGAGTGCCATCAACATGTACTTCAAGTGTGTTCTGGTGTAGACGTAAGGGCAACAGAGGATTTTTGGTTAACGTCGACAGGGCAGCTTCACCTCCAGAAGCTGCGCAGCCTAGTTTTCCGGAGACATGCGGCGGCTAAATGACGGCGAGGGCGAGCGGCGGCGCGTTGGTGAGCGAGAGGAACGGCTTGGAGGCGGCGACGATGGGAAGGTGCGGCCATAGTCCTCAGGGGCGGCGAATGCTGAAGACTCAGTGCGGTTCGGATAGCGGCGATTCATTGTGCGGAAGGGGCCGTTGTAAGCGGGATACTGGCTAGGAGGAGTAGAGGGCCACTGACTGCGACAGTAACGAGCAACGTGGCCTGCACGACCACAGCGGAAGCAGATCGGCTTATCATCTGCTGTTCGCCATTCAGAAGGGCTCCTGGAACGAACAGGGTACTGACGGCGGCGTGTTGTCTCAGAGGCTAGGAGGTGTCAGTATTGTTCATGGCACATACAGTGGAACACAGACCCAGGTTGGCGAATTCCTGGCGGACAACGGCCTGGATCAGGGCGACAGCTGAGGCCGGTGTCTCGGACAACGTCGGTTTATGGGCAGCCGGGCACACAGCCTCGAGTTCGCGTCGGACGATGCGTGTCACATCGTCAGTTGTTGGACGGCTGAAAAGGGGTTCCTTCGCAAGACGATGTTGCAGCGGTGTTGGGGAGACGATGGAACGGGTGCGGAATGCGCCGACTCTTCGCTTGTTCCAGGCGGCGACACTCCTTAATTACGGCGTCGATGGTCGTGACATTGGTAAAAACGAGCAGATTGAACGCATCGTCTGCGATACCCTTCAAAATGTGTGGAATCTTGTCAGCCTCGGACATGTTGTGGTCAACCTTTTGACACAAGGCTAACACTTCTTGAATATAGGTCAAGTAGGGCTCGGTTTACGTTTGAGTACGTACGGCCAATTCTTTCCGTGCAGCAAGCTGTTGACCAAATGGGTTGCCGAAAAGGTCACGGAGCTGTTGTTTAAACATGTCCCAGCTTGTGACTTCGTGCTCGTGGGTCTCAGACCAGACGCGAGGGGTTTTGTCGAGGTAGAAGATGACATTTGCCAGCATAACGGTTGGATCCCAGCCATATTGCTTGCTGATGCGCTCGTACATGCTGAGCCACTTGTCCACATCGATGTTGTTCTCCCCGGTAAAGGTGCCGGGGTCACGGGGTTGCGTTAAAGCGACGTACTGGGTTGTTGTTGTCGGAGATGTTGCCGATGTAGCTGGCGAAGGCGTGTCTTCACCCGGAGCCATGGTTGCAGACTTAAGGAGGCGTCCACTGCGGAGCTCCGTCGTCAAAAAAAAAGTACCCCGCAGCTCCACCAAGAATGTTACGGGGAAAATACAATACTGTGTCAGTATCAAGCTACAGCACAGCTCACAACACAACGTCGACTTCACTTCTTTTTCAGCTCCCTTTTCAGGGTATAGCCCACTATGCCCTCTTAGCGTAGGTAAAACCACGCAACAATATTATGGTTGAACAACGACGCGCCCAGCGTCTTGTAATATATGTTTGGAAATTTCAAGAATTCGTGACAGCTCATGGTAGTTCGCGTTGCAGAGGACATTACAAAGCAGCTAGTGCGCAGGTCCGACAGGCACAGTACGCCAGACATACTTGCACAATTTTCGAGGATGCTCACGCAAAATGCAAATGATTCATTGAATGATTTAATTTTCAAGGTATCCCCGAAGGCGGAGTCTGCACTCCTGAGAACTGTATTCCACGCTATGGCTTCGCTAGAATCGAGCTTCAACAGAGAGCTTGGTAAGCTGGACGCCTGTTGCAGAGGCAAACCGCATAGACCCGCCCAGCAACCAAATATTATGAGGTCTTCATAGCTCTGAATCCGTAAAAAGCGCCAGGCCTGCGCTGAAACCGCAGCACAGTCAAAGCGAAAGCTAGAAGAGCGGCGTTTCTAGAGCCCGTTGTAAGCTTTCTCGGGGCTACTAATACAAGTAAACTAGCAAGGTACCCACTACGCCATAAATCACAATTTTTGTGAAGTTGGGAAGTACCTACTAAGCCGCTGTTCTTCATTCTGCGGAGAAGCGAGGCATCAGCTACACGTCTGTACGGCATTATGTGCACTTTGTTGACGCGACGACTGATGACGATGAAGAATTATGGCTCAGTGCTTTGTAATAGATTGGAAGCTTTAAACGGCCCACCAGTTACGCAATTTGCATTGGGTGACGCCCGGTCGCTATTTCCCTCTCCCGCCATGCTGTATAACATACGTTGACGTGGGAGGAAAAGGGGGAGGGGGCGAAGAACTTTACTGAGACCCGAGGAAATGGATCATGCGTTTATGGGCAGGGCTTCCTTGGCAACCAATACAAGTGCACTTGCGAAGAACCCACTACGCTATAAATAATTGTAATTTTTGAGAAGTAGGGAAGCCGCCACTACGCCATTTTTCGTCATTATACGGAGAGCCGTGGTACCTGCTAAACGCATGTAAAGCATTATGCGCTTTGTTGATGATGTGCCTGCAGACGATGAAGAATTATGCGGAGCCCTTTGTAATTGGTTGGAAGCATTCAACAACCTACTCGTTGCGCAATTCGCATTGTGTGACACCCAGTTACAGAATTCGCGTTGTGCGACGCTTGGTGCTTATTGTACTCTTCTACCACGCTATATTGCATATGTTAATGTGGTTCCTTCCTGACATGAAGCCTGTGTAGGACCTTTTCGCAAAGCAGTTTCAAGCACCGGCATGGCTCCGAGGTTGAATACTGGGCTCCCACGCAGAGGGCCCAGGTTCAAACCTCGTTCCATCCTGGAATTTTACAGCGAATGCTGTTATGAGATCATTTCAGGGGCCGTTTTTGGCGCCGTAGTTGTCCGTCGCCGCCGCCGCCGGTGCCCCTAACCACTATCGCTCGAAATAGGAAAAAAAAAACGAAAAAAAACGAAGCGTGGTAGAAAGTCAAAGTCAAAGTTTATTTTCCATTCTGTTGTACAGAAAGAAAGGACTGTGACAAAAAGCTGTGTCAGACAGCTTGACTAGTTCACAGCCCCATAGAAAAAAGAAAGCAGAAAATAAATATAAAATAAAAAGTCGGAGCGGTAGCAGCACCGCAGTAGACATGGCGATATGGCACCTCACGGGCAGTGCGCCACAACACGCCGTACACATTGTAGTTGCGATTTTAATACATATACGAACCACAGGTTGAAAACGAAATTATTACACTGTGTAGAAAACACAAACATGATAATACGACTCAAGAGTACAATAAGCCCCAAGCGTCGCACAACGCGAATTCTGTAACCGGGCGTTACAGAATGCGAATTGCGCAACGAGTGGGTTCTTCATAATTCTTCATCGTCATCAGGCACAGCATCAACAAAGTGCGCATAATGCCTTACATGCGTTTAGCAGGTACCACGGCTCTCCGTAGAATGACGAAAAATGGCATAGTGCCTGCTTCCCTACTTCTCAAAAATTACAATGATTTATAGCGCAGTGGTTTCTTTGCAAGTGCACTTGTATTGGTTGCCAAGGAAGCCCTGCCCATAAACGCATGATCCATTTCCTCGGGTCTCAGTAAAGTTCTTCGCCCCCCCCCCCCCCCTTTTTCCTCCCACGTCAACGTATGTTATACAGCATGGCGGGTGAGGGAAATAGCGACCGGGTGTCACCCAATGCAAATTGCGTAACTGGTGGGCCGTTTAAAGCTTCTAATCCATTACAAAGCGATGAGCCATAATTCTTCATCGTCATCAGTCGTCGCGTCAACAAAGTGCACATAATGCCTTACAGACGTGTAGCTGGTGCCTCGCTTCTCCGCACAATGAAGAATAATGGCTTAGTAGGTGCTTCCCAACTTCACAAAAATTGTCATTTATGGCGTAATGGGTACCTTGCTAGCGTACTTGTATTGGTAGCCCCAAGAAAGCTTACAACGGGCTCTAGAAACGCCGCTCTTCTAGCTTTTGCTGTGACTGTGCTGCGGATTCAGCGCAGGCCTGGCGCTTTTTTTCTCTCATTTCGTTTTTTTTCCTTATTTCGAGCGATAGTGGTTACGGACACCGGCGGCGGCGGACAACTAGGGCGCCAAAAACGGCCCCAGAAATGATCTCATAACAGCTTTCACTGTAAAAGCGTAGGCGACATGAAGCGACTGACTCCTCCCTGTTTCTCGTTCAAGAAGAAGAGCAAACAATAGGCAACATGGTCATTTAGTGGTATCTTAAGTAGTGCGTGCTGTAAATATTGAATTTGGGTTTTCTCAGATTCGCGCTTTCCAACCGAACAATGTTTCTTGAAAATTTCCCATTGCCGGTCTCCCTTCTTAGGGTCGTATCAAGGTGGCTTCTGAGTTGAACCTTTGGAAATAATTAATGAAGTTACTGTTAAAGTGGAGAAATTTCTACTAACATATAAAATAACAAATATTCGACACTCGCTGACAAGAAAATGAAAAATTATATGTTATTGACAATCTTGATATTTTTTCATGTAGCAGGGCATTCATGAAGAGTTATTATGCCTTCATTATTACGGTACGCCAGTTTCTGTGAGCGGACGCCCTTAACTTGCCTAGGGTTGCTGCTGCTGTTAGCTGCTGCTGTTTGCAATAAAACTTGAGCTGAATTCTCCCATTAACATATAAATCATATCAAATAATTAAGTAATATAGCACACCTTGAATGTTCACCTTTTAGGCAGCGTTCACATTTAATCACGTATAGTCACTCATTAGAATGTTGTGTCTAAGGTATTAGCTACGTTCTGAACAAAGTGGTATAAGATCCACTTCGTTGACGGGACAAGCTTGAAAATACCGATGCCTGCAATACAAATTGCAGCATTGGTCTCACCTCAACCTGAAAAACTAATCTGCTAAATGTGAGAGGCCCGTGTCCTCAGCGATGTCATTTCACATTGAGGAACCCCAGTTGGTCGAAATAATTCGGATGCCTGCTCTACGGCGTGATTCATGTCAGATTGTGGGTTTAGCGGGTAAAAACCCCAGCACTTATTTGCAGTATAACGAATATGTTGTATATTTTAGAATAGTAGTCTTTATTGCTTTTGCTTTGTCAGAAATTTCGCTACTGCTTTTTTTAACCTATGGTTGCTGTCCCGTGGTCACAATATCACAATTTAGAGCATACTCACAGTTACTCACGTTTCCGTCATTGTAAACGTCATTAATTAGAATGCGTTTTCCATATGAGCTATCTTGACACTAATTGCACAGTGGGCGCCGTCTCATTACTCCGCCATTTTTTTACGATTTGATAATTACTTTATTCTTTACAAGCTGCTAAAGATTCAGCTCAGATGTTGCACAAAAAGTGTTATTCATTCTCGCTTTCATTACAGGCGAAGACATGCTTGCCGGGGCGCCAAAAACATTGTCACTGAGATACGTTCAACGCACGTCCACAAAATGGTCATATATGACACGATGTGTTAGCCTTAGTTTGTTCTTACAGTGTATGATAGCAGCAGTGCGAGGGCAGTATTGGTAGTAATATAAAAGACGATGCGCCTTACCTTTCTAATATCAGGAGTCACGAATACAATACCTGGGTATTCGACATGTACGCATTTAAGAAGCGTTAAAAAAGCCGTTACTATGAGGGCTGTGGGAAGGTGCTCTTGTGGCATGACTGCACCAGATAAGCTTTAACCAACGGCGTACTTAGCTCGAGTTTTCGTAGCTAGCTCAAATCACAAAGCCTCGCTCGGCGCCTCACTTTCTTCATTGTTACGCTATTCGCCGTGCAGCGCATATGCGCAATAGATGAATAATAAGCGAATCGCAGCAATTGTACGGTTTCTTGAAATATTGGTGGGTATTCTTGCTTGGTAGTGACGCCAGCTGATAGCGTTATTTTTCCTCCCAAAGACACAGGCCTTTGTTCAACCCAACACTGCCTGGTAATAAAGTGATTCGGCTTTTTTTGATAGCGTTTTAACTTCAGTGGAGCAAGGTGTTTTTTAACACGAAATGATGTGTTCTAAACGTACAAGTAATTCATACACCAATGAGAATCCAGACATCGCCGGAGGTGGTGTCATATTGTGCTTGCTTTTGTTTTGAGCGCTGTGGGGCAGGAGAAGCTAACAGGTGTTCCGAGCCCTCGGGGCGATCTTTGCAAGCAAAAGCTAGCAGTGAGCCCAGAGTACAGTGTTGCGCCACCGCCAAAGCTACATAATAATAATTCTTGCGTGTTATTTTCCGAGACCACGATATCAGTGTGAATCACTCCTCAGTGAAATAATTTTGTCAGCTGGAGTTTCTTACTCAGCACCTAAATATCAGTATAAGGGTGTTCTTGCATTTTGTCCCGTCAAACGGCGACAATCATGGCAGTGAATCTAACCCGCATTCCTGAACTTACCAACGTGAACTACTGGCTACCAATGCTGCCTGCTAAGCTACCATGATGCTTGAGAAGATGTTCTTCTTGTCCTAGTTCGTATTGCTTACTGCATGTCATTCTGCCGCTGCCAAAAACAACACACACAAGAAAGAGACGAACACGACAACATGGGCAGCATATTGTCTTGTTCGTGTCTTTCTTGTATGTGTTGTTTTTATTAGCGGCAGAATGTCATACACTACCATGATTCGTACCACCGAGAGCGAACGGCTACACAGATACGAGAAATAGCTTCAGTGCTAGTGCCAGCAAATACTCATAAGATCTCGGCAGCAATAGTTTTTGTCATTTGTTTGGGCCGTAATTAGCGTACGTAGCGCGGTCCTGTACGAAGGGTTAGCGGCGAGATACCGTTTTTTTTTGTCTTGAGGCTAAATACCCGTATGGTCACGTTTTTGTTCCCGCAGCGATGCCCTTTTATCTCTAGTGCCCGGAGCGCTGGCTTTTGTCGCAATGACTTCCATGGCCGGCGACAACGGGAGCTAAAAGTATTTCACCCTTATTTCTTAGCAGCCACCGAAACAAGGGCACTAGACTTCAGGTCGGCGTTCGTATAATTGCGCTGTTGTGTACAGGGCAGACGGCTACCCACTACAACGACACGGACTACAGGTATATGTTGAGACAAAGCGGACGACATGAGAGCATCCTGAAACCGCTCAACACGAAAGTACACACAGCAATAAAGGAAATACACATGAGGACATCTGAAGTCTTTTGTCGAGATAGATAGGTCAACATTTCGTATGTGGGAGGTCTTAAGGAAGTGAATAAGCGTAGAAGAGGCAGTGACTCGGGCAAGGCCCTACGAAAAGTCCCGTCATGAAAAGTAACATCTTCCTTCGGAAGGTTGTTGAAGAAATTATCTGTTTCAGCAAATATTTAACTATGTGGTGGCAGCTGTAGGCATACAAGCTAGAAGATATGATGCTATTTTGCTAAGTTAAATGAAGTTAGCTCTTCTGTGGCGCAAATTTTGCCATGGTATCGTATTGTTTCGTCAAGCAGAGTTGTCAACGTGGCCGAGTAGAGCGACTTCTAGGCATAGGTCGGCAAACTCACTCATGAGTCGACACACTCAAACTCACTCAGACTCATATCGGGTCGTGAGTCAGTCTGACTGAGTCCAGGTGAGTGATATTTTCGTGAGTTTGAGTCCGAGTGAATCATGTATAGAAACATTTTGGTGAGTCTGAGTCAGTCCGGCTCACGAAAATATTGTTGAGTCCGAGTGCGGATGAGCCCTAACCACAAAATATATTTCTTAAAAGAGTCTGAGTGAGCTCCAACTTTTATTGCCCACCTTGGGCCCTGTCTACTCATCTTCAGCATTACTGTCAGGCTTATATGGGCTTACGTTTATATTCAACTCTATTTACACATATCTCAACGCACTAGCGTTCATGCGCCCCCTCAATATTTATTGATCATAGGCGTGAGTTCGGGGGAGGGCGCCATGACCTCCCCCGCAAACTCTTTCATGGGCAGTTCTTGATGAACATATCTCGCGTGGTTCGCGTATTTCATAAATATTGTCCTTACTAGAATAAAACCCCTGATATTTCGTATTTGAAGGTACAATGTCAAAAGGCGTATCGTAAAGCAATGAATCTGCGAGACATTGGCGTCAGAGAGCATGTACACCATGCATGACCGAAAAATCTAATTTTAGGCTAACGGACTCATGAGTCAACTCACTCCGGCTCACTCAGAATCAGGTCAAGCCGTGAGTCTGAGCAATATGTTGGTGTGTTTGAGTCCGAGTGAGTCCGGTTGAGGAAAATTTCGGTGAGTCCAAGTGCGAGTGAGCCCTCAGAGGAAAACATATTTCTTGAGTGAGGCTGAGTGAGCTCCATTTTTTTTGCCGACCTATGCTTCTGAGTGGTATTCTTCTTCGCTGAGCTTGAAGATGGCGACTCCAAAAAACAGCTCTATCCACATGGTTGCGAACCTTTCGATAAAGAGCGGCCTCAGCGAAAGTGGTAGTCATTGTAACAGCAAGATTTATGGGAGTTGCGAATTAAGCACGAGCATGTACGGTTGGGATAAACAAAATTAAGAAATATTTACTCTTGTGATAAGAAAATTACTCCCTTTATTCAAGTAGTATAGCAGTTCGCTTTAGCTGTAAATAAGCATGACGGCGGAAGAAGGAGAAATCGCCTTGCGTATTTTTATCAGAAAACGACCAGTGTGAGTAGCATCGTTTTGAAAAAAGATGCGTCCACGCTGTTGTGCAATCGTACAGTCCCACTGTTTGAACGAAATAGGGACGATTCATCAGCGGCTCGTTTTTTTCTTAGACACAACCTGATGAAACTAACGCCAAATGAACCTAAGAGAGGCATAGGGACCGTTATTTGAAGCTTTTAACTATAGTATAGTAATTATGACATACATGAAAAGGAGTTAAAGGGTGTCGCGACTACGAACAGACCATTCAGCTGCGACGATGGGGACGAGTAACTCAGAGGAGGAGGCGTTGCTCTGACAGGGACCAAACCGATTTAGGTCCGACCGGGGAGGCTAAGACAGCAGTGCGTCACCAGGCGTGAGTTATGAGGGGGGGGGAGAGGGTTGCTGGCCCTTTGGAAAAGCGATAGCTCGTCTGGCGAACCAGTGCCCACACGCAAGTCCGCTGGCTCGAGCGGGGGGGGGGGGGGGGGAGGGGGAGCTACGCGAGCTGAACCGAAAACCATCGTGTTAGTGAAGGGTCGTCTGGCAGCCAGTGCCCATACGCCAACTCCAATGGTCCACGGCCTGCTAAGGGGTTGAGGGACAAGGCCCACACACTCCCAACGCACGGGGGGGGGGGGGGGGGTTCTGTCCTCCTTCGTTCTCGGTGGCAGCTTTTTATCCCATGCACCTCGAGGTCAACGAAGCTGGAAGGTGTCATTGGCCCTAGTCGAGCAAGGACAAATGGGAGGGTTGTTTTCTAACATGCGGGCAAATACAGGCATGCCACACGCAACAATGTTCCGTCGAAGCACTCCGTCACGCGTGCGATTGCTGTGGACTTCTTGGGGTGATTTGTTGTAGTTGCACATCACCTGTACACATCACCTGTACACACACACACACACACACACACACACACACACACACACACACACACACACACACACACACACACACACACACACACACACACACACACACACACACACACACACACACACATTCGGCAATTCATGAGGCAATTCATGATTTTTTTTGGACGCGTTCAAGCAATATCTGCGCGGTTCCTTTGTGCAGATTGTGTCCTGCTGCTTTCCTCTCCGCGACGCATACGTGTACACCACTTCACAGTCGCACACTCGTTGCGTTCGCGCACTTCCACTTTCGGTACTTCACACTCACGCTCGTACACAAACGTCTCGTCACGGAGGCACTATGCGACGATTGTTCCTCCCCGTTGTACAAGCCTGCTCACCCGGTACAGTGTCATTTACATCGAAGAATTCTTCGCCGTCGCTGTCAGATGGCGATTTGTTGTTCTCTGCAGTCATTTCTGGGCACGGTTTCGTTGCATCAGCTGTACCGGTGGCGGTGCGCTCTTCGGGATTGTGTTCTGGGTTGGTGTCCGACTCGTCTTCACGCGCGACGTAAGGTTTGATCCAGTTGATATTGACAATGTCGCGACGTTCACAGCGATTTCCCATGTCCCAATTGTTTTCAGCTGTATGTCTCACGAGGCGAAAGGGGCCATGGTAAGGAAGTACAAGTTTTGATTTGTGGCCTCGTTTGCATGCAGGCTGACGACGTCGTACGCAAACGACGTCGTCAGCGGTCAGTGTTTGTGTGCGCTGCGTTTTATCGTACCGAAGCTTGTTCACCTCCCGTGCTCTTGTTTCTCACTCAAGCGCCAACTCTCTGGCGCCTTTCCATCGGCGCCTTGTTGCCTCGTTCATCGTAGCAATTGCCTCTCCAGGGATGTATTCAGTGCCGCATTCATCGGCGCTGCTGGCTCGTGTCCGTATGTCAGGAAAAAAAGGAGAGTAACCAGTAGCCTCAAACACGGATGAGTTGTAGGCGAACGTCACGAAGGGAAGAATGTGGTCCCAGTCGAGGTGGTCGGATGAGACATACTGGCTAATCATCTCTGCTAGCGTCCGGTTGAAGCGCTGGCGTAGGCCGCTAGTTAGGGTGTGGTACGCTGTTGTGCGCGTGTGGTTTGTGTGAGTGATACGGAACAGCTCTACAGAAGATTCGCTACAACTTGCACCTTCACGCGCGCCAACTGGCTGACGCGGGACAAGAAGCCACCGTCAACTTATCGGCCTACCGCTGCAACGGAGCCGGCGAGTTGCGGCCGCAGCTGATTTCGTTCGCCCAAACCGCGGCTGAGAGCAGCACGCTCGTTGCCGCACGAGTGCGCTAGTCACGTGGTTCTTTTTGTATGTCGCGGGCTTTCTTTGCAGCTTGGAAAAAAATGGTATAAGTGAGACTTTCTTTATCGCATATAATGCAATCGGGGTTTGCGAGGACGCTCTCGACCTTTACAAGTCGCATTTCTTGCCTAAATCAATATGTATCAGAACGGGCCATCGCGCATGTGCGAGGATACCGCTTGCCACTTCTTTCCTTGTCTTTCCCTTCCCCTCGTTGCCCACGCAGCTATATAAGCGTCATGAATAAACGACCAAGGGGTCATTCCTTGTTCAGCAACGTGTCGCCTCAGTTCCTTACATCGAACACGATACATGGTGTCAGAAGTGTTTGTCTCGGCGGCAGAATGGATGTCGTCAAGCGCCCAGAACCGCTGCAGCTTTCCGGAAACCTGAGGAGAAACTGGCTGCAGTTTAAACAAAAGTTGGAGCTCTTCCTCACAGCCACATCGTCAGAAAAGCCAAGGACGGAAGCTGTGAAAGCTGCCATACTCCTCAGCGCCGCAGGGGACGATGCCTTGGACGTGTACAACAACTTCGTGTTTTCCGAAGGTGAGAACAAAGAAGATTATCAAACTTTGGTCAAAAAGTTTGAAGAGTACTGTGTCCAGCAAGGCAATGAAGTTTATGAACGGCATGTATTCCGCCTGCGAGTACAAGAGGAGGCAGAACCGTTTGAAAGATTTTTGAGGGACATCAAGAAGCAAGCAAAACTCTGCAACTTTGGGGAGCTTGAACAATCTATGATAAGGGACCAAGTGGTATTTGGGATCAGCGATAAAAAACTCAGACAGAGAATGCTTAGCGAGAAGGACCTTACTTTGCAGAAAGCTGATCAAATGTGCAAAGCAGCCGAAGTATCTGCGCAGCAAAATGCAGAGTGGTCGAAGGAAACCCGGCAAGTGGAGTACACAAGAAGAACGGAACAGGCCAGCAATAAACAGGCTCGATGTCGTCAGTGCGGTAGATTCCATGCTCCAGAAGAATGTCCAGCTCGGGGAAAGTTTTGTTACGCATGCAAAAAAAAGAATCATTTTGCGGCGTGTTGCAGAAAGCGTCACGTTGACCAAGTGGATCATACACAAGAGGACGATGATAATTTCAATATCTTGAATATCAGCGTGTGCGGCGTGGCGGATGGTGTGGGAGCAGATTGGACAGTGCGCGGCAAGATAGGCGGCCAAGAATTCAGATTTAAAGTAGATACTGGCTCACAAGCGAACCTACTACCTCTGTCCTTGTTCCGGCGTGCCAACCGACCAACTGAGCCAAGAAAAAGCACTGCAGTTCTGACTGCATATAATGGAAGCATTATCAAGCACGTGGGAGTATCAACAGAAGTCCTGCATTTAAACGGCCGAGAACGTCAGGTTGCATTTTTCATTGTGAAGAAAGGTCGCAATGCCATCATTGGTCTCAAGACATGTCAGGAATTCGGACTGATTCCAACAGTGAATGCGGTAGACTCCAGAGAAGACACTCCCCAGCTGGCTTTTCCACACCTATTTCGCGGAACGGGCTGTGTAAAGCGACAGTACAAGATGGTACTGCGACCGGATGCCATTCCAGTGGTGCAGCCTGCCCGGAGGGTACCGTTGGCGATCAAGGAGCAGCTTCGCGAGGAGCTGAACCGCATGGAAAGGGCCTCTATCATCGTGAAAGTGGACGAGCCTACAGATTGGGTAAGCCCTTTAGTTGTAGTAAGGAAAAAGGATGGCCGTCTTCGCTTATGTATGGATCCAAGAGTCATAAACAAAAGCATAATGCGCGAACATTATCCTATGCCATCTCGGGAGGACATTGAAAGTGAAATCTCGGGCGCAAAGTACTTTTCCCGACTAGACGCAAACGCAGGTTTTCACCAGATACCGTTGGACGAGGCTACGTCACGCGTCTGCACCTTCGCAACGCCCTTCGGTCGCTACAGGTTCTTGCGGATGCCATTTGGAATTTCTTCAGCAAGTGAGGTCTTTCAGAAGACGTTAACAGAAATTTTTGAAGGCTTGACAGGAGTGCGTGTATATATTGATGATATACTAATCTGGGGGGACTCGACAGAGCAGCATAATGAACGGCTGAAAGCCGTACTAAAGCGAGCGGAGCAAGCTGGGATGACGTTTAACGCCCAAAAATGCATATTTTGTGTGACACAGATAACATTTCTTGGTGACGTGATCAGCGAGAGCGGTGTCCGCCCCAGTCCAGCCTTAATCGAGAGCATACACGCTATACCGCAGCCGAAAGATAAGCAGGCAGTTCGCAGAATGTTGGGCGTTGTAAATTACTTCCGCAAGTATGTACCCTCGCTCAGTGACAGGACGTCACTACTTCGTGGCCTTTTGAAGGAAAGCGTGGTGTTCGAATGGACGTCAGCACACGCGCACGAGTGGGCTCAGATCTGCAAAGCTTTGATGAACCCACCGATACTAGCGCTCTTTGATTCAGAAAAAGAAGTGAAGGTAACTGCAGACGCCTCTAAAATCGGGATTGGTGCCGCCTTGCTGCAAAAACACGGAAACGACTGGCGCCCGGTCACGTACGCATCGCGGGTTTTGAGCGAGAGTGAAACACGCTATGCTCAAATTGAAAAGGAAGCGCTGGCTATAGTATTTGCGTGCGAAAAGTTTCACCAATTTGTCTATGGCCGCAGGGTTCTTGTCGAAACTGATCACAGGCCTCTGATTGCCATCGCCCAGAAAAGTGTTGCGGACATGCCACCAAGACTGCAGCGATTTTTCATCCGTCTTTTCAAATACGACTATGTCTTGCAGTTCATCCCTGGGAAAGACCTGGTGCTCGCAGACATGCTGTCCCGTACTGCCACGCTGCCTGGGGCTGCTGATGAAGCGGAAGACATGGAGGTCCACGCAATTCAGGTGGTTTCAAGCCTGGTAAGCAGACGAACAAAGCAACGACTTCAAGAAGAGACCCGCGCAGACCCGTATTTAAGCAGCGTGGTAGAGCAACTAAACGCAGGTGCGACGATTCAAGGGGAACTAAAGCCATTCACATCGGAGTTATCGGCAGTGGACGGCGTACTGCTTAAAGGGAGCAAGATCGTCGTGCCGAAAAGTATGAGATCAGAAATTCTGGGGCGGATACACGAGGGCCACATGGGACAAAACAAATGCAAGGCCAGGGCACGTAGGCTAGTTTTTTGGCCAGGACTCGGCAGTGACATTGAGAATCTAGTGCGAACATGCCAGGTGTGTCAAAAATACGCCTACAGCCAGCCGAGCGAGCCCCTGCTACAACGGCCTGCATCGAAACGACCGTGGTGTCGTGTCGGAATTGACTTGTTCCAGTTTGCAGGGGACTCCTACGTCGTGGTGTATGACGACCAGTCGAACTTCCCGGATGTTGAAAGACTGGTGGGCACAACAGCAGCGGAAACTATTTCTAAGATATCTGCCATATTCTCTCGCTATGGCATTCCAGCGCAAGTATGCACCGACAACGGGCCCCAATTTGCTTCGAGTGACTTTGCTGCCTTCGCAAAACGGTACGACTTCGAGCATATAACATCCAGCCCTAATTTCCCCCGCTCAAACGGTTTAGCCGAAAAGGGCGTACAGATTGTGAAACGAATTCTCAAGAAAACTACGGAGGGCCGTGAGGATTTCTGGCTGGGCATGTTGGCTTACCGTTCTTCCCCCTTAGAAGACGGACGGTCGCCCGGAGAGCTGCTACAAGGTCGTCGTCTTCGGTCAACGGTCCCAGAGTTTAACGTCGAGGGAGAGTGCCCTGTATCGAAACATCGGCAATCACTACAGGGTAAGCCATTATCGCCCCTTGATGCAGGCAACGTTGTTCGGATCAAGAATGGGAACTGGTCACGCAAAGCAACGGTACTTAAGGAGGTAGCGCCGCGTTCATATCTGGTCAAAACGGAGAGCCAAGGGCAGCTGAGGCGAAATCGACAACATTTGCTGCAAACACATGAACGCTGCGAAAACGAGAACGGCTACGAGAGCGGCCTGGAAGACTTCGAGCCGCCCAAGAGCGTAGGACCAGCCGTCGAAGGCTCGGAACCGGCACACGGCACGTGCGACGTAGCGGCGGCTGACCGCTGTTCAGACCCGCAAAACACCAGGGTTTCTGAAGAAACCGAGCAAACAGAATCACCGGGACACCCATCTGAATTGCCAACACTTCGTAGGTCAACGAGATCCCGGACGGAGCCGCAGCGCCTGCGCTACGAAAAATACTTTCGTCAGATGTGCTAGTTCACTTGTGTTTCTTTTGTTTGCTTGGTATTATAACTACAAATTGTATGAAGAAAAGATGTATCAGAACGGGCCATCGCGCATGTGCGAGGATACCGCTTGCCACTTCTTTCCTTGTCTTTCCCTTCCCCTCGTTGCCCACGCAGCTATATAAGCGTCATGAATAAACGACCAAGGGGTCATTCCTTGTTCAGCAACGTGTCGCCTCAGTTCCTTACATCGAACACGATTTAACTAATTTAGCAAATTAGTTAAATAATCCAAATGACAAATTAGTTAATTGCAAAACAAACAAGTCTCTGTGGTGCGCAAGGTGGCTGGCAGCAATATGCAACTGATTTCACTCGCCTGTATCTAATATTGTATTTTTTATCCCTTGGCTAAAGATAGCTGGGACACCCGGTATAATATAGCGTGGTCGCAGGGTCAAGTAACAACCTGGCGTCACACAATGCGAATTGCATTTACGAATGGGTCGTTGAATGCTCACAACACATTACAAAGGGCTCAGCCAAAATTCTTCATCGTCATCAGCCACAGCACAATGTGCGCATATATATGCCTTACAGATGTGTACCGTCACGGTAAAGCGAGTGGCAAATAACCCGGCGCGTTCCCTCAGGAAAAGCTCGCTAGAAAGCGCCCTTGGCCGCGAGGTACAACACCACGTGCGCTTCTGCGAGTGGCAAATAAGATGGCGCATTGGTTCAGGAAAAGCTCTGTGTCTACGATGTACGCCGTCTGCCATGGGCGCTGGATGCTGTCTGCGACACTCTACGACGCTGTCTGTAGCAATGAGAGGAGACTGTCCTCTCAGTGCTATTGACGATTCCCTATGGAAGACACCAGTGCGTCGCATCTGCCCAGGTTTCACGTTAGTGGAGCTGTGTTGTACAGTATAGTATAGAAAGGGTTAGGAAAGGGAAATGAGGGTGAGGAAGAGGGAAAAGTGGAGGGCAACACCACGAGCTCCGCCGCTTGCTTAGCCTTCGCATACTAGTGCGTAGCGGCCCCAATTTTTTTTTTTTTGTTTGCAAGCAACACTTCTCCATGTTTAAGTATTCGAGCTCCGCTTTTGAGTTGTCTTGTAGACTAAGTTGTCTTGTGAATCCACAGTTGTGCGATATGGAGCAAGATATAACAGCTCAAGCCTTGTGTGGAAACGCTAGTTGCTACTACCAGACAACGGTAGTTTTCACGCAGAGATTTCGTGGCGGGATATTACTGATGGGAGCGCGTCTATTTATAAATCAAGAGTTCGGCGCAAGAGGACAGGCCTCATTTTCGCCGACAATGGCAATGACATCGTGGAGAAAATTGTAGCGCACGGAGAGCACGTGGGCGAGCTACAGAGAACACAGCTTACTGGGCACATTCCAGATGACTGTGATTAGATTGTGGTTCTAAAAAGGGGAGTGCCGTCACACGGTTCATTATTTAGGGATCAAGGACAGCGCTCGAGAGCTCAGGTGGATGTGTAGACTTGGCGGTTCATCGACGGAGAGTAAACAGCACGACACTAACAGTGCGGTTCGCATATGATCTGTGTACCGTGCAAGAAATATACTATCGCCTCATGGAGCTGCATTCCCCGAATTTTCCTAAGAGTAGGATCCCTGTCAGCAGCAGTGGTGTAGCGACGGCATTTAGTTTATAATGCTATTGTTTTTGGCTTACTTGGAATAATGAGACGAGACTAGGGTCACGCAGGGTAAAATAGTTGGCTGATAGAATTAAAATAATGTGTTGTAATTGTCATGGTAGAGCACTGCGATTGTATGAGTGCGATTGCAGCTGTGATGTTTAAGTCGGCCGGTGGGTCCTCGTCAATTACCCGGCTTTTTGCAGAGATGAGGCACGGCAGAACTAATTGAGCAATGGGTAACACAACGTGTTGACAGGGGACGATGTCGTAAGAGTTCGCGCATTACTAAGCCACATGATGTGGCGAGCTGTTAGAAACTGCAGGCCTGCGCGGCACACGAAGCACACTCACAGCGGAGGCTCAAGAAGCAAACATATCAGAGCCCACCGTAAACATTCTCATTGCGCCTCGTCCAAGTTCACTTGCACGAGGCGCAATGGTTTTCCGAAGTAGTTCATTATGGTTTTCTGAAGTAGCCACTGCGAATTTGTAAGGCGATGTGCGCACTGCGTTGATGTTGTGGCTGATGATGATGATGAAGAATTTTGTCTGAACCCTTTTTGTAATCTGTCCGCAGCTTTCAATCATCTACTAGCTGCGCATTTCGTGTACTGTGATGCCTATTACTACTCTCTTCTGCCTCGCAAGGTGTCCATAACTCATATCTTTATTCCTGGCCCGATATTCTTTCTATTCCCCTTCCCCGACCCCCAGTGTTGGGTAGCCAACCGGAAGTGTTTCTGGTTAACCTCCCTGCCTTCTCCTTTTTCTGTTTCCTTCCTTCCTTCCTGGCCCGATATGGAGTCTTTTTCCGAAGAAGTCTCAAGCATTAGCATCGCTTTGCGGTGGAATACTTGACTGCCACGCAGGATTGTTGGGTTCGAAGAAGAGTTGTACGTAACGCGTTAAAAGTAATCGATTACTTGTAATTAATTACGTTTTCTGGTAATTTTGCCATTTTCTCGAATACTTTTTCGAAACTGTAGCGTTATGGGTAATTCAATTACATTTCGTGTAATTGATTACCGGTAAACAATGACATTTGTTTTCCAAAATGAAGTGGTAACCTTTCTTTCATGGCACTTCTTGTCCCGAAAGATATGCCCTCGCTTTGTAGGGAACTCCCGTCCTGTCAGACGGGGGGTCCCTACGGAGCCTTTTTTTTAAATGCGAATCATTTCTTAGCAAACCTCAGGCATTTTGGCCGTTTCTAACTACGTATCTATCTATCTATCTATCTATCTATCTATCTATCTATCTATCTATCTATCTATCTATCTATATAGCCTCCTACATCTGGGCGCTCTCCTGCCATGGTCGTCTCCATAGGCTCTAATATACCAAAATTAGCATAGCAGAGGATCAATGTATCAACAACACGATTCACTGGTCATGACATGAATAACGCAAAAGACCTGTCGCGTACGCCATCAAACCCTTTCTCTCAGTAACGTGTGGCATATACCCAAATACCAGAGTCCATGTTATGCGGGTATGTGCCACAGGTGATACAGATTCTAAATCAACACAGTAACCACGAACATACACAGTGACACGCGAAAAAAGTGATAACCTACTTTAACCAGTGTTTGATCAGTGTTATTTAACGTGCACAATGACATCGCGCAGCATACGGGACTATCATTTTGCCTCTATCGAAATGGCACCGTCGTGGCCGGGATCGAACCCGTGACCTTCGGCTCATCAACCCAGCACCGTAACCGCTACACCACCGCGGCGGACGCAATGAAATTGAAGGAGCTGAAGACGAAACAGCCCTGGACGACGCTCGACTACCATCCGCTCGTTCACGTGGTCCGCAATGTGGACCTCGTGGATGGCGCAAAAACCGGTGTCAGTGCTTCCTACAATAACTCTGCCGAGGGAACCATGCCCCTCATCATTGCCGGTGACTTGAACATTGATTTATCAAATCCAAAAAACGCCTGCTTCTTACACATGAAAGAAGGCTTGGATGTGAACAGGGCATCACAAGACCTCGTTGCCAGGTCGAGGACAGGAGAAATCATAGATCATTTTTTCGTAAGCGGCATCAACAATTTACACCAGCTGTACTATACCTTGCACTTCACTACACTTAGACCCCTCGTATCCGCGATCACGAACGAATTCGAGAAAAAGTATTGTCCAGCTGCTGGTGTTCATTGATCATGGTGATTATGACCTAGTTGAAGAACTGTCAAGAACCCTTTCCACACATGCACACGAGTTCGTGAAACGTGCGTGCGTTGTCCGTCATAAGCAACAAGTATATTCATAACAACTGAAACGCAACTGTAATAACTGTAGCTGTTAGTGCAACGTATGGGCAGGACGCCTGCGCGTGCCGCTCGGCTGTGTATATCTCTAGAGAAATTTTTCTGAGGAAAGCTTCGTTACGCGTAACGCCTGTCCTGTGCATCTGTGTTCATTCTTTGTCCTGTGCGAATCCATGCCATCCGAAATTGAAGAATACAAGCACTACATACCTGCTTTTTGCTGTTCGTATCGTTGGGCAACTGTAAACAACTGGTTATATAATACAAGTTCGACTCTTGAACATGTGTGTGTGTGTGTATACCATTTGCACATTTCTCTAGCGTCGTTCCGTCATGTATTGCTCAGTTTGAAAAATTACGCCACAGTAACATTCCTGCGCATGCTTCACACAACATCGATTCCCTCGGTACGTGGGATCTACAATTTTTTTTTTCAACTTTATCCTTAAATTTACCTGCAAGGCCTTAGCCGGGCGCCAGCAACATGGTAAGCGCGACATTTCATAGGGGACGACTAGCAACGAAGCACTGCGCAACTAAGATCTGGTGAGCAAGGTGCTCCCACGTTATAATAGCACCCTTCCCTCCAGCGCATGCGTTGAGAGAAGATCCAGTGTAGAAGCTGACCTCTCAACGAGGAAGCGTTGAAGAATCAGCGACGACAACATTCAATAACAGCTGCTGTTGAAAGTTAACAACGTGTAACACTATATCACAGAAGCCACAGTAAGCCACCCAGCCTTCACGCAAGCCTTTAGCCTTATCTACCATGCAAGCCACAGTACACTCTTAATCAAGTCCTGCTTAAAGTGGCAGTCTATAGCCCGGAAACGAGTCGAAAAATCTAACGCCTATAGACTGTCTGTTTAGCCGGCACAACCTGTAGGCGGTGCCACCCGTAGCCGTCCCTCGGCGTAGTAGCTTTCTTAGCGGCTCATCTCATAGGCGGGACTCAATATAGGCCGGAGATTTTTCGTCTCGAATCCCGGCTAGTTGAAGGCCGGCTATAGACACCTCCTCGTTCCATGTGACCAGTTGTCCTGGCTACGGAGAGTTCTACCTACGGTGCGTCCCAGCTGCGGCGCGTCCTAGCTATAGGCGGTGTACGAAGCGGCGAAAAAAAAATTTGATTTTAGGTCACCTTTTAAGCTCTATTCTGGGATTTGGAGGCTTAGACACATCTTTTATGACATACATAATCCATATACACATATTACATTCAGAAGTAAACCACAGAAAAATTCACAGTAAACACACGGGGATTCGAGCTCGCGAACACTCGATCATCAAGCGCGTACGCTAGCCACTACACCACATCACGCCACGGCCACTGTGGTAAAAGAACGGGGGTTTATATGCACCAATGCGTCTCTACGTGCTCTGGCGTATTAGTGCAGTGGAGGTCGTATTAAAATGTAGCGTTCACTGATACGTAAGGAGGCCCTTTTTAAATGACATTCGTGAAAATATATAAGGGGTCACTCAAGTTATTGCTGGGAGCATGCTTGAAGCGAATTTGCGTGCTTGGTATAAAAGATAAAACTGTTCCGCCTATATTCGGCACTAGTGCCTCAGTGACATTTAAAGAATCTTGGCGCGCATAATACCCGAGTTCTATTGATGTTAGCCGTCAGCCTGTTGGCTTTCATGGATTGAACGAGTTTTCAACGTCAAGATTCGCTTGCCGTGGAACGTGTGCTCGAAATCCATCCGCGCCAACCGCACAGTGACGTAGCCGTATAAAGACGGAGAATCGCCGTGTTCTCAGTAACGTCGCTGGCCGCTTCACCGCCGACGGTCACCGGGCCGGTAGCCGATATCGTCACTAAGCCTATTCAGTTTATTTCGAAGCCGTAGTCGACCGTGCTTCAGAACAAACCATTCACGCTCATATGCCAGGATGTTTTACCTGTTACCGTCGTAGGCTCGACCCTCTCCCCGTAATAATTACACACTGAGATGAACATGCGCTGATAATCGTGGTATTGTCAGCCGTATATACAATATGCGAACACGCCCGAGCAGGTGCGGTACGCCGTGCACGCACTGCAGATGAACTTCACTTGTAAAGGAACTCATCTTGGCTCTAAACGTTGGATAGTGCACGTCGCTACCCCTCAAATGAATGGCACTATTCCAGTAGACATTATTTTAGCTTCAATAAAAGATGTGGGCGACGTTTGCGTCGGCCATGGAAGCGAGGAGCTGGCGCTGATTGCATGCAGCTTCGCAGTCGCTCGGCGGACTGCGCCGCGGAGAAAATGCCGTTTATGTTGGACGCCACTCGCGCGACATACGTGACTCGTGAATTGGGCTGTGCACGCTGGAGACGCGGCTCGCTGTTCGCCGTTCTCAGGCACGCAGTGCGCAGGCAGGAATACATGGACTGGATCTTATATCCGGCAGCACTTATCGCAATTAATATTTGTGGCGTTCTGTTACGACTCCATCAGTGGCCATATTTTTGAGAACGTCTGGATTCACGATGGTATAGCGGTCCCGCCGCGCTATTTAAATCACTTCACACTCAATCTCAAAGCTGCTATATTTCTCACATAAGTTTACTGAAACATTTTCTGGAAGCGCGAGTTCATGCAATGTACTAAGTATAGCATTGGTGCGAAATGCACTTTCATGGGCATGCAGTGCGTTGTACAAGTATCACCTTTTGATAAATTTTTGACAAGTCTCGCCGTGATTAATACGGCGGAACACGCAAACATTTACGAGCTACATCCACACAGCTGATTTTGCATGCGCACGCGACTGGGCAATGTTTGTTGTGCTACACTGCATGGGGTAGCCTTCTGGAGTTTTACGTATACATGCACCTAATATTTTATGTGCGAATTACTGAGACGCGTTGCGTACAGCAGAAATCCAGAACGTAGTATAGTGCTGCATTAATATAAATAATTTGCTACCATCGAGTAATAGGTTCAGAGCTATGCGCAGATGCTAAAACACAAGGTATAGTCTACGAAGAATGCAACTTTTGGAGCAAGCTGGATTTTTTTTTTATTGCGCACATGCAAAGCGGTTGCGCTTCAGTGTGGCAGTCGTCAGGAAGAACTTAACTGCTAAATTATGACATATCGCAAGAAAGTTAACGTGGACTGGCCATTTGTCGAACATGGAGTGTTTAACGATTTCTGAACTTTTTAAGCCAATGCAGCGATGTTATGCGAGGTACGCCCACCAGCGTGCGCGCTTCGCGCTGGCACATATGTACGTTCCAGAGGACGGTCATTTAATTATGCAAATAATATGCAAAAAGGGTGAACGGTTTTGCGAAATCTTGAACACCTCGTGAAAGCTCTACGGCCTGCACTTGATTTCGACAGCATGCCGTTACTAATAGTAGAACGTTAAATTAGATATTTACATTTCACGGCAAACGATTTGGGCGTTTGTCCAAGGAAGTATTTTGTTTTTTATCACTACCAACCTATTTTATGTCCACTTGAGGACGAAGGTCTCTTCACTAATCCCCCATTGATCCTATCCAGCGTCTTCATTACTATTTTTGTGTGTTTGTGGCATGCACAAGAACGAAGAAAGCAGTCAGGTTGCAGTATTCCTAATGCGGACTCCCTTAACGTCAAGTGGCAGGCCGTGTAGTGGTTGATTGTTGGCTAACAGAGTTTTAGAATTGTGTACGCACACGTTGCGTTGGCTGGGCACGTACGTTATACTGTATTCAGAAAGTAATTTGAGAGATGCGCAGTGGCAACAAACACAAGAAATTGTGCACACGAAGCTCTGGTTACCGTATGCTAATACTACCTCATTTTAACCACTTGGGATTTTTTTAACGTGAACCGATTACATCACATAGGAGCGTTTTCGCGCTCGGTTCCCCCTTGATGGGTACCTAGATTAACCATTAACAGTGAGCTTGTAAACTATAAGCATGCAGTGTGTTTAGACATGCGTGTAAAAATTCGCATCGTTTTTTTTTTTTAGTAGCGGCGTTTAAAGCATAGACGCACCGCGTTCCCCATAAATGTACCGTTCGGCGGAATCATTTCGGTTGAGAATGACTTCACGGACCATACCAGCTTCATAGTTCAAGAGTACCCGCTGTGTCCAGGGTGTATAAGCATGCGAGAAACAGGTACTGCTCAGGTGTAAAAATAATTATTTATTGTAAAAAAATACAAACAGCGCTAAAAGCAATGCTTAGCGCTGAAGGAAACGATAAACGTGCGATGCGATGTCTTTTGTTTTTTTTTTTGGACAAATATATTCTGGGGCTTAACGAATACCTTTCATCTTTTCAATGTGTCTTCAGCAGCTTCCCGCCGGCAAAACACCTGGGAAACAACTGGGTTCATAATACTCTGCACAAGACGAAGTATTGAGCATACCCAATTGGGTATGTGAGGTCCTTAATATAGTACATCGTCAAGCACCAAATAAGGGCTTTCTCTAGAAGCGTGCCAACCGAAGGTTTCACATTCTCTTGCACTTGATCGCAGTAGAACGCCTTGTTGTCGTACTCCCTCCATATTCAGCGGTCAGGTGATGGGCGGGCTGTTGGCATGTCATCCTGACGGAAAAAAAAAGAAAAGCAGAGGACACATGCGACGTTAAGTTCTTAGATCACCTGGTGTCTTCGCCCATCACACAAAAACTTCTACCTGGTAAACGGACGTTTCCAATCTGTTATACACCTTGTCGAATTTTGTGTAGACAGCGTCACAGAAGTTACAAATATGAAAGTGTTTTCAGAAGTTGCTAATGAAGCTATCTAATAGTGTTTTAACCATAATCTTACTACAGCTATGAGAGAAAGCATAGCATGATTTCCTCAGATATACTCATCGATCTACACGAAATACATGCGGGCATTGCACATCTGACCGAGTATTACTTTGACCTTGTCGAACTTCTCCATGAAACTTCCAGTTTTTCTTAAAAGTGAAGCTCTGTTTCGAATGTCGGCTGCAAGTCAAAACCACAGCACAGGCGCAATTTGATGAGAATCACGTACAAGGAAAGCAGTTTAACAATAGACTCACGATTCATTCGTTAAGTAAATAAAATGGCAGGTAAACTTGGCTTGAAATTGGGTTGCACACTATTGCACAATATTGCAAACGAATTTTCTTTAATACCAGGGGAATGCCAGTTACGGCGAATATTTGAATGGTAGGAGCCAATGCATGATTAAAAATTAATTCGCTGCGGCGGGTCAATGCTCGGCTGCGATATTTAGATGGGAGTTAAACACACACATACAAAAAGAAAATGAATAAAAAACACAAAGAAAGATCGTATGCTCAGTTACGGCATTGTAAACAACACCACGGCCGGTGTTGCTGCTGCTGCTGCTGCTAGAGACCCTGTAAGGTGTGAGCTCCTGGCCAGTTGCTCGATAAAATTGCGCCTGGCTCTTGTGTCAGAAGGTTTCGTCACCTGCAAACGTATTCAAATTCTGTGTTTACTAACACGAGGATGAACTAGAATTATATCCCTTATTACGACTGCTGTACGCACTCCACTTCTCTGTAATAACATTTAGAATGAGCAATCCAACATAAATAATAAGCTGCCAACGAAAACAACAGTACTTTTATACAACCACGGTTATATATCGCTGTTGCATCGCATGAAATGATAGATGAGAGAACATAAATGTCATCAATTAGCTAACGCCTAAATTACATATGACGCATAACTTTACCTTCATCGAGATCTGCAGTTTGCACAGGCACCAGAGATGGTGCATGATGCACTGATGTACTTGCCCACACTTCACTTGGCACTGCATAAGACCAATGGGCATATGTGAGCAGACCACAGAAATAAGTGAAGGTACACAGTAAATACGCAAATGTATTCACGAGCATGAATGAAGCTGGCTTTAAAACTTGTTAGAAATTAGGCCGCAAACCGCGTTTTAAAGACTGTCGCTATTCAGAAAGTGAAATTGCTGATTTTGCCTCCTAAAAACATGACATGCCGCTAGTCGCATCTATGAGCGCCTGATCCAATGAAACCTACTAATGTCTTCGGTACTCGTAAGTGCAGTTTCATTACTTTTTGATTGTGGAAAAATTTTTCCGCTTCCTAAAGGTAAAAAAAGAAATGTAAATGCCAAGTATAACGACCTACCATGCAAGCAGATCGTAATATCGTTCAACTGCAAGCAAAAATATGCTTCCTTTGGTTGACGCACTGTATCATTGACCATAAATGCAGAGACCAGTTGCAAGCCGAAAGATAAGAAGCCACGCGAGAGCTAACATTACACAGCTTGTCAAGCAACACGAATTGATTATCTCGGTGACACCTGTCAAGAGCGACGAAAGCGTCTGAACTGTATGAGAGTTCACAATAAATGCGACCAGCGCGACAACACGTGCGCGACTATTGAGACGGATGACGATTACAACAAAGATAAGTAGTCGTATACTATACGCGTATAGTTACTCGTACGCATAACTCGTATAACTCGTATAGTTATTTCAAAAGACGCCAAAAGAATATTCTGGCAGTTCAATGCCGTCATTCATATACATAAGCGCAAGCATGCAACAATGTGCACGCTAACAGCACGAACATATATGTGAAGAAAGAACAGCACTCACCCAGTTGGATATGATGCGCCGGGCTGCGTCCGCAGTGTGCGCACCAGCTAGACAGAAATGGCGCGAAAGCGTCGTGTAATCCTGCGTCAACAGCTTGCGTGTAGCCATTGGACGTGCAAGGGGATGTCGCTATGTCTTCGCAACACCCCCCTTAATATTGAGATAAGAGAACTTTTCCATGGCGGCCGAGTACCGGCTCACGCGTCACGCTCAACAAACGTCACGCTCAACAACAACCTATCAAAACATCCGCCGCTGTCGTGGAATGCGCTAGAACTAAACCAACTAAACCATTTCGCGCCAAAAACGCAACCCCTTTCCCGTCGCACAATATCTTCGAACTCTCGTCCTCTCGTTTTTACCTCCTTCCTTTTCTTTTCTCTGCGCAAAAAACAGCAGAAGCGGAGTGCGACGGAGAGCGTCCCCTATTCCCGTTCACGCACGCAAGAGAGAGTGCGTACTTAGCTCCATGCGTATGCCTCCTCGCAGCATTGCTCGCCTTTGCGGCTGACGCTGTCGGCGCATGCGTATACACCGACTCTTGCGCCGACAAGTTATAACACGCGGGAGCTTACGCTGAGCTGTAGCCAGGATTCTCAATTACGCGGCTCACACCGACGCGCCACTAATACTGCAGGCCGTCTATAAGGCGGCGGTGAAGGGTGCACGTTTTTTATATACACTTGTCACGGCTAATTCCTTTTCGAATCCCTACTATAGCCGGGAGTTTTCCTGAGTTTTGAAGCGTCCCGCCTACAGAGTATGCGTTAGCCAGGATTTGATTAAGAGTGTAGCCCATTGTATAGTTTGGGTAAACTGCTGTTATTGTGTTAGGGCAAATAAATTTTGAAGAAAAGTAACGCAAAAGTAATCGATTACATTTCTGTAATTGCTCAGCTAGTTTTCTGGGGCTGTAGCTGAGCACTGTAATCAATCGCATGTTAAAGGGCGTAATTGTAGTTGTCATCAGTTACCTATTTTGTGTAAAGTGTACAAGTATAGTTCGAACATAGTTTCTTTTATTTCGTTTGCGCGATAGCTGCGAAGGACACCGGCGGCGGCGGACAACATCGCCACCAAAATCAGCTGTTGTTTTGAACTCATATAAGCTTACACTCTTGTAAAGTTTCGTGCGTTATGGGCGCGTGTGAAGCATTGACTAGGCTGACATGTTGACTAGCGAAAGACCGCTGAGTCCTTTATTGCGCTTGCTTAAAAAGCAACGCTAACAGAAAAGGGAGAACGTAAAGGGAAAGGACACGGCTCGTGTCGAGCAGAAATGATGACGTGAGTTGCACTATCACATCACGATACATCCTTCTCCTTTTGAAGGTGCACATATTATAACAGCAACAACTAGTGTAATGCGCGTATTTACAGCACTCCAAAACAAAACAAAAAAAGGAAAGAGTTTAGGGCAACTTTTGGAAATTTCAGTCGTACTGTAGGCGTTGCGGTGGCCTGGACTGGCGGCTGGATCTTCGTAATGATGCAGGGCGGTATGTCGCCATGACTTGTGGTGCATTAAACAGATCGGACAGGTCGGGCGTAGCAGGCCCAGACTGTTGGACGTCGGTCCCGGTCCACGCATGTGTGCGTGGGTTCGAGTCCCACTTCTGACACCATGTAAGTTTCGTGCGTTATGGGCGTGTGTGAAGCATTGACGAGGCTGACATGTTGACGGGAGAAAGGCCACCGAGTCCTCTGTTGCGCTTGCTTATAAAGCCACACCAGCAGCAAAGAGGGAAAGTAATGGGAAAGGACACGGCTCTTGCCGAGTAGAATTGGTGACGTGAGCTCTCACATCACCATAAAACTGTGATAACTTTAACGGAAGAGAAGTCTACAAAAGAACCGCTTTGCGTAGAATTTGGCTAAAAATATTTCATGTATAGCTGGGTCCTTTGTTGTCATCTCTTGCAAGCAACCGGGCACCACTTTCTCTGGGCCTAATCGCCTCTGCGATTTGCAGCGCAATGCTTATCAGCTATGGTATAAAGAAAAGTTCTTGCTCTGTGGTATCTTCACGCTCTTCATCTCTTGCAGCTTTTTTAACACGAAAGTGTTTTATGCCGGGGTTCACCAAGACTTCAGTTACGTATTTCCGTCACGGAAATGATGTCGAAAAAATATACACAATCAGATGGCAAAGAAAAAAAGGTACCGTCAACGGGCATCGAACCCACGACCGCTCGGTCCGCAACAACAGATGCCAGGCACGCTATCCACTGCGCTACGGTCACAGACTCTGCAAGCTTTACGAACGTGCCTTTTATATCTACCACTGTCCCGTTGGGCTGGGTGGTGTTGATTTCTGGGAGTCGTAAGGTAAAGTAATTCGTCATTGCTGTGGCCTCCGCGACTAGCACCTACAACGCGTTTACGCGACCGTCACATTCGGCGCGTTTTCAATAGAAGTTGAATTTTTTCAATGCCTTAACACACCGCGAGGTGGCGACCTTTGCCCAAGCGTCGTGAAAGCGTCGGCCTCGCTCAGCATCATGCTAATACAAACCAAAAATAGCTCTGCGACGCCCGCCTGCCTCACCTCGCTGTAACACCGCGTTCATGCTCACGCGCTCGCCCCGAGAAAAATCGCGGCCGGGCTACCGCGGGGCGGCACGACGCGCTTTGCCTTTCCCTCTAGTCCGGCCGTGGTGTTCAATCACATTTTAACATGCCGCGGGATGGAAAGTTCTGCGTCCAATATGCGAAGCTTTTCTGGCTATCACACCTCGTTCTCTGATTAGGCTTTCACCGTTAACTACTACAGCAACCACAATGGTTTTGTTTATTCCTCTAACGTGGACGTTAGTCGTCGGGATGGAGATGTACCACCAATCATCAAAGTAGGTGCATACACGTTAAACGGTGCCATTAGCTGCCGGTCATCAATATACATCGTGCAAACTCTCTTATATCAATGTACAGTAAGCATTCAGTTCTGTATGGACACGCTTTACTTTCGTGTTATTCCGATTCCTATAGCGGAGGGATCAACCGTGTTTTTTTTTTTTTTTGGCCGCATCAAGGATATCGACAAGATAATGAAGTTAGAGAGAGAAATATTGGCACACTCTCTATGTTTTATATTTTTTTATATAGTGCCCCTTCACTTTCTCTGCGGGAAATTTCTGTGTGCGGATAGAACAAACACGCAACAACCACAACTTCTCAAATCCCACCGGACATGTTAAGTTACCGACACAGCTGCTAAGATTCCACCTGAGCATCCAGAGGTACAGCTGCTCAGCACATCGCTCCACACCCTTCGCGAAGAAAGTGTGACAGCTAGGCTTTGAGCATTCACCACTGTTGCTTTGCTAGCATCAGGACCTCACAGGATGTTCCGTTCCGACACTGCTGCTTATTCGGTTTTGAATTTGAGTGGTCGTCTCTCGCACGAGGAGCCAACATTTTCGTTTGCTGTAGCTCACTACGTTGTGCATTTCCGGTAAATGGAGAAGCTGAACAGGTTAATCCGCAATGCACATCACGGTGCTTCCAATTTTTGAGCTCGTTACGACTTGCGAGAGTAAATGTCAAAAAACCGTACGAAAATTACCTCATGTAGTTGGCGGATTGCAGAAATGAAAAAAAGATACAAAAATATAGTGTGTTCTGAGTTGTTACAATAGAGGTGTGGCAGTGCAAAGAGTCTGTAATTAAATGAAACAATGCATGCCACATGAAATACGCCGAAAAGGACAACTTCACCACCTATAACACTCAGGCAAAGACAAGCACCTTTTTGATTGGGTGAAGAAGTGTATGAAAATACAGGTATTAGCGGTGCACTACCTATGAGAAATATTGAATTGCGTCGTAAGCACACGCAAATATCGAAATAACGTTCAAGAAAGGAACAGTTGGCCACTAGTGGTTAGCAAACCGTGAACTTTCGCTTATTCCACGTGGGGTGCTCTGTCGCATTTGAAATGGCCACATCAGTGGCTTGGCAGTAGCCGCGTATGCGGCTGTTCTTCAGACGAGGATGCTTTGGGACATTTGACATTCGCTCCCACTAGCGAAATAAATACTTGACATCTGAAAAAAAAAGTGAGCTTGCCAAATTCAGCATCATGTTTAACCTCTCTTTGCTACTTCACCATTGAAGAGTCCCTGATTTTTACTTTTAAAAAGAAATGAAGAACTGAGAAATTGATATCTATTTCGCTCGTCATATTTATTTCTATTCTTTTAAACGTACAACTTTATTAAAATATTTGCGATAAATGTTCCTAGTATGAATTCCTGTGTCTACGTCGAATAAAACCTAGTCTCGCCGGGCAATCATCCGTATAAATGAGGTGTCCTTCCAGGTTTAGCATGTTGAATTCTGCCATGCACTTTTTACTTGGTCCTCTGTGAATGGCCGAGTCACGTACCCGGAGCTCGTACCAACGCACTGGAGCTACAAAGAGAACAGAAATTGTCAGAAACGCACTTTTAGGCAAAAAAAATTTAAATATTTTTGTACGTCTACAACGTGCAAATGCGCAGTACAGTGCAAGACTAAGCGGGGAACATCAGTATAAAAAAATAAGGTGAGTGAACCTATTGCCTGTCATGAAGCGGAAGAAAAATTTGGGGACATTTTTATGGATATTTTTGCTTCGAGCAAGCTTTCCCGATGCTCACGTGGCGCAAATGGGCTGCATTACACCTACTCGTTTGAGTATATCTCACTTGCTTGAGGCAAGTTCGAAGCACCTTTCAACCATAGTTCACAGAACGAATAATTCGTTACTGCATATACACTAAGCAGTAGTTTTGGTTACCTTGTGGTGCTGCTTCTGCTGACCTCCACTGATGTTCACAAGACAATTCCTACTTTCTGCTGCCGCTCTGTTCACGTACAAACCGCGGATAAAACCGGACTATCCCCTTTTCAATATATTGTTATCTCGTGTTGTTCTAGCGCGAACGACATCTACCAAGGTTATAGCAAGAAACACTACGGTCAACAAAACGCATTAACTTCCGGCCATGTATAAGCGGGCGTTCTGTTAGTAGGACGGGGCCTAAACTGCGCAATGGGAAAGAAAAATTACAATCCTAGTTGCCTGACGACTGCGAAAAGTTGCTGCGTGTTCACGTTATTACGTTAAAGCTCAATGTAAGTGCACGCTGGTAGGCGGGAATTCATCGTTCTCAACTCTGAAATGAGTGAATGAAAATGGCAACTTACGTATTGGAAGAAGAGAGCTAATTAATGTGACCATTATGATAGCGCATTTGGACCTCCTTGTTGTATATATCAACTGCTCCAACTGGTAGAAGGGAGCCTCTGAAACAAAACATACAGAGATATTTTTTCTAGCCGGGTTTGATTGCGACAGCGGTAACAGGGACACTGCAACGAAATTGTCCTAATTTTTGTAATTGAAACCCACGCTGTAACATTAACACCCACGGAGAATAAATTATTTCGATAAAAATTTTCACACTGCACACAAGGTTGTAACAGTAGCTGAAGACGAACGCCTGTTTTTGCAAGTACGTATATGAAGTACCTCTTCGTGTTCTTTATTAGAACAACTATGCAAGGAAGGTACCAGCAAGAATGGACGATTGGGCTAATAAGCGAAAATCAACAGTCATAGAAAAATTCTGAAGTTTAGATAATACGCGTTTTTTACATCTCAGCATAGTCCTTCAATACTTTTTCTGGTCACGAAACTTCGCCGTCACGCTATGGGGGAGCTTGATATGGCGCGACAAGCTGCCGCGCCGCGGCGCCACCGTCGCTTAGAGGCCACCCTTCTCCAGGTGGATTCCGCAGACACCGCAGACGCCGCAAATGCAGCCGGCGTGAGCTGAAAGTTTGCACGTGTACTCTCTGTCTGTGACTGCGTTTTGGATAAGGGCCAAGTTCAGGTATCGTACAGTTGAATCGGCACTCTCTCGTGACGATGCCTTTTAGGCGCTGCGTACCGAGGTGCCGTTTCGGCTACAAGGGCAGCGACTGAAAATGTATCGATGTTTTGCATGCCAAGTGTTCATGGGTAGTTCAAGACTGGAAGTGAGCCATAACGCAGCAACAAACGCACAACTTCAGCATCGATTCGAAGCATGTGCGTATGTGTGCGAGGCACTTTGATTCATCGGACACCGTATATGTGTACAATTTCACGATAAACGGGGACGCCGTATCGTTGTCGACAGACAAGCCGCGCCTCAGGCCTAACGTCATTTCTCGTGTGTTCCACGGCCACGGCCAACTTTACGAATGGAAAGTCTCGACCACGGACAGTTCTAACGTCACTGAAACGACCTCGAAAGCCGTCGTGTGCAAAGGGAATTTTCAGCCGTGGCAAACGGGCCATTAGCTACTTAATGTAACAAAAAAAAAAACAATATGCAAGATTTCTGTGTCAGTACACCTTTAGAATGTCTTTTGAGCTCTACTCTACCCCAATACTGAGTGAAGGCGAACGTTATCCATTTCTCATAAGCATTTGCACGGATTCATTTCCTTCAAAGAAAGATCGCGATTACAATCCTAATAAGCGTCTTGGTTCGCCAAGAAATTACGGCACTGAATGCAAATGGGCGTCAATCCTCGTCACCCTGCTCGTGAGAGATAGAGATTAAGAAACACAATGCGTAGTCAAGGGCATATATTAATCTGTGAGGTTTCCATCGCCGATATTGTCAACATAAATCGCGTTGGAAAACTGTGTCGAAAACTGATACGCACGAAAACTAGCAAAGCTTTCGAGGCCTGGGGGGGGGGGGGGGGATCGGAGATCTCTGTTCGTTCCGCGTTCGTTCTGGCGGTGTTACGTCACAAAAGTGGGCGGTCCGCAGCTCTCTTCCGCCGAGAGGAAGCGGACAGCCAATCGTCAGCGGTGAGCGGCGAGCTTTCCGGAAGTAGACGCGCATCGTTTGTCCTCGGCAAGGGGACCGTATATTTCAAAACGAAGGGTTTCTCGCCTTCTAATAAATACAGTTGTTATACGAAAAGATAGTTTTTCTTTTCAATCTCAAACAGTTTCTGAAACAGCAATAGGTTTGAGCGCTGATATTTATTGGTGTTAGTTTTTCTAACGTGCTCGCTATATGAAGTCGCGCACGCGAAAAAAAAAGAGAAAAGTGGCGGTTGGCGCAGTTTTTCAAGATGTCGTCCCACCGCAATGTCTGGCTTGGCTCCCGGGTGTCGAATCGTCAAAAGGAGCTTCTGCTGGCTTTTATAAAAGAGCACCCAGAGATACCTACGCCGTCGTGCCCACTGGGGCCGTCGTTCACGAGTGAGGACCGGGACGACACGTGGAAGTAGCTGGTAGCGCTTTTGAACTAAGAAGTCCCTGCGCGTAAGACCACAGCCCAGTGGCAGGCCCGTTCATTTTGTTCGCACTGTTCGTTTCGAGAACAGAAATCGACGCCGCACTCGCTCATGTCTTCAAACACATCTCGCACCTCCAACCGCAAGAGAAGCACAGGTCGCAAGCGCCATTTTCTCAAAATCAGCTGTTGCGGCAGCCGCAACCGCCGCATCATGCCGTGCGAAGCCGTTTGTTCGCTCGAGAGAACGCGTGCGAACGGTCTCGCGCTCCGTTCGTTTGTAGCAGACGACATGCTCGTTATGACGCGGCATGACGTCACCAAAAAATAAAAGATCAAGCAAAAAGAAAAATGGCTACGCCCCTCAGAGACGTGTTTTTTTCCGGCTTCGACCAATCGCGTATGCCGCCAGAATGGGTACAGAACGAACGGCGCAGAACAGAGATCTCCGATCACCCTACTCGTTATGCCGCGATATGACGTCACCAAAAAAGAAAAGATCAAGCAAAAAAAAAAAGAAATGGCGACAGCCCCCGGCCTTGAGTGGCATCTCCCGCTTCAGCCAATCAGCGCGCTTGTTCTTCCCCAGGAGAACGAACAAGCGGAACGAACAGATCTCCGATTGCCCCCCTGAAGACGACAACACTTCCCATCAAGCAAGCGTTTCTTGACGGTACGATCTGCCGATGTATCTGTTCCGAACAGACTACCGGCAAATGCAACCTCACGTCCTAGAACATTTTATGTTACGTAAAATTAGTCCGCAACCACTGCTGGAACGACACGTGTGCAATCAGAAATTCGGGAAATAACAGTGAGCTCAGGTTGTCAGGCATTTAATGGTAACGCCGCCGATGTCTCATTCTGTGTACAGCGCATCACAGTAACGTCAAAGTTTCTTTCTTTCTTTTTTTTTTTTTGAGGCCTGTTGGGACAGCTAAGGACAAATTTCGCAGTAGCAAAAGGTCTATGCGCGTCGTCTGCTGACACATTGAGCCGCCAGCTGAACTTGAGATTGTTTACTTTTTGTATGCGCCTTGTCTTCGGTAAGAAAACATTCTCAGTAGTTCCAGGTTTAGTTCGCGTAGTTGTTACAACAAAATAGAATGTAAATATTGTCTAAAAAGAGTGGGGCTTTCGGCCGCGACGTACGAGAGAATAAAAAATACAGGCGTCGCCTACGGCGGCCGCTCCGCTGGGTGGCCTTTCTTTTACTGTGGCGCCCCTAGCGGCCGCCGCTAGCTCTATATTAAACTGAGGCGGCAGTTTCGTGACCAGAAAAGCTATTGAGGGACTATGATCTCAGTTATCTTATTATCAAAACCGGTTGTGGTGACATATTATGCGCTTAAGACATGAAAATATTAATAAGATCTTGGCTCTCACGTGCCAAAATCAAGATATGATTATGAGGCACGCCGCAGTGAAGGGTTCCGGAAATTTCTACCACCTGGCGTTCTTTAACGAGTGCTGACATCGCACAGCACACGGGCCTCTAGCATTTCCCCTCGACAGAAATGCGACTGCCGGGCCGGGTTCCGACCCGCACCGTTCGGGCCAGCAGCAGAGCGCTGTGATCTCTGTACCAGCATGGCAGACGGCGCGCAAGGCGTACAAAAATGAATACGACCATGCGTCTTCTGTGAAATCAATGACATTACCAGCTGTGGTAGCCTGATAGATAAGATGCGCTGATAATCAAGAGGGCGAGGATTATATTTTCAACCACGGCAGTTGAGCTTTCGCAGCCACCATGTGCAAAAAGAACCGTTCCTAAAATTGGGTGCACGCTCGGAAAAACTGGATGACAGGAATGATCCAGAGTTCCCAATAGTGCGATGTTTTAGAACAATATGTTTGCTTTGGCATGTGATACCTATAATTTCTTTTTAACACGAAATTGTTTTATGCCGAGGTCCACCAAGACTTGAATGACGTATTTCCGTCACGGAAATGACGTCGAAAAAAGATACACGGTCTGATGGCAAAGAAAAAAAGGTTCCATCACAGGGCATCGAACCCACGACCGCTCGGTACACAATAACAGATGCCGGGCACGCTATTCACTGCGCCACGGTCAAAGACTCTAAAGGCTTTACAAACGCGCCTTGTATATCTACCACTCTCCCGGTCGGCGGGGTGATGTTGCCCTCTGGAAGTGGTAAGGTAAAGTAATTCGTCATTACTATGGCCTCCGCGATTAGCACCTGCAACGCGTTACACGTCCGTCCCATTCGGCGCGTTTTCAATAGAAGTTCAATTTTGTCAATGCCTTAACACACCGCGAGGTGGCGACATTGGCCCAAGAGTGGTAAAAGCGTCGGCCTCGCTCATAGCATCACGCTAATCCAAATAAAAAATAGCTCTGCGATGCGCGCCTGCCTCACCTGGCTGTAACACCGCGTTCCCCGATCACGCTCTCGCCCCGAGAAAAATCGCGGCTGCGCTACCGGGGCGGCACGACGCGCTTTGCGTTTCGCTGTAGCCCGGCTGTGGTGCTCGATCACATTTTAACATGCCGCGGGATGGCGACCAAGTTCTGCGTCCAATATGCGGCGCTCTTCTGGCTATCACACCTCGTTCTTTGATTACGCTTTCACCGCTGACTACTACAGCTACCACAAGGCTTTGTTTAATCATTTAACATGGACGTTAGTCGTCGGGATGGAGATGTACCACCAATAATCGAAGTTGGTGCATACACGTTAAACAGTGTCATTAGCTGCCAGACATCAATTTTGCCAATTATCTTATATCAATGCACAGTAAACATTCAGTTACTTCTTTAAGGGCACGCTTTACTTTCGTGTTATTCTGATTCCTATGACGGAGGGATCAACCATGTTTTTAAGAACATATTCTGTAGATTGGCGGAAAGTAATTTTGGTGCGAGAATCTTCTAATAGAGATGTGAGATTTTAATATGACTTGCGATTCGTATGCATTCCAAATATTTTCCTGTTTCTTTTAAAATAAATTAGAATTTCGACGTAAATGCTCGGCATGATTTACTTACGTTCCCTCTGTATATACATTTTATCCGTGTCTCCTCTCACAAAGCTTCCATCGATGTCGTCAGAAAATCTACAAAGTCAATAATTGTAAATTGTAAACACATGTTTCTCTGTACTCCAAGCGGCGAACACCTCACGTTTGATCCTTGTAGATGTATTCTCTCCTAAACACAATTGATTTGTTGGTCATGCTTTCCCGTAAATCCACTTTGCACTCAATACGGGTAGTGCCGGTTGCATTGTATGTCCATATGGGTTCTCTCAAGCCCACAAACTGGAATAGAATGAAGGGACAAATAAAGACACGTGATCATTACTGAGTCCTCGATAGAACAGTGTGATATAACTTAGCGTGAACAGAACAGAAAATTTCCTCTCACGCATAACATTAAAAAATCTAAACACACGTCTGTTATCTGGGTTTAAGCAACACACATCAAAGTACTGCAGCTGGGATGTGTCGCTTCAGAATTGGTAATTCTACAAAAATCTTTTCCATGGCAGGCACACAAGTCCACGCTTCATAAAGGTAACCTCTTTCAAAGAAAACAGCTGTGTACCGCTATAAGCATCGCCATGTCCTACGTAACATCATATTGTGCAATAGCTACTAACTTCACCCTCACCCACAAAGGCAAGCACATTTCGAAACTCAGTAGCCTGAAATTACGTATCCTTTCCAGTAGCCCGCCGTGCGAAACAACTGACGCATCGTATTTGTTTTTGCAATTTGACTATCATCTCCTAAGTGTTGAACAAAGACCCCATTAATAGCTGTCGGCACATACACGCGACATTATGTTGTCTTAGTCCAACTGTACTGTACAACCTTCGTAATTTCACCCTAATCTGTAACACTGAGCGACAGCTAGCTTCCCTCGAATCATTCTTTATTACAGGAACGAGCAAGGGCCTATTGGTCGCCAGGTACTGTCGTGCCCACTACATTGTCGCATTTACATGTATATTATGAACCACACCCCATTTTCGTTCACTGGTATCGGTACGTGCCAGAGTTTTCTTGCTTTTCTTTAACGTTATAGTTCGCAGTATTTGAATGAACGCCTATGGATGTCTTTGTGTACTTTTGTACGGTATTTTACCCTGGTATTCTGTATATCTCTTAGCGCCTGTTCCCTGTTCTCTGTGACATGGCTTTCATATCATCCATTGTACCATGGCTAGTTGCTCCCAACAAATTATTTAAGAAATGCTTTTCTCTACGACAAGCTTCACTCAAGCGTCAGTTTACTTGTACCCTAAACTTGTCAGCATGTTCCACAGTGTACCATAGGCACTGGCGCGTGTTTTCTCTGGTACTCCACAAAATTTATTGAAGAAGTAAACATGAAAAATATATTTATTTGGCGGAGTTGATTTTGTCTTCACCTAAGGTGTTCCGTTTAGAAGCTGTTAAGGTCTGCTGTTTAAGTGACCCGCTCTTCAAGCGCACATATGCGGTTTACAAAATTCGCAATTCCCCGGAGCAGAATTTTTCTCCCGGAATGGGTGGGCCATTTACAAGCTGAACAATGTAGTCTTGCACAGAAATTGAAAAGAATTATATGATCAATGCAGAAAAGCGATTTTTTACTTCTACTCCGCGGCACACCTGTTCTGCAAAACCTTCACAATGTACTTGCGCGCAGTTCTGGAAGCTTATTTTGCGACAACGCAAAATGGTTTCTTCCAAGGTATAAATTTGAAGTAATATTTCTTACGGCACGATACGGTACAGAGCACACATTTAACAGTGCGTATGCGGAGCACTTTTCTTACTGTTTCCGTTATTTTTTTTTGCTAGCAGTTAAAAGATGTAGCTGGAAAACAGCTGGCGTGGCGATATCGGCTGCTTCTTAAGAACATTTTATACTGTCCGTAGTTTTTGTTCGGTAACGTATGGAACCGGGGGACTTCCAAATGGAGAGCGATGTTTTAATACCTCTAAAAAGCCTAGGATAATCAAAATTACGGGTTCAGATGTTACAAAAAAAATGTATATCTTCTTTGTACTCCTGAAAACGCAAAAACCGTAAAAATTAGGTAACAATATCCTACACTACATAGATACGTCTGTGAAAATCAAAAGAAAAAAAATGCGTTCGCCAAACTGTCAAGTTTGTGTGATTTGCCAGCTTACGTTGCATGTGGTGACGACTCTTCACCCCCCCCCCCCCCCAAAAAAAAAGCAATTCTGACTAACGTGAAATATTCACTGGTATTTTATTAATCAGTTTCAGAGAACGGAAGTGTTATCCGTGATCAGCCCCAGTCTAAACGAAGATCGAGGTAGAAACCCGCTTGAAAAGATCGAATTTCAATCAGTTACTACAGGAAATATAAAACTCTGGAGAGCTAGCGCGTGCAAAACTTTAGTTAGATATCTACTCGGAGAAAACAGCTTTACATCTCTTGCAAAGAAGTCTCAAGAGAAGTATCAATGCCCCAAGGTTTTTGCGTTCAACGATTTTATTCGTCTCATCAATATGCTCAGCAATAGAAGTACACTGAAGCGGCAATGTTCGACAGATTGCTTGAACAGTTATACGGCCATTCAGGCGCCCGATATGAAGCCTGCAGACACAGAAGATGTTCTCGCACAAGAATAAAAAGTGTTACTTTATTTCACGCGATCATATGTTATAAAATACAATATGTAGCGTAATCCACGAAAATTTAAAAAATGCATAATCAAAAATAAAACTGTGCACGAAAGGTAATGATGGCACCGAGCGCACTAATGAGCATCCGATATAACACTTGTACTTTACTTGAAACACCAGTTTGCTCGCTTCGAGGTTTTAAGGATGCATTTCGCATTGCTATGATTGGTTTGTTATACCGACATAGCTCAAGGGCATACACTTAATATCAATAAAAGTAAGTGCGATGCATAAAGAGGTTTGAATGCGTTGTTTCAGATATTTCTATGTAAACAATTATGTAATTACGAAGGCATTACCTGAAGCCATAGAAGAAGTAGTCTTACCTTCCTTATATCCGGCGTCCGAATCTCGACTTTCTCGAGCTGCTTTTTTATTGCCTCCGGAATCTTGACATTTACGATCTCCTTTCTTGGAGGCGTCGGAATCTTGACTTCGGTCCCATTTTTTAGCGGCGTCGGAATCTTGCCTTCTTCGGACTCATTTGTCTTTGGCGCGGGAGTAATCATTTTCGGCAGCTCATATCTTCCTTCCGTTGGACTTTCGACTTTTTTGACCTCACTTTCTTCGGAATTTAGAATACCCGCCATGGCCAAAAGTACAACAGCTGTAAAACATTGTCTACGATGCATGCTAATAAAATATCTTCTATCAATTCAAGAGTAAGCGCAAACCTAAGCCGTATAGCTTAGGAAAAGATAAACCTAGTATATTGCCACCGAAGCAGCTGCATATGTCTCTTTCCGACGCAATAGCACAGGTGTGCTGCGTATTATTGTCTCAAAACTGGTGTAGGCATCGATATTGTACTATTCTGCTGAATACAATTCGTTTTCTGTAAACAAACGCGTGTCACCGTACGTCATGCGTTATAAGGCTAGAAATTGTCCACTTACTGCATTCAGCGCCTAAAGAAGAAAGGCTATACCTTATTCTTCCGACTTCAATTGTGCCAGTATGCAGTTAAGGCAGCCCTTACAGCAATTCCTCTGGCTAAAACACGTTGGCGGGCTAGTTGGTTTGCATCCATGGTTTCCTCATTCCTCATTTCCTCATTTAACATTTCCTCATTCCTCAATTCCTCATTTAACCAGTATTCGTTAAACACATGGCCTGCCTTATGCAGATAAGCTGATGGTGTAGACTGAAAAACAAAAAAGACGCGTACCTTCAAGGAAAAAAGTAAGGACAGGACAGAAAGGGCGTCACTCACAACTAACTTTATGTACCATGTACCATGTGCATGTACCAACTAGCCCAACAAAAAAAAAAAGTTCTATTATGATGGTGTAGATTAGATGTTTCGCAGCCAGGGGGAGGCGCGGGAGAGGGGGGGGGGGGGCTAATGGGGCCTACAGCAACCGCTCCCTCCCCTCTCCCAGAATTTTTTCATACTGTCACGAACCGCTGCCTAAAACAGCCACCTGCCCCTGAAATCATCTGGATTTTTTCTAGAACTCCATTCCGCAGTCGAAAAGACACTTCGGTGCGAGCATTGCTGATTTGGGCTGGCTGTCCTGTCGTCGCTGCACGCATGGCGGCCCTCTAACTGGCTGCGCAGCGCATGACGGTCAGAAATACACTGCAAACAGAGGCGTAGTGCCATGGATTACATGGATTGCCATTTTGCGACGCAGCGGCACGGTGATTAAAGGGCTCCGCTTTCCCACACTGAGCCGTGCTACCACCAATGAGTGACTATTGTTGACAAGCCGGACGCTCAGGATTAAGCTATAGCTACGGAATTGTGAATTAAAGCTTTATATTCTCTGTAAACAGTTTCACTGATAGCTTTTTTTTTTTTTTGCTGTCATTCTGACCATTTCTCGGTGTATAACGTTGATTGTTTGATGTTTCTTTATGCTACAGTTGACTTGCGTTACTTTTTGATGTTGTATCCTATATTTTGAATATCCACTATTTGAATTGTATCCTATATTTTTTCCCCTGTTTTTAATGTACATATTCTCTTTTTGTATTTTTAACCGAGGGTCCAGTTTGCAGTCACTGACTTTGGGGCCCTCGTCTGCATATCTTTTTGTACCGATCATTGTAATCTCAATTGCAATAAACTGAGACTGAAACCATCGCGGCGGAGACGTCTTGAGCATGAAATGATCATATCGTGCTAGCGGATGGCTCAAAAAAGGGATGGTCATCTTTCACAGCTGGTCAGGGACGTCTCGTTCTCCTTCCTCTGTATGGACAGCGGGGAGTCGTTTTCGACACAGACTTCTTCGTCTATTTACGTAATACCCTTCACGGTAAGCCTATTCCATTGCTCTTCTCGTCTTGCAACAACAATCGTGGCCCCTTAGCGGTTGTTTACAAGAACGTATGTGACATTGGTCGATCTCCACTCATTTTTTGCCAGCCTATGTTGAGAATGCCACCCATATAGGTGGCGGAACAAGACTTCCGGGAAAGACTCCTCTGCAATCCCATCCGACGCAAATAGACTCGCCAACACTCTGCGGGACTGCTCGACTCCTTGGTTCGCGGGGCTTACCAACATCGCCTGGTCTTTCGTATACCAGCTTTTGTTTACTTTTGAAATCTGGCATATTTAGGCGCTGTTAAGGATACACTTTTGAACTGCTAGCAAATTGCGAGTCGAGCGCCTAAACACACACACACACACACACACACACACACACACACACACACACATATATATATATATATATATATATATATATGTATATATATATAAATGAACGAAAGGCGATGACTTTTAAGAGCTCGCTTGTATTCGTTAAGCCCAATAATAACGAGAACTAATAGGCCATAATTCCAAGGAAAATATAGGGAATGTTATTTGTAGCAATTAGTTATACCCCATAAAGTGTAAGGGAGGATGACCGCCGCCGTAGCTCAGTGGTAGAGCATCGGACGCGTTATTCGAAGGTAGCAGGATTGGTACCTGCCGGTGTGGCAAGTTATCTTTGCGTCCACTTCACTTCCTTCACAATTATAAAATCCCCTATACTTTCCTTGGTATTATTGTCTGTTAGTTCATAATATATATATATATATATATATATATATATATATATATATATATATATATATATATATACATATATATATATATATATATATATATATATATATATATATATATATACATATATATATATATATATATATATATATAGGTTGTCCGATATATTGGGCATCGGGACTCTAGGGGGGCTCAGTAAAACAGACTGGTTGGCTAGTTGGTAGAGCATAACGAAGACAGCACACGAAAACACGAGGACGCAAGAAGGGCACGAGGAGACAGCGCCTCGTGCCCTTCTTGCGTCCTCGTGTTTTCGTGCGCTAAGTCTTCGACATCTGGGGGGGGGGGGGGGGCTTTTGGAGAACAGTTGGTAGGGGGCACACAAATGTACGTTTTTTTTGTGTGTCTTTGTGTGCGTTCTCTGAGTTCTTACGAAGCTAAATTAATGCTAAAGTACACGGTAATGCACGCAAGAATGCGTATAAAAAACGATCTACTTCCTAGGCGGCAGCCGTAAGTATCGCTTGTGCTCAATTCTACCATTTCCAACGCTCCTGGAACGACGGGAAACGCACAGACGTTGACCACATGTGCTAAATGGCAGCACGGGGCCCAGTAGCAGCCGTAAAAGTGCTTCCAAGGAGAGCCAAGCGCTTCGAACGCAGTTGCGTGCTCTGTTCTATTATCTATGTTGGAATATTTTCCAACTGCCGCGTCTCAGGAGGATATGATGACATAACCAGTACCCCCCCCCCCCGCCCCCAGAAGGATTTGTGGCTGCGCCACTAGCGTTTCGTGATCACCCTTGCGTAAATATCTTAAGCCGCTTGATTGTGTCAAGTTCATATATTAAGTTACATGACCAATTGCTATGCTTCTTCAAATAAGGCTTTGTGACTACATGTACGGCTCCATGTCGCGGTACTGCCAGCTATCACTCGCTTTACAAAAATACGTGCACGAATGAAATATGTTATAATTCTATACTTTTTACCGAAAACCTGACGGCCTTTTGCCTCCCATATGACCACAAATATAGTCTCATTCTTCATATTATTCTGCCCATAATTTTTTCCCATGAGCACAGCAACAACCAGCTTTCCTGATGAACATTTTCAGCGCTTTTTTATAATAAAAGTCGACAATTATTTGTGAAATTGTCTAAGAAGCCACGCACACTTACTCTAACATACACTGTGTAGTGAGGGGAGGAAGAAGCTACGCTCGGGAGTCTGTTGCTGTGCGCGTGATGTGCGTTGCTGTTGGACTGGCGCTACTTCGGCTGCACAAGCCGTCAGTGGTTTTCTAATAAATCGACATACGACAACTTCAATATATAGAGGTGTTCTTACCTGACGCCTTGCTGTTTGAGTAGCAATAAAAATCAGCCACCTAATGCGTAAAGACAGTACTGCTCGAACTAGGTGGTTAATTTGGGCGTAAAAGACACATTGCGCACTTTCTTTCAAGGAATATTTACGAACATGCTTAATATACTATAGGCTGATAAAAAGATGATCCTGCTCAAAATACAGCGATTATGTTACCGACGTCGAAAGGCCAACTCCCTTCAGCGCGTACTGTACAATGTACGTTCTCTCAACGTTCCGCCTCCACTGGAGAGAAGGATAGACAGAAACACAGACAAACAACTTTATCGTGGTTCTGAGAGGCAAGGCAGCTGGCCAACTAGGTAGGTCCTCACCCATCCGTTGGCTAGTCCCATGTTGGAACAGAGAGGCCATGCCTCTCCGCTCTTTCACGAGCCCTCTAGACAGCCCGAAGCTGGACGTCTTGTCTGGGGCCTGTGATTGCCGTCGTCCAGTCTTCTTCTCTTTTAAAATCCTCTAACGCAGGGCACTGCCAGAGCATGTGACTCAAGGAGTCAAATTCACCACAATCTGGGCAAAGTGGATCAATATCCGAATGAAGCATGCTCAGAAAGCCCCTAGAGGGGTAAGACCCCATCTGCAGCATGCGGAGCGTGCTTGCTTGTGATCTGTGGAGCTTATAATGGGGAAAGGGAAAAGTCTATCGCTGTCCTCTGTAATAAGATGTTATCTCGTGAAAAGTAACGAGAGGATCACTTTGGACGAGCTCTCCCGGACTCACCCGAGAGGCCACCCCGTCGCCGCTTGTGAAACCTCGCGCACGGTCTGTAGCGAGAGAGAGACGTGAAGGCGGCCGACGTGGCCGTGCCGAAGTCTCGCCACTTTATTCGAAGGCCCTGGTACAAGCAGAGCGGCAGCGGCTGCCGGCATCCAGCCCCCAGGAGCGTGAGCTCGTTCTACTGCTCGCGCCTCCAGCTCCGAGCATTAGCTGCGCGAGAGGCGCGGCGCGTAAGTGGTAAAATGGTGATGATGATCGTGAGCGGTGATGAAGATGCCGCTACAGGTCTTTGGCTATCTCGTTTGGGTTCAGGTGACCCGGTAGTACGTCTGGTCCCATGTGAGCGGAAAACCAGACTATGTGGTGAATAGTGTCTGGAAGGTTTGCTGCGAAGAATTCTGGCTGCCTCTGTGGCTATCAATCCCGATGCGAACGCCGTAACGGCCGCTCGGGAGTCGGTGTATACCGCTGTGCGTTTCGTGTCCAGTAATGCCAGCGCTACAGCAGCCTGTTCTGCTACATCGACCAAGGAGGTCTTCACCGAAGCTGCCGAGAGGAGTTCTCCCCTGTCACTGACAACTGCCACGGAAAACTTGTTGCCGCTGGCGTGGCGCGCCGCGTCAACAAATGTCTCTGTTCCGGAGAGGCGCTTTATGAAACCCCTAGCCCTCGCCAACCTACGACCTTTATTGTGTTGGGGATGTATGTTTCGTGGAAGTGGGTCTACAATAAAGGAATTCCTCGTTAGATAATCAAGTTGCGTAGTTTCTCCTTGATTGAAGATAGGACGGAGGCCTGCCGCATCGAGCAGTTGTCTTCCTGTTTTGAAACTTGATAGCCGAATTATTTGTGCTAACCTTAATGCTTCAATTAAGGAGAGGGATAGAGAAAGAAAACTTTTATTTGTACCAGGATAAGACCTGTTCCTCGTAGGGTGCAGCCTTTAATTTTAATGGCCTCTGGATTTAACATGCCCTCTGGATCAGCCAACGCTGCTGCTGCGGCTCTGACCGTGAGAAATGCGGACTGAGTCCCTTCTTATAAGGATAATAAGCTCAGGAATCATTTTCAGAGCGTAATTGACCCTCTGATCATCTCAATCGATGGAAAGCAGAATTTCGTGTCGAGGCTTGTGAATACGGGGCTTGGACTTTGTCCAGCGCGATGTTGTCCCTTAACAACGTCTATGCTCTCAAGAACATGCCCGGTGTATTACACAGCAATGTGACTTATTAAAATGGCGTGTCCTGTGCTTACGGCCGTAGCTTTTTAACACGAAATTGTTTTATGCCGGGGTCCACCAAGACTCCAGTGACGTATTTCCGTCACGGAAATGATGTCGAAAAAATATACACAATCAGATGGCAAAGAAAAAAAGGTACCATCAACGGGCATCGAACCCACGACCGCTCGGTCCACAACGACAGATACCGGGCACGCTATCCACTCCGCCACGGTCACAGACTCTAGAGGCTTTACGAACGCGCCTTTTATATCTACCACTCTAACGGTCGGCTGGGTGGTGTTGACCTCTGGGAGTGGTAAGGTAAAGAAATTCGTCATTGCTGTGGCCTCCACGGCTAGGACCCGCAACGCGTTACGCGTCCGTCCCACTGACCTCCATTAAAAAGGCTGGACGGCGCATCCTCGCTCTGCGAGGCGGGCGCTTGTGAAGCCACCGGAAGGTGCCCTGTTTGTCCCGGAAGCCGGCGTCTCCTGTGCGTCTCAGTCGCGCAATTCAAATATTCTAGGGTGGCAGTTGTTGTTATGATCGTTTTTATTTTTTATTTTTTCAAACTCTGCGATTACGCCTCACTTTAGACGCCGACGAACGCTACACGAAACATGACAGACGCCGTGCCGACACCGTCCGAATACGGCGGAGTGCTGCAACGTACAAAATGCGTAAAAAGTAATGCAACTTTGAGGTACTTGCGCGTGAAATATTTTCCCTGACGACTTTTCCGGTAGATTCGTACAGTTTACTGCGCTACAAGCAGGCATTTCTTTAAAAAAAGAAGAGAAAAGCTTTTTTCCGGGACAAAAACGGCGGCTTCCGGTGGCTTCACGCCCGCGTGCTCGATGCGCCATCCAGCTCCTCCTAGTGGAGATCAGTGGTCCGTCCCATTCGGCGCGTTTTCAATAGAAGTTGAATTTTGTCAATGCCTTAACACACCGCGAGGTGGCGACCTTTGCCCAAGCGTCGTAAAGCGTTGGCCTCGCTCATAGCATCACGCTAATACAAACCAAAAAAAAAAATCACAGCATATCCACGGGGTGAATGATGATGAGTGGGGCGAAGCTACGGAGGGAATCATCTGTAAACCGTGAAACTCTTCCGTGAAATGCGCCCAGTACATAATATAAAGAGTGTGAAACATCGTGTATATATTAAACATCAAACTTTTATTGTACTGTTGGTTTACGTGGTCCCTTCATTATCACTTGTGATCGGTGAAATGCAAGGAAGAAGTCCGCTCCCGAGCGAAAGAGCGCCAAGAGCGGCCGCATTCCCCGCTCGCCCTGTGCGAATTAAAGGCAAGGCTAGAGGGAAGACAGGACGCGCGTTCCACGACGCGAGGTCGGTAGCATGCCCAACGAAAGGCAACGGAACGCGATCGTGCAAGTGCTCCGGCTTCGCATCGCCTCATGGTTCCATTTAGCGTCCCAAAACCAAATATATTGCTCAAGGTGTGCCTTGCGTTTTTCGTAGAAATAATTTCTTTATCATGTACATTAAGACGAAAAGTTGAAAGCTCACTAGAGTGTATCGCCCGCAAAGTATGTCTTTTAGTGTGATTTAACTCTCGTACGGCAGGGTCCTCGCGCCGTTGCCGGTCCACCTCGCCCGTTCACGATCGGGCGAGGTGGCTACATACAACTACTACTACTACACTTTAAGAAAAACATCTGGCGTTCTTTCGTTCTGCTTTTACAAAACATCTGGCGTCTTTCGTTGGTTTATTTCATCAATCAACGGCGTTTTGAACAAAATTTTATTGTTTAATCACGCACAGGAGAAATCTCACCAGGCACTACCTTGGAGGTAAACAATGGCTGCTAATGGGAATGAGAGACAGAAGAAGTCGGCTTTTAGCTAACACTTACACTTCTACTTCTACTAACGTTTCCTACTGGAACATGCCAATGGCTGCTAATGGGGAATGAGAGACAGAAGAATTCGGCTTTTAGTTAACGCGCACGCTGCGAATTTTTTATTGTTCAACAACGCACAGGAGAAATCTCCCACCGGCACCACCTTGGAGGTCAAAGCGTAAGACTTGTTACGGACTACTACGACGACTACGAGGGACGAACGGGTGCCGCCTTAAGGGGCTTCGCCCCTAAAATAGCTCTGCGACGCGTGCCTGCCTCACTGGCTGTAACACTGCGTTCCATGCTCACTCGCTCGCCCCGAGAAAAATAACGGCCGGGCTACCGGGGCGGCACGACGCGCTTGGCGTTTCCATCTTGTCCGGCCGTGGTGTTCAATCGCATTTTAACATGCCGCGGGATGGCGACCAAGTTCTGCGTCCAATATGCGACGCTCTTCTGGCTATCACACCTCGTTCTTTGATTACGCTTTCACCGTTAACTGCTACAGCTACAACAAGGGTTTGTGTAATCATTTAACATGGACGTCAGTCGTCGGGATGGAGATGTACCACCAATCGTCAAAGTGGGTGCATCCACGTTAAACAGTGCCATTAGCTGCCAGACATCAATATACATTTTAGAAGCTCCCCTTATATCAATATACAGTAAACATTCAGTTACTTCGGTAAGGGCACGCTTTACTTTCGTGTTATTCAGATTCCTATGACGGAGGGATCAACCGTTGTTTTTTTTTTTAAAAAACTCTGAAGCCGCATTGATAACAATAAGTATGATGTAGTCTTCCATTTCTGACCAGATAAATGCGATTAACACTTTCAATTCATTTGCATAGCCTATTAGCGCGATTTTTGCTATTTTCCGGGCTGTAACCACATGATAGTCACTGTGGGCTTTGGAGCCATCGTCGTTTTGTTAGCGTTCATTGTACATTTCAATGCGATTTTTTTTATGCGCTCCACTAAAAACTATAATACATGGGCCCCTGCCTGTTTCCCGACAAAGGCTCGGTGCTTGAGTAGCTATCACCATTGATAGAAGTTTTAACATTTACTTTAACAGTTAGCTGAAGTGTGGTAATGAACATTCTTTTCTTTGTTTGTTTTTTCAGCTTTATCAGAAGAGTTCATATTGCGAACGCGCAACCGAGGAGTAGAAAACTACTGCCTGCTCACTAAAAATTCTAACAGTTAGGAAACTTTGCAACTACCAATTTTAAGAAACTCATATAAATATTCCTAAATTCCATGTAAGATTCCGCAGCATATGGGATGCATGGTTTTTTCTATTTATATCACCATTATATTTTGTATCAGCAGCGCATTTGTTAGCCTATTGAAAATACAGCACGTCGTCATTGGCGTTAGGCCAGCCATTTCTGTCATTAAGATATAATCCCACTTTTAGACCGCTTCAACATCGCAACCATTCCTACGTACTGATTCTTCGATAAACTAGCACCAATTTTATTCAAATAACGCAATGATCGTCGACCATTACCTTGCTGCAATAACACAAGCCGTGTAATCTCTTTGCGGTACCAGAACGAAGCTATAGAAATGCCATCTTAAGTATAATTATTTTCTGCCTGTTTTGTGTGAGCCACAGTTAATGGGCGAAGAAGAACGAGAAAAATGTCTAATGCAGGACGGAGGCCACTTCCAGTCATCCCATATCTCAGTAATCCCCAATCTTGTGCGAGCTGATTCTCGTTTAGCCCTGCAAACTTCTTAATTTCGTTGCACCATCTAACTCGCTGCCATCTTGGCGAGCGTTTTCCGTACTTCGGTATCCAATTCGTAGCTCTAGTTGACCACCTCTTGTCTGTCCTTCGCTTTATGGTGCCGGACCAGGTCGATTTCTTTTTTCGCTTATTGCTGACCAGGATGTAATCTATCCCCCTTTGTTTGCAGACCCATTCCGCTGTCTTCCAATTTCTTAAAGGTCGCCTGAACAATTTTTCAAGTAATAATCAAATGACCTCGATATAGGACTGTGTTACTTCGCGAATAAGTGGCAGCAAAATGGAGTTACCGTGATTGTTGGCACGCTTGAGCGCTTTTCCTCTTCGTTCGCGCCGTTCATTGCGCTGAATGCTACACAGGGAGGGATCACGCGGGGGAAAGAAGCTACGTCAGCGCACGTCATGAACTTAAGCGCTCGTCTTGAAACGCGTTCGGTAAGTTCTGGTGTGACACTGGTTTGTGCTAGTGTTGTTACTGTGTAATTTTAGCACATATATAGTGCGACGCCGGCACGTGGCAATACTCAATGGCGAGAAACGCGTCTGACTCAAACGCCTCTCATTATTTATGTCAGCTGTTGGCCAATAGCAGCAGTCTGCTCTATGACGAAATAGGGCTAACGCCGGCCTTCCGAAGAGAGTGAGGACTGGACGCTTTGTGAAGACAGGGCGCATGAGAAAGTGGCAACTTCACGCTCTGCTAGTGAACTCTCCTTAAGGTGAACGACTACAAGATTGGCTGATGTGTTGACAGCAGTGCCTTCATTTCGCAGGGCGTGTTTTCCTTCACCAAACGCGAGGGGTTCTTCAAGACCCATTGAAGGCTACGTTGTTCATTTTCCGTCCCATATAACCACGCGCCCTACTTAACCCTGTATCTGTTTTAGTGTATCATTCTCAAAAACTTCAGCGTCGTGTATTAGAACTGGCAGTATTCAATGATTGCACTTTTTTTTTCTTTTAGGGGCAATGACATTCCCTGCTGGTATTCCCTGTCCAAATTCGGGAATGCCAGCAGTACGGTTTTCAACACGCGATTATTCTACGGCGATTTTCCTTCCTTGGTTGTTAATCGTGAACTTATTCTCTTTTGCTGGGTATTCAGCGTTACCTACGGTGTTCCACATACTTACAATTGGCCCTACTTTGATACTTGCTCGGTTTAAATCCTCAATGAGTTTTGAAATTTGTTGCCATTATTGCTGAAAAGCACTGTCTCGTCTGCTAAGTGTAGGTCGGTGGTATAACCCCTGTTAATGTTCTTTTTTTTTCATTTTCGTTCCCAGCATATTCGTTTGAAAATTGTAAGCACACAGTGAACAGCGTTGGACAGACCGCATCTCTTTGTCGGACCCCATTCTCTAATGACTTCTATTGCTGTTCTTGTGGAGCCTTTGTAGATGTCGACTCGGGTATCTGTGAATGCTCCAAGCATTCTTTGGTGGCGTAAAACTTTCAAGACTGCTGATATATCTGCTCAGTGGAATTTTGCTTCGCTGTCTATGAAAGCTACGTAAACAGCTTTCTTTTTGTACTCAGTTGCTTTCACACTTACGTGAATAATGACGTGACAGTGCTCAATTGCAGAACACCTCTTCCTGAAAACAGCAGGCTCACATAGTTGTTTAAAATGAAGTGTTTTCGTAGCTTGTTTGAAATTACCTTTGGAAATATTTTGGGTATTATAGAAAGTAAGCACCGTGTCACCATAGGCTGTTCTCTTGAATACTTACGCACCCCCTTTTGCCTTCCCAAGTACAGTGTAGCCAACTAGACATCTCCTGTGGTCAGCCTCCCTGTCTTTCGTTTATCTTTCTCCTAATGTAAGCTGACGGGTCTATAATTGTTAAGGTTGTGCATATCGGCTTTTGTGCATTAATACGACGCTGCTATTTTTTCCAACTTGCTGGCACAATTGAAGCCTTGAGACGTTGAGTGCGTAGTGTCGCTAGTTCCTGAAATGTACAGTTTCCAGCATTCGATAATGGTGACTGTTATGATGTCTACTCCGTTCGCTTTGTCGCGATGCATAACGCCTATTCCCTTTCTAACCTCATCAGTAGTTAGACAAGGAAATTCACAGTCTTGTTCGGCTTTGATTGCTCTCAAGGATTCAAAACTGATTTCCTAACTGTACAGTACCGTTTTATCCCACATGCATTACGTCATTGGATTTGCTAACAATACTGAGCTGTTTATCTTCAAATGCCTGCATTTGGTCACTGCTAAACATTGTATACGTCCAGCTGTTTTCATGCTGCCACCTGTTTTTACTGGAGCGCCGATCTCTTTGTCATAGCAATTCCTTACGTCACCGACTTTTTTCTTGTTGATCAAGGTATTTGACTCAGCAAAGTCTATTTTATACCTGTGTTGTCCTTTTCAATTTTCGACAGGTGTTTTTTGTTCTTTATAAGGTCCTTTGTGATTTAGAGGAGGTGCTTACGTGTTGCTTTCCTGCTTTAAATCCACTTTCAATTGCTGCTTCAGTGATTAGACTAGTTATAGCTTCGATGAATTCCTCTAAGTCTTTATTTTCTTTTTCTTCAAAAGCATTGTGTTTGTTTTCTAGGGCAATAATAATTTCCTCAATTCTATCTTGGAAATTTGGCTGGTTAATTTCGCTTTTTTTTCACTTCAGGTTCGGAGCAATCCTGTGCTTTTTTCTAAACGCGACATCGTTAAAAAGCTCATTTTGCAGAAATTTCAGAGCCTTCGTCGGTGTCGGCATCTTTGTCGACGTCGTTGGCTGTGAGCGAAAAATCAGCTTTGTCCGTGACCGAAAAATCGAGAAAGATGAAAATAAAATATATGTGAGAATCCAACCCAGGCCTTCTGGGTGGCAAGCAGGTGTTCTACCACAGAGCCCCGCCATTCTCTGTAACTTCGACGAAAATAAAAGACACCATATGAATGTCATGTTGTGATAGTTGTCTCCTTACCGCATGGAATATTGCGTGGCAAAAGCGTAGAATCGCGCCAGGCGTCAAAATATGCACAACGAATGCGTGTTTAAAGCCCACCCATTACAAAGCACTCACACATATTTATTCATCATCAGCAGCAAAATCATCAAGAAAATAAGCAGCTTCAAAGGTTCGTGTGCTGCCTTAAGGACGTGCAGTGGGCTGTTCGCTGATTCGCAAAACGAAGAATTAAGGCGTAATGCGCACTTCAAAATTGTACTTGTACTAGGCATTTTAGGATAGTTTGAAAGTGCCAATGTCTCGCGCACAGACGTTCGTTCCCATGTGGCGCGATTGAAACATCCACGGAGAGCCGAAGCGAGGCTAGCATTTGAGAAGGTGATGCGCACGGGCCCCAATTACGCTATAGCGTTCTACTCTTGAAGGCGAAGCTCAAGAGTCCTCCAATTTTTTTTTATTTTAATAAATGTTTTCATTCACTTACGCTCGCTAACATGTGATCATTACATTTTGCTTTGCCAATTAGGTGTATGCCCACTATTATGCCTGGATCGCCGCATAATATAATATATACTTACTTCATCTCGGCGTTTGCCCTTTTCCATGTGGACTTTTATTTTTATGCTTTCGGAGCAAGGTGTTCATTACGTGGAGTTGACTATGCTCCTCGAATCCCTCTACCATGTTTCTCCTATTGTTTCTAGCGTCAATTCCATAGTTACCGATTGCATCCTCCCCTTTCTTGTTGCTTCGCACTTGCGCTGCACCGTAGTCTCCGATGACTATGGTGTCCTGGGTACCTTTTGTATTGTCAATAGGGGATATGTAAAATAACTGGCAACAGCGAGCCGGATTTTCCGTCGCGCAATCTTGGTGTTATCAAGATTGTTATCCCCCACGTAGACGCAAGGGCAGTCCGCACAGGGGATGACGTACACAACACCCGGGTACGTCTACGTGGGGGAAACCCGCAACTTCAAGACGAGACTTCAACAGCACGAGAATGACGTCAAGAATAAACATGTTGCGTCCAATGCCGTGGCCGAACACTGCGCAACTACGTCACAAGCTATTAGCTGGAAAGACGCCCGTGTGATTTCCAGGGAAAAAAAATCGTGCTACGCGCCTTTATCTGGAGCCCCTCATCATCCAAACTACGCCGCACACCCTTAATAGCAACGAGGGCAATCTTCCTCCGATGTACGCCAGGTGTCTTGGTCACGTGATGCGCCGCGCTTAAAAAGGCGAACTGCTGTGCCGATCTTTTATTGTGAACATTGTTCCCGATCGGGAGCCGAAATGTCAATACATTCGTTTTTAAGTCATTTGGTCGGTGTCCGGATCCCTTAACTAGTATAACTTTAGCAGCCAGTAACAGAATACGATGAGTTGTAGTGAACGCATTGGAACACCACCTATAGCATTGTTGTCTTAATAATTTTGTTAGTACGCTTTTCCTAAACATCCTCAGTGCGCGGCGTGTGCGTGCTGAAACTATCAGTATGTTTGCGCGACGTCTCTTACTAATTTTATTCAGTAGTTACGTATTGATTGGAATTTTTTTTGTGCGCGAAAACATATTTTCTAATCATTCTTGCGGTTGTCGTGTCTCTTTTAGTAATATATTTACTTATACCCTGTCTTGAATAATCCCCAGCTGTTTTCTTTTTACGCTTTCATGCCCTTTAGGCGTAGCTTGCCATAATTTTATGAGTAAAATACCAACTCCCCATCGCACAAATAACATCTATATACTGTAAAAAATGAAAAAAGGGTGGATGCAGTTACCCTTCACAGTTTGTTGAGTCACTCACCTATAAACTAACACATTACACAAAGTAAATTGTCCACCAACATCACTTAAAGAGAATGCGCCTGCAGCCACCGCGTGGCGGCTTGTCTGACAAAATCTCGAGATTGTGTGCTTGACCCCAGCAACGCTTCGTTGGATGTGAAAACTGCAACTTCACGCTGGCCGGGAACGCAGCTGCAACCTTCGGATAACGCGGTTCGGTCCCTGCCGTCAGCAAGTCGTCTTCTCGTCCGCTTTACTTTCTTCACATCAATATCACAATTACATCAATACACTTAAAACTGCACAATTAACGTCCCCTACACCTTTCTTGGCTTCATTATCTGCTGGTTTTCATTATGTCTGTATCAGAGTAAGATTTGAGGCATACTTTGTTTCCTTCGCGGTCAACCACTCCACGTTGATTGGGAAGGGGGAAACGACCGCGTTGGTGCATCTCAATCAGTAAAATTATAATAGGAAGAACAACACGTGCGTCCCTGCCACGTTCGCGAGTTTCGTAAACGCGCGCGCCAATAGCGCAGCGTCGTCTGCTCCGCCGCACATATGGAGATGGCATCAGCAGTTTCAATACGTCTGAGAGTTGGCGCTCCAAATTTCACATCAAGTTTATTCAAGGTCCAGATAGAATTGTTGAACAACTACGGCGTCATCACTGAACTGCTTTCAGCTGACTTCTCTTAGTTTTATCATCAGGCTTGCTACCGTTTCATTGATACTGTTGATCATTTAATGTTACCTGCTCTATCGCACGTCATATTGTTTCTTCTTTCTGTTCGGCGAGCCCTCTGTAGCAGGCGACGTGCCAGTTCTTCAGCACCATGTAAGATTCCCCTGTTGTTCTAAGTTCATTACGACCAATTTTATCCCAGATTACGCCTTGTAACTCCCTGAGTAACTTTGCTATACTCGGAGACAACTTTTCTTGACAGCACTGTGGAAGGTACAGAATTGAAGCTCATGCCTACTACCGCGCCAAGAAATAGCACGTAAGCGTACCGACAATTTTCTCATTGGCCTTGCTGAAATAAACGCTGCCTTATTTATTATGAGACTCAAACAGTTGCGGGAAGTCATCGGTAAAATACAGTTATAGTTCGCTTTACAAGAATGCCTTCCTTTTCTTTCTATTTCTTACAAAGCACCGTCTTTACAGCACGCCTGTTTTCTAAGGTAAACATGGCGTCCATGACGTAGTGTTTCAGTGTGCGGCCGCAAACGCGCTGTTTAAGTTCTCCAAGAAAAACATACTCGTAGTATGACACTAAAATGCACACCCAGCAGTCGAAATGTATCTCCCATTCACATTTTTCGTGTATATAATATTCTAAACGCTTGAACGATGCGAGCGAAGAAAACCGAAACCAGTCGCAAGCTGCCGTACTACTTGCGGAGCAACACGAATGTGCCGAAGCCCCGCCTCCGTAGCCTTCGCTCCAATGTCAAGATAAGTTGTCGCCGAGTATAGTCGAGCTCCGCTTTACATGTCTTCGCATTAAACTTGAAAATCACACGTGTCATTTGGTCTTTCATACTACAAATACACTTTGAAGGCGGAAATAAACTTGTTTCTGCAAGTTAGCGCTATTTGTCGTCTTACGTTTCGCACCAATGTGTCAGTGGCCTTTGGCGTGATACATCGAAGTTTAACATAAAATGCCAAGCAGACATGTAGACGCCTTTGTTGACTTCATTTCTAGTTCACGGTTCACGGGAAGAATAGACCTTAAGGAATGAGGTCCACCACGTGTTAAAAAAACACACAAAAAAACTCGACACCATTCCTCGTGTAGGTGCTGGCTTACAAGCGGAGATAACGTGTGCTAAATCTCCTGTGGGAGTCGTCTAACGCATGAGTAAGCGTACAGTTTTATTGTGAACAGCGGCTTTCGCTAAAACAATGCTTTTGGGTGGCATCGGCATTGCGTGTTGTTTTTACCGTTGGGTAGCATCTTGACGGCCCCGTCAACAACGCACGGCAAAACACGTACTTGGCATCAAATTTTTGCAAAGCCAGCATTTTCCAGATTTGTGCAGTTATTCCTGTCGGCTTGGCATGTTGTCATGTACAAGGCTTTTATCGAACCACCAATACGCCGCCGTATAACAACAGGCAAAAGCCGCGACAGGCGCGCCGACGCAGCGGCCAATGGCGAGAGAGCAACGGCTGTTGTTTTTGGTCTACGCGATCCTCGTTCTACGCCCGCAGCGATCCGCTGGAAACTAGCGCGTAACAACTCCGCCGTGACAAGCATAAAAACAGGTGCATTCAATGTGCACATTTTTGCTATAACGCACTCGCCTGACATGTGGAGAAAGCTACTCAGGGCAAACCGGGAGATGCGAGAACCGTAGTTACGTGAGAACAACAACAATGTCAAGAATGTGAAGGATGACGGTTCATTGGCCCTCCATTGTTTGAAACAGAGCTGCCAACCTAAACTCAATGAAAACGCTATTTTGAATAAGCGTAGTTGCGCAATGACGCAATTGATTACAGCAGCACGCAGTGTAGCCACGATTGGTGACGCATGCGTCAGCAAGCCATCGATAATATTGTCAGAAAATAAGATGCACTATCTATTTATAAGGTGAATTCATTGGTTAGGAGATTAATAAATGCGAAGCATTCCTTAGCGAACCTCTGGCACTTTGAGCGTTTCCATCTATCTATCTATCTATCTATCTATCTATCTATCTATCTATCTATCTATCTATCTATCTATCTATCTATCTATCTATCTATCTATCTATCTATCTATCTATCTATCTAGCCGCCTACGTTTGGGTGCTCTCATGATCGCCTCCTTAAGTTTGTGTAGACCAAAATTTGCATGAGAGCGTAAGAGAATTTGACGAATATGATTGCCGGGTCATGACATGAATGAAGTTAAAATCCTGTCGCGTACGTCGTCAAACCCTTTCCACTAGACACGTGTGGCACATACCCGTTTACCACGGGCCGCAGTGTACGGGTATGCGCCACAGGTGATGGACAGTTTATATCTACCCTGGAACGGCGAGAACAGACGTTGGTAACTTAAATGCTAGAGCGTTAAGAAAAACCAACATCGGCAGCGTTGACTCAGTGAATGGAAATAATAAAAATTAGGATCCCAGCAGGAACCGAACCCAAGCATTTTGCGTGGCAATCGGGTATTCTACCACTGAGCCACGCCAGGTCTATAAACTGGCGTGGAAAAACAGCCTACACAGGCGTACTATCATTGCAACGTCAATTGTGGTTGGGATGCTGGCTATCTAATTTTACAAGACAGCAATAAACACTACATGATACTCCTACGATGTGTACACCTACGATACAGGCGTCATATCAGATGAACGTCTGTAGTTCCAGTGTTGGCTCCTCTTTTATAGTAGTCTAATAAACATTACATTTGTATTACTATGATACAGGAAGCTATATTGGAGCATTGCTCGACCCCGGAGGAATACATTAACGAATGTTACATATGATATCCACATCACAGCACCGTAAAGGGCACTTCGTCCACCAGAACGACTTCATTTCTTACGAGGCTGGGCGATGGCCTCATGCTGACCGAGGGTGATGCCAGATTAATTGACAGCCGCTTTGTAGACTAGGCTACGTAGGCCACATACGCCCAGGTACACTCTAAGAAAAAAGAGAGTCAAAAGAGGGTCATGGAACCGTGACTCTCTTCGGGTGTCCATCTGACCCCTTTTGGAAGGTACAGGCAGAGAAAAAGCGTTCGCATTTGGGAAGGAGTCACTGGACCCTCCTGAAGCGCGTTTCGATTGGCTTCGGTATACGGAAGAGCCGCCGTATACGCCATGCATATCGCACGCTCGCCCTTTGGCGCCGTTGTGGCGCCTTGCTCGGCGACGCAGACGGGGTTGGCGCCGGGGTGGCGCTCCGCTCTTCTCTCTCAGTCGTCTCAGTCGTCTCAGTCTCCTGGTCTATTGGAATGCGTTGCGTGGTTGCGTTGGTTGCGCGTCTTCGGTGGCGTTGACGCCGGCTCCGTGCACGAAGTGACGCTTGGAGGGCGGAATATTCATCGAGCTGCGGACACCGACAACGGGCGCCAGTTAACGGTGAGTGTACTGCCTAATTATGCAGCTTTAGCAGGGCGTCTGCAGCAGCTCTGCGGAATCTGCCAGCCATTTCCAACAGTAGCCTGTATCCGCGGGGCTGTTCCAACTAAAGCTGTCAGTTAACGAGTTGCCACCGTTATGCGCGTTGCTGTACAAGCTCCCATAAAGTGAGCGATGCAAACAATAATCGAGGGTCATTTCTTGCTGATCGCACGTCGTGTCTGCACTACTGAAGGTGCAAGATGTCGTTTTGAGATGCACTTTAGTCTACTTCATAATAACATTTCCATCGACCTTGAGTGTGCAGCGTGCTTCCACGCGTGGGAACGTGAAAAAAAAAAAAAGCCTGTGTACAGAACGCTCAGAGGCACTATATGTAATGGTTTTTGTTGGCTGAAAGACGGTAGTTTGAGGTGCAGATATAGTACGGTGGCTTCCAGAATGTACGCGGTAGTCATGCAAGTTGGACACGCCTCGCCGTTAAATGAAAAAGCTCTAGACTTTCGACGGCGCGCGTTGTTGCGGCCGCCGGCGTGCACTCTTTTCCCTCGTTACTGTTTGCTGTTTTCGTGGTTTGCATACACTGCGATGACGTTGGGCGCTCTAACAGAATCGAGTGAGTGTACGTGATTGTGGGAGTTATGTGCGCTAATTCTAGCATATGACATGCCTGATCTCGATGTAGACGGCGTACGCACGCGCTGGGTGTCGTTCGGGCCCTAGTACTCGCATCTGTTTATCTGAGTATATAAGGATGGGTTACGTTTGTAAAACATGCGGTCAATAACCGCTCACGGCATGCCCCTGGCTGCCGGAGGATGTGCTTTGTTGTTTTGTTGTTAGCCTTTATTATGTCTGTGTGAACCACTTATTGTGTAGGTTTTGCAAACCTTTACTGCAATTTCATTTTCTCATCATAATATCACGTTCTGCTTTTCAGATACCGTTTTTCATGGTGCTCACGCTGGACAGGAGCGACAACCTAGCAAGCCAAAAGTCTGATGCCTCAAGCCGTCACCACTTTTTGATTTATTCTTAATCACAAGGAATAAACATGGAAACATGATGGCGATTTCTGCTGTTCATTTAGCACCATATGACACTGTGCACATCACAGTCACACATTTTAGTTGGCTATACTCATAGAAGCATGTCAATGAGGAATACCCAAACTTCTTAATTGGAAATCACAGACCATCTTATCGCGCTTTCTATATAACTTTGCTGGAAAATATGTGTTGTTTTGACGAGTTTTATTAAAGTAATGCTAGAACTGAACTATTCTTTTTTTTACAGTCGGTGGGCAGAACGGCAAGTATTATTGGACTTGCTTAAAATGAATACTCCACTATTTTCAACAGTAGTCGCGCAAAATTAGAGCAAGGATCACATGAGTAGCTTAAAATACTTGTGGAGTCGCTTGATGCTTCGGTGTGGGTCCCTTGACCCTCCTAGGAGCGTTACCGGCAAGAGTCGTCTCACTCCCTATAAGTGGTAACGAGTTCCTCCCGATGAGAGTCTTTGCACTTTTCCTAGAGGGTCAGGGGACTCTTCTAGAGCGAGCCGACCCTGACCCACCAAGAGAGTCACCGTGACTATTTAAAGAGAGTCCAATACGTGGCAAGTCAGAACTCTCCGAAAAGAGTCACGCATAAACTTTTTTTTTCTTAGAATGTAGTGAAGTATGTGGTACAGTAGAGCTGTTGGAATTCGTGGATGCCTCGGTCATTTCGTCGACAAATTATCTGTCGACAGAGCCGGCGACATGTCGGAACCTGAAGCCACCCTTCGTGTTGGTGAGGTATAGGCCGTCGAGGCTGGTAGGCCTGGATAGTGCTACGTAGACCAACTTCAGTGGATGGGGTTTGTCGTATTCGTAGACTACACTCTAAGAAAAAAAAGAGTATGCGTGACTCTTTTCGGAGAGTTCTGACTTGCCACGTATACGACTCTCTTTAAATAGTCACGGTGACTCTCTTGGTGGGTCAGGGTCGGCTCGCTCTAGAAGAGTCCCCTGACCCTCTAGGAAAAGTGCAAAGACTCTCATCGGGAGGAACTCGTTACCACTTATAGGGAGTGAGACGACTCTTGCCGGTAACGCTCCTAGGAGGGTCAAGGGACCCACACCGAAGCATCAAGCGACTCCACAAGTATTTTAAGCTACTCATTTGACCCTTGCTCTACTTTTGCGTGACTACTGTTGAAAATAGTGGAGTATTCATTTTAAGCAAGTCCAATAATACTTGCCGTTCTGCCCAGCGACTGTAAAACAAGAATAGTTCAGCTTTAGCATTATTTTAATAAAACTCGTCAAAACAACACATATTTTGCAGCAAAGTTATATAGAAAGCGCGAAAAGATGGTCTGTGATTTCCAATTAAGAAGTTTGGGTATTCCTCATTTACATGCTTCTATGAGTATAGCCAACTAAAATGTGTGACTGTGATGTGCACAGTGTCATATGGTGCTAAATGAACAGCAGAAATCGCCATCATGTTTCCATATTTATTCCTTTTAATTAAGAATAAATCAAAAAGTGGTGACGGCTTGAGGCATCAGACTTGTGGCTTGCTAAGTTGTCGCTCCTGTCCAGCGTGAGCACCATGAAAAACGGTATCTGAAAAGCAGAACGTGATATTATGATGAGAAGAAATTTCAGTAAAGGTTTGCAAAACCTACACAATAAGTGGTTCACACAGACATAATAAAGGCTAACAACAAAACAACAAAGCACAACCTCCGGCAGCCAGGGGCATGCCGTGAGCGGTTATTGACCGCATGTTTTACAAACGTAACCCATCCTCCAATACTCAGAAAAACAGATGCGAGTACTAGGGCCCGAACAACACCCAGCGCGTGCGCACGCCGTCTACGTCGAGATCAGACATGTCATATGCTAGAATTAGCGCACATAACTCCCACAATCACGTACACTCACTCGATTCTGTTATAGCGCCCAGCGTCATCGCAGTGTATGCAAACCACGAAAACAGCAAACAGAAACGAGGGAAAAGAGTGCACGCCGGCGGCCGCAACAACGCGCGCCGTCGAAAGTCTTAGAGCGTTTTCACTTTACCGGCGAGGCGTGTCCAACTTGAATGACTACCGCGTACATTCTGGAAGCCACCGTACTATATCTGCACCTCAAACTACCGTCTTTAAGCCAACAAAAACCATTACATATAGTGCGTCTCAGCGTTCTGTACACAAGCTTTTTTTTTTCACGTTCCCACGCGTGGAAGCACGCTGCACACTCAAGGTCAATGGAAATGTTATTATGAAGTAGACTAAAGTGCATCTCGAAACGACATCTTGCACCTTCAGTAGTGCAGACACGACGTGCGATCAGCAAGAAATGACCCTCGATTATTGTTTGCATCGCTCACTTTATGGAAGCTTGTACAGCAACGCGCATAACGGTGGGAACTCGTTAACTGACAGCTTTAGTTGGAACAGCCCCGCGGATACAGGCTACTGTTGGAAATGGCTGGCAGATTCCGCAGAGCTGCGGCAGACGCCCAGCTAAAGCTGTATAATTAGTACCTACGAAAGCAGTACACTCACCGTTAACTGGGGCCCGTTGTCGTAGTCCGAAGCTCCATGAATATTCCGCCCTCCAAGCGTCACTTCGTGCACGGAGCTGGCGTCAACATCACCGAAGACGCACAACCAATGCAACCACGCAAGACGACTGAGAGAGGAGAGCGGCGCACCGACCACCCCGGCGCCAACCCCGTCTGCGTCGCCGAGCAAGGCGCCACAACGGCGCCAAAGGGCGAGCGTGCGATATGTATGGCGTATACGGCCAATACGGCGGCTCTTCCGTATACCGAAGCCAATCGAAACGCGCTTCAGGAGGGTCCAGTGACTCCTTCCCAAATGCGAACTCTTTTTCTCTGCCTGTACCTTCCAAAAGGGGTCAGATGGACACCCGAAGAGAGTCACGGTTCCATGACCCTCTTCTGACTCTCTTTTTTCTTAGAGTGTACCTATGGACCCCTCGTCACCACGATCACGACCGGATCCTATAACAAGTCATGACCAGCTGCTGGTGCTCACTGATCATGGTGATGATGCCCTTGTTCAAGAACTGTCAAGAACTTCTTGCACACATGCACACGGGTTCGTGAAACGTGAGTGCGTTTTCGGGACACGTGTAAGCACTACATATCAGCTTACCGCTTCTGATTTTGGTAATACCCACGTTGCCATTGGGTGCGTTATCCAACCGTAAACAACTGGTTATATAACACATATGCGGCTCTTCAACATATATATGTGTGCGTGTAAAATATATACAAATCTTTAGCGTCATTTTGTAACATGTTGCTCAGTAAAAAAAGTTACGCCACAGTCACCTACCCGCCACATGCTTCGCATAACATCGATTCCCACGGTGCGTGGGATCTGCCAAAATTTTTTAATTACAGCCTGTTGTTGGTACTTAGCGCTTCGTGTCGTCGTAAGTTTCTTTTCGCTTGCGCACGTCGATAGTTTATTCCACGACCCTCACTCATTCTCGATGGCTTGGAAAAATGTGGCAACTGCTCCTTACGTACGGCGCTTCGGTTTCGGTTGCGCTGACGAAATTGGTCGGATTTCACCACTCCACATAAATTACGGGAGAAAACATTTTGAAATATCGAAGTGCAAATGGCCTCTTCGCAGGAAGGACTTCAAAGCTCTCGTTTGACCCGACTGCGTGTCTGGTCCGCTCAAAATGTCAATTAGCATATTTTGTAGAGTTGTCACCGTGATGAATGTGTCGCGGCAAGTTAAGATGTCTGTCACCTCTCAAAGAGTAACGCCGAAGGTAGCGATCGCGTACCGCAAGTGCCATATTTCCAGGAATTTCGGACACATTTCTCGAAACCGCGATGAAGTGAACACCAGCTCTTGAGTTACGGTTTTTCGTTTACAGACAAAAGTTGTTTTCTTGTCTTTCCTTGTGTTACGAGAACGCGGCGTTTAGAATTCTCTACTCTGCTCAAATTAGTTCCGAAAGGCGCATGTCTTTCACTGCATTCCTAGACCGGTACTGGTTAAATGCTGGCTATATCCAGGAAACCAGACGGAAAATATCCGGTTTCCTGGCCATATTCCGCACTTTAAGCGGGTCCTGATTAAAAGTGTACGCGTGGGCTCTCATTCGCCCCTTTAACACTGCCGCGAAATCATGTCATGCGACGTTCATATTTGCATGTATTCGCCTGCCGTTTTTCTCACTATATGCTATTTTTCACTATAAGCCACTCGAGGTCTGCCATTCGAGGACATTGCACAGACACGTAATAGATTTCAAAACAAAAAGCCATACGAGGACGACGCCTTTCACTTGTGCACTTATATATTGCAGGTCAAACCTTGTTTTCTTCCCTTAGTCGATTTTCAACAGCTGTGGATTCTTCTTCGCCGACGTCGATGCTCTTTTTGACTCGGCCACCTGCTCCTTTGCGCATGAACGTTTGTTCGGTATCCGTTTTGTGCGGAAAGAGAAAGCAGGTCGGCTGATATTTTGCTCCATATTGAATGCGGGTTCCATTATTCCCCAATCTGGTATGTTATGCTGTGAAGACATGGCCCTAAAGACACGTTGGCGCTACCTAGAGCACAATTTCACTCCTTCAGTATCAGCGTTTCGTGGCGAATGCGCTCCTTCTTGTAATGGCACTTGCAGCTGTCTGAACTCAGCAGAATAAACATAGATCTTTTCCGTGTTCATAATTCGACGGCTCCGTTGTTGGAATAGTTGTATAAGAAATTTTTTACGATGCAACAAGTGAGCGATGAGAAAAAGTTGGGCTAACACAGTGTTGATATCTGTGAGATATTATTCGGCATAAATACTATCGTGTCTGAATTAGTCGTCATATTCTGGTTATTCATGTACCAGTAAGGGAGGGGGGGGGCATGTATGTGAAAAGTAGTTTTCTGCCTTGCTGAGCTTGCGGCACGTATATGCAACGGAATCCTAGCAGCTAATTTCCATTTTCGCGCGGCGCTCAGTACAGAGGGCCACACCAATGACCTCTTCGTCAACTTCAGTAACCGCGGGACGCAGAATAGCAGGGTACGTGGAAGGAGACCACAAGTGGCTGGAGGACTCCTTTCATGCCGATAACCGCGAGGAAACCTATTGTAGCAGAAATCGACGGCGTCAACGCCTGTACGCCGGCGAAATTGCGCACACCGATTCGAAAGTCAAAACGGAAGCCCGCCAAACCAGCCCCCTTGGATGGTGGCAGGTAAAATGTCATTCTTACAAACGATATGGTCGAGACTGGTTACTTAGCGTTCGGCAAAAACCTATTTCTTCAAGTTCACGTACAATCCAGCAGTATTAGAGCATGCAATGGCCTGCGGAATGCGCAGAATACTGCCCATTATTATTTCGGAGGCGTCTGGTGCCTCTCATAGGCTGAACTACAGAAGACTGAACTCGTGTATACCGTCAGGCGAAATACCTGCAGTTTAGGTGCAATATACTTCCACAATGGGCGCTTGCGAGTGCCCTGACCACAAGTCCAATGAAGAAAAGCGCTTCGCTCCTTGTAAAGAGTCACGAGCTCCGTCGGTTCCCGATAAAATGCACATATCATTTCGCCTTCTTAATTTGACATTAAAGACTGCGTAAGTGGATAGAACCGTCCTTCTTTTTCCTATGAAGCAGTTGAGTGGTCTGGTTTTCTGGGTCAGTTGGTACATGGTGGCAAAGTGAAGGTTTCCAGAACGTTCTATAAAAAAACCTCATGAAATATTTTTCTTGAACTGCTTTGTTAATAACAATTGCTTTTCATAGCAGTACGCTCCACAACTGTGCACGACACCGTCTTTGGTGAAGAGGGTAGCATGTGCCAGCTTCAATATGGTCTTTAAAATTGGTGTTGCGTTCAAAGAATGCCTGGCCATCGTCGAATGTTGAATGGGACCGATTAATTTAATTTCTGATATATTTCTAAGTGAAGCTTTCTTTGCCTCTTCCTCCGACATTCCGGTCGTTGCTGTGGTCTAGCCGAGGACGCAGCTGTGCTTTTCCAACACAATCAGACAACGATCGCCTTCGCGTATCCGCAGCAGCGATGGCGCCTCCCGGCCGCGGGGTTATGCACGATGACAATCACCTCCACTTTCGTTCTTTCACTCTCATTCCTCCTTACCCAAAGGCTCTTAGCCGTGCTCCCTTGTGGGATACAGAAATAAGCGTTTCTCATATCCGGAAACCAATACTCTGCGGCAAGGTACAGACACATACAAAAAATCCAGAAAGCACGCTATCGCGCTTCCTCGGCTGCACCACACCGCCTCGTGCGTTGCTGACTTGAGCTGTACAACTGGCGCCATGTGCGGCGAATGGTGACAACAGTCGGATGCGCGAGCCCCACAGAAGTCTGCCAGGAGAGACTACCGGTTCGTCTCCATTTTAACAGCGAAACTGTTTAGCAAATCGTTCCTTTTGTGTCGAGCAAAGAAAACTATCATCATCATAAACGGTGAAACAAAATTGTGTAAATACCAGTACTCACCACTGGTCCACTAAAAATTGGGGAGGGGCGAAGCATGCAGTGCGCGCCGATGTTTCCCACAGCAAAATCACTGCTAATGAGCAGTGAGAGAGAGAACAGGAATTAGACACAGAGACCCGCAGTCCGCTTTTAGTTAACGTGCACGCTGCGAATCTTTTTGTTCAACTACGCACAAGAGAAATCTCCCAGCGGCACTACATTTGCAGATCAAGATGCAAGGTCTATATATACGGGGCGGCCGGTGAACGGTTGTGCAACGCGAGTGGTCGGTTGTTTCAATCAAGAAATTCGCTAGCAGACGCTGCCTCCGTCGGCGTTGTCTCACGCGGGCGAGGTCACGTTCTCGTTGCTTGCGAGCTGGCAGTTCACCATTCATCGCGGAAAGGTCGTTTCCATGGCCAACGCGCGCCGCGCGCTCTCTCTCGCCACACGGCGAGCGCTGAGGCGGTGGCTCCCTATCTTGCGCTCAAGCAATTGGACCGTCACGATAGCAGACGACGATGCATGCCGCAACAGCAGACGACGATGCACGCCGACATGCCCAGACCCTAAGGTGCTTCGCCTCTAAAATATAGAAGGCAACAGCTAGCCCAATAAATAGATGCGTAGAAACAAGTATGTGCCACAGAAATTGGGCAAATCCGACTACTCACCACTGGTCCACCAAAAATAAAGAAGGCAACAATTAACACAACAAATGGCTGCGACGGCGACGAGCCGAAGACCCCGAGTACGTACAACGAGAGAATACTAGGGAATGGGAAGGGCAACGGCATCTGCAAGAAGACCCCGAAACGATGAAAGCTCTACGCCAACGACGATGTGCCCGTCGATCTATGACAGGTGCGAACGCTTGGTTTCAGCGCGAATTTCTCTCTCTGGAGTTTTGACAACCTTGTCGTGTGGTTTCGGTTTAAACCTTGTCTGTGGTTTAAGCCGAACCTCTGTGCGCTGAGAATAAACGTAGAAAAAACCTAGCATCGCCTAGCTAAAGCCTACCAATCACCTACGAGCAACCTAGAACCTTTACCATCTAGCTAAGGCCTAGAAACAACCTAAATGGAACTCTATTATTCTTCAGAATCATTTAGTTTCGCCGTTTCAAGCCTTGCGCGACTTAGTCCAAGCTTTTTTTGCATTAATTTTTCTCGTTTCTTGTTATCTTCAAAATGCAAACGCCGCTCCACTTGCCACCTATGCTGTTTGCTGTGTGTATTGTTTTATTTATTTGTTGAAGGCGTATGTGGCAGTTTTTCTCTATTATGCGCGCGCGTAATGCGCCGCGTACTATTAGCGCGTGTTGTCTCACGTCGTTTTCAGGTTTGAGCTTTATATGCTTGACAGGACAAACACAAAAATCTTGCTGCTTATTTTATTGACCTCTCTTGACAGTACAGCAACAACACACATTACACTTTATTGCCTACTTGACAAATGCACAAAAGCGCAAATGCAGGTATGTTTACTTCAGTACAGCACCTACAACACTCCTCAGTACAACTAGCAAAATAAAGAAATGCGAAAGTAAACTTGTCTTACGTTTTAAGAATAGTGCTCTACCTGTACACACAATGCACCTTGGATGCGCTGAAGAAATGTGCAACGATGGCGTTTCTTTCTGGCGAACACGGCGTTTCTTATTTTCCAGGGTGTAGTAGAATCACACATTTCTTAAAAGCAACCTAATAATTTTCTGGATTAAGCCTTAATCCTCTGTAACATGGGTTCTGAATTACGAATGACATCAGTCAGATTGAGGACGGAATGTTTCGTATGTTCCACTCGGCTTTTGCAAAGGAAACAGCACAAAAACGTGGCCGATTCCTCCAACATAGGAATCGGTATAACACGAAACTGTGTCTTCGCAGAAGTAGTTGATTAGAGTGCATGGCTTTGTGAGAGCTTGTATGTCTATTGTTGTTTGGCAGATGTAGCACCGCTTGATGTAGACGCACCCACGTTGACGCCTACTGGCACGTCTCCGTACCGAAGACTAACACCCATGATCATAATTTCACCCTTGCCGTAGCTGAAGTGTCAAGATATACCTGGAAACCGCATATGGTGAATCCGGCGCAAAGATGGCATCGAGAAGCGCGTAGTAAACGCTGATACTCAATATGAACTGCTTCAAAGCGGCGTGAAACGCGTAGAGAAACGCGACGAGCGTCGCGTCTTCTGTCTAGCCTGCGCTGTTAATTCTCACAGGGCGAGTGGGGAACGCGGTCCTACAGCCAGGCTAGCGTCGGAGATCTATTTTTGGATATAGATGGATGCTGTGAGTGAGGCTTGGGCTAAAGCCGCCACCTCACGGTGTGTTAGAACGTATGAAATTGCACTTCTCATGTTGGAAACGAGCCGAATTGGACGGTCGTAGCAACGGCACGCTGCCGGGGCTAATTGCGGCGCCAATAAGGTTTTTTTTTTCAAGCCTGGTGGCGCACATGTAACCGCCTCGTTTTTAAGAGGACGCTCATAGCATCAATCCATCTATCGAAGAACACTATGAGAGCAAACTGTTAAAAAGGCACGTTCATGTAGGCTTCGCAAAATTTTTGGCGGTAGCTCAGTGCTCTAAGCGCCCGCGAGGCATCGGTCGCGGACCGAGAAGTCATGGGTTCGACTCCTCTCAACGGAGGCTTTTCTTCTAGTTTTTTTCTTTGGAATCTGATGACGTATTTCCCTGACGGAATACGTCATAAAAATCTTTGTGGACTTCGGCATAAAACGCTTTCGTGTTAAAAGGGCACTTCTAGAAGTTAGAGGTGTTTGCTTACATCCTCGGTCAGCTCTATGAAAAGCAATCTGAGCCAGCGCAAGAACAATAACAACACAATTTTTACCGTACAGTGCTCACAAATTCACGCGCATGGCGAAGGCCCTGATTCCATTTTTGTCGCGTTGGATGTCGCTGCTTTAATGGCCCGCTCCTGCATAATACGTCGTAACAATTTGTTAAATGTAGCACAGCCGATTGGGTTTAGCGCGATATAATCTTGTAGTATACTGTCGTATCGGTTGGGGTCATTTCCGTGGTTAAGACAATGTATGTAGGTGACACAATTTCCACTCCCGTAATCGAACTGCTCTAACGCCGGAAGTCGCCGACATTGCTCACAGAAGAAGATTATCTGGTACGAGTGCGTTTTATCTTAAATATCGTGACCCACAAATAAACGTACAGAAGTGAGGCGGTAGAAACATTGTTGTTGACACCAAAATTGCATTGGCTGAAATGTCGTTTTCTGGGAAGGTGATGCGTGTTTTTCTGTCGCCCGTCACAAGGCGAACTCAGGGGTGACGCCATCATACGAGCACGCAGAAGTTTGGAGGCGAAAGAAAAAAAACAGCACGTCGCTCTTGCCACGCTATATTCTTACTCTCACTGCAGGATGCAGAAAGAAATCACAGCTCCCCTCCCCCTCCCAAAGGCGCCCCTTCACGCTCCTTTGGACGATAAGTGACGATCGGGGCGAGTCCTCTCAGCTTGAAAGCCGTCCATGCAGGCCTCAAACACGGGGCTATGTTATCGCGTGTGCCCCTCGTGCGACGGAAACGGCCGGTTATTTTCATATCTGTTTCAGACGCGCTTGTCCACAGCGCTTTCGCGCTTTTACTAGTGCGTAGAACATATGACTTGAAGGATGATTTTATCGATTTGAACTACGTACGTAGCATGACGGCAAACGCGACGGCAAGAGCGCGCGGAGAGTGTCCATTTATTTGCTATCACAATAAAACACGTAGGATGCCACCACGAAATTGCTCGAAAGCATCCGCTTATAGGCACCGTGCAGTCGAGTTCTCACGTGTGACTGCAGCGCCAGAACTCACAGCTTGGCGGATAAAGAAAGCAACGTTGAGACGGCCCAGGCACAAAATCAAACGCGATGCGCGTCTCTGCACCTCTGCATGAGTGTGCAGACTGGACCCGGGCCAGAAGGGGGGACGCGTGCGAACCTCTGTTTTCTGCCTGCCCCTAGCGGCCAGCTGTCAGCCAACTTGAGACGGCCCACAGCGAGCAACGCAGCTCCCTCTGGTCAGTGAACGGTGCCTATTATCGGGAACAGCGAGACCCTAATGAAGTGCCGCGCTGAACAGGCTATGGTCCCGACCACGCTTGTATGCTGGCTCGAACGTGTGAGGCAAGGCAACTTGTGGCAGTCATGAAAGACGACAAGCGTCGTGAACATTACAACAGGAGGCAAAGGGCGGGAAAACAACACCTGGTGGCCACAGAAAATAAGCGACCTGGTTAGAACTACTACTAGAATCGAAAATCCGAGCGAGATCTCGCGGCATTGCAAGACACGGTGCGACAAATACTTCGAAAGCACTTGGTAAGAGCACGGCCGAATAAATAAAGGCTCCACGCTTCCCTTCGGCCTGCTCTATTCCGAAGAACAACAGGTTGTGTTCTTCACAAACAGTTGCCTCACTTCATGAGTGTGAGCGTTTGGACCCAACCTCACTTGTCAGTCGAGGCGTCGCCCGCGGACGATAAGCACGGATGCACCAGTTTAAGCACACGTGTCACGGAGATAAGGCACTGTCTCAGTTGGTATCAAACATTGCTGAAATCAAGTTTTCAAATGGCCCAGCTATTATTTAACAAAAATAGGAAGAGTGCCCTAATGTTTTGTTGTTGATATGATGCAAAAGAAGATATTGGCACACAACTAAGGCGCCGGCTGCTCCTTAGCTCTTGAGTGGATCGAGCATGAAACACACGAAACATAGAAACGTAGTGCATGGAAAATGAACACACGCGCGCGTATATGTAAAAACATACACACATGTCAAACAACGCCATTTAGTAGATCTGAGGAAACTGCGTTATTTTTTTCAAAAATATGCATTATTTTCCTTTTTATTTTTGTTCTTACGTTGCCGCCTCTGCAATTTCATTATGTAACGTTGACACCACTTCCAATGTATGTTATGCTTTGTGCATTTAAATGTCGTGCGTCGTATAACTTTATTTGTATTTTCATGATTTGTGTTCTCAACTTTGCGTTCGGAGTGTTTTTATAATGTACACGTTTATTGTGCAATATCAGTGTGCTATGTTTGTATAGTGCCCACTCCTGCTTACGGCTTTATTCTAAAGGCAGCAGAAAAATTGTAATTAAATAAATGCACAAATAAGTAAATAAATAAACAAACAAACAAATAAATAAAGAGCATTCTGCATCACTTCCGTTGAGACGTTTCTTGAAATATTTTATGAATCGTAGCCTCTCACACATAATGAAATGCTGGGGAGCCCTATCGACCAATAATTCCACAGGAAAAGGAATGGGAATCCCCCATTTTTGTGGACGCCCATGATAAAGGGAACGTAACTTAGCGTTAAGAGTAATCACCTGTTTTTTGGCCTGCACGCACGGTGATCCGGTAAATTTAGCTCATGACCTCTGCCATCAGCTCGAGCAGCGTGCGGTTGCTCGTGCGCTGCCGGAGTTATTCGCGGAGGCGAGAGTTAAGTAAACTGGCCAGGATTGGGTAACAGCGCCATGAACTAGTGGTGGTAAATGGCGGCAACTAGTCCCGAAGCGCAGGCCGTAAAAAAAAAACGCATACGTTGTCCCTTCAGGTAGGCCATGTTAAGAGACGAATTTAGAACGGCATGCAGAAAATACGATTGAATATGGGCCTCTCTGACGTGTTGCTGGTTGACGAGCACAACAGCACTCCACTCGATGCGGGCCGTATTTGCGCTTAGTCGAGTCCCACCGATGCGTGTGGTTCGTCTATTTTAATCACCATTTCATACATTCCCATAAGTGCTCACTTTGATAATTTCACGAAACTTCTTAAGGTTAGTGCTAGTCATGTCAGGTAGGCTCGAAAAAATTGGCATTTGTCTTTTTGAGCAAGTGAATCAAGCACTTTTTCGGAAAGCCTATTAGTTTTTTTTATATTTATTTATCCGTTAAAGCATTGTACCATGCGATTCATGTCTGATTACCCCCGGTGCATACCACCAAGTTGCTGATGAACAACTAACTAATCGACATCACGTAGCGCAAAAAACACACAACCACAAACCACAGGCGGCTCTGTGTGTCCGTTGTGTCTTTTTAGCGCTACATAATGTCTATTGTCAAGCACCAACTAGCCCAAAAACAAGTTCTTCTGCAACTAACTAATCATTTCTTTGGCGGTACGGCAGTGCACGTAAGCACCTCTTCTAAATCAGCAAGGACCTTATAAAGAACAAAACACACGTGTTGAAAACTGAAATGGACAACACAGGTATAAAATAGACTTTGCTGAGTCAAATAACTTGATCAACAAGAAAAAAGTCGGTGACGAAAGGAATTGCTCTGACAAAGAGATCGGCGCTGCAGTAAAAACAGGTGGCAGCATGAAAACAGCTAGATGTATACAATGTTTAGCAGTGACCAAATGCAGGCATTTGAAGATAAACAGCTCAGTGTTATTAGCAAATCCAGTGAGCAAACGGTACTGTACAGTTAGGAGATGAATTTTGAATCCTTGAGAGCAATCAAAGCTGAACAAGACACTGAAGTTTCTTGTCTAACTACCGATCAGGTTAGAAAGGGTATACACGATATGCACCGCGACAAAGAGAACGGAGTAGACATCATAACAGTCACCATTATCGAATGCTGGAAACTGTACATTTCAGGAACTAGCGACACTACGCACTCAACGCCTCAAGGCTTCAATTGTGATAGTGGGCTAGAAAAATAGCAGCGTCATAATAATGCACAAAATCCGAGAGGAAAACGCTCAACAATTATAGACCCATCAGCTTACTTTAGGAGAAAGATAAACGACAGACAGGAAGGCTGACCAGAAGAGATGTCTAGTTGGCTACACTCTACTTGGGAAGGGAAAATGGCGTGCGTAAGAATTAAAGAGAGCAGCCTATGGTGATACGGTGCTTAATTTCGATAATACAAAAAAATATTTCCAAAGGTAATTTCAAACAGGCTATGAAAAGCACTTCATTTTAACCAACCTTGTGAGCCTGCTGTTTTCAGGAAGAGGTGTTCTGCAATTGAGCATTCTCACGTCATTATTCACAGTAAGTTTGAAAGCAACTGAGTACAAAAAAAATTGTTTACATAGCCTTCATAGACAACGAAGCAAAATTCCACTCAGCAGATATATCAGCATTCTTGAAAGTTTTACGTCACCAAAGAATACTTGGAGCATTCACAGATACCCCAGTCGACATCTGCAAAGACTCCACAAGAAGCGCAATAGAAGTCTCTAGAGAAAAGGGTCCGACAAATAGATGCGGTGTGTCAAACGCTGTTCACTGTTTGCTTACAATTTTCCAACGACTATGCTGGGAACGAAAATTTAAAAAATAAACAGGGGTTTTATCACCGACCTACACACGAGACAGTGCATTTCAGCAACGATGGCAACTAATTTCAAAATTGATTGAGGATTTAAACCGAGCAAGTATGAAAGTAGGGCCAATTATAAATATGCGGAACACCATAGGTAAGGCTGAATACACTGCAAAACAGAATAAGTTCACGATTAACAACCAAGGAAAGAAAACAGCCGTAGAATAATCGCGTGTTGAAAAGCATCCTCCTGGCATTCCCGAATTATGACAGGGAATCTGTCATTGTCCCTAAAGGAAAAAAATGGCAAGCATTGAATACTGCCAATTCTAACACACGACGCTGAAATTTTGAGAATGATACACTAAAACAGATACAGGGTTAAGCAGCGCGCAGCGTTATATGGGACGGAAAATGAACAACGTAGCCTTCAATGACTCTTGAAGAACCCCTCGTGTTTGGTGAAGGAAAACACACCCTGCGGAATGAAGACACTGCTGTCAACACATCAGCCAATCTTGTAGTCGTTCGCCTTAAGGAGAGCGTGAAGTTGCCACTTTCTCATGCGCCCTGTCTTCACAAAGCGTCCAGTCCTCACTCTCTTCGGAAGGCCGGCGTTAGCCCTATTTCGTCATAGAGCAGACTGCTGGTATTGGCCGACAGCTGACATAAATATTGAGAGGCGTTTGAGTCAGGCGCGTTTCTCGCCATTGAGTATTGCCACGTGCCGGCGTCCCACTATATATGTGCTAAAATTACACAGTAACTACACTAGCACAAACCAATGTCACACCAGAACTTACCGAACGCGTTTCATGACGAGCGCTTAAGTTCATGACATGCGCTGACGTAGCTTCTCTCCCCCGCGTGATCCCTCCCTGTGTAGCCTTCAGCGCAATGGACGGCGCGAACGAAGAGCAAAAGCGCTCAAGCGTGCCAACTTCACGGGAACTACATTTTGCTGCCACTGATTCGCGAAGCAACACAGTCCTATATCGAGATCATTTGATTATCACTTGAAAAAGTTCTTCAGGTGACCTTTAAGAAATTCCCATGCGCGCAGTGTACCTTCAATGTACGATGACAGGAAGGCAATTTTAATTGATGTACGTGCTTTACTGAGACTTTAACCATATCGTTTGCTGTCGCTCTAATATTGTTACCGTAGGAATGTAAGTACGAATCGGGCCATGCATATTGTTTTTGAACCATTTTGTTTTGAATGAGCCTTCTTAAAAGTAGTTACAGAACCAGCTCTGAACTTTTTTCATTTGCGGCCGCTGAGAATGCTTTATCCTAAATGGTAAGTTCTTTTTATTTACTCTTCTTGGTTGTGATTGGGGTCATAAAGAAGCTCAGGCGCGCGATCGTCGAGAATGTCAGGATTAGAGCACTGCACGGGCCCAGCCCGGGCCCGGAACTCGTTCAAGTTTACCCGCCCGAGCCCGACCCAGTGATTCAACACGCGACCCGTGCCCGGCCCGAACCCGAGAAAAAATTTCGCCTACCCGGCCCGGCCCGGCCCGACGGTAGATCAGGCCCGACAGAGGCCCGAGCCAATGATATAGGTGATGTTGCCAGAACATTGAACCTACAGCAAAGTGTTTTAAGTAGCAAATATCTGCGGTTTGCTGGCGAATATTTCGCTAATAATTCTACTTAAACCTGCGGTAATTTCGCGTAAAAAGGGGCTCACGGTGGAAAGAGTTGAGTGGACATACTGGCTACAATAAACGTGCGTTCGGCAATGGTATACTATAACTTTTCTTTTCGTTTTTTGCTAATGCAATGGAGATCATCAAGAGCGTTTTGTTGCAGATGCTGCAGCAAGGAAAGTGATTTGCAGCATGAATTCAGTTTTGATAGGAAGTGCAATAAAAACAGAGGAGAGAGAAAACACAATGCTCTCATTGCGCTCTTTACTGAAACTTAAAACATGCTCTAACGACAAAGCCATTCATGCACTCCCCTGGATATGTAACACATGTCTTCAGCATGGTAGTACCTTGACACAACAAGATGGAGGAAGAAAGCCAAGTTTATTACCTTGCTGTATGTACACTAACCTAGATAAAAATTATAACGAACCGTGTGCACCACATGCACTTTTAGAAATTAGTATAGGCAGCCGAAAGGACGAAAGAAAGTATTTGTGGTAGCATTCTTTTCATATATCATATATATTTCATACGTCACCACTGCTACTATATACAGCCCATAAGTCTTTTGTGGCATATTTTATAGTTTATTTCTTCACGTATTATTGTGCAAAAAAATCAAGTTATCTAGAGATTTCAGCTTTAAGCACGCCATCCACCAATGTATCACACATCCTGCCACGCTAAAGTTTCTCGCACTGCATGCGCTAGCCGCAGTGGTGCACATCTGCCTTGCGAAATGTGAAAGCGTCGGCAGTCGTTGTTCTTAACTTCTACCACTGGAGCAAATTTAGGATGTCTTTGCGGACCTCTGCAGAATGAACGTAGCTCTGCAGCTTATCCCTTCATTTCTATCGTTCCCGAACGTCATGACACTATTCAGTATCACCTATAAAAGTCCTCTTTGAGGGCTTCTGCTTGCAGTTTTCAGCCGTGTATGTTTGTACGGCTTGCACCGCGCTCTTCTTTTCTTCCGTATCTAAATGATCTATGCCTTCCTAACGATGTTGTAGTGGTAGAACGTGACCACTGCATTACGCGGGTAGGACTGGCAGGAGGTGGACGAAGCGATTTCGATCTATTTTTGCTGTTCGTTAAAAGTTTGGTAATAAAGGCGCGAATAAGCTTCTCGACGCTTACTCGGATGTCTATATGGTTCGAGGCAAAGGGACATCACCCGGCACGGAATTCGTAATTGTCTTTTTTAAAGTCTGATATTTCGTCAAGTGAATATATTTTGCCTCACGCCTTATGCTCTTTGAACCTATGCTATTCTTGCACATTCCAACGGTGTTGTGGCAGTGCCATGTAGCTCTCACACTGTATACCTGTATAACGCAGGGGACCCAATTTTTCATTTTCTTTATAAGTATGTTCTTAAGTTACACAGGCATGACAGGTCTAAAGCTTTTTTGTCGTGAGGCATCCCCTGCGGCCACCATGTGTTGATACCTAACCGTGAAACAAAACTCTATACTTCAAAATCGGCGTCCTTATTTTATTCATGTTGAAGATAGGTATCGATATGTTGTTGGAATCCTGCCGGTAAATACCCTTCAGAAACGACCCATATGTGATATATCGGAAAGCTCTTCTTTTAAATGGCAACGTTAGCTGACATTTGGTACGACCTAGCCCCTCTACCCTCACCCCTCTCCCCCGCGCTTTTAGCTGCGTTACTGTCCTGGCCCTTGCGGGAGTAAATTTTTGTGAATGCGGCCCATGAGCTGAGGTGGGTTTGAGACCCCTAACATAGCGGATAAAGGCAGAAGTTAAAACGTTAACAAATTGGGCACACCAAGCAGGCTATGCACGTCCTTCTCGCGTCACATGACCACTGGGGGCCGTGACGAAGCCACGGAAAAGAATGTCTATGTATAGGAATTCTATGTAACGAGAGTCCGTGCAGTCCTTTCGTTTTAGTGGAGGGCTGGAAACTTCAAAAACGTTTGCTCCCTTTGGAGCTCTGTGATCGCTCTTGCGATAAGCTGCAGGTATATATTTATTATATTACACTGATTACTGCTATTACAGAATAACATTTGCGATATAAAATACTAACGAATGAAAATAAAGCACATAATATGGACATGTTAACTATATAAGCGACTGGTATATCTACTTTTAGCTCGCTCATTTGAGATAAACCAAGTAGCCCCATATGCAAGGAGCAAAAGAAGTTCAGTACTTGTCTCCAACAAAATTTCTGTAAATAGCTTGCCCCACATAAAAAAAGCGTTTTTTTTTCGAGAAAAAACTTGAAACATATATATGTGTATGTACAACGTATGTGGAACAAGCATGAAGGGGCACTAGAAAGAAAAGCAATTTCTCTATTATCAGTAAATTACTCTTTAGCATTTCCTAAATCATCACGCTCGCCGGTACAAGACTCTTGGTAAGTGAGAATACGCGCAAAAAGGTGAATGCGGGCGGCGACGCCCCCTTAAGTTCGCGCAGCAGACACCGTGACATCTTAGATTCTGACGGCGTCTAATGGGTCCTACGTAGTTCCTAATCACTAAAAATAAAGTACATTGACCTCTGAGGGGGCCATAGACTTACCATACCGAGTTTCAGGGAATTTTATAGAGCCAATGTCCCCAAATACGACAAATACAGTTTGAAATCCGTGGCGTCACGTTTGGAGATTTCGGCGCGAAATTAAAAAAACGGAATTTTGACCTTGATTTTCTCGTCTGCTAATAAACTTAAGATGGGGAAATGAATGACATTCGAGTTTTTAGACTTCACATTACCAGTCTAAACCGATTTAGTGCTTCACTATGGTGTCCATTTAAGAACCCAGCAAAGTCCAAGCCCGGCCCGACCCGAGCCCGCCACTTCAAACCCGGGCCCGGCCCTAAGCCCGGAGCTTCAGGCCCGAGCCCGGCCCGGGCCCGCCGTGAGAACTACTTTACCCGGCCCGGCCCGGCCCACGGGCCGGGCCGGGCCCCGGTTTCCGGTAGGCCCGAGCCCGTGCAGTGCTCTAGTAAGGATTGTGGGCGTCGCCAGAATTTGTATGTCGAGAAAGCGTCACGAGTGAGTGGATCACAGTTCACGACAAAAAGCCCGCAGTAAGAATTTTCCACTAAGTCGACCGGCTAAACGTGGCCATGAAATTCTTTGCGATGCATTGCAAGCAGAGAGGCAAGGAATTCTAAGACAATAAACTGGCAGGAAACGGAGGTGAAACTGAGTGAGCAAGAGATTGGGAAGGACATCTACTGATGAAAACGTGAGATGTTACGAAGACGACTGCCGCTCCGCTGACAGCAGAACAGGGGATGGGTACAAGGGCGCATGTGTTCGCATGAATAGCGATGTCGTCTTGCACACGACATTAGATGAAAAAGTAGCAATATGTAGCACGGTGTCACAACAGGGCGAATTTGCGACCTCGACTCGTGTGCAGCCAAAAAAATGGTTTTGTGGCTGGAAAGTCTTGCTCCTGACTGATCTGATAGGAACATAAAAATAGAACGACGAGCCCAATTTCGAACAGCATGTCTTGATTCTCCAGCCGAGATGCGCACATCAGTGATGGCTGAATTCTCTTTCCCTTGGCAGTGCGAATGTATAGGCCGGAGAAAGCCCTTTTCTAATTCGCTTCTAATTCAGCGCTCGTGTCGTCGCCTTCGCCGTACTTTGTCCTCGTCCCTTTAGCACTGTGACCTATCAAAAATGAACTGTCACCAACTAGCCCAAGTTTCCCTTCTTGTAAGTGACACCGTCAAGGAGAAATTCTATGGCATTATGACGAGACCATTTCAATGCAAACGCCGTTTCGCCTCAGTAATAATGGCGTTTAGCTTTCTTCGTATGGCTGTAGAGGGTGACGACGCATGGAAGACAGCCACAGTGAGGAAATAATGAGCAGTGCTTGGTTATTTCATGAGCCTCGTCTCTGTGTAGGAACTCGTTGGTTACGAAGCATAGCAAGGTACTTATTGGGCGAGGATACTTACTGTCCGTTGAAAAATTGCAGATGGTGGTTGCAGGCTGTAACAATGAGCCGTTATTGACCCAGTAGTGCTACAAGCACAGCATTTTGAACCATCATGCGAAGTGCGCAACGTCAATGAAGGAGTATAATGCTCGACCAAGGTCAATGTGGTGTAGGAGCAAGTACAGAGTGCTGGATGAATGAATAGCCATTCGGTTGAGGTAGGTGTCTGGAGACATGTTGCCAATACAGAAGCTGAGTGGCCGATATCTGCTGCCGATGTGGCGCGGTCAATGTTTCGGTGACTTGTTTTGAAGCGAAAGCTATCCTTGCCTGGTCGAGCGAGTTTCGCTCTGTATCTCCGCGTAGCCTTGAAGGGAAGAACGGACACCTCGTGACAAGCCTTGCTCCGCCGCCGCCGCTGCTCCGACCGCTGTTAGGATGGCTGCCGCCGCTAGCGCTGCCTCACCAGCCATGCCCACGTTACAACCCACGTCACTAGCCGCTCTGTCTGCTACGCCGGGCCAGCGGACTTCAGTTCAGCCGCTGTGCCATGGTCGTGCGATGGAAGTAGGGAGAGAGGACGCTGGCTCATTTGTTCCGAAGTTGTTTGCGCGGTCGCAGCGGCGACGGCTGCAAGCCGAGAACGATGCAGAAAGACGGCAGCGACGAGCGTTAGAGTTGGCAATAGAGGCCTCGCGTGCGACTGTGGCGACGGCTTCGGAAACTGACTAAACGATGGTAGTGAGTGCACGCAGTACGGAACGTTGGACTAGCCATATCGTTCGGTCGGCAAACTGTGCTTCGGATACATGGGTAAACAAGCATAACCAAGTAAGCAAGCTTTAACTCGCATAACCGGGCCCAGCCGAGCTAAGCCGCAACCGTTTTTCGAGTACAGTTTGGAGCATCGATAAAAGAAAGGAAGTTGGTTCTTGCGTAAATACTTGACCGTAATTCCATCGTACATAGCTGTCATGTTTTCCTCAAGTAGGGACAAGTTCATTGAGTGGACCGGGTAGGGTTGGACGGGGGCTGATGCACATGCCTCAAAATTTGTTGCTTATTTGGTTCGTCAAAACTCATTCACCAATCAATGACGATAGTTGCAATTCTCTTTTTCCCCAAAGGCCATCTGCAACGAGTCATCACGAAATTTTTCCTAATGCCTATTTTTTCAGCATCTCTCGCGCTTTTACAGGCTGACAGTGTTATTAGTGTACCTAGTCAATATATTTCCTCTCGTTCACGGAAGCGTTATTTAGAGAAAACTCTTCAAAGGTGTGACCTTAATGTTCGCGTAAAACTGGTTGCGAAATCGGAACAAGTTTGAACATCTGGTTGATGGCTTTGTACCACTGGTAACACTTTGTTCCAGTTTCCGAACGGTAAGGCATCACGTAGTTTATCGCTACTGCCGCATAAGGGGCTTGTTGCGTCGTAGTAAAGTGTGGATGAGCAGCAATAGAGCATGAGAAGAAAGCAGGAAAGAAAAAGGGCGCATTCTCGCCTTATTTCTTTCTCACACTTGTAGTATATTGCCGTGATCTCAATCCTACTTGATTTGGACCCGGTCTTACACGGAACAGTCTGCTACGTGAATGTCGTCCGCTACACTGACAACGCATGGCTGGGCCCCGCTGGCAGAGTTCACAATTGCTCGTGACGGCTTCAGGCGACGGAGATGGCTGAGTCCTGTGTTCTAGCGCGACTGGCGGTAGCGCATTCGTAGCTCCAGAGCTTCGGAACAAGGAGAATGAGCACTTAGTCAGTATGTGCAGCAACGTCACAAAAAATTATGTGCGATAGTTTTGCGAATGAGATGACAGCAAGAAAAGTTCCTTACCGTTTTGAGCACTTAACACGTGGATCGATGGCTCTACTTCATTTCTTCTGTCGTGATTTTCTGCATAAAAATTAAGTTGAGAGTCCACGCATGCTTTGTGTGCTGTTCTTGTGTTTCGTCTTTTTATTTCGTATATCGTTAATCGGAACAATGCTCCATAGTGTTTATCGGAGACTAGGATCTAGAACAGTGTTTCTCAGCCATGAATTTTCGGGACTCCTTCTAAACCGGTGAAATATATGAGAGACCCTTTGCAGTGAGAGAAAGAAAGAGGAGGGGGGAAAGGGTGTAACAACACAGAATGGCGTGTGAAGTGCGTGGCTTTTATTTAAATGGGTCTCCGCGGACACCCCTGGATTCTGCGGAACCGCATTTGAGAACCACTGCTCTAGAACGTGTCGCTGACAGAAAGACGCGGCTTCTATTATGCGTGAATATGTGATTCTTTCATTGCCACGTGTGTGTTTCTTTGTTGAATAACAAATATATTGCAAACATACGTGTCTTATGGTGCTAACAGAATAATTCGTGAGCACTTTTAAACCAACAGCTGTAATACCGAACTTATTCACAAGTGTTCTGAAATGTAGGTTAGGGGAAGTTGCGCACTGTGCTCGGCTCATATTTCGCTTGTATGCTCATAAATGTTCAGCTCCTTTCACAGGGTGCGGCTGAAGTACAGAGGGTCGCCGAAGTAGGCGTTGGCACCATGGATGATAAAGTCGTTTTGCTGGAGCCGCGCTTTTCGAGCCTTTCATTTGGACGATCTTGCTTGTTGCTTTAGCGTGAGCGTTAATGAAGTAGTTTGAACAATCAACTAATGGGCCGGCCAGAATAGAAGAATTCTTTACTCTCAAATCGTACCACGGGTGTTCACCTGCAAATGAGAAATTTTATTACGTGAATAAATAATTTACCTCGCAGGCATAGGTTGTTTCTGTTTGTACGACCAACATTTAAATACAAATTGTAGGCGCCCAAATATTAACGATTATAAAAATCACAGTTTCGCCGCAAGGTTGAAGGAATGAACGCGATAGCAACATATTATAATGTTATACGAAGTAACACTAACAGCTAACTCCTTTGGGTCCGATCTCGCGTGAGTCTACAAAACGCTATTGTAAGAGAATGCGGCCGCTCCAGGGAGCGAAGTGGTTTTCATGCTGTTTGTCGTCTCAACACGAAGTAAATGACGAGACCACACACGTAAAAGGGTATACGAGCCGCCTACTGATGTCTGTCGAGATAGCGAGTGTGCCAGCGCTCGCTATCTCGACAGAAATCAGTAGACGGCTATACTTTCCAGCGTGACCATGCCCCTATGATCAAAGTTCGCATGTGTTGCTCCAGCGACGCCGCACCAACCTACCCTTCCCCTACTCTTGACCAGGGCTGGGCAGAGATACTCAGAATAGTATTACGGAATACAGATATCGAAATACATGCACTGGAAGCCTGAAGTAAAGATACTGCGATACATTTGTCTTTGGGGTAATTGGATATTTCCGAAAAACATATGCAAGAAAAGAAAAAAGCATTCCGGAATACAGATACCAGCAGTACAAACACAAAAATACAAATACTGGAATGCTTGTTTGTTTTCGCAAATACTGATGCTCCGCCGAGGCATTCATTAGGCGCGTGATAATATTGCGATTAATGTTGCACCGTATTGAAACTTGCAAGTCAAGCATATCGCTCGAATCACTAACGAACACCAGTGAATCAAGAAAAAGTATGCATTTATTCTAGACACAAGATCTGCATTGCTGTGATGGCTGTTGCACTTATAGGCAAATACCATAACAGCAATATGTGATGAGGCTGAGTGGACGTTAGACAACGTCCGCTCGGCCACACCACAAGACTCACGAAATCACTTGCCACCCGAAGAAGATAGGGGTGTGGGAGCTGCCTCGAAAGACTAAGACATTCGTCGGCAGAGCATGACAATACTGCCTCCGCGATCCTGCCGCCACAGCGCCGGGCGCTTCCCAACATGAGCCATTCTGTGCGTGTAGGGAACCATTCGCCGCCTTCCACTATGTCGGCGACCAGCCTTTGCTTGGCATATTAAAGAAAGTCTTCCTTTCCTCCTAAGAAACAGGTCAGCTCATTTCCGACAAACAAGTAGCGAGGTAGCCGTGTCTTGTACAGTATCGCGATATATTCGATACATCTTAAAGGTATTTCACTAATAAGTACATTTTTCAAATGTGTCTTCGATACAGAAATAATGATACTAAAGAGTATCCCTAAGGCACTACCGCGATACTCTTCTGCAGCGATGCTGCCCAGCCCTGCTCTCCACCGCTAGCGGCACCCCTTCATTCTTTATCGCCTGATGAAAAAAACGGGCTAGATGTTTCCAGTTTGCTCGAACAGCCATCAAAGGTAGGCCTCGCACACAGGACGATATTATCGCATGTGCCCTTCGTGCGATGGAGGCGGGCGGCTCGTTTCCCCTTTGCTTCAGCCGCCTTCATCCCCAGCGCCAGCGCGTGGAACGTACGATGTGCGGGTGATGTTATCAGTGTGGACTTTGTAGAGGACATGACGACGACGGCAATGGCAAAAACCCACCGAGAGTGTCCATATAACTTATATCGCAATAAAAATAGATCCTAAATATGCGTGCCAGTTTTTACATTTATATGCAGTAATTATGTAAGCAGAAGCGACAAATTTAGAGGTGCTAACTCATATTTAACGTTTTATTGAGCGTTGCATAATATGACAAATGGCGACAAATTGATACCAGTTATTTCACAACACATCGTCGGAAATGCTGTTGCGCAGCTGATAATACTTAGGTAAAAGAAAATGATCATGCTGAATCGCCTACGAACGACGATAATTCACGATTACTACGGAGCGTCTACAATCTGTAGAAGTGTGAGGTTTATCTGCCCCAATTACTAGCAGGAAGCCTCCTCATAGAAAATTCACCAGTTTTTAACGAAATAACATTTCTCACAGCCGCTCACTGAGGCACTGCTCTGTCTGTCTCACAAGCACACTGCCGCAATAAATGTTCATGCTGGAGGATGTGTGTGGGAAAGACTGGTCAGTGTATCAATGGCTGGTTTCGAGGACATGTTGATTCATTAATAATTAGTACTGGGAGCAATCTCGCCTGATACTGTGCCAGCTATGGATGCACCCCCATCTTGTATGACGACAGCCGCCATAAACGCTGTCGTGATAGACGTCTTGGGGAGATATTCTAGGCCTTTGTAATCATCCAAGGGTGCGAGCAGCTTGCAAGCGTATTGTCTCTAAGCATGTTGTCGCTATGTGCGTATGCACACTTGGTTCCTTTCAACAAATACTCTGTTGCCAGTCTGCGCGCTTCCTCGTGCTTTTCTCGGTCCCGTGCCCGCACTTTAAATCACATCAGTGGGACGGTTTTGTACATTGAAAACGCATAAGCAAGTTACTATTTTTCGCTTATATGTGCATGAACTATGCTTAAGACTACTCCGCAAAGAACCACGTGCAAGAATGATTAGGCACCGACACAGCAAGTAGGAAGCGAACACAGCATGCCTACAGATTCTTGAGCGGCGAGATTTCTTCACTGCTGTAGTCTTAATCTTGTTGAACCACCTATCCCAATATTGAACCTTATAAACAGTGGCTTTCAGCATTGACTTACTTGCTGCTGGACCCATAGAATAAATATAAAATAGACTTGAAGGACGCTTGAGCTTCGCTTTCGAGAGTTAAACGCGATCGTGTAATCGGACCGTGTTCGTATCGCCTTCCCAATTGCTGGCCTGACTTCGCTTCTCGGTGGAGGCCTAAACCATGCCGCAAGGAAAGCCGAAGTGCGGACGCCCTCCAGCTCCAATATCCATCCGGCGTCAAGAAGCACAGCCAAACGGCGGGGCTATGCCGTTTAAAGAGCGCCCGTGGGCCTTTTGCGCCATCTCGCGGGTGAAGAAGCCGCTGAAGAACCTCAGAGATGTGCGTACCACCAACGCTAAATGGTGAATATAAATAGATAGCCGTTAGTATTCTAGTGGATGTACGCGCGGTGGCCGAGTGGCTAAACAAATCGCGCCACGGAGCCAGAAATCGCAGGTTTAAATCTCCGGTCCTACTTGAAGCGAAGATATTTTATTATTTCTTTATTTGCATATACCTCGAATTTTCGCTCACAGACAACGCTGATTTTTCGCCGACCCCGATACCTGAATTTCTGCGAAACGAACTCTTTAACACTGTTGTTTTAATAAATATATGCCCCCCGTGTGCATACGCTTAGCCAGTGGCCATAACACTTGCACACAGTTACCAATTTCCAGCAACGTTTTTAATTTCAGAGGCGTTTAAAAAGCGAGTCATAAGATAGGTGTACATGTGGATAACCTTACGGTAGTAATTATCTCCCGAGATAGACCATTGGGGCTTCACATTACTGGTAGCCGGAGCGGAGCGGCACGGTTTCAGTAGTAGATATTTTTGCACTTTACGCCACTTGAGCTGATTAAACATGTATACATAGCATTTGAACGCTTCCGTCGGGCATCACGCCAGCTCAGCAATAATATGGACGACTGAAGAATAGTGCTTGCAGCTGGGCAAATAATTACCTGGAGAACAAAAACGGCGAAAGCTGTTTTTTCTTTCGTAGTAAAAATATTCAGAGGTTTCCCCTCACTTTCCCTGTGGCCAAGTACATGCTGTACTTTGCAAAGAAAAAATCTATCCTTTAATGGATTAAAGGAAGAGAGCTAGCTCAAGCCACGGCATTGCGCTTGAATTTCGGATACTGTTCTTGCAATATGCAGGGAAGGTGACTAGTTTGCCTGGTGCAGCACGCGAGCTACCTCCAGCTGTTCACAAGCATCAGAAACCTAACAGCTAGATGTTCCATGACACTTGAATGAAGAGAATACCTATCACTGACATTGTCGCCACCGCATATCGCTACTGTAGGAGAAGACCGGCCGGAATACATTGTATTTATTCAGCAGAGCGTTGAATATCGCATAAAGTTTGCTTGCTCCTGAACCGCCGCGGTGGTACAGGGCTCGCAGCGCTCGGCTGCTAACTCGAAGGTAGCGGGTTGGATCCCGGCCTCAGTGGTCACCTTTCGAGCAAGGCGAAATTCTAGAGGCTTGTGTGCTCTGCGATGTCAGTGCACGTCAAAGAAGACCGGATGGTCAAAGTTTGGGGAGCCCTGCACTACGGCGTGCCTCATAATCATGTCATGGTTTTAGCACCCGACAAACCTTACATAGCAAACCTACTGGCCAACCACAAGATTCGCGGTAGCTACAGTACGCGTGCACAGCCACCAGATCGAAAACTTTCACGGAAAAGCCGAAGTAGATCGCCTTATGTAAACACCTGGTGAAGCTCCACTCAAAGCCCCACATATATGCCAAAGTTTGCGTGGCGTCGATAGCAACGGTGAACAAATCCACATGAATATATAAAAAGGTAGAGTGGACTCAATGGTTATTTGAATTCCAACGGCAACAGGCAAATGCGTTAGCATGCTGCAATTTCCCACTGTGACAAAAATCAAATTACTTTTGCAAACCTTCACGCATGTCTTTCTAAGAAAGTAGCTCCTATGCTGGTGGGCTGTTCGCTTTATTTTCCGTATTCTTTCTCCGTATAAATAGAAAAAAAAAACAAATACTTCGTGGGAACGTGGAGACTTAAAGTGATGCAAAATCGACTGACTTGAAATATATCTGGAGCCAACAAAAATCCGTGTTCACGATTTCGTTTTGGAAAGGGGTATTTTAGGCTTTTGAAAAACATTCAGTTTGATGTGTTGCTGAAACATGTATGGCGAGGCTGCCACTGCCAGAATGTAGAGTAAATTTCTTTCACTTCTTCCAAATAGCAGTTCTCGTAATAATGATGGAATTATAAGCAGTCCACTTTCGGGCTGAAACACGCAAATTTAGGGCTAAGTAATGAACGCACTGTCATTTCCAGCGTTCTCAGTTCGCATCGAATCGGCGCAGTTCTGTCTCACTACTAATATCAGCGCCAACATTTCATTTAGTGGGCAGATTTGCTGCGACGTGACGCGGTTATCACGAGGCATTATTCATAGCAATGGTCATAAAACATGATTTCGCGATCCAATTCAAGAGTACTGCACTTGTGATCTCTTAGTTACCCCAAGAGTAAAGATAATAAGATTGCTACTGTCGGAACATACCAGGGAAAAGCAGGCGTGATCTGAAGACACCACATCTTCCAGTCTTGTTTGCGTAGACTAGCACCTCTGCAATTACTGGGATAGTATCTGCAGGAAGAACGAAAAATTACGATAAGCAATTGCGATATGCAGTGTAACGCTGCTTTTCTCCTCACATCAGTCAAATAGGTCTATTGCAACCATGCTCCCGTATCCGAGGGCCTCTTGCACTACCCCTAACACGGCTCGAAGCATAAAGCCCTACTTAAGATGCACTAAAGACCGAAACGTTGCTTCCAAATGGGACGAGCCGTTGTGCCTCATTTCATGCTTGTCGAGCATCCCCTAGCGTTGTATACCTCTTTCGCCTACCAAAAAATCCACAATCCACCAGGCTCTGGCGCTCCGTAACCGTATTACTCCATAGGCGTCACCAGGGCGTGTCACGCAAACACTTGTTATTTTTTATGGTGATAGGAATTATGTGACCACTAGATGCACATTGCCGTTGACCGAATGTTCTGTATAAAGAAACTCTACAAAGCTTTCGTTGTGATATTGCTGCGTGCTCCGCGCAGGCCTGACGCCCTTTGGCGTCGCCGTCGTGTCGTGTGTCAAGTCCAAATCGATAGCAGCGACCCGGGGTTTGTATGTTCTATGTGCGATTGAAAGTATACGAAGGCTACAGGCGGGTGCGCCTCAAGCAGAGATGAAACGTACTGGCCAACGCGGATGGGCGAAGGAGCATTAACGCGCGCTGGCGGGTGGAGGGGGCTCTGTCGCTGGGGCAGGTGCTGCAAAATTTGACCAAAAGGGAACGCGTAAAAAGCTGGGCCGGTGGGCCATGTTTTAATGGGTGAAAATTGAGCGAAAACCTAAAAGAAGGACGAAGAAGAAGGCACTCTTACTCACACACCACCGCTGGTGTGTCTTTGTTTTTGTTTTCGCTGGTTTTGCTCGCATTTAAAGATCAAAACAATTTGGCAGATCCCACGTACCATGGGAATCGATTATATGCGAAGCATGCACGGGATGGTGTCTGTGGCGTAATTTCTCACATTGAGCGAAACGTTACGAAATTACACTAGAGAAATGTAGAAGTGGTATACGCACACTCATATGTTGAAGAGTCGCATATGTATTCTATAACCAGTTGTTTACAGTTGCGTAACGATGCCAACAGCAACATACGTGTTATCACACCCGACGCGGTAAGCTGATCTGTAGTGTTTATATTCTTCAATACTGGGTAGCGCGAATGCGAACAGGACAAAGCAGGAACACAGATGCACTGGACAGGCGTTACTCACAACTGAGCTTCATTTAGGGAAGTTTTCCTAGATATATGGTACGCAGCCGAGTGGCACGCGCAGGCGCACTGCACGTAGGTTAGAGTCACAGTTGCAGTTGTTACCGTTGCGTTAGAGTGGTAATGCTTATACTTCTCCGCTATGACGAAGAACACACGCACGTTTCACAAACCTGCGTGTATGTGTAGAAGTGGCACTTGGCAATTCTCAAAGAAGGTCGTCATCACCGTTATTATTGAGCACCAGCAGTTGGACCGGACTTGTTATCGGATCCGTTCGTGATCACGGCTCCGGCGTGTCTAATTGTAGTGAACGGCGAGGTATCGTGGAGCTGGTGGAAATCCTGGATGCTTCTTACGATGAAATGATCTATGATGCCTCTTGTCCTGGACGTGGCAGCGAAGCCTTTTGATGCCCTGTCCACATTCAAGCCGTCTTTCGCGCAGTATAAGGACCAGGGGTTGTTTAGTCTATGTTCTCTATAAGTCAATGTTGAAGTCACCAGTAATGATCAGAGGCCTGGTTCTCTCGGCCGATATAGTGTGAGAAGCATTCACCACGGTTTTTTTTGTAATCCACATAGTCCACGTTGCGGACCACGTGGACGAGTGGATGATAGTTGAGCGTCTTCCAGGGGTGTTCTGTCTTCAGCTCCCTCACATTCCTTGCCTCGGCCTCGGTGGTGTAGCGGTTACAGTGCTCGGCTGGTGACCCAAAGGTCGCATGTTCGATCCCGGTCGCGGCGGTCGCATTTCGATGGCGGCAAATGCTAGATCCCCGGGTACTGTGCGGTCTCGGTGCACGTTACAGAATACCAGGTTGTCAAAATTTCCAGAGGGCTTCGCTATGGCGTCTCTCAAAAAAATATTGTGGTTATGGGACATAAAACCCCAACAATTATTATTATTATCACTTTTCTAGTGTGTAAATGTGTGTGTTCATTCTTACTGTGTTGGTTGAGACTGTATCGCCTGTGGTACACACTCGCATAACATGAACTCTGATATGCTGGTATGTGCCACACGTGACTGAGGGAAAGGATTTCATGACGTACGCGACAGGCATTGTGGGTTATTGATGTCATGACCAGTGAATCGTGTTCGTCATACACTGATCCCCTGCTATGCCTATTTTGGTACAAGTTATGGAGACGACCAGGAGAGCGCCCAGACATTGGCGGCTAGATAGATAGATAGATAGATAGATAGATAGATAGATAGATAGATAGATAGATAGATAGATAGATAGATAGATAGAAACGGCCGATGTGCCTGAGGTTCGCTAAGCAATGCTTCGCATTGCTTAGCGAACCTCAGCACTCTGGTAGCGCCGGCCACCAACTATGGCCGGCAACCTCGCACTCGGGTAGCGGCAGCGGTGGCAAGCGGTCACGGAATAACGACGTTCTACTGATACTTGCAGGCCCGCCACGTTAACCGAGCTGCTAGCTTCAACGTGGGACAAGCCCTGTGGAGCGGTCTGTTGATTTCCGCACGTCTCGTACACCGCCAAAGGATCCTGAGTTCGCACGCTTCGTCTGTTCCTGTGTCCTGGCTGCCTTCTGCTGTCTACCACTGCCATCTGTAGTCGCTGGACGCAATCTTCTGGACACTATCATCTTGATCTTGTGGGCGTGAAAACGGATCTACTTCGCTCACTCTGGTAGCGGCAGCGGTGGCAAGCGGTCACGGAATAACGACGTTCTACTGATACTTGCAGGTTGGTTGCATACCTTATACATTTCGTAAGGTAGGCGTGTAGACTGCCACTGCTGCTGCTACCATAAGTGCCATTGAAAGTGTGTGCGCTTTTGTTGTATTGTTGATTCGCTGTCGGGCTGCGACACCAGTCACTGTCGTACTGCATTTTGGCCAGCTATTTGTTGACTTAAGATGTCAAAAGAGATCAGAGCACTGTTTGACGACCTAAAGCGTGAGCTGCGGGCAGAGTTTAAAGATTTTAAGGACAGCATTGAGCGAGATTTCCGCAAAGAGTTGAGAGATATCAAGACTTCCCTGGCTCATGCGAACAAAGAATACGAGGAAATCAAAGTGGAAAACAAAGAACTTAAAGAAGCAAACGCCAAGCTTCATGTACTGTGCTCCGATCTCCTACAGCAGGCAAAAGACCACGAATGTCGAATACTTCAGGCTGAGCAGTACTCTCGGAAAGCCAACGTAGAAATTAAAGGTATACCGTACAGTGCCTCTGTGGACCTAACTGAAGTGATCACCAAAATTGGTGAACATATTGGGGTTCCACTCCTCGCAAGTGATATTGCACGTGTTCACTGGGTTCCGACAGCCAAGAACGCAACTAAAAAAAATGTGGTAGTGCAGTTCCTGCAGAGGCAAAAGCGAGATAGCTTTTTGAATGGTGCACGCACGGCAACGTTGAATTGTGCTGACGTCGGCATCGATGCTCGATCAACCTTGTTCGTGAACGAGCACCTGTGTCCCGAACTGAAGCGATTACTTGGTCGAGCTACAGCGCGTAAGCATGAGGTAAACTGGAAGTATGTCTGGGTGCGCGATGGCAAAATCTTTGCAAGACAGGCAGATGGCTCACCAAGAATCAGGATTCAGAGTGGGGAGGACGTAGATAAGATGGTCAGCTCTTCATGAGTACTACAGAATGAACTTTGTGATGTGGGTGAGTCGTATTCTTGCTGTAATGTCGGGATGAAACGGGAAGGTCCATTGTGTTCTAATCCATCTTCTTTTTTCTTACTCCTCTCGGGCTATAAAGCAGTGAAGTGTACGATATTATATTTCAGTAGAGCTTTCATGGGCCTTTTTTCCATCTTGTTTCTTAAAAGGTGCTTGAATAGAAACCTAGCCAGTAACTTTTATGTACAAGAAAGGCGTGATAAAGCACGAAATTTCACTGTAATGCAAAACGACATAAAGTATTACCACTTGTGTAGTTCGCTGTTGTTCATGAATTTTAGTAATGCCTGCAGATAATACCATTTCTTCAGCTGGTTCACTTGCAGCATCCACAAGCTTTATTCATGCTGACCAGTCTTTATTACCCCATGACGTGCATAACATCGTTCCTCAGAAGTGGCTTAAACAGAACGTAATTAAGTGTTTCCATCTAAATGTTCGCTCAATAAGCAACACAACGAATGACTTTCAGATGCTACTTGATAACTTTGGATTTACACTTGATGTCATAATGATTTCGGAAACCTGGCTTGATGGTAATGACAGCTTTAATGTAACTCCTTACAAAACATTTACTGTCAACCGTGATGGCCGTCGTGGCGGGGGCGTGTGTACTTTAATTCACGAAAAAATTGAATCTGATGCAATAGAAGAATTTTGCTTCTGCTCTGCTGATGTAGAAGTCGTTTCAACAATAATTGGAAATAATACGGTAGTATCAGCGTTTTACAGACCACCTAGAGGTGACATGTGTGCATTCGTTGATTTCTTTGAAAGTTATCTCAGATTTATTGATATGCATAAGTATGACGCTATAATCAGTGGGGACTTTAATATTGATATGCTCACCTCGTCTACTAACAGTATTAGTTTTAATGTTCTTTTGCGCTCCTACGGATTCACAATTGCAACTAAAACGCCTACCCGAATCACAACAACTTCTGAAACACTTTTGGACCTGTTCGTCACGAACATAGACATGTCCAACATACATTCGGGTGTTACTTGCTGTGATCTGAGTGATCACTTGGGCATATACCTCTTTTGCCTGAAATCAATTCCCAAACAAGCCGTTCGGACTAAGAAATTGTACCAACTCGTAACACCCGATGCACTGGATAGTTTCCGCTTCGACTTATCAAATACAGATTGGAGCGATATACATAAGGAAAATGATACGAACAGCGCGTATCAGCTATTTGTAGAGAAATTTTGCTTAAAATACAAAAAGCACTTTCCTTTTAAAGAGAGAAAAACCCATAAAAGACTAAGAAAACCCTGGATAACCCGTGAATTACATGCTCGCATCAGAGAAAAATATAAACTGTACAAGTTGTTTATTACTACCAGAAGCATTCCTGCACTTCATGACTTCAAAAAGTACAGGAATAAATTAAACAATGACATTCGAAATGCTAGACGAAGTTATTATGAAAAGTATTTTGAAAGCACGGTAAATCGTTTGGATAAACTTTGGAAAAAGGTTAGATCGCTGGATCCTTCAACTGACGATCGTAGACCACTGGAGAGGGTTATTCAGAATGGTCGTGAATATACAGGCAAATCTCTTGTTGATGCATTCAATGACTACTTTACTGCGCAATCAAACAGCCAAGTAGATATCCCTACACAATCCATTACGAGGGTATCACCCACCATGTTTTTAGAACCTGTTGATAAAAATGAAATAATAAGCATATTTTCCGAAATTAACAACAGTACCTCCTGTGATGTTAACGACATTCAAATACGTCCTGTCAAGTATGTAATCGATGTTATATCTGATGTACTAGCATATTTATATAATTTATGTCTTCAATCTGCACAGTTTCCTTCAAACATGCAAATTGCTAAAGTAACCGTTTTGCATAAAAAAGGCGACAAAAATGATTTTTCAAATTATCGACCTATCAGCATCCTACCTGTTTTTTCTAAGGGGCTTGAAAAAGTTATCCTTCGACGTATAGAGAAATTTTGCGAAGCCAATGATATCATCACCGACTGCCAATATGGTTTTAGGAAAAATCGTTCCACTGAATTGGCCCTGCTTCATCAAAAAGAACATATACTAGAATGTTTTGAACAAAAGAAAATTGTCTTAGGAATATTTGTGGATTACACCAAGGCTTTTGATAGAATAAATCACGAAATTCTTTTTCAAAAGTTAGAATTATACGGGATAAGGGGTCATACCTTACTCCTCATTAAGTCTTATTTGTCGTCGCGAACTCAATATGTCCAAATTGATCAATTTAAATCATCTTCACGCCATGTTGTCTGCGGTGTGCCCCAAGGCAGCATTCTTGGACCACTACTCTTTAATATCTACATTAACGACATCGTAAACATTGATAAAGTTTCCCGTTTTATAATATATGCGGATGACACAAGTATATTTATTTCAAGTGAGAATCCTAATGACGTAATAACCCAAGCGAATAACCTACTGCAAAAACTAGAAAAATGGTCAGATGAAAACGTGCTTTCCGTCAATGTGTCAAAGTCTAAAGCTATCATTTTTCATCCTAGGAATAAACGTGTTACAGTCTCTGCAAATCTTCTATATCAATCAAGTGTTCTTGAAATAGTGTCGTCTTTTAAATCACTTGGGGTATACTTCTCAGAAAATATGCACTGGGACGACCATGTCAACCATATCCTCTTAAAAACATCCCGCGTCACTGGTTTCCTTATGCGCCACAGAAGCATATTGCCCCAAAAAGTAAAATTAATGCTGTATAACTCTCTTTTTTGTTCTTATCTAAATTACTGTACACTTGTATGGGCCACGACCACTAAATCAAATCTACAAAAAATATTAATCGTACAAAAACGGCTACTAAGGGTAGTTTATGGATTGCCTTACGGACATACAACAAGACATCTTTTTGTTCAATTTGACATTCTTAACATATTTAACTTCTACCACTACAGACTACTACGCAGGTATAAAGCAGAGTTAAAAAAACGCCAGGACAGCTTATGCAGTCTTGCCTCGTTAAGGTTGTTTGAGTCTCATTACCCACACCGTCACAAAACACACTGGATTTTACCGGCTACCCGCACCAACTATGGCCGGCATATGCTTCACTACCAGTTACCATTCATATTAAATCAGCTAATCGACGCGCATATTAATTTGCCGGAAATCGACAACGCAGGAATACGGAAATTTCTCGCGCAGAGTAATGAATAACGACCCATACTCACATCCTCGTACAGGTGACATTTCATTCTATTTTTCCCTTTATTAGAATGACTGAACTGATATGTACGCGAATATGTATATTGGGTATTTTGTGTGTAACTGCATGTTTATGTGTGTATACATGTATATATATGTGTATATATGTATATATATATAAGTGTATGTATAATTTTCCTTTTCTAGGAGCAAATGGTAGTGCTCTTTGTGTGTGTGTTTTTTCTTTTTTTTTTCTTTCTGCGCTTGTTTAAATGCAGACCAATATTGTTCAATACATACATAGAACTGTATTTTTTTTATGTGCCTCGCTGCTGTTACCTGTACGGGAGTGGGAACTTCGTCAAGCGGATTGTCGCTTTTATTCCCGCCCCCTCCATCATTATTTTTGTACTGATGGCAAATAAACATTATTATTATTATTATTATTATTATTATTATTATTATTATTATTATTATTATTATTATTATTATTATAAAAAGGGGCGTTACCATGCGCTGGCGCGCACACTATCTCAACAGCGATCAGTGGACGGTTCATACCTCTTTACATTCTTTGCTCTCACCGTTTACTTCGCGTTGAAGCAATAGACAGCATGAGAACCACTTTGCTCACTGGAGCGGCTGTTTTCTAGCGAGCGGCCGCACGCTGGAGCGTTGCACGTTCTTTTGAAAAGTCAGGGCATCTGTTCTTCAGGTAAAAATCATTTTACTTCTCTTCCTGGCTTTCCCATTTTCCGCCACCTAAAGCTGCTGCAATCACATGTAATGAAGTACGGAAAAGAGTTCCTCCAAGTTTCAGATGCTCACACTATTATGGAGACACAATGTCAAGCGCATCAGCGAATTCAGTATTATATTGATCTGAAAATTAGAGGATTTATTCGTGGCCGGTGAGTTTTGTGTTGGATTTCGCCTATATGCACAGAGCTTTTTTGTCGAAGCTGCTGGTTCATTTTATGAACTCTACCTCATCGATGGTCAGATGTCTTCGATAAACTCTGTTCGAATCACCTGGTGCCATCTGACAATCCGCCGTGAAGCGCCGCAAATTGTATCCTTTCTTTGGATGTCTCCATTCACTGAATGCCCGGCAACGAGCTAACGGACACCTTCGCCACAACCGCCCATCAAAACCTGGTGTGCCGTTGACATGAGCAGTTGCTGCCTCTGACTTTTCAGGGGAGCACTTGCAAGAATTGCTCATAACCGTCCACCCGGATGCCAGAGTGGCCAACAGCAAGGGTCCCAAGCCTCTCCCAGAGGGTGGCTTTAGTAAGCTCCTGAGCGCGCTACGCTCCTTCGCCTTCGCACGGGCTGTGCGTGGAGAGCAACCAAGGGACGCTCCTCCTTACCGACCTGCCAACGTTGTGGCGGCATAACCGTCCACCCAGATGCCAGAGTGGCCAACAGCAAGGGTCCCAAACCTCCTCCAGAGGTGGGGTTTAGTAAGTTCCGGAGCGCGCTACGCTCCGTCGCCTCCGCACGAGCTATGCGTGGACAGCGGCGCACTTCTACGCCAAGGGACGCTCCTCCTTACCGACCTGCCAACGTTGTGGCGACCCCGATGCCACTGAGTGCTTCTCTGTGCTTGCCCATTGCTGGCACAAGAACGCTCAAGGCCCACCACTGCCTACAACCAACAGAGACTCCCTGCTACGAGTGCAAACGAGCTGCTCTTTGCTGCACCTTCCAACCTCTAGAATATCCACAGCCTCTTAGAGTTAGTAGAGGGGACCGGGATAACCACCTGCCATTGAGCCCGCTACAACTTGCTGGACTCCCTTCGCCGACGGCCTCCCCATGAGTGGACGAGACGTTAACTGTTTATCCTTCTTTTCTTCTGCTGTCATCTTTATTTATTTCCCACTGCCCCTTCCCCTGACGAGGCGCCGTACTCACTATTGGGCTGCAGAAATAAGCGTCATTTCAATATTGTTACGTCAATGACGACTCGGTAGACTGTAGTCCGTAGACTATCTACACGATATATTTACAGGAGTGGTTGCAGCGCTGACCGGTTCAGCCAAGAGCCCGAGCAGAGAGAGATCTTCCTTCTCTTCGTCCGGCGCACACGCGCATGGTGCAAGGGGCTGGCAGTATGCATGTAGCATAATCCCCGGCGGCAGAAGCGCCGTCTCGGCGCATCAGATGTCAACTTCACTGGGAGAGTGGTAGGGCTTCAAGCGTGCGACATGTACGATATCGCTGGCCGGTGTGGAAGATGAAGGCGACGAGGCGACAGGAGCGATTTCATAAGTTACCGGGGTAACCGCACGAACGACTCTGTATGGACCTGTGTATCGAGACATCAGTTTTTCCGACATCCCAACGTGACGGGTGGGCGACCACAGCAGGACCAAGGAACCGGGCGAGAAGTGTACGTCTCGGTGTCTGCGATCGTACAACTGCCGTTGGTTTTCTTGGGAAGTCAAAAGGCGAGTGCGGGCGGTTTCACGTGCATGGGCAGCCCTGGTGATAGCGTCAAGGGCATATTCACTGGGCGGTACTGCGGGAAACGGGATGGTGGTGTCCAGGGGCAACGTTGGTTGTCGGCCGAACAACTGAAAAAATGGAGAGTAACCAGCAGTGTCGTGGCGCGAAGAATTGTACGCAAATGTCACGTATGGCAAAGCAAGGTCCCAGTCGGAGTGGTCGGAGGAAACATACTTCGCAAGCATGTCTGTAAGTGTTCGATTGAGACGCTCCGTGAGGCCATTTGTCTGCGGATGGTAGGACGTAGTAAGCTTGTGCCTCGTTTCACATGACCGCAGAATGTCGGCTATGACCTTCGACAGAAATGTGCGGCCACGGTCCGTAAGCAGCTGGCGTGGAGCTCCATGTTGCAAAATCACGTCGTGTAGGAGGAAGTCGGCGACATCGGTGGCGCAGCTTGTTGGAAGAGCTCGTGTGATGGCGTAGCGCGTGGCGTAGTCTGTGGCCACAGCTATCCACCTGTTGCCAGAGGAAGACACGGGAAACGGGCCAAGTAGGTCTAAGCCAACGCGAAAGAACGGTTCTGACGAAATGTCAAGGGGTTGAAGGCACCCGGCGGGAAGCGTCGATGGTGTTTTGCGGCGTTGACATTTCTCACACGCCGCAACATATCTTCTGACGGAGCGTGCAAGCCCTGGCCAAAAGAAGCGTCGGCGGATGCGGTCGTAAGTGCGCGATACACCAAGGTGACCGGCCGTTGGAAGGTCATGAAGTTCGTGAAGGACAGCCGAGCGGAGGTGTTTCGGAATAACAAGCAGCAGGGCTGGTCCATCTGGGTGAAAACTGTGGCGGTAGAGTGCACCATCTTGGAGGACGAACGAGCGATGGGACCGGTCGGTAGACGATGATTCTAGGCGTTCGATGATAGTACGCAAGGACGCATCACGGCGTTGCTCGTCGCCGATGTTTGTTTTTGTTAGTAAGGAAAGCGAAAAGACGCAAGCGTCGGCGTCGGTGTCAGAGATGGTGCTCGATTCATCGACCGGGTAGCGAGACAGGCAGTCTGCGTCCTGGTGTAGGCGGCCCGACTTGTACGTCACTGTGTAGCTATATTCTTGGAGTCGCAGAGCCCAGCGACCAAGACGGCCAGTAGGATCCTTTAGTGAGGAAAGCCAACAGAGCGCATGATGGTCCGTTATTACAGAAAAGTGCGAGCCATATAAATATGGACGGAACTTCAAGACTGCCCAGACAAGAGCAAGGCATTCACGCTCTGTAATGGAATAGTTGCGCTCGGCAGCTGTAAGGAGGCGGCTGGCGTACGCGATAACGCGGTTGTGTCCCTGTTGTCATTGGGCTAGGACGGCTCCGATCCCGTGACCACTAGCATCGGTTCGGACCTCCGTCACAGCGGATGGATCAAAGTGGGCCAATATAGGCGGCGTTGTCAAAAGTGTGACGAGGCGAGAAAAAGCGGCGTTTTGAGCGGGACCCCACGTAAAAGGCACGTCTTTCTTCAGAAGTTCAGTGAGTGGTCGAGCGATTGTTACAAAATTTTCCACGAACCTTCTGAAGTAGGAACAGAGTCCCACAAAACTCCGGACGTCTTTGGCTGATTGGGGTACAGGAAAACTCGTGACTGCACGAATTTTCTCTGGGTCCGGCTGCACACCTGAAGCATCGACGAGGTGGCCCAAGACTGTAATCTGCCGGCGACCGAAGTGGCACTTCGACGAATTCAATTGGAGGCCAGCTTTGCGGAAAACGTCAAGAATAGCTGCCAAACGCCGAAGGTGGGTTTCAAATGTAGGCGAATATGCAAGGACATCGTCGAGGTAACAAAGGCAGGTTGTCCATTTGAATCCTTGTAGCAGAGAGTCCATCATACGCTCGAACGTGGCTGGGGCGTTGCACAGACCGAACGGCATAACCTTGAAGTGGTAGAGGCCATCGGGAGTTACAAACGCAGTCTTTTCTTGGTCTTTCTCGTCCATAGCAATCTGCCAGTAGCCAGAGCATAGGTCTATTGAAGAAAAGTAGCGCGCGCCGTGTAGGCAATCAAGAGCGTCGTCAATTCGGGGCAAAGGGTAAACGTCCTTTTTCGTAATTCGATTAAGATGGCGGTAATCAACGCAGAAGCGCCACGTGTCGTCTTTCTTTTTAACCAGCACGACGGGAGACGCCCAAGGGCTCGATGAGGGTTCAATAATGCCTCTGGCTAGCATCTTGTTCACTTCTTGTTGAGTGACCGTGCGCTCTGCGGCAGACACCCGATATGGTCGGCGGTGAATGGGAAGAGAATCACCGGTGTTTATGCGGTGCTTTACAAGAGAAGTCTGGCCTAGTGGTCGATTATCGACGTCAAAGATGTCGCGGTAAGAAGCCAAAAGGCGGCTTAGAGCGGCTGATTGCTCAGGTTCGAGGTCCGGGGCGATCATGTGACGTAATTTCATGTCGAGGCGTGAGGTATCCGGCGGGCGACAAGGAACATCTGAGCACACGTCAGCAGCGAAAATGGTGACGTGGTCATCTGATATTGATCGGAGCGTGGCGACTGAGATGCCTTGGGGTAGCACTTGCTTCGTGAAGCCGAAATTTACAACAGGGAGATGTATCCGGTTAGCGGCTACGGTGACAACGCAGTGTGGTACAGTGATGTCGCGCGCCAGAAGGACATCAGCAATAGGCGTGACGACGTAGTCCCCGTCAAGCACCGGTGAAGACGTTGCCAATTCGACGAATGTCAGGGCTTTAGGCGGCATGCGAATAAATTCTGTGGTACAAAGGCTGTTCTGGAGCTTGGGGCTAGTATCGGGCAGAAGAGGAAGTTCCAAGCAAAGAGTACCGGCAGAACAGTCAATCAGGGCAGAATGTGTCGAGAGGAAGTCCATCCCTAAGATGAGGTCGTGAGGGCAACTGGTGAGCACGGTAAAGAGGACGGGAACGTGGCGGCCGACAATGCTTATTCGAGCGGTACACATTCCTGTGACGGCAACAGTACCGCCATCGGCGACGCGTACGGCTTTAGTTGTAGCAGGCGTGAGTACTTTCTTAAGTCGACGGCAGAGATGCGCACTGATGATAGACACCTGAGTTCCAGTATCAATTAACGCTGTCATAGAAATACCGTCCACTTGCAGATCAATTAAGTTCGTGTTCGTAGGGAGCGTCAACGGAGGATTTGGTTCAGACGAAAATGATGCAGCACTACCTCCAGGAGCTGCACGACCTAGTTTTCCGTCCGGGACGAGACGTAGTTCGGCGGCGAGGAATAGCGGCGTGGTTGAGGCGACGGGGAACGACGGCGTTGGGGCGACGGTGACCGAGCAGTAGGGCGGCTGTTGGGTGCGTCAGAGGCAGCGTACGTACGGCTGGGCGAATACCGGTGAGGTGCAGCGTATGGGCGAGAAGGCGACGAGAATTGGCCCCAATAAGGCGGCGTCCAGGTGGCGCGGCAGTGACGGGAGACGTGACCCACCCGGTGGCAGCGGAAGCAGATGGGCTTGTCGTCGGGTGTTCTCCATTCCGATGGGTTGCGGGATCTTGGAGGAAAATAGGAGTCGTTGCGGGGTGCACTCGTTGGCGTCGGTCGGTATTCGGGTCGAGAGACGGTGCAGGCGACAGGGAAACCGAGATTGGCAATTTCTTGCCGCACGACGGCCTGGATAACAGAGACCGTGGGGGGTGCTTGGGCAGCGGCTTGGTCAAAGGGAGGTGTGTGGAAGGGCGCTGGACTTGCGGCTTCAAGCTCCCGTCGAACGATGCGCGTCACATTCTCCTCAAAGGGTGGTGTGGCGCCGAGATCGGAGCACGTTGACGTGACAGCCGTGTTCGGTAGCCGAGCGAATTGAGGCAGTACGCGGCGGCTTTTCGCCCTTTCGAAGCGGCGGCATTCCTTAATGATGAGGCCGATGGTCGACACGTTTGTATAGACGAGCAAATTGAAGGCGTCGTCCGCGATGCCTTTAAGTACGTGGCCCACCTTGTCAACCTCGGACATTTGTTCGTCCACTTTTCGGCACAGCGCGAGTACGTCCTGAATGTACGAGACGTACGACTCGGTCGATGACTGGACACGGGTGGCAAGCTCTTTTCGTGCTGTCATTTGGCGACGGACGGGTCCCCAAAGATGTCGCGTAGTCGCTCCTTGAAAATGTCCCAGCTGGTGAGCTCGGTCTCATGGGTCTCGAAACAGACACGCGGGGTGCCTCCCAAGTAGAAGATTACGTTGGCAAGCATCATGGTGGGGTCCCATCGGTGAGTTTGGCTAACACGCTCGTACATGCTGAGCCAGTAGTCAACGTCAAGGCCAGCTTGGGCGGAAAATGTACCGGGGTCGCGGGGGTGGGACACCGTAAGGTACGTTGTGGTGGGCGCTGCAGCTGGAGACAGAGACGAGCTGTTGTCAGTGGTAGCCATGGCCGGAGACTGGACGGTGAGGCCGCTGCGAAGCTTCGTGGTGAGGACGGGGAACGTTCCACCTCCACCAAATATGTTACGTGAATGACGACTCGGTAGACTGTAGTCCGTAGACTATCTACACGATATATTTACAGGAGTGGTTGCAGCGCTGACCGGTTCAGCCAAGAGCCCGAGCAGAGAGAGATCTTCCTTCTCTTCGTCCGGCGCACACGCGCATGGTGCAAGGGGCTGGCAGTATGCATGTAGCAATATAAACCATTACTACTACTATACCGAATTCTCATGGTGCAATTAGTATCTCGTGCCAGGTAGGCCACTCCCGCGGGGACATTGTAATTTTACAGACAGCACTAAAAGCACTACTGCAGCAGTACTGCCCTTAGCTTGACGGACATGGATGCCCAAACCTTAATACAGCTTGCTTCCTCAAGCTGGCGCTTCGTTAGAACTCTGCAGAAGGCTGGAATCACTGTTTAAGCTATGGCAATGTTTAAATGGCTTCAAATCTCGTACAAAAAAGGAGGCAGCAGAGGCAGCACCAAAATTTACTCTTAGGATTTGCTACTGGCCGCCACTATCCGATAACTCTTAAGTTTACCCCCCTCTGTATTACTTCCGATTTCGGTTTCTTCATTGTAGCATTATCCCAGCCGTAGTGAAGCCCCGTCTCACAACAATCCATGGTTAGACACCGAAGGCGAGCAGGAAAGCGTTCAATCTGGCAATGCGAACGACAAACATTTTCGGCTGCACCTATGATGCAGCCGGATCGCTATGAGCACTTTTATAGGTGACCACTGTAATCGCTCCTTAAATTTTGAGGAAGCTGAATGAACAGAATCTGTGAGCTTGAATTATTCACTTAACCCTGGGTGTGCCTCTTCCTAGTTCCTCAATGTGAACTAGACCTCAGCTTCTTTTTGATAGGACAACGGGTTGTGATAGTAACTAGATGAGCACGAAGGAACACAGGAAAGACTTGATGTCGCTGTCGATGACGGTCTTCTGTAGCAGGGCCTTAAAAAAATCTGCAAGGCTGCGAGACAAATGAGCGCGAGTTGACAGGCCTGTAAGTCAGGTAGATTGCACCGCGAACATATTTTTAGGACGCTGGTGGATTGAAAAATAATTAGGTGATTAGGGCCAAAACAGAACCATGAACTTGCGGTAAGTTCAGTGACCAGTAATTATCGGTGTCATGGTGGAGCACTTTATATACAAATTGGACGTAAGCAGGGTAACGCTCTAGACAATTAGGCATTTGGTAGGTATAATATTGGGCAGAATAGAAAACATTTACTTGAGCTGAAATATTTATTTGAAGAGGGCCATACATAGAGTAAACTGGGAACGGAGTGCAACACCCCATGCTTACAAATTTTTCATCCATCCGTGCCTGCGAGTGATCCATGAGCGCAATTTCTTTGTTAGTTAGCAATACCATCAGCTGACTTATAGAATTGTTTGTATTCTAAAGAGTATAACACGCCTCAGCAATCTCTCTTAGTTTATCATGATACTGCATGAGGACTGAGGCTCCTGTGTAGAAAGACGCGAAGCCGAAATCGCGGAAATTGGTGGTTAAATGGGAAGACTCTCCTCATTTCAAGGAATTGGCATACTCTCGTGCCCTATTATTAAACTGTTACACCGGCCGGTCAGACTGATGTAGACGCTGGTGCATGTACAAAGCTTTCTACATGTACCACCCCGGAAGAACAATGTGTGAACTCATTGACGTTCTAGCCAGGGCAAGCGTTATCACTTTCTTCTGCACACATCTTAACATATCTACCAATGGCACCACATAAACTACCCATTTTGTGCCACCGGGAAAAACAACATGTGCACCGTAATGCTTCGGAGCATTCTTTAACTTGTGCAAAACCAAATGTACCTAGAGAATTGCAGCAATTTTTCGCGCTGACTCTATGAAGCAATAGGTTGATTAGCAGAGGGCCCTTTGCTTTCTTAGTTTCATTAGTAATTGCTCGAAAGCAGATACGAGAAATTAAGTGGCAACACTAGTAGTCTCTAGGCGAAAAATTTTCTCACACATGCATTCTTGTGCGGAACGAAAGCAGGATCCTGAAACCGCCCAGTAGAAACATGATGTACACCACTCTTCAGTGCTATATAGAATACTTTGCACGTGAGATAGCGTCTACATCGCTTGTACCAACTGGCGTAGTAATAACCCCTTTACGGTTTAAGAACTGCACACACCACCAGAGAAGACAACGGGAATGAGTTCTCTGTCCCGGCCTTTGAACTTGCGGTTTGTGAATTTTCAGTGTCGCAAGCAGTTATAAGAACAAATAACAACCTGTCCGACAAAAAGTTCTCTCAGTGTGCTAAAATTATGTTACATGAGCATTCCGGGTCTTTGAAGCGAGCAGTCTTTTCACACCTTGCCAGCCACTGCCACGAACGCCGCTACGCGCCTTCAGTTGTAGGTACTCTATTTATCATGTAGCATCATGATCGAGGAACTGGCGATTGGTGAGGCATGTTACGCTGCAAGCAGTGGAAACAGTTGTATATCAGCCTTTAGTTTCTCTATGCTACAAGTTGAATACGCTCATGGGTAGCTCGTAGGCACCTGTGTGTTTCGACGTGTAATGCATTCCCACGTTTGCTGTATACAATGGTTTTCGTCAAATATATTTCAGATTTTTAGGCCGAAGCCTTAGACGCCTCATTACACACGAAAATTCACCGGCCTCTAGCGTCGGTGTACCCCGCTGATAGCGTCAACACGAGTATTTGAAAAAAAATGACCACGTGATGACGTCACCATATGACATCATTATGAAGTCACACATCGCCAAAATTTGTGGCTTCATCACATGTCATTCTTCCTTGGTCAAAGGTGGGCCGCTCACGGAGGTGCCTCTGATCCTGGATGCAGTGCGAAATACGATAGGGGCAGAAAACTTTCAGGGGTGGCAGGGCCGGATGAACCCATCGATTGAGAAGAAAAAGAATATGGCTTTCACTTTCGAGTCGTATCACGTGAATGCATAAGGAACCCTGTGAGTTTTTATGCCAGAGCCTGTCCTATTTTCTTTCCAGGCGGTGCTTCGGGAGGCCCGAGAAAATCCGCTACCGTCACGAGCACCACAAGAAGATTTATGAAGCGCACATTCGTGTTACCTGAATAGGTTTGCGAAGACGTCGCATGAATTGACGATGCTTTGCATGTACGAGAAACGATAAATGGCCCATCGCCTGCTGGTCACGAAGCGGAATGATGGTACCCTCGATTATATGAACCTGGCTAGGCACTGAAATGAATAGGAGTTCAAGTACTCACCCAGCACGGCGACAAACATCTTGTCTCTCTGAAGTACCTCGAACCATCCTTCTAGGACCTCCGTGCGTCTGCAGTTAATATGTGTATAAACCATCAAAATAATAAAATAAGAAGTAAGCGAACTTACACTTGTTTGCGCATGTAGAATGACCTGTTGTACAGAATTACATCTTTGTCTAACTTTGACCTAACATCCACCGTACAAGGGAGGGACTCTTCACGCGTTGAATTGTAAGTCCATATGGGCTCCGGCGTGTTCAGGAACTGAAATTGGAAACAGTAGTGTTACATTTCTGACATTTGATGTGTTAGTGTCCCCGAAATATTTATATTCTCCAAGAAGACGTCAAAGAGAAAGGTACGCCAAGGAAATAACGCGAACAAGCAACGCCCCTGAGGTCGACTCACACCTACTACATCTCCGGGAAGCACGGAGAAGCCTTACAAAAAGATGGAAAAGACTGAAACGTAACACTAAATTAAAGGCGAAAATCATAGATATCACCCAGCTTGCAGAGGAATACACCAATCAACTAGCTGCAACCAATTAGACCAATTTCTGTGATTCACTCAACGGAACACTGAGTACGGCCAAAGTGGGAGCCTACTTCAGCCATGATAGACCCAACGAAGATGAAAACTGAAAATAGTAAAGCCATACAAAGATTATACACTCCTACCCTGGTACAAAAGAGGATCTCATTCAAGCGATGCATAAAAATACTTTGGGGAAAACGGAACGACGCCATCATACCAAGGAAGGTATAAAGGATCACCGCAACCAGATCTAGACAAGCATTTTACGGACGCAGAAATCAGAGCAGCCATATTTAGTACAAAAAAGAACACGGCGGCGGGTGCAGATGAAGCCACCTATGGTATTTCACTTATTTTGCGCAAAACGTACGCGGACACAAGGAAAAAGAGGCAGATAACGTGTGTCCGTGTACGTTTTGCGCAAAAGAAGTCAACTTTCAGTACTGTCACCTATGGTATGATCACGAACATAAATGACGAAGCCATTGAAGTTCTCAGAAAATACATCAACAAACATTGGCTTCCAGGAACTGTTCCACGACAGTGGAAACATGCGATTGTGGTCATGAGGCCTAAACCAGGAAAAAATCTTGACATCGAGAACATGAGACCTATCTCGCTAGCGTCCTGCTTCGAAAACATCTTTGAAACACTGGTCAACACCGGGATCCTAAGTCATCTCGAGAACAACCAGCTAATGTCCAACACCATGCTTGGCTTTCGTCCACACCTCTCAACGCAAGATACCCTACTACTCTCAAAAGAACAAGTACTAATGGGCATCTCTAAGGTTGGGGAAAACATCATTATGGCCGTTGACATAAAGGGTGCCTTCGATAACATCAGTCACGAAGCAATACTTCAAGGTCTGCAGGAAGCTAACTGTGGAGAGCGAATATTCCAATACGTCAAAAGTTTCCTCATTCACATGGCTGCAGTAATCAAGCTAGGGTATTACGAATCTGACAACACTCGACCTCCAAACAAAGCAACACCACAGAGAGTGGTCATCTCACCCACACTTTTCAACGTGGCCATGATAGGCCTGGCAAGAAAACTCAAAGACATTGCGGGCCTACAACATGCGATATATGCAGACGACATTACAGTATGGACAACTACAGGCAGCCCAGCGGAGAAAGTATATAGATTACAACAGGCAGCTAGAACCATAGAAGAGTACACAAAGATACGGTGACTTCAATGCTCAGCGGAAAAGTCTGCACTTATTCGCTTGACAGAGAGAAAAACACAAAGGACGGACCCGAGTTTAAAGCTGTAAGTCAGGCAAGAAGGAAATATGATTCCGGAGAAAGATACCATAAGAATACAAGGAATGTGACTGCAAGCTAATCAGAGATGTCTCCACACACTAAATAAACTCAAAACAGCCGTACAGCAGATCTCACGCATGATCTCGTGCATAACATAAAACCGTATGGGCATGAGAGAACAAGATGCCCTCCGACTGGTCAAAAGTCTCGTCATCAGTCGTATTACATACTCACTTCCGTATCATATTATGAACAGGGAAGAGAAAGAAAAAGCAAACCAAATAATAAGAATGGCCTACAAGACAGCCCTTAGATTACCGCAGAATACTTCAAACGACAAGCTATTGGCGCTTTGTCTACAAAACCCAACTGAAGAACTAATTGAGGCACAGCTACAAGCACAAGAAAATTGCCTTCTCCAGACTCCAACTGGCAGAGCAGTCCCAAGAAAACTAGGGCGTGATCCATTACTACAAGAACATCAAGAAACTAAAGATGCACCAAACAAACATAGCGAATGGTACACGGTATCGCATATACCAACGAACATGGATCCTACTCTGCATGCTGGGAGAAGAAAGACCAGGGCAGAATACATTGACAAAATGACAAAATATATGAACACGGCGCGATTCACTGACGCTGCGCCATATCAGACCGTTGCAAGGAAGGCTCTTTCTGTAGTCACATACCGTAGAGAGAAACTTACAACCTGTGCTTCAAGAGATCGAGCCTCGACAACAAAAGTGGAACAGGTCGTAATAGCCCTTGCAATAAAACAGGGATGGACGCGAAACGCTCCACTAACCATCATTACCGACTCACAAAATTTTTTGCAGAAACTATCTAAAGAGCAATATTGGGGCACAGGTGTTCCGAATATTGCTTGGGACTGGATGGGATTCCCAATTTGAAATACATCCAGATTGTGACCTGCGCAACGGGGCACGAGGGCGTGACTGGGAACCCGCATGCGTACGAGGCAGCTCGCGATTTTACACATCACCAAGCCACCTCATACTCTGCAGTAGAGGACCTTACCCTCCTTAGGCCCTTGCTACGCAACGATTCTACGATAGTATAGAGAAAATAGACAGGTCTATCCACCCTCACATGGCAAACTTAGCGCTCCGGAAGCGACCATGCTACGAAGGCTACAGATGAACACTTACATAAATATGCACACGGCATAGAGACATATGTTCGTGGTGTGCAGCAACACCAACACTTTTTCACATGACGTGGGAGTGTGCGGTCCACGGAGGACACGCCACAAATGGCACATGGGACGAATGGGAGGTGCTCTCTAGCCTGGCCCTGAAAGATGAGCTACGACTCTTCCAAAGAGCTGAACGAATGGCTCGTGCCAGTGGGGCCTTGGAATAGGGGCACCACCCTGCCGGACAGACAACGCTTTTCCATCCATATTCCCTGCGGGGCACTGGGGTTCTAGCCAGTCTGGTTTCTGTACAGTATAACGTTTTACTGCTACTACTTCTACTCCTTATGCAGCAAAAGCCGTAAATTCATTTTTATGTCATTTAGGTATAAGACATGCATTTACTGATGTCCATTGAATTCGCCCTACAATTGAAATATTTAGCCATACGATCGTGCCTCTTTCTGCACAGACATCGCCTTTAGGCAAGATATCTCATTATTGCTTGGTGGTGCCTGAGGCTCTGAACTTTTTTCATCAGGGAACGCTTCACTCGAAGTCAGAAATAAAATAAAATTGTGTGCTTTATCGACAAATATACAGTCATCGCCTATTGGTGTGTACAAAATCAAGGGTGGCGATAAGCCGAAGCTGTCAAATATGTGTTCCAGCTCAAGGGGACAGTACATATAACCTTATACTGGAGAGCGAGAGATAACGTCATTGAGATGATGACAGCTTGGTTACTGTGGGTGGTATCCCTATTCCAGGGCCCCATTCTCTATTGCGGCTCGCCGGGCCTGGTCGAAATCGCCAAATGGCTTCACGATATGAGTGTGGATACTCGCCGTTCCCACGACCACTTGTTCAGTGGGTGGTTAATAAGGGTGGTTAAGTACCGGAGAGACGGTGCGTGCCGGACACAACGTACAGTGATGTGTCATGTGTCCGAGTGGCGGGCTGGATTTGCCCAACTGGCATATATCACTGTCCTCGTCGGAAAAATTTTCTGAAGTGATTGTAAGTATTGGTAAGTGTTTCTATTCGGCGTCCGTTCTTCGTCTATCGCATGTTGAAGTTCTAGCGAGGTATGGTACTTGTTCGCCTTGCCGGTCCTTGCGCGTTCGAAATGTCTATGGGCTGGTTGTCTAAAAGCCGTCAGTGGCTCGGCAACTCATTTCTTGAGCGAGGCAAGCCGCCCAAACGTTGCTTTCCACTCCGACGTGCGCCATTTACCAGATATTGCTGTGGCAGATTTGGAGATTGCTTCGAATATGCGAAGGACGATGGCTGAAAGATTTCCCTGAAGGAATAGTTGCTAGGCATGCTAAGAGTCTTGAAAAAATAGGCCCCTGACTTCTTGTCTCAGCGTCTAGCGTGGCCATGATCCGGGATCTAGTGATCTGGTGTAGAAGTGCGGCGATTCTGGGGATTTCAAACTAAACGTTTCTCTGCTTCAAATATCAAGGTCAAGGACAAGACTAGCGATAAGCCTAGGAGATTTTATAGAGTTAGCGGTTATGAGCTCACGAGTCACAACAAAAGCCCCATTTTGGTGGCGATGTTGTCAGCCGCCACGGTCGCCGTTGCTGCCACCGCTGCCGCCACCGGTTCCTGTCGCAGGTGTCACGCACAATAAAAAAAAACTGCGTTCGAGGCGGATCTGCACCAGGAATTCTGCGCCGCATTCAAGTATTCTACCACAGAGCCAGGGCAGTACTTGATAATTTGTAAAGACTATATACATGGGTCTAGTTGGATGAGTGATGACGTTCACAGGTGTAATATTCGGTGACAGAAGAGTAGAAGCGCACCAGGTGTCGCAACATGTGCACTGAGTAACTATTGTGTGTTTAGGCCTTTCCACCATTTACAAAGGGCTCAGACGTAATTCATCACCATCACCAATTATAGCATCCACAAAATATGCAGCTACGTACATCCTCCCAAATGTTTAATTAGCGTGCGCAGCGGCGGCTTTACTATGCGTCGGTGCCATATGATGCAACCAAGTTGCAAAAAATGGTTTGGTGGACATGTGCAATGTGGGCATGCGTTTGCCTTCACCCTTTCTGCAACGGAACGTGGGGTGAGACTTTGAAAGTGAGCTTCGAAATTTGGCGGTACAGAAGTGGTAATAAAAGCTATGGCTATAATTTTTGCAAGGAATTTAAATATAGACGCAGGCTGCATTGTAACTGAAGATTAGCTTGTAATTGTATTTAGTGTTTTTAATTTTTTTAGGTTTTCTACTAGTGAACTTTTTATTAAGATCTGCTATCTGAAGAGCATTCAAATTTTGTGCAAAGGTTGTTGCTCCCAACGTTTTGCACAATCGGAACTGAAATTGTGAGCGTCCAGCAAGAACTAGATTTGCTCATGTTCCTTTACGTTTGTCGATGTATGAAAATTGCCACTTATGAGTGTTTTTTATACACTAAAAATACAAGTACTCCTAAGGTTGTGATTCTAGTTCCAGATTTGTAAATGCTAATTAATTAACGCGCGTCAGTATTTTCGTTTGCTTCCGCCGCATAGTTCCCGGGATAAAGTACACAAACGAGCAAAATTGTTGTTTTGAGAAAAACGCAAAAAACGATGTGGGGGTACACCCACATTTCCTTCCAACGTGTCGAAGAAAATGGAACAAATTATTTTTCATACCAAGAGTACGCAAGTGTGATAAACTCTTTGAAAGATAAAGAAGTCCTCTTTTACATGATACCCCACCCTAATTTTGTCATATAGCGCACACCGCCACACAACCATAAATATATTGGCAGCTACACACTATTGGTGCGAAGACCGAGGAAACAGCGCAGTTGGTGGCCTTCCCTTGCATCTCTGCAACCTTCAACTGCCTTTCTCCTCCTCTTGCCTACGCTAATCCCTCCCTCACTTCCCTTTACGACCCCTTGATAAACTATACTATACATGGCCATGCTTTCACTCTCTCTCATCGTCTTTTCTCTCTTGCTTCCTTTTCTCTTCACCCTTAGACCACTCCCCACCCTCACTTCCCTTTTCCACCCCTTTGCTATAGTATGCAATCGAACGCCGTTATAACGAACGCTTCTACTACGAAACAGCCTGTACAACGAAGCATGCCACGTGGCCTGGCCGCATGTCTACTTTTTCTACGTATTGTTAACACCGCTACAACGAAGACCACTACAGCGAAGACCACTACAGCGAATTTGCCTGTTTAACGAAGTAATTAATATGCTGCTTGTCACTTAATTGTCGCTTTACAACGAATACCTTAGTCGCACAAGTAACGGACAGCAACCAATTGAAGCGCATCAATGGGGCTGAAAAGTCATTCCACGATATCCTTTCGGGAGCCCCCCCACCCCCCCCCCAAAAAAAAATGCGGGCAGTTTCCACTAAGTCGCGCAAAGCTTAGCACAGCGACGCTGGCCTATCCTCCAGTCTTTAGGCTAACGCCGGTTGCTGCTACGTTGTAACTGGTTCTCGCTAGGTTTTGCTATGTTGAAACTCGATGTTGTTTGTCTCTGTTTATTTCTATTTCTTTCTTTCTCTGGCTCTTTTTCTTTCTATTTCAATCTCGTTCTATCTTGCTTCCTCTTTGTTTGTTTGTTTCTTTCTTTCTCTCTCTCTCTCTATGTCTTTCTTTCTCTTTGATTCGCTCGCACTCTCTTTCTCTCTCTTTCTGCAATTCTTTATCTCTATTTCTTTGTTTTTCATTCTTTATATGCTATGCCATAGTTTCTACCCTCCTCCTCACCGTCCCTTCCCTTTCCTACGCCCTTGCATTAAGTTAATAAGCAAGGCTATTCTATGTTCTGTCAGCGTGTCGGGATAGCCGCGTGGTTAAGACGCTTGTCTTCGGATCGTATGTACACGGATTAGAATCCCGCCGCCTCGTGAGGAAATTTGTTCACCAAGGTTTTCTCTTTTTTTCTTTCCATATTATTCGTTCTTTACCTCTTTCTTTTTCCTCTCACCCGCTTGCTAAAGCAAATGTCAGGATCGGATGGGATCTTAACTTGCGTCGTCTTCGTGACAGTCGAGTATTGTACCACTTTGCACAAAATTTTTCCGACGTTGTATGGGCGCGATTGTCCGTGGTGTCGCGACTCGCCACCAACCCTCTACCATATCTCATGGGGTTTCAGTAAAAGGCCAAATAACCTCAACAGCCTACAGCATAAGTACCACATAGAAAACTCTTTGGAGCAATGGGAGGCACTCCTCGCTAGCTCGGACCCGGCGGTGCAACTAGCGCTCCTTGACCATGTCCGGCTGGCGGCACAAGCCCGTGGAGCCTTGGACATGGGGCCCCACCCATCTAGCTCCTAGACCCCTTCCCTTTTCCTCAATAAAAGTTATTCTTCTTCTTCTACCACAGAGGCACGCTGGTGCTTGAAACCCTTTTGCAAAAGAAAGCTATAAGTACGCCATGTTGGCTGAGCAATCACGTTAACGTACTTAATATAGCGTGGCAGAAGAGTAAAATAACAAGCAGGCGTCACTCAATACTAATTTCGCAAGCAGCGTGGGGTTCAAAGCTTTACACCCACTACAAAGTGCTCAGCCATAACTTTCCATCGTCATCAGCCACATGCAGCATCAACAAAGTGTACATAATGCCTCACAGATACCTAACCGGTACCTCGCTTATCCGTAGAAAGACGAATAATGACATACTGGGTGCTTCCCTACTTCACAAAAATTGCGATTTATGGCACAGTGGATATCCTGCATGTGTAGTGGTATTAGTTGCCCTCAGAGAGTTTAGGACGGGTTGTAGAAAGGACGCTCTTCCAGGTTCCGCTGTGACTGTGCTGCGGGTTCCGTTTGGATCTGCTGTGAATTAACATTTTATTATCCCGGAATGTTTATGTGCTTTATTGGGGTCATTAAGGGCGTAGTGCATGTAACAAAGTGACATGCTTAGCGAAGAATTATTGCGCTTCTACACGCTTCCTTATAGGGGTCTTTCAGTGTGCGTGTTATATACGGCTATGCTGTCCTTTACCCTACCCCTCGTCCTCACTTCGCTTTCCCACCCCCTTGCTATGCCGTGCTATGCGTTACTATGCATTTACTCTCTGCCACCTCTTTTACCATTGCATTGCATACTCGGCTTTCCTCCTCTCTTAGCTTCGCTCTCTCCCTCTTCGCCAGTTTTTTGCGGTCGACAAACGGCGCTACTTGAAGCTTACACAGTCCCGCTGTTAAAAGTGCCGTTCGCGCACGCTACCTAATAATTTGGGCGAGTATACGTGCGCGTGTTGCCTTATATATGTATTACATTAAAATTACTGTTAAATGACTGACTGATAATTAAAATGAATAGGTATCGTGTGCACGTACACGCGATCGTGAACACATCTCGCTGAATGGCCACTAAAACACGTGCTGCAAAGCAGGAATGAGAGACAGCGTAGACCGGTTGTCAAAGCCCAAGCGTTGCGTCTCTAGTTAATCTAGTTATCACGTCTACACAGCGACAACACTACTTCCAACTCAACTGTGCACGCGATCTCCATTTGCGCCCGCCAATGCTAAACTATATTTACGAGAGTTCGTGCGGGTCGCCTATGCGCTCAGCCAGTTTCGAGCACTAACACGCGCACGTACGGCCTGACTGGACTGTGCCTAGCTGCCCAGAGGAGCAGATGCTTGGTCACTTGAATCAGAGACTGGGTCCGAGCTAGTTGCTACATTGACATTATGAAGCCGTTAAGCGCACGATAAAGTTCACTCGATTCGGCGAAACGCCGAATCGAGTGAACCATATGTTAAGAAGTAAGGTGGTGTCATTGTACCAAAGTTTGTTGAAGATGTCATCGTCGTTGGCCCGAAGTTCAGCGTTGCCCCGAGACCAGATAAGACTGAACTCCTGGTCATGGTGCGAAACGCGGCAAGCAGGGCAACCCAGCCTGAAGCCGATCGCATAGTCCTTGGGGGCGTGGATGCGCTTCCGACGAAAATGTCAAAGATAGAGCAGCCTGCCATTTCAGGCACAGTGAAGGTGCTACAAGAAAAGAAGCAGAATCTGCTCCAGTCCGACAGAGAGGGGGGATTCGTGATTCTCACGTCCAGCATCTACCAGGATAAAGCAACAAGCGCGACCAACGAGACCTTCGCTGCAGCCAGAGGGTTTGTTCCGTCCAAAGCGAAGAAGAAGGCTGTGGAACTTTGCGAACAAGCAGGCTTGCCCAAGTTTACAGCTTCCGTCAAAGCCTCTAAGGGAACGTGCCTAACCGCGTTCTGCACAGTGAAGACTCATAAGGACTCGCAACCGTTTCGAGTCATTATAACCGAGAGGAAGACGTGGCAGCGATGCCTAGGGTCCTACTTTCAGAAGGCCTTTTCCTTGCTCAAGGTCGATGACCCGTACCTCGTGAAAAGGCCTTGTGAGGTGTCAACCTTTTTGGAAAGTTCCTGCCCGCCTTCTGCCACGCCTTTTCGGTCGACATCAAACATTTCTACTAGTCGCTGCCTCACAATGCACTTGCCAGAGCCGTCCAGACAGGCATCGAGCACTTTGGCTCCGCTCAATTCCAGAACACTCTCGGCACTTCTGTTGAACGTTCAATGACCTGCTGTTCAAGTACCTGGAATCGACTGTGAATAACCACAACGACGACTTCTTCGTACAGAAGGCCGGCATTTCCATGGGGTCTCGCATCGCTCCATTGCTGAGCGATCTCCTTTGGCTCAGTTCGACCAAGACCTCGAGGCCAGCGGGTTACCCAATGTCGTCAAGATTTGCTGCTTCGTTGACATTTGCTTGTGCTTTTCAAGAGGACCACCGAGAACGCCACACACGAAATGGAAGATTTGTTCTCGAGGTTCTGCAAGGCGTTCCCAGGACTTCCTGAGGATAGTCGCAGCCGCTTCCTCGACCTCGAGCTTCACTTTACCCCAGTACATGCCTGTTGGATTCACACCCCCGTTCGAGGAAACACCTACTTCCCTACGCCTCCAACCACTCGAAGCTAGTTAAACGTGCCGTTGCTCTTGCAGCCATGAAGAACGCACACATGAAGTCGCGTGCTCACCTGATTCATCAAAGTATTGCCTCTAAAATCAACCTACTAAAGGCAGCTGGATTTCCGGAGCTTCTTCTATGCGACCTTGCTGAAACCATGTTGCGCAAGCTCAAGAAAAATGGTGACGCGCCTCGGAAAAACACTGACAGGAAAAAACTGCTGTTATTTCATACGTACACCAAGTGTCCCATAAGATTAAGAAGCCAGCAGGACGCGCAGGTGTCAGGGTGGAGTTGTCCGCCGCCAATAAACTTGGAAGCCTGTGCGAGCGTGTGAACGTGAGCAACGAAAAGCCTGACAAATGCAGCAAGAAACACGCGACACGGTTTGTGTCCTGCAAATGCGGAGTCGTGTACAAGGTTCTGCTGTCATGTGGACGTGTTTACATCGGCCAAACTGGCCGATGTACTAATGATCGCTTACGAGAACATGCCAAAAATTTGAAGCAAAAGTCAGGCAGCAACATGGCCTTACATTTGCAACTTGCGGGTGTTCTGCCTTTCTTGACCAGACTGTCGTGATCAGAAAATGCCGAGACCACATTGCTCGGGAAATTCATGAGGCATCATGTGTAGAACAGCTCGGACCAAGTTGAGTTAGCATGCCCTCTGTATCGCTTTCGAAGAAAAAGCTGGCATTTTTGCAAAACCAGTGACTTTCACTTAGTTTTGCTCCTACTTTCTAGGTTTTAACCTTCTAAAGGTCCTCTTTTTTGTACTCTTTTACCTTACAACTTCTGTCTTTATACCATTTGACCTTTTGACAACATACATTGTTAAGCCACATTTGTTCTTTTTTTCATTCCAGTTCATTTATGCTGGCCAGCTTTTGCTACAACCATGTTCATTTTTCGTACGTCACCTTTTCACCCTCCCAATTGAAAGTTTATCCACCATGTGGAATGGTGGATTCCACCATCCATCATTATGGTGGATTATGGTGCTGGAAGATGGTGGCATACGGCGTATGCTCGCGTATGATGGATGCTGGATCATAACGGAGCGTAAAACGGCTCTACAGGGTCAGGAACATCGTGCGTACCTGTCACACATAAATACTTGTATAGAAGGCGATGTAGAAAGCATTAGTACAAAAAAGCAAAAAAAAAGCCGTATGCAAAAAAAAAAGACAACTTCCAGCACTAGGATTCGAACGTACCCCCTTCAGATCCGGAGCCGAGAAATTTAGCACCACGCCACCTTAACTTTTTTGTCCTCTCTTTCATGGTATTTATTAAAAATGTGCGTAATTGGCATACATAGCAAACAAAATAGTGAAGGCGGCCTCTACCAGCGTACAAGCGTTACACAGAAGTCCTAAAAGGTTATTAAAGGAGTACATTTGATGAAGAGTGGATACCAGTCCGGTTGAAACTGTAATTGTTGATAAAGTGTTTTAGCTGAAGAGCTATTTGAATGAAATGCAACCGCAATGATACCATGGGTTCCGCATGCATGTCTAACATGCGAGTTTTCCATAAACTGGGAATACCCATTAGTAATAGTATGTAAACAGGCATAGAATGGCTTTTGGGTGGCACGAGATAACGTATGCTATACGAATTGAAATCGAGTTGTTTTTTTAAAACCCTTATACATGTTTTGCTTTATGTAGATTGACTAGTCAATATACTAATACACCGTTTGGCTTCATGCTTTGCATGTTTCATACTCGAGACAGACGCGATCTCGACCTCCTTTTAATGTTTGCATAGTTATTAAACGCAAATAAACAGCTGCCGGTAGCTAATGCCACGTCGATAATGGCAACAGCGCTAACTTTCTTCTACAATTCAGAACATAACTCCAAAAAAATATCAAGTGGACCGAGGAGTGATACCGGCTGTTATTGCCAAGTTTAAAAGCCGTTTCTCGCTTTTTCCAGAGGGCGACATGTGCAGAGGCTTTATGTCGACTCTATTCTAATTCGATAAATATGCGCGTACAATTGATTGAGTATAGTGATGTTTTTCGCACAACGTACCACGCGGCCGTGCAAGCGCACTGATCTAACGCTGTATGATGAGCTACAACTACATTACAACTGGGCCAAAAACAGTTGCAGTGCGGGGCAAAATATTCCATCATATTGGTTCAGTAAGGCGTACGAATTGACATGTCTATGTTCTCGCATTGGAGTCGGAGAAGTCCCGGCGAGTGCGACCGGCGGCGGTTGGTGACCGGAGGCGTTTGCTGGAAGCGCGTCGCATCGATGCTCATCGCTTCTTGTGCGGACACTGTACACAAGAAAAAAATGTTTCATTTAGGTTAGCCGATGCCACAGCTGTGCCGTAAAGTCGTTCGTACTCATCGGAATCGAGTGTATCCTGAAACCCAAAAGCGCCAATGACACGTAGACGGACTCGGTTGGTCCGCTATGTGTATCCTTTGGTGGAAATCATGGTGGTAGAATATGATGGTCGAAGTCACCGTTAGTGGGGCTTATCTCGACGCAGGCCGAAGGTAAATGTTTGTGCATTTGAGCGCGGCACGCATTTTGACTGTTACCTTAAAGTGCCGCTGAGGTAAAAGAGTGTGCAAGAATTGCTAGATTTGCGTTTCTTGCTTGGCAGTATCAAGCGGCGGCTGTTTTCTGGTCTACCCGGCAGCTGGAAGGGCAATTGCGCTACCAGAGCTCATTTACTTCTCGACAACTGCGCGGCGATGTAACACAGTTACTGTCGCTGTTCACACCGACAACTCCACACTTTAAACATCACAATACAGCAACACATCACTGATGTAAACCTGATAAGTACGTGCGTAAAATGTAAATATTCACGGCTGCTGTGCTCCACAAAACTTGAGGCGGTTTATGACGCCGCATGAATACAAAGAAAAAAACGTGCTAGGAACTTTTTGATCGGCGTTGGATTCTTTGAACTGTAAACATATTTTTCTGCATTTTAAACAGCAGAAAATTTCACGTAATGTCACGTGCACTTCTGTCATGCCACCATCATCGACAATGCTTCCATCATGCCACCGTCGTCCAGCTTGGTCACCTAGGCGTCCACCAAAACATGTTTGACATCGCCACCATCAGCCAGCTTTTTCCACTTAACACCAAAAGAAGCTCGCCACCACCACCACCATCTGCCACCATTTTTTCCAATCTCGCCATCATCAGCCATTATGAGCACCCCAGCTTCCACCATTTCCACTACGCTTTCTACCTTGTCCACTATTGTTTCCACCATATCCGCCAACAATTACAGCATCCACCAAACCAGGATTTTCAGTAAGGCTGTTCATTTTCCGTTTGGAGCATTTTCATCATACATGCGTGATATCATGTGCTCTTTCCGTGTCGCCCAATTTCCACGCGCGCTAAGAAAGCCTGTAAACGGTAGCGCAAAAAAAGAGAAAACAAAAAAAAGAAAAAGAAAAAAAGAGAGGCGAGCGTCCAGTTCTCAAACATGCTCAGTAAGCACTTCATGAGTGGAGAGACTGCATATATGGCGTGTTTGTGCCGCAATAAATATTGTCACGTGGTCGTGACGTCGACGAACCCAGCAGTCGGCGTTTGTAGGATGAAATTGCTTATTTGGCCGAACTTGTGGCCGGAAAATGAGAACTAGAATACAGCAATGCACGTTGTACAATGATAGCGGCGAACAGGGCGTCGTCCGTCGATCAACTGACAAGCGGTGAAGCGCGTCGGCATTTAAACATGTGCCGTCGAATATTCCAGCGTTATCGCTGGCTGTCGTGCAAATTCTAGGATAAGCTCGAGTGTGCGCGTCTTGCGCGCAATCTTAACAAAAACGATCTACAATGAACGCGAAGGTTCTCGAACAACGAGGCGCGGTTCGCACTGAGCGTTGCTGACAGTCTTTGTGGCCGAAAACCGAATACAACAAAAGTGATAAAGAAACGCACGTGGCAATGCCCCCCTCTGAAAAAGCATCGTCCCGATGCTTAAAACAGAACAGGCCAATGCATGCAACAATAAATAACAAGAATAAAGCAACAAAGTACAATAAACAATAAGCACAAGAAAGAAAGCACAATAATAAAGCAAAATGACAGTCCTCAGATTCGCTAACGTGCGTAATATGGTTTGAGGCGCACGACATGGACGACTTCAGGTCGTGCACGGCGCCGCTGAGAGTTCGTAATGCCATCAGGGACAACCTCGTAGTCGTGTGCGCCGAGGCGTCGAAGTACCCTGTACGGTCTGAAGTATCTTCGAAGAAGCTTCTCATAGAGTCCCCGTCGGCGTATTGGCGTCCATACCCATACACGGTCACCGGGTTGGTATTCCATGTGGCGTCGTCGAAGGTTGTAGCGGCGGCTGTCAGTCGTCTGCTGGTTCTTGATCCGTAGGCGGGCGAGCTGTCGTGCTTCTTCGGCGCCCTGTAAGTAAGCGGCGGCGTCGAGATTTTCTTCGTCGGTGACGTTGGGTAGCATGGCGTCGAGCGTCGTCGCCGGGCATCTTCCGTAGACCAACTTGTACGGCGTCATCTGCGTCGTTTCTTGGACGGCCGTGTTGTAAGCGAAGGTCACGTACGGAAGGATGGCGTCCCACGTCTTGTGCTCAACGTCGACGTACATGGCCAGCATGTCGGCGATGGTCTTATTTAGACGCTCGGTGAGACCATTGGTCTGTGGGTGGTAGGCGGTGGTGCGGCGGTGGCTCGTCTCGCTGTATTTCAAGATCGCCTGAGTTAGGTCCGCCGTAAAGGCGGTACCTCCGTACCTCTGTCTGTTATGAGGACCTCTGGGGCGCCATGACGCAAGACGATGTGCTCCACGAAGAACTTGGCTACCTCGGCGGCACTGCCTTTGGGCAAGGCCTTTGTCTCGGCGTAACGGGTGAGGTAGTCAGTTGCTACGACGATCCACTTGTTGCCGGAAGTCGACGTCAGGAACGGCCCCAGTAGGTCCATCCCGATTTGCTGGAACGGCCGGTGAGGTGGTTCGATTGGCTGCAGAAGCCCCGCTGGCCTAGTCGGCGGTGTCTTCCGTCGCTGGCAATCTCGGCAAGTCTTAACGTAGTGGGCGACGTCGACAGGAAGGCGTGGCCAGTAGTATTTTTCCTGTATCCTCGCGAGCGTGCGGGAAAAGCCGAGGTGGCCCGCCGCCGGGTCGTCGTGCAGGGCCTGCAGAACCTCTGGTCGCAGTGCCGAAGGTACAACGATGAGGTAGTCGGCCCGGGCCGGAGAGAAGTTCTTTACTAGGACGTCGTTTTTCAAGAGAAATGACGCCAATCCCCGCCTGAGTACTTTTGGAACAACGGTGGTCCCGCCCTTGAGGTATTCCACAAGGCCCCTGAGTTCCGGGTCGGCTTGCTGTCGTTCAGCGAAGTCGTCGGCACTTATGGTTCCCGAGAAGCAGTCATCATCGTGGTCGTCCTGAGGCGGTGCGTCGACGGGGGCACGAGACAAGCAGTCGGCGTCGGAGTGTTTTCTTCCGGACTTGTAAACGACTGTAACGTCGAATTCTTGAAGTCTTAGGCTCCACCGTGCGAGGCGACCTGAAGGGTCCTTCAAGTTGTCTAACCAACACAAGGCGTGGTGGTCGCTCACAACTTTGAAGGGCCGGCCGTAGATGTAGGGGCGAAACTTTGATGTAGCCCAGATGATGGCCAGACACTCCTTTTCTGTTGTGGAATCGTTGATTTCTGCCTTTGATAGCGACTGGCTAGCATAACTGATGACCCTTTCCAATCCGTCGGTCTTCTGCACAAGGACGGCGCTGAGTCCTACGCTGCTTGCGTCGGTGTGGATTTGTGTATCGGCGTGCTCGTCGAAATGCGCAAGTATCGGAGGCGTCTGCAGGCGTCGTTTCTATTCTTGAAATGCCTGAACTTGCGACGTTTCCCACCTGAATTCGACGTCCGCCTTCGTGAGTTGCGTCAGTGGCTCGGCGATCCGCGAAAATTCCTTGACGAAACGTCTGTAATAGGCGCACAAGCCGAGAAAACGGCGTACGGCCTTCTTGTCGGTGGGCGTCGGAAAGTCAGCGATGGCAGCTGTTTTCCGCGGGTCTGGGCGAACACCATCCTTGCTGATAACATGACCCAAGAACAAGAGCTCCTCGTACGCGAAGCGGCACTTTTCAGGCTTCAAAGTGAGTCCGGAGGTCTTGATTGCTTGAAGTACAGCTTCAAGGCGCCGAAGGTGTTCGTCGAAGTTTGAGGAAAACACAACGACGTCGTCCAAGTACACGAGGCACGTCTGCCACTTCAAGCCGGCCAGTACTGTATCCATAACCCGTTGGAAAGTCGCAGGTGTCGAGCAAAGACCAAAAGGCATGACCTTGAACTCAAACAGGCCGTCTGGCGTTATAAAGGCAGTCTTTTCTCGGTCTCTCTCGTCGACTTCTATTTGCCAGTAACCGGTCTTGAGGTCCATCGACGAAAAGTACTTTGCGTTGTGTAATCGATCCAGGGTGTCGTCAATCCGGGGAAGGGGATACACGTCCTTCTTCGTGACTTTGTTCAGGCGACGATAATCGACGCAAAAACGAGAGTCCCATCCTTCTTCTTCACTAGCACCACGGGCGATGCCCACGGACTCTTCGACGGCTGAATGATGTCGTCGCGTAGCATTTCGTCGACCTGTTTCTTCACGGCGTCCCGTTCCCGCGTCGAAACTCGGTAGGGACTCTGACGGAGTGGTCGAGCATTTTCTTCTGTTATAATGCGGTGCTTAGCAAGGGGCGTTTGTCGGATCCGCGATGACGACGAGAAACAGTCCTTGTTTTTCTGCAGAAGGCATCGAAGCTGTTGCTGTTGGCGAGCGGGAAGATTTGGGTTTACGTCGAAGGGTGGCTCAGCTGTTGGGGTAGTCGTCGTAGCTTCGTCGTAATCCGAAAAGGCAAATGCATCGCTGACGGCCAAGATTTCTTCGATGTATGCAATCGTCGTGCCCCTGCTCAGGTGTCTGTATTCTTGGCTGAAGTTCGTTAGCATCACGCTTCCTTTTCCTTCGTGCAACCGAGCAATGCCCCTTGCAACGCAGATGTCACGGTCTAGTAGCAAACGCTGATCGCTCTCGATGACACCTTCGATGTCTTCAGCTTTTTCGGTGCTGACAGGAATTATGACGCTGGAGCGAGGCGGGATCGTAACTTGATCCTCGAGCACGTTCAGGGCATGGTGGCATGGATTCGTATCCGGCGGTGTCGTTTTGTCCGACGATAGGGTTATCGACTTGGTTCTTAAGTCAATGACGGCGCCATGATGGTTTAAGAAATCCATGCCAAGTATGACGTCCCTGGAGCAGTGTTGCAAGATTACGAAACTCGCAGGATACGTGCGATTATTGATTGTTACTCTTGCTGTGCAGACTCCAGACGGCGTTATTAGATGGCCTCCAGCGGTACGGATTTCGGGGCCTTCCCAAGCAGTCTTAACTTTCTTCAACTTCGTGGCGAAAGGCCCACTGATGACGCAATAGTCGGCTCCAGTGTCGACGAGAGCGGTGACGTTGTGGCCGTCAATGAGAACGTCGAGGTCGCTAGTTCGTCGTCTTGCGTTGCGGTTGGGTCGCGGCGTCGGGTCACGGCTGCGTCGATTTGTTCCGCTGCTTCGACGTGGCGTCGTCAGGTCTTCCTCAGGCCGTGAAGTTTCGACGTTAGGGCTTCGTTCGGTCGTCGGCGGCGGAGGATCTTCGGTAGTTCGTCGTTCAGCAACCGCACCTCCATCGATTGCTGCCCTTAGTTTCCCGGATACGGGCTAGGCGACCGGCCCCGATTTGGTCCAGTGTATTGCCGGCGGTGCGGTGACATGTAGCGGCCCGGCGAAGGCGAGCGGGAAGGTCGTCGTCCTTGCCACTGTGTTCCGGTGAGGTAGTCGTCGATGTCGCGAGGCCGTTCGCCTGGCTGTGGGCGCGGCGCGTTGACGGCGAATCCTCGAAGCCCCATCTGTCGGTACTGACAGCGGCGGTACGTGTGGCCGGCCTCCCCGCAGTGGTAGCAGAGCGGGCGGTTGTCAGGGGCGCGCCAAACGTCGGTCTTAGCGTGTATCGCTGGCCGGCTGGTGGGCGGTATGACGTCGGTGGCGGCGGCGGTGGTGCCTGACGGCGGGACTGCTGGGGCGGCGCGGCGTCTTGACGTGGGCGAGGAGGGGGGGGGGGGCGTTGCGTCGGGCTGCAGCAGCGTAGTTCATGGCTTGCGGCTGCGGCAGTGGTGGTTCAAGGTTGCCCAGCGACTGCTGGATTTTTGATCGAACGACCTCTGCGATCGAGTCCACTTGAGGCTGTGGTGAGGGTAATAGCTTGCGCAGTTCCTCCCGAACGATCGCTCGGATCGTTTCGCGCAGGTCGTCGGAGGCGAGGGCATGAACAGCTGGGCTGTCTTCAATCGTACGGCGATTGTACTGGCGGGTTCGTATTTCCATCGTCTTCTCAATCGTCGTCGCTTCTGAGACGAATTCTTGGACTGTCGAAAGTGGGTTCCGCATCAGACCAGCGAAGAGCTCTTGCTTTACCCCTCGCATGAGGAAGCGGACTTTCTTGTCCTCGGGTATGGCAGGGTCAGCGTGGCGAAATAGCCGGGTCATTTCCTCTGCAAAGATGGCCACGCTTTCATTTGGAAGTTGGACACGTGTCTCCAGCAAGGCTGCGGCCCTTTCCTTTCGGACGACGCTTGTGAACGTCTCCAGGAAAGCGCGGCGAAAGGCGTCCCAGGTTCGAAGAGTGGACTCCCGATTCTCGAACCAGGTCCTTGCTGCATCTTCCAGGTAAAAGTAGACGTGGCGAAGCTTGTCCTCGGAGTCCCAGTTGTTGAACGCTGAGACCCTTTCGAAGGTCTCGAGCCAGGTTTCCGGGTGTTCGAATGACGACCCGCGGAAAGTTGGCGGCTCCTTGGGCTGCCGGAGAAGTATCGGCGCAGGCTGCACGGGGTCGGTCATCGTCGCTGCGGTCGGTGTTGGGACCTGGGGCTGCCTGGTGTTTTCGGGAAGGAGCCCGTACTCTGGCTGCAGTCCCTTCTGCCTGCGGCTTGTTCGACGATCCGGGTTTTCTTTGCCGTCGTCCTCCTCGCGGCTTGGGCTTGGGTCAGCGCTTCGCGGGGGTGTCCGGATCATGGAAGAAGCAGCACCTCCACCAGATGTCACGTGGTCGTGACGTCGACGAACACAGCAGTCGGCGTTTGTAGGATGAAACTGTTTATTTGGCCGAACTTGGGGCCGGAAAATGAGAACTAGAATACAGCAATGCACGCTGTACAATGATAGCGGCGAACAGGGCGTCGTCCGTCGATCAACTGACAAGCGGTGAAGCACGTCGGCATTTAAACATGTGCCGTCGAATATTCCAGCGTTATCGCTGGCTGTCGTGCAAATTCTAGAATAAGCTCGAGTGTGCACGTCTTGCGCGCAATCTTAACAAAAACGATCTACAATGATCGCGAAGGTTCTCGAACAACGAGGCGCGGTTCGCGCTGAGCGTTGCTGACAGTCTTTGTGGCCGAAAACCGAATACAGCAAAAGTGATAAAGAAACGCACGTGGCAATATCAGTTGGAAGTAGCGCTCTGTGTGTCGTCCTCCTGTTCCCGTCTTTGTGCGAGTCACGGTTTCATAATGGCCACCTGTGCCGCCTCCCTGCCAACAACCCTTGCCGACACACAACGCGAAAATATTTTGTCTCTCCTTGGACGGCCCCTTGGTCGAAGCACAGTAGACGAATCGAGTTGCATAAAAGCCCACGTGCCCTACGTCACTCATGACGTCATGCATTGCCATCATCATGTGACATCCTAGTGACGCCACAGATTACCGAATTGCGTGACATCATAATATTATCATCGTGGTGACACATGATCTCCAAACATTTCTCTAAAAGCACAGAGATGCATAAACTATAGATCCCTCATTCAATATAGCCACGTTAATGTAGTAAGATTGCAAGTGCAAGCTATCTAAAAACAGACTCTCGCTTTGCGCACCTGTAGCAATATACGTAGTCAAATATCCAGGAAGCAGCTGCTCTTTTCGACCTGCAATGAGAGTTTGTTTTCGTTTTGTTTTTTCATGCGGTGTAAAAGAAGAAATCCCCAAGTAAGTTCACATATGGACAAAATGTAAATGCAAGACACGCCGACGAAATATAAAATCCTTTAAGAAGCTTTATTATATTTCGGCTTCTGTACAATAAACTCTTTCATAGTTTTTCATTGTGCCTTCTCCCAATCCCAAAAAGAATCGCCGAGCCTTAGATTTCACTCTTAACTGTACCTGAATACATGGCCGTTAGTAGCACTGAAATACTTAATAATAATCTATGGCATTCTACATCCCCAAATCAAGAAATGTTTATAAGGCATGCTGTAGTGCAGGGCTACAAAAATGTCGACCAGTTGGTGTGTTTTAACAAGCAGTGACATCTCACAGTACACGAGCCTCCAGCATTCGGCTCCATCGGAATGCGACCGCCTTGGCTAGAATCGAATCCGCGACCATCGCACCAAAAGCCGAGCATGCAACCACTACACCACCGCGGCGCACAACATAATTCAACGTGTGCACAAACAATGAAATGCAGATACAAGTTCCCTAAAAATCGTTCGAAATCAGATTACACAAAACCTTATATTGTTGGGAACTTATCTCGTGTTAAACAACATTATAATGTTCTTGACCAAATTGCTGGGATGTGGTATAGAGGAAGAAGCACTTGCAAACTATGCCCTTCTCGAACGCTGTGAAATAATATTTACTTGCTTTCACGACTCGTGTTTACATGCCTGTTTTTTTTTTTTGCTAAATATGACAGACATTATTCTCACCACCCACAATATGAATTTCTGTTACCTTTCTGATGTCCGGAAAGCTGACATTAGGCGACTTGCCATGAAATACCTTTGATCTGGCGGCGATTATTAGCAGGGTAAAGAAAGTGGCTGCTGAAGGAAGGTGGCACAACATACTCTGCGTGAAAAGTGTGACAAAGCACAAGCGAGAAAGATCAGCGCTTTATATCGGTACGTAGCATACAAAATACCACACAACCTGAAATTAAAATTAAGTTCCTCTTTGCACTGGGAGGACCTACAATAATATATTGTTCGCTTTTTTATAATGCGGTGCTTCGTCAAACGCGGCACATAAATAGTGGCATTCGTAAGGGTACGTCAGAGGAGACAAACTTGTTTGCCACGTGCGCAAAAGGAAAGAGTGACATAGTTTCTATGGACCAAGAAGGAAATACTATTTAGTGCGTTTAAAAATAACGTGGGAACCTTGGTTTTCTGTTCAGGCAACACATGAGCCAAACAGTGCGCTATAGAAGTTTTACAAAGCCAGAAAAAGGGCCTGGGAGTGTTTCCTACTTATGAAGACTCTACAGTGCATTGTGTTCCCATTCAGCGCTTCCCACCTGTACTTTATATAGTCCTAGCGGTGTATGGCGTTCACTGTCAAAATTATATTACGTAACATTGCTTGAGCCGCATGTCGGTGCTTCTACGAGGCAAAATATGTTATATAGGCCGCTCAACGCCATAATCAGCATGAATGCATAATAGAACGCGCAGATCTTTTATTGCGCTCTCATTTTCCAAAAAACAAGAATGCCCAGGGAGAAATTACAGAAGACCAGTATCCTGGGCATTGTTTTTTCTACTTTGTTTTGCAATACCAGACCAGCGCAAGCACTAAAAAATCTGTGATAGAGAAATGAATAAAACTGATCGACCCAAAAAAATGTAGATTTGGGAACTTCCCCATTGAAACCACGCCCATAATCCATTACCAAAATCCACCATTTTGACGGAACGTTCTTCATCGTAGTGGTGAGTATGGCAGTGGATATGGCGGCGACGAGGTAAGTGTGGTGTGTCTCACTGAATGCACAAGTAAGCCAGCTTAAGCCATCCGTCAACACTCGTTTACGAATGCGATACCTACGTATCTGCCTGCAGTTGACTACCCTGAACGGGGAACGGAGGAGAGCCGCAGTTCACAGCAACAGCTGCACACGGTAAACGTCTTCTATGGGCAGGAGGAGGCAAGGGTGCAGGTGGAGACGCCTAGCTTGTGCATCCGTTGGCGTGATCAACTGTTCTCCTTCAGACCCGGTTCGTAGTAGTCAAATGGAAGCAGAGGCCAAGGTTTCCCACTTGCATGGAGCGAGACACAAGGTCACCCACCATGGTTCTACCATGTCCACAATAGAATTAGTACATACTCTAGAGAAAAAAATCACAGCATATCCACGGGGTGAATGATGATGAATGGGGCGAAGCTACGGAGGGAATCATCTGTAAACCGTGAAACTCTTCCGTGAAATGCGCCCAGTACATAATATAAAGAGTGTGAAACGTCGTGTATATATTAAATATCAAACTTTTATTGTACTGTTGGTTTACGTGGTCCCTTCATTATCACTTGTGATCGGTGAAATGCAAGGAAGAAGTCCGCTCCCGAGCGAAAGAGCGCCAAGAGCGACCGCATTCCCCGCTCGCCCTGTGCGAATTAAAGGCAAGGTTAGAGGGAAGACAGGACGCGCGTTCCACGACGCGAGGTCGGTAGCATGCCCAACGAAAGCCAACGGAACGCGATCGTGCAAGTGCTCCGGCTTCGCATCGCCTCATGGTTCCATTTAGCGTCCCAAAACCAAATATATTGCTCAAGGTGTGCCTTGCGTTTTTCGTAGAAATAATTTCTTTATCATGTACAATAAGACGAAAAGTTGAAAGCTCACTAGAGTGTATCGCCCGCAAAGTATGTCTTTTAGTGTGATTTAACTCTCGTACGGCAGGGTCCTCGCGCCGTTGCCGGTCCACCTCGCCCGTTGACGATCGGGCGAGGTGGCTACATACAACTACTACTACTACACTTTAAGAAAAACATCTGGCGTTCTTTCGTTCTGCTTTTACAAAACATCTGGCGTCTTTCGTTGGTTTATTTCATCAATCAACGGCGTTTTGAACAAAATTTTTATTGTTTAATCACGCACAGGAGAAATCTCACCAGGCACTACCTTGGAGATAAACAATGGCTGCTAATGGGAATGAGAGACAGAAGAAGTCGGCTTTTAGCTAACACTTACACTTCTACTTCTACTAACGTTTCCTACTGGAACATGCCAATGGCTGCTAATGGGGAATGAGAGACAGAAGAATTCGGCTTTTAGTTAACGCGCACGCTGCGAATTTTTTATTGTTCAACAACGCACAGGAGAAATCTCCCACCGGCACCACCTTGGAGGTCAAAGCGTAAGACTTGTTACGCACTACTACGATGACGACGACTACGAGGGACGAACGGGTGCCGCCTTAAGGAGCTTCGCCCCTAAAAGTATGCCAGGCCTACGCTGAAACCGCAGCACAGTCACAGCGAAAGCTGGAAGAGCGGCGTTTCTAGAGCCCGTTAAGCTCTCTTGGGGCTACAATACAAGTACACTAGAAAGGTACCCACTACGCCACAAATCAAACTTTTTGTGAAGTTGGGAAGCACCCACTAAGCCATTATTCGTCATTCTATGGAGAAGCGAGGCACCAGCTACACGTCTGTAAGGCATTATGTGCACTTTGTTGACGTGAAGACTGATGACGATGAAGAATTATGGCTCAGCCCTTTGTAATGGGTTGGAAGCTTTAAACGGCCCACCAGTTATGTCGCTATTTCCCTCCCCCGTCATGCTGTATAACATACGCTGCCGTGGGAGAGAGAAGGGGGGGGGGCGAGGAACTTTACTGAGACCCCGAGGAAATGGATCATGCGCTTATGGGCTTCCTTGGCAACCAATACAAGTGCACTTGCGAGGAACCCACTACGCTATAAATCATTGTAATTTTACTGCGACCCCGAGGAAATGGATCATACGCTTATGGGCTTCATTGCAACGAATACAAGTGCACTTGCGAGGAACCCAATCATTGTAATTTTTGAGAAGTAGGGCAGCAGGCACTGTGCCATTTTTCGTCATTCTACGGAGAGCCGTGGTACCTGCTAAACGCATGTAAGGCATTATGCGCACTTTGTTGATGCTGTGCCTGATGACGATGAAGAATTATGGCAGAGTGTTGTAATGGGTTGGAAGCATTCAAACACCTACTCGTGGCGCAATTCGCATTGTGTGACGCCTGGTTACAGAATTCGCGTTGTGAGACGCTTGGGGCTTATTTTACTATTCTACCACGCTATATTGCATATGCTAATGTGGTTCCTTCCTGACATGAAGCCTGTATAGGACCTTTTTGCGAAGCAGTTTCAAGCACCGGCATGGCTCAGAGGTTGAATACTGGGCTCCCACGCAGACGGCCCAGGTTCGATCCTCGTTTCATCCTGGAATTTTTTTCTTATTTCGAGCGATACTGGTTACGGACACCGGCGGCGGCGGCGGCGGCGGCGGACAACTACGGCGCCAAAAACGGCCGGTGAAATGATCTCATAACAGCTTTCGCTGTAAAAGCTGCCCAGAGGGCACATCCATTAGAATATCTGACCGCAAGCGCGCCGCAATAGCCGCAATTATACAACGCTAGACTGTACTAGAACCAGGGGAAGTGGTGAGAACAAGCTTGAAGAAGTACATCCATAACAGGTTCAAGCCGCTTGTAGCTATGTGGTCATTTGGGAGCTATACGCGGCTCCACCAATGTGGTGCAGAGGTAGAATTCCCGCTTGGCACTCGAAAGTGCCGGGTTCGAGTTGCAGCTATAGATTCCTTTTAGTATAAGTTCTTACTGTATTATTAGTCTTCGCTTTTCGTTTCTTAAAAGTCACTTCAGTTACTACGCACCGCCAGGAATAATTGACGCGATATATCAAGGGCAGACAAACAGTCACACAGCGAATTTCATTTAGATCCTGAGGTACGCTACCGCTCAAGGCAGCAAAAGAGCGGGGGCCGCTCCCACGTCGGGACGGGTAGGCCGAGCCTCACCGCCGCGTCGCGGGCAAGGACTTCTTCATTAACCCAGGGCCCTGTGGACGGCCCTGTGTTGATGTAGAAGATCTGAGCTCTAGAGCGCGGAGCTCAAGTAACAGAAATTGGGCAGTGAACGCAAAACTTTGCACCGGCAAGCCACACGTGATTCACCAGAAACAAAAATGATGGCCTCCAAGATTTATTTGAATACAATACTCGGACGGACATCTGTTTTTAGAAGAAATCCGAGATATCTTACGTCACCGCGCGGAGAAGGCTTGTGCGCAAATTGTATGAACGCGACAGCGTTAAGAAGCTCATTTCGCAGAAATTCCGATGTCGGCGGCGGCTTCCTCGGTTGTGAGCAAGAAAGCAGCGTTAGCCGTCCACCGTGAAGCGAATGCAGCCTAGCGATTGGGAAAGCGACAGTGTGCTTGTGTGTGCGTGTGTGTGTGTGTGTGTATCTGTGTGTGTGTGTTTATCTTTTGTGTGTGTGCGTTTGTGTGGATATTGTTGTCGCGTTCAAATCTTAAGTGCGGAGCTTAAGGCTCCCCCATTTTTCGTTCTTCCGAGGCAGGGGCCTTAAACTCACCTCAGCAGGCAGCAATGAGGCAATTTATTCTTGCAAGGAAGAAGATAGGAACGGGGGAGAGGGAGAGTTTGTACAAATTCTCAGCAAACCTTGCCATTTGAGTATTTCATATAAAGGTCATTTCTGAAGAAGAGTTCGTTCCAGGACCTCCAAAATTATTAAAAGCGGGACACCGATTCCGCAATATGGTTCTTGCTTCACGGTTATGATTCAACACATGGTGACCACATGGGGTGCCTCACTAAAATAATGCTTGAGACCATTCATGCCTGTGTAGCTCACGAACATACCTATTAAAAATTCCAAAAACAAAAATGTGGGGCGACGACAGCCATGTGCCGGCCACAGGCTGCAACCGAGAGGCTCGCCGGCCGCATGTTTGAGACCCCTGTTTTAAACACAAAAAGTTCCTCATGTAGAAGAAGTTATTTGAAGGATTGTGTGTGCCAAGCTTCATCGCCGCGGCGACCTGTTAAACAAGACTTCTCAGATTTCGCCTAAGAGGGAGAGAGACTCTTCATTAGAAAAACAGATATTTTTGCGGGCGTCTGTATACCGCTGGCATGCTACTCTGTGTAGGGATGGGGAATGGAATCGAAAGATTGCAGTAGAGAGGGAAGAAATTAGTAATAAAAAAAGAATATAAAAAAATCAAATGCGCAAGGGCACCTGATAAAAATATTACGAGGGTGTCAGGTAAGTTAAGGCTTTGCTAAGAAAACGTCCGCGTCGGCTGTTCGCAAAAAAATATCGGAAGCCATACTTTCATGTATGTTTTCGTGGAAGCCACATGGTTACGTTCACTCTCAAGATTGTTTTATTTTACTTGACCTTTCACGTGACTTTATGGGGCAGTGCGTAGCAAATAAAGCGAGCTTTAGGAAACGAAACAAGGAAAATCGATAAAGAAATACCATGTGCCACAGCGACTCGAGCCCTGGTACCTTGAGCGGGAAGCGGCCATTCTACCTCTGCATCATTTTGATGGAGCCATGCGCAGCTCCTAAATGTATGCGTATTGCAGGCTTGCCATCGCAGCGCCACAAGCGGCGTGACCCTCGTTTGTCTTCACTTTCGATGCAATAGTGGTGCGGCCGTTTCGAGCACTCCCCCTGGTCCTAGTGCACTCTAGCTACGCTGCGAACGATGCCGGCCCCTGAAACGCTTGCTAGATTTGGTGGTAGCATTAAGTTTTTATCGCAGTTAAGGATAGCGAGGCCGCATAAGATGCAGTTGTGCGTAAGTGTAACTGCGCTCAGTAACTTACGTACTTAACCGCGAAATTTTTCTAAAAATATTCTAAGTAACCATCAAACACTGTCTGCCCGTTGTTTGTGTTCGAAATTGCCCTTGTGTGACCTATATTGCCAGTGTCATTAGCGATGCATAGCGCGCATTTTAGCCGACTTGTTAACAGTTGCAAAGAAAGCAATGAAAATCGTAATGTAATGGTGGTGTTCTGGTCCGCGCCCTTTCGCCAGAGCTTTGCCTCTGGAGTCCGTATCAACTCTGTCATGTCCACTATAATCTCCGCCATTTGGACTGAAGTCATTCCACTATAATGGTGAATTAGGGTAATGGATAATGCACAAATTTTCAATGGGGTTATTTCAACGACGGAGATTCATCTACCAAAACTCACAGGGTCCATTGCGGACTCACCTAAGGCAACTCTAAGGCAAAAGCCATTTTCTTTCGTGTCGATGTATCGATCCTGCCCAGCTGCTATCCATGAGCTTTGTGCACCTTGCGTGGTTTTGCACTGCCTCCAGGATCGGAGGCCCCTCACCTTGTTTAGGATTGCCTCCGTGATCGGCACACCTTTGACCAAGCTACGATGTCATGTGATGACGGCATTATGTGAGGTTACGTAATGTGACATCACGCCAAGATGTGTGACGTCATGATGACGTCAAGAATATTGGCTACCTGTGACGTCATCGTGACGTCATGTGGTGACGTCATCTCGTGATGATAATTTTTTTGCGTCACTCGTCCCCGACGCCGCGGGACGCGAGATGCCGATGGTCAAATTTCGCGTTTCATGAGGCATCTAAGGCTTTCGTCTTCAAAATATCGGGTGAAAAAAAATATAATGATGCTGGATGCTCGCTGAGGAGAGTGCTTTTAATGAGGCGATGACCGGGGCAAGTTGGTTCGTGTCTTCACAATTATGACTAAAGGCTGCTCTTTCGAAATCTGAAAGCTGCAATGCGTTCTTCGCATGAAGCACTTCAATTCTCCTTTATGATACAACCACTTAACTCCACTAGTGAAAAAAAAATAATTCTTATAACTTTCCTAATTACTGTCCCATATGACGTCTTTAGCCATCTTAAGATGACTACGCCTAGAGAAGAAGTAATTGTGAAGGCATTAAACAAATATCGCATTTCCCTGTTTGTTGAAGATTTTGGACACATTTCTTGAAACACCACGTACACCACGTACAGCTTTCTGCCCGCAATTTTATCGATGCTCCCCAGGTCTTGCACTGATACATCGCGAAGTTTCCCCGATATACAGTGGAATCTTGATACGATTCTCACGGTCATTAAAAATAAAAACGTACTATCTGAAAATTGGATTATCCAGAACAGGGCTCAAAATGTCACACACAGTGCATACTTGACACACAACTGGCTTTTATTCAAGAACTTTAAAACAGTCCGTCGCTTTGCGCTGAGCTTTTCGATGTCCCGCAGGAAACGTTTTTGTAAGTAGAAAGGAGTAACAGTGTCATCGCTGAACTCCTCACCTGCGGCAAGGCTACGAACACGTCTAAAGCTTCGCGTGCATAGTGAGTATATACCGACCGACAATCGCCGGTGCAGTCTGCTGCCTCTTCGCTGTCGTCATTGCACTACCGCCAGCGCTGGGGTGCCTCGATGGGCCAGCGCCGCGCGGGCGTAGTGCCTGTTGACGCAAAAATTGGAACGACGCGAGGTTTTTAGACGTTATCGCGACGGTATTATCCAAGCCCACATGGAAATACGATCGTGTTAGCCGTACTAAAATGCATTACCTCTACGGGGCTTCGTCGGGGAACATAAAAAAAAAACTGAGTACGCCAAGAACAGTACTAGGCGGGATCGTATCAAAGGGATTTCACTGTACGTCTTTGCGGATGTTATTAGAATACTACATATTATTACGACATCGCACTCGACATTCTTCTGCTCATGTTTTATGTTTGATCTCTTGTATTCTCGAGTTTTGTTAGCATTGTCAAACCTCTTACCTGGAATTAGCCGTTTTTGGGGTGCTGACATTGCAACTTATATGTTTTTTTAGTTTACGTGATACCATATGCTTCTAAAAAATAGCGACTACCGCTCGCTTTTTTTGTTCATCAGTTTTAAGATTCTTCTTTTTGCAGACATATCCTGTAGCATTTTTCGAGCCAGAGGTAGAATTATATAATTCAGAAAACCACTTCTTTTCAACCTTTTCTCGCGTACATGCAAGCTTTTTGACGTAAAATGATCGCACGATATTTGAATTATCTATGGCAACAGATTTCGCACAACACTTCTTTTTAGAAGTTTGCACTGGCCACAACAATAGCTCATCCGTCCTTTTTCGCCTTTCGTAATGTAAGCTCAGCACGTGCGGCTGGAATTCAAGTGAATTTTAATGTCGAAGGAATTCATACCCATCTTTTCTTGGTAGTTCTACAGCAAGTCCTTGTCCATTGAATTCTTCTCTGAAAATATCCAATCAAAATTGCACCGAAGTTTGAACATGAAGATCAACGTTGAAACAGAGGAGGAAATTGTCGACATGTCGGAAACATGCTAACTGCAAATATGCATGTGTGAGGGCACTCATTGCCACATAGGCAACGCGCGGGAAGATGCTGCTACGCCGTATGATAACCTTCTCTCGCTTTACAGCCCGATTGTCATTAGACATGACGGGAAATGGGAACCAGGCTTTTATTAGATGCGAAGCATCTTATGGCGTGAGGGGGAGATAAACGCGTGAGGGGGAGACAGAAAATTAGTTGGGTATATGAGATTAAGAAGTTTGTAGGTATAACGTGGCAGCAGAAAGCACAGGACCTGGTTGATTGGCGGAACATGGGAGAGGCCTTTGCCCTGGAGTGGGCGTAGAGAGGCTGATGATGATGATGATGACCTTATGGCGGAGTTCAATCCGGTGTGCAACGTGACCACCCTTACTGCGCATGCGCAAACCCTCTTCACACACCTCCTCTCCATTCCCCCTTGCTCGTTTAGATAAAAGACTCGCGTTAGGTCGTACACGCGCTCAGTCACTGCGCAGGCTGCGCTGGTGTCATGAGTTCCAACGTCAACGTCGGCGCCAGTTGCAGTAATACCTTAACGCCTGCTGAATCGCGGAGCAGCGGGTGGAGCAGCGGAAGGCTCCACGCGCCGACGCGCAACGTAAACGTCGTCGAGCGGATCCCCACTCCGGCCTAGGGAAGCCCAGCGCAAACGGCAACGACGGCGGGAAACTGCTAACGATGAAACGCGGGCTCGACATGCCGAAGCGCAACGGCAGCGTCGGCAAGCAAACCCCGCCGTACGCAACACCGGCATCGAAGCCAAGCGTCAGCGTCGAGCCAAAGCGTCGGTTGCGGACAGACGACGCGACTCCAGCGCCCGTGCATAACGCCTCGCTAGACAGCTTCAGCGCCCGGGCTTGGGCGGTGCCGACGCCCGGTTCCAGTGCGAATTCCTGGACCGGAGCAAACGCGGTGTGCAAACGCGCTGTGCACCCCCCGTGCTGCTTCGCATCGCCTCATGGTCCCCTATAGTGGGAGATGGTGTAATTTTTTCTTTGTGTGGTCTTGAAGTGTACACAGTGTACAAAAAGATATATGTGTTTGTAGGGCGCGGCGACACTGACGGCAAGCAGTCTAACCCGTTTATCTACTGGTTACAGATGACTGTCATCCTGCTGCTGATACCAGCAGGATATGAAGCCCCCAATCTGCCAGACGCAAACAGTCAGGCACATCTGTCCAGTCAACCGGGATTTCCTGCAACAAGTGGCCAGTTTATACTGCTAGAAACGAGCCCGCTCGACAACCAACCTCGAACGGCATCAGCGTCTACCTGCACGACCCATTGGGACCTGAAGATGGCGCTGGAGCCCGACACTGAGCGCATAAAGTCCGGACGACACCACACGGGAGCCATAGGGCACGGCGACACTGTCGGCATGCAGTCTAACCCGTTTATCTACTGCTTATAGGTGGGTAGGCGCTACGGCAAATGCTTTCGTTCAGACAATATTTGCTTAATTGTGTTGCCGTGCCCTCGGCTCCTCTGCCCAGTGTTTTACGATGTATCTGTATCGTTGATAAAGCTGCTATTGCTAGCTGGCGATATTGAAACGAACCCTGGTCCGGATTTTGCCCAGCTTTCCAAGCAGCTTCAGCAAATAGCCGATGATTTTGAAAGGAAAAATTAAGAAGAGCGGCTTAAATCCCTAGAAAGAAAGTTAGAACTAACAGTTCTGGATAACAAGGTCTCGTCATGCGTAGACCATGTTAACAACCTTCACAAACTTGTCAGATCCCTCGAATTGAAAATTGGCAATCTGGAAAATCGCTGCAGACGATCAAACTTAGTTCTGCACGGTGTCCCAGAAAACACCCAAGAAAGCGGCGACTCGCTTGAAGAACTAGTTTGTAAAAATGTTTTAAAGGATTCCCTTAAGATCGATCCCGTACACTGTAAAAAATAGTTGTAAATTTACAGATAAAGTACATGAAATTTCTGTACCGCGAAACAAACTTTCTGTAAATGTGCCATGAAAGAAATCTGTTAAATCGAGAAACCGAAATTTCCTGTAATCGTGACCTTCAGCAAAACAAACGACTCAGAATTGAACCTCAACAGTTTTAAATACTTGAAAGATTACAAATATCCATGAAATAACATTTTATGTTTTTCTCGTTTCTCGTACAATGCTATTTTGATTGATCATTATTCAGAGCCTTTTTTGCGGTTCTACTTTCATTCCTCGCGGGCCCCTACATTTACAAGATGGCTACCGCTCACGTCGAAGCGCGGATACGCACGGCTGCAGTGTAAAGCGCGGCTACGGCACCCTCCTGCTCCTGCTTTTTGTGTGTCTGTTTTGTGTGTCTGTGTCTGTCGAATTTCAGCGATGTATGATCTGAATATCATGCGTAACTTTCGTTAGCGTATTCGTCGGGGCTCCAGCAACATTGAATATAGCTGGCTGAATCAGGGAAATACAAATGTTATGTGTATTCGACTACTGTAAAACCGGAGCCAACACTGGAACCACAGTTGACGTCAACCTGACATGATCGCAGGAGTACCTACGTGGTGTTTATTGCTTTGTTGTAAAATTAGACAGCTAGCACTGCAACCACACGTTGCGCCGACATTACGTCTGCGTAAGGTGTTTTACAGCGAAAGCTGTTATGAGATCATTTCTCCGGCCGTTTTTGGCGCCGTAGTTGTCCGCCGCCGCCGCCGCCGGTGTCCGTAACCAGTATCGCTCGAAATAAGAAAAAAAAACTAAATAAGAAAAAAATTCCAGGATGGAACGAGGTTCGAACCTGGGCCCTCTGCGTGGGAGCCCAGTATTCAACCTCTGAGCCATGCCGGTGCTTGAAACCGCTTTGCAAAAAGGTCCTGTACAGGCTTCATGTCGGGAAGGAACCACATTAGCATATGCAATATAGCGTGGTAGAAGATTAAAATAAGCACCAAGCGTCGCACAAAGCGAATTCTGTAACCAGGCGTCAAACATTTGCGAATTGCGCAACGAGTAGGTTGTGGAATGCTTCCAACCCATTACAAAAGGGCTCTGCCATAATTCTTCATCGCCATCAGGCGCAGAATCAACAAATTGCGCATAATCCCTTACATGCGTTTAGCAGGTACCAACGCTGTCTGTAGAATGACGAAAAATGGCACAGTGCCTGCTGCCCTACTTCTAAAAAATTACAATTATTTATAGCGTAGTGGGTTCCTCGCAAGTGCACTTGTATTGGTTGGCAAGGAAGCCCATAAGCGCATGATCCACTTCCTCGGGGTCTCAGTAAGATTACAATGATTTATAGCGTAGTGGGTTCCTCGCAAGTGCACTTGTATTGGTTGCCAAGGAAGCCCATAAGCGCATGATCCATTACCTCGGGGTCCCAATAAAGTTCTTCGCCCCTCCCCCCGTCTCTCTTCCACGTCAACGTATACAGCATGACGGGAGAGGGAAATAGCGACCGGGCGTCACCCAATGCAAATTACATAACTGGTGGACCGTTTAAAGATTCCAACCCATTACAAAGGGCTGAGCCATAATTCTTCATCGTCATCAGTCTTCACGTCAACAAAGTGCACATAATGCCTTACAGACGTGTAGCTGGTGCCTCGCTTCTCCATAGAATGACGAATAATGGCTTAGTGGGTGCTTCCCAACTTCACAAAAAGTTTGATTTGTGGCGTAGTGGGTACCTTTCTAGTGTACTTGTATTGTAGCCCCAAGAGAGCTTAACGGGCTCTAGAAACGCCGCTCTTCCAGCTTTCGCTGTGACTGTGCTGCGGTTTCAGCGCAGGCCTGGCGTTTTTGTTCGCTGCAGATTCGGCGCGAACGCAGATATGAAAGTCGCTGCATCTTTCCTTGAAAAAATTACACAATCTCCCGCTAAAGGGGACCATGAGGCGATGCAAAGCCGGAGCACTTGCACGATCGCGTTCCGCTGGCGTTCGTTGCGCATGCTACCGACCTCGGTCACATTGTTATCGAACCAAACTCGGTCGGACACGTTGCAGCTGTGCCCGAAGCTCTGTTCGAGGAATTCGCGCTGGAACCGGGCGTTGGACTCGCGTCGTCTGTCCGCAGCCGACGCGTTGGCTCGACGCTGACGCTTGGCTTCGACGTCGGCGTTGCGTACGGAGGGGTTTGCTTGCCGACGCTGCCGCTGCATTTCGGCACGTCGAGCCCGCGCTTCATCCGTAGCAGTTTCCCGCGGATGTTACCGTTTGCGCTGGGCTTCCCTAGCCCGGAGCTCGGCGTCCGCTTGCCGACGTTTACGCTGCGCTTCGGCGCGTCGAGCCTTCCGCTTCACTAGCCGCAGCTCCGCGATCTCGGCAGGCGTTAAGGTATTACTGCAACTGGCGCCGACGTTGACGTTGGAACTCATGACACCGGCGCAGTGACTAAGCGTGCGTACGACCTAATACGAGCCTTTTATCTAAACGAGGAGGGGGGAGGGGAGGGAGAGACGGGAGAGAAAAAGAGCGGAGAGGGGGAGGGGGTGTGTGGAGAGGAGGTGTGTGGGGAGGGTCCGCGCATGCGTAGTAAGGGTGGTCACACCGCACACCGTTTCAACTCCGCCACAAGATGCTTCGCATCTAAAAGGAATGCCGATTTTCTCAGATGCCGTGTCATGTGCAGCTCTGGCAGCGGAATCAGCACGAACATTCCCTTCTATGCCGCAGTGAGCTGGTAGCCACTGGAGCACTACATCGTGATGAGTTTATACAGGTGGGTCTGTCACAGATGGATCCTCTGCTGTAGGTGTGTGGATACCGTCGGCGAATGTCACCATCGCGGCCATTCTCAGTCACCGTACTTTCGCCGCTGCTACTGAGGTGGCTGCACTGCGGAGGGCGCTTGCATATATCAAAGGCGGATGACGTCTTCACTTTAGCTTTCGAGTATCTTGCCAAAACGAACCGAGCGTTCAGGTGAACACTGTTAAGCCGCGATATTCAAGCAGTAGCGTCACTAAACAGTCGTGCGAAACTGGTTACAAAAGCGCGCTAAGCTTGGTCATCGGCTTTGTGGTCTTTGTACTACTCGTGGGGCTATGCACCACCTTCTGAAAGGTACAGTGTCACGTTGTGTATCATTGTGACATGGAAATATTTCTCGTAGACACGTTTGTGCGCCGAGAAGCAATGTTCTATGTGAGTATCGTCCGTCCTCCTGAACGCGAGACAGTCTCGCCTGCAGAGCTCACTACTCCATATTACGGCTTCTGGCGACGAAGCTAGCTCGACAGTGCCTTTGGCCATTGTCGGTGGTAATCTGTTCGACGCATGCAATGGCTCAGCGGAGGACACAGCTCTAGGAACATGTTATTGACACCTACTGGAGGAGGGGCAAAAAGAAGGAAATGCAGAAATATTAAACACCTACTGGAACGTCTGCCATGCGTGAATTGGTGGTGTTGTCACGGTCATTTATGCGTTTCTTCATTTCAACGTCATATATAGTGAATGGAATATGCTCTATGGCACTCGCTTAACAGTTCATGAACACCATTAAGTAAACCAAATCTTTCATTACTCAATGTTTCTACAAGTGTTGTCAAAGATAAATAATGTTGACAACTCTTATTGGACCCTGCCGCAATGGTCTAGTGGTCATGGTTCTCGACAGTTCACACAAAAGTCGCGGGATTGAATCCCGGCCGGGGCGGCTGCATATCTATGAAGGTGGGGCATTTCGATGGAGGCGATGTACTTAGATTCAGGTGCATGTTAAAGAACTCCAGATTGTCACAATTTCCAGAGCCCTTTCCTGCGGCGCCGCTCATAGTCATATTGTAATTTTGGGCTGTAAAACACCAACAATCGTTAAAAGAGTACTCGAATTCGCTCATTTTTATTTGTGTGGTCACAAATGCTACTCTTCTTTACCGGAGGGTGTCTGAGGTGCCAAGGGTCGCTGAATCACTGATGGTGGACGAAGTACACTATGGCACCAAGGATAGTAAAGAGGTTTAGCTCGAGCCGGGCGATTCCAGCTTTTGGTTCTCACGGCCTTGTTTGTCGTTTTAGAAATAGCATCACTGAAGTTGCCTACACAATCTGCTGATGGGCCAGCAAGAATAGACGAGTTCTTAACTCGCAAGTCGTACCAAGGTTGTTCACCTGAAAATGAGAAGTTGCGTTAAGTGACAAATGTACCTTACTGGGCGATGCCCTTTGCCTGCTACAGCGGATACTTCAGGAGAATTTGTGGACACACAAATATTGGCGATTACGAAAGGTAATCTAATTAAAGAAAGCAGTGAAAAGGCAGCAGTGAAAAATTTAACAGGTGCATACAAGCGTTAATTACCGGTTGATTGATTGGTACATTTATTGTATCATAACCAAACTTGACAATAAATTGCAACGACTTCTTACACAACTCGGCATGAGAAGTGCTTATCTTGATTTTGGAACGTTAAACCCGAACAAGTATTGTCATTATTATCAATTAAAAGTACGTGTAGCCTCAAGGTTGCACTCCGGTAAAGCAATGAGTAAGACCACCATCGTCGAAACATACCACGCAATAGCAGGCGTGATTTGAAGAGACCGCAACTTCTGTTCCTGTCGACGTAGACCAACTCCTCTTCCATTACTGACATTTTACTTGGTAATGGAGCGAATATTTATTACAAGCAATTGTGATACGCAATGTAACACATTCTTCTACTGCTGATATCAATCGGATAAGCCGTTTTCAATCATGCCTAGGTGCGAAGCATGTCAAGGTGTTTTATTAGACGGCACTCAGCGATAATGCGTAATGGCGACAGTGGCGGCCAGGCCAAAACTCTCAGCGCGAGCGGCGTCCTTTCAGGATAAGCCAAAGAAGACGACCCACTAGAAGGCGCTGGAGAGCGCAACCCATTGTTAAGTTCGAAGGCTTTGCTACAAGCACATAGTATGACTAATATTAATAAGCGACGTCCTACATTCTAGGATAACACCCAAATATTCACTTACTACATGAAAGAAGTTAAACATCCTGTGTTGAAGAAAATCAAAATGGACGGGTTCCATAGCCGCAGTGCGGGTGAGCGGCCTTCCCCGTCGTACGAACCAAGGCGCGTAACTGCAATCGCTGGAATCGTGGTGGTAATACCGGAAGACACTTGTTCCTTCAATGAAATGGCGTGCTCTTGTAGCCCAATACTGATACACCGGTTGGTCTGACTGATACAGACGTTGCCGCAGGTGCGAAATACTATCAATACCTCCCCTGAAGAAAAGAAAAAATGGTGAACATATTGACGTACTTGACAGAGCAATCGTCATCACTTGCTCCCACACGTATCGTTGCACGCCTATCAATCGAACCACATAAACTACCCATTCTTTCCACGACCATACTGCCATATCTGCTTCTAATGTATAAGACAGCCGTCGGTTTCTCTACGCAACGAATAGACTGCGCTCCTGGATTGCTAGATCATTTTTCACATGTAGTACACTCTCCCGTGTACTGTATATATTCGTCTTAATCAAATAACAATAAACTGCAAGACCGAAGCTTCTCTTGTTCTATTTACCGTCCTGTCTATTTGTGTGTTGTCCAGGAATGAGTAGGTTCAAATCGGCAGCCATTCAATTCCACTCGATAAGATTGTGTGCTTGGAGTCGTTACAAGCGGTGACATAGCGTGCAGTACAAATTAACGAAGGATGAAAATAGTGATTTTACACAAAGACGAGACTCATGGATTGGTAATAAAATACAGAGTCCCGCCGGGGAGTAGTATAACATCTTGCTGAAGGAAATTCGCGACTTCCGTAACACAGGAGGTGTGTAGAGCTCATGTAACGGTGTGCCGGATGGCGTAAACGTTCCCCACGGCAATCCATTCGTTTCTTGCAATTGACAGTAGCAATGTATTAACCAGATGGAGCCCCACACGTAGGAAAGAATCCGTATGAATGTCACTGATGCATGCGTCGTAGAAACGCAGCGTGGAGACGTCGAAGGGAACTTGCGTTGTGAGCTTGTGAGCTTGATAGGCGCATCAGGATACGCCTATCAAGCTGGAAACAGCGCTGGTGGCTGCGGACAACGCCCCCGAACGGAACCGGGACGTCACCCCAGGGCTATAAAAGCACCGAATTTACCGCGGAAAAGCATCATTCGAGACCAGTCCAGGCAGCTGCAGGATAGGACGGCATTTAACCGCTACCTTGCTTCCCGCAGTGCATTCCACGGCAACGTCCGGGAATCCTGTCCGCATCGAGGCCAGTGCATCTATTCCCCATCGCAGCCACAACACGGTGACAGCCTCGCACGTGTCGGCGCATCAGGATACGCCTATCAAGCTGGAAACAGCGCTGGTGGCTGCGGACAACGCCCCCGAACGGAACCGTGACGTCACCCCAGGGGTATAAAAGTACCGAATTTACCGCGGAAAAGCATCATTCGAGACCAGTCCAGGCAGCTGCAGGATAGGACGGCATTTAACCGCTACCTTGCTTCACGCAGGTATGTGCTGATACATTTTTTAAACAATCGAGTAATAAGCACTGTAGCCCTTGGACTGCTCTCTGGGTGAATTTTGTGATTCTTGTGCAAATTTACTGAAAATGAGTACTGTGAAAGAGCTGGCTAAGGCAATGGCTGATTTGACTGCACGAATTGACAGGAATCACGAAGAGTTAAAGCGTGATATCCACAAACTAATTCAGGGCGAAAGGGAATCAGTGAAATCCTCAATGAACTTCATTAATCAGAATTTTGAAGAATTCAAACTGGAAGTAGCTGCAGTCAGGTCGGACAACATTGAACTAAAAAAAAGAGAACAGCCGCCTGATAAAGGAACTGAAGGATGTTAAAAAAGAACTGACAGCTCTTGCGCAGTACAGTCGTAATTGTAACTTGGAAATCAAAGGTGTTCAAATTAAGGCTGAAGAGAAACTCGGAACCACAATGCAGACTATTTCTACCTGCTTGAACGTAGAAATTAAAGACTCAGATATCGATGTGATACACCGCGTGCCAACTAAAGATACCACAACTACTCCAAACATCATTAACAAGCTCACTTCTCGAAATGTCAGGAACAAAATCCTGAAAAAGGCAAAAAAACAAAGGCTAAACACAAGTCACCTGTGTTTTGATGGTGAAGTGACCCCGATCTTCCTTAATGAACACCTGTGCCAAGCAAATAAAGTTCTTTTGGGGCTCGCACTGAAAGCAAAACGAGAAAAAGGCTGGAAATTCACCTGGTTATCTCATGGAAAAATTCTGATGAGGAAATCTGAAAACTCGCGAGTGGTCCATATTATGAGCCCTGATGATTTTGCTCAGATCCTGTAAGCAGCTATAATAGACACATCTCGTAAATAACCTTGTCATAATGGCTTATAACCTTTATGAACTTGAAGATATACATTGTAAGCAAGATCATTCACTTTTGCACTGTAACTTACGCAGTATTGGAAAAAATCTTGAAAGCCTATCGGCATACTTATCGCAGCACACATTCAACTACGACATTATAGCCATAACCGAGACATGGTTAAAAAAAAGGTGAAACAGTCCAGCTACCGGGATACGTTACTGTGTCGCAACCTAGACCGGGGGCCACCCGGGATGGAGGAGTGGCGCTATTTATTAAACATGACATTAAATATGTTACTTTGCCAGTAAGCTCAGTTTGTGAGTCATATGCAGAAACTATTTTTCTTCAATTAAAACGTGGGGCTAGAATAGGAGTTTCTACCGACCTCCTTCTTCAAGCGTGAATGATTTTATAACAAGCATGGAAAAAATAATTGTTCCCCTTGTTTCTTCAGATGAACCTATAATTGTTTGCGGTGATTTTAATATTAACCTCCTGAAGCAGAACTGTCATGACTACATATTCCTGCTAGAATCTCTCAATCTAAAAAATGTCATATCTTCAACGACCCGTATTACAAGCCAATGTGTATCTCTTATCGCTCATATCTTGTGCAACTCAGAATTTAATGTTTCAGCAGGTGTTTACGATGTTGCCATTGCAGATCACAACCCAACGTTTCTATTCTTACCTCGAAAATATCTGTCTTCTACACCTAATGCACCAGATAGAAGATCAACTTCTGTAAATTATGCTGAAGTGCGACGATTGCTTCAGTGTGTATATTTTCAAAAAGTATTTGAATTATGTGATGTGCATGCTCAATGTGAAGCACTTATCCAATGCATTAACAATGCCATTAAGCATTCTACAAGAGTGTATAAACGCCACAATTACGAACATCCCATGTGTCCTTGGATAACTAACACTATCCTGGAAACGTTAAAACAGAAACACTATTTTTACCGTAAATGGAAATGCAATAAATCAAATTCTTATTACAAGGAGAGCTTTAAATACTTTAAAAATAGCTCGGTCAGTATGATCAGAAAATCAAAAAAGCAGTACTACATCAACCTCATTAAGAATGACAGTGGAAACACAAAAAAATATGGGAAATCGTAAAAGAAGTTATAGGCAAAGGCCAAATACAGAGAACCCAACCGGATGAACCATCGACGCAAGTAGCTAATGAATTTAATCGCTTTTTTCTGACATAGGAAGTAACCTAGCTAATCAGTTTTCATCCTGTGAGCTCGCCCCAGCCCTACCTAGGATAGTTGACGACGACTTTCATTTGGAAGAAATAAGCCATGATGAACTGAAATCAATGATAAATAAAATGCCTTTAAGGAAAGCAGCTGGCCACGATGGTATACACACTAGAATTTTAAAAGACAACGTTGACATTCTCTGCAGTCCCATTTGCCAAGTATTTATTCTCGCGTTTGCTACCAGTTCATATCCAGATATACTGAAAACAGCCAAAGTCATTCCTGTGTACAAATCTGGGGATTTGAATCAGCCAGAGAATTACAGACCAATATCCGTTCTGAGTGTCATAAACACAGTTTTTGAAAAACTGATTTCCAAGAGATTGAAAAGTTTCCTCAATGAACACAATGTAATTTGTCCTCAGCAGCATGGTTTTGTATCTAATAGATCGACATCTACTGCAGTGTTAACTCTCTCCCAAATAATAAACTCAGCACTTCATGAAAAGAAGTTAGTAATAGGAATATTTTTAGATATTAAGAAAGCGTTTGATACCGTTTCTCACTCCATACTACTGCAAAAACTAGAAAGTTACGGTATCACCAACAACTCCCTTGAATTCTTTTCCAGCTATTTATCCTCACGGAAACAAATGGTAGTAATGGGCGACTATTATTCAACATTCAGCACAGTCACTAGTGGAGTCCCACAAGGATCCGTGCTATAACCAGTGTTATTTTCAATATACATTAACAACCTCCCTGATGCTCTTCATAGCTCTAAAGCTCTAATGTACGCAGATGACACAGCTTTATTATTTACAGGTGACACACTCTCTGCACTGCAAATAGATGTAATGAATGATTTAGCAAGCATTTCCTCATGGTTTGCTCATAACAAACTAACTTTAAATAGCAAAAAAAACTAAATATGTAGTTTTTCGCTCGAGGAGAAATAACGTTGACACCAGCAGCATAAGTGTTACCTTAAACAATAGCCCTATACAAGAAGTTGACGCATTTAAATATCTGGGCGTCATTTTTGACCAACATATACATTGAGAAGCGCATATTCAGAGTCTGTGCAGGAGGGTCGCGTGCGGATGTTACCACCTCATTAAAGCAAGACAAAATATCCCCCGTGAAATACTCAAATCTCTATACTATGCGTTTTGTCATAGCAGTTATTGTATTGAATCATGGGGCGTAACTTACAAAACATACCTACAATCTTTACAAAAATTACAGAAAAGGGCATTGAAAATAATTAATCCTAACAGTAACAATGATATAATTCACGACATTTTCCAGACACAGCAAGTGTTATCGCTTAAGGCTCTGTGTAATCATAAGATTTCAATTTCAGTTAATAGCATTATGTGCACTAACTTTCCTATTCCTCGTAATATGTTCTGTTTTCCGACGCGCAGTACGAGACATGCTCTAAAAGGCAATCTGAATTTACCAAAATGTTATAATGTATACGGTGAAAGAGTGATCGAATTTAGTGGAACAAAAATCTGGAATGTCCTACCTTTGGAGGTTAAAACCGCACGTAATTTTAAGCAGTGTAGTAAATTCTTTTTTCTTGCGAACCAGGACCTTTAACATATCTGCAATAACTATTCGGGTGCACTTGTGAAAACCATTGTTCGTTTGTTTGTCTGTTAAGATATGTAATTGTATACCTAACTGTAAATACTGCACTGACCTGAATGTTTTATTATTAACACTGGACCGGAAACAAGCCTTTCCTGGCTATCGGTTCAGATATCTGTATAAGCATGATTGTAAGAAAAAATGAAAATAAAAGCACTTGACTTGACTTGAAAGATAATAAACACCTGAATACAAGGTAAAGCCCGTTCTCATGGTATTTAAAAAAAAAGAGTTAGCACACCTATTGAGCGTAGTGTCAGAAGGCAAATACGAATTCAGGCAGGCAGCGAAATTGTTCTAATGTGAGTTGATGTAGTGAAGCTCCCCGTGATCAGCACAAAATAATTCAGGAAGCAGAGATTCATATCCGTGCTTCCAAGAAAATGTTTACGGACGAATTGCACGAAAAGGCGCTGTGATTACATATACGAAAAAAGTTAAATGTTGCCTATGCACAGCGCCGCCAAGAGGAGTAAAGGCATCCTCAAATGTATAAACTTTCTTAGGCATGAAAAAAAATGTGAGTTCAAAAACTCACCCAGTTTGCCGACGAAAATCTTGTCTCTGTGACGGAACCATCCTTGTAGGACCTCTGATAGTCTGCATTAAGGAGCTTTATATAGCATTAGGCATTAACAAAGACAGCAAACGAACTTACACTTTACCGCCCATATAGTACGACCTGTTGTACCGAATTGACAGCCTGTTTAATTTTAACTTAACGTCCACTGTGCACAGGAGAGATTCAGGCAGCGTTGAATTGTAAGTCCATGTGGGCTCCGAAGTGTTCAGAAACTGAAAGTGGGAACAGCAGTGTCGAGTTATTGACGCTGCAATGTCTTACTGCCCCAAAAATACTTATGGACTCCTTATGCAGCAGAAGTCGTGAATTGCTTTTAGTGTATGGAAGTTTAAGATATATGTTTCAATCCAGCCCATGACTAAAATACTTATGGACAGGATCCTACTTCTGCCTGCACAGACATCACCATGAAGAATGAACACATATCAGCGTACTCCCGCGGCGCCCGAGAATTGGAACAATTTTATTATGGGGCGCCATGGAGGAAGGAATACTACGGAGAGGCCCTGACGTCACATTCGCGAAGCCTCCGCATCGCAAAACACCCGCATCGCCTCCTAGCGAAGGAGCAGCTAAACATTTCGCGATTTCCGGCGCGTCGTTTGCAAGCGCATGCGCGTATCAACCGAGTCGCGAAACTTTCGCAGTTTTTTTTTTTGCCGTGCAAGCGGCGCAGTTAATTCACGCGTGCTGCCCTTTCTGCGTGTTCTTTAGGAAAGCTACGCAATGCCCAGCTGTTGCGTATACCCGGTGCAGATCGCATGCACTGCGGAAAGTGCCGTGTGTCACTTTTCATTTGTAGGTACGTTCGCTTCATTGCTGATCACTAATAGATGGTATTTGCATGCGAAGCTCTCGAATGTGCGCTCCGTTGCTTCTTACTCGTTCTGTCAACTCGGAACACAGGTAAACTTTTGTTTTTGGCGTCTGAGGCGCCGTACATAACATGCGCTGAAGGCATCCTATCGCAATGGCGTAGCCAGGGGGGGGGGGGCAGATATATACGCAAGCAAAATTTTCAATTCTGCTTGCGTATCTATACACACACAAATACAAAAACGCACGCGCGAACATTCATAAAATGTGGTTGAACACCCCCCCCCCCCCCCCGAAAAGAGTTGCTGGCTGCGTCCCTGTCGTATCGCGTTTTTAGAGGCTGTGTCGTTCATACGGAGGGGCAATAAACTTTTATTGTGGTTATCGGACTACGTGATGTATTTTTTGTGCGGTGCGCGCTGGCTGCGTGCTAGTAGCTGTGTGCGCATTGTAATTACAAACTATACGTGCACAATCGCGTACACAATACAGCGGTGTCCTCTTTTCGACGTCAAGTTACGTCAACTACTAGGTTGACGTTGCGCCGCATAGCTACTACGCTCGCTCCATATATACGAGCGAAGAACCGATAATCGGCCAATAGATCGGGAAATCGGGCTACGAGAAAGGAAAAGAAAGGCCTAACGCCAAGCAGAACGCGGAAGTCACTGCTAGGTCAGTTCGAATACGATGATGCAGGGGCTGAATGTTTTTGATTACGGCAGGTACCGGTACCTTCTGTACTGTTGCACAAAAACGCTCCACAAAAATTTCAGCATGCAGAGCTCGGGCCTGCCACGCACGAACAGCCTGGTAAACGTCTGCTTGGAACATTTCCTTGCATGCAAACCACCCGGGACTACAGATCTGCGCAGAAGCGAACCAGCGCGTAGCGCATGCCGCGGGGCGTCTGCTGTTTTGTTTGCCCCATACCGCTTTGTTTGCGCTATAAATATAACACCACATCCGCCACACTTTTCGCAATGCATTGGGATACAATAGGGCCTCTCCTGTCCTACATGTGGGGCGCGTCATACTGACACATAAAATCGTGCACTTAACAACGAAGATGCAGTTCTTGCCGACCTGTATGCACAAAACATGTGCTGCTGGTCAGGGGAAACTGCTGAAATTTTCATCCTGCTCAGGGGGTCAGTAGTAATGATCCCGCATGCTAGAGAGAGATAACCTCACAGAAATAAAGATTGCTTGGTTAGTGTGAGTAGAGTCGCTTTTGCAGGATCCCACTTGCTATTGCAGCTCGCCGGGCCTGGTCAGGAATAGCCAATCAGCCTCCCGAGTTCATTTGGAGAGTCGTCATTCCCACGACCCACTGTGGGACGTGTGGTTAAAGAGTGGCGAGACGGCGTCCTACGGACACTGCATGCAGTGCAATGTCATGTGGTGGGGTGCATTTGGGCATCGGAAAGTTGCCGCTGTGCCTGTCAGGAAAATTTTTGTGTAGTATCTGTTAGGTTGTGTAGGTCGCTAAGCTTTAAAGCTGGTCGAGTCGGTGATTGATCATCACACCGTGCAGGTGATTTAGCATCCTTTGACGATGAAGAAATGAAAAAGAAACGCACGATATTTGTAACACCCACAGGTGATTTTATTTCAGGAATGCTTCATGAATATATGCGCCCGCGCACCCCAAACGACACGGATATATATGGGCAGGTCAAGCGCACTCCCCTGAAGCAACAAACCTCGTGCAGACTGATGCGATGGTTTGTCTCAGCTACGCATGCCTGTACTAATTGCTTAACTGTGCGCGATGCATGTTCTCTGAGGCGAGCGCGTTTCACTATTTAGTTCGTGGCTCTATCGTCCGGGATATTCTGTGCGTATATACATGAAGTATTAACGCGATAGCGTTAAAGAGCTCGTATCGCAGAAATTCCGCCGTCGGCGTCGGGGCCGTTGGTTGTGAGCGAAAAATCGAAAAAGCTGCAAATAAAATAAATAATAAAAATATTGGGTCCGAGTGAGAATCGAACCCAGGCCGTCTGCGTGGCAAGCAAGTGTTCTACCACACAGCCACGTCACTACTTGGAGCTGCACTGAAAATAACTTTCATGCTACCCAAAACTACGCGTCCTGTATACAGGTGTCACAGTACGAGATGTAATATGGCAGTAATATTGCGTGGTACAAGCGTACATTGCCATCGGGCGTTACACCACGTCAATATCATAACGACTTGGTGGTTCAAAGGCAGCCACCCATTACAAAAGGCACACGCATTACTGCGCGTATTCCTTTAAGACCACGTAGTGGGTGCATCGCAGCTTCGAAAAAGGTTCTCGCGCATAATTGCTCCTGGTTTAAAGCATGCTTCCCATTACATAGGGCACACACCTTATTGCGCGCATTCTGTTAAACACTCGTAGTGTTCGAAGTGCGCGCTATGGGCAGGATACTGCTATCGCGTTCAACTCTTAAAGGCGAAGCTTAAGCGTGCCCCAAATTTTTTATGCCTAAAATAATATTAGATAGTACACTCTGGGAAAAAAAGGACTAAAAGGGGTAGGGAGGTTAGTCCTTCAGGGGATCAACTGATTTGCCACAACCAATAGTCCTTTTGGGGATGAACTGCAAGGGGATAAACAGTTAGTCTTTGAAGGATTAACTGCAAGAGGTCTAACGGTTGCTCCTGTAAGGAGTAACAGTTGATTTTCAGAAATGGTCCCTGAAGGAGCGAATGTTACTCCTGTAAGGACTAACAGTTGGTTTTTGGAAATGGTCCCTGAAGGAGCAATTGTTACTCCTTTAAGGAGTATTGGTTGATCCTCAGAAATGATCCTTGAGAGAGCAAATCGCGCTTCGCAATTGTAAAAAATGGTGGCGAAGTTCCTGCGCTCTTAGGAACGAACATTTCACGGAAACATGTCACTTAAATATTGCTCTCCTATCTGCGCATGCCCATGCAACATGCGAATCTGTTCGCATGTTGCATGGGCATGCGGAGATAAGTTTTCGTGCCTTCTTTCTTTCAGTCGTTGTGCGTCTCTTCAGTTGTTAGTCGGTGTTTGTGGTGTCCTGACTTCTTTCTCGTGTCCATGTTTGCACGCCCTGTCTTTTTAGAATGAATACGTACCAACTAGCTCAGCTCTCTGTTATTCTAAGCATTTAAATTAATGGGCGTAACATACATAGCCACCACCTCATCGCTCAAACTTTTGACCATACTTCGCAGTGTCCTTAATAAGGGAGCCCACTTAAAGAAGACATGACTGCATAGCGGTAGAAAAATTTAATTCCACGTTACCTTTTATGCGTTACCGTGAACAATCGATATTTTACATCCTACCGGCACAATCGACTTACGGAGAAGCACTAACCCGTCAAAATATCATGCGCAACACATCGCGCTAAATTTGGGGCAGAGCTTTCTCGTGCAAACTTGTGACTTTCCCTGCGCACCGCATTTGTAGATTACCAGATAATCTGTTACGCTGCTAAGCTCGAGGTCGTGGGGTTTATTCGCGGCACCTACGGCCGCATATGTGCGGGGGCTAAATGCAAAAACACCAGTTAACTTACGTTAATATACATGTTAAAAATCATAGGTGCGACATGCTTATCCAGAGTTTCGCATTAGTGCATGCCTTATAATCATATCGTGATTCTGCTACGTATATATCATAAATTAATTTATTATTTGCCCATGCACGCTTGGGAGAAAAAAGCTTACCACACTGCAAATACGAAGCTTCTGTATCAATTTAATGCAGCGGGAAATAATTTCATGTACTCTAAGCCGAATAATCACCACATGCATTTAAATTGCTTCATTGATACGCTTAATTGATTTACAGGCGCAAGAAACCATAGCCTTAAATACTTTGGCCACACCATTACAATGACTTGGCGATTTTTCATACTTTTGAAACAGAGGTTTTGAAGCTAGCAGAAATAAGTATCCACTATTTAGCAATAGTTTAATCGGTGATTCCTTACATAATAATAAGTATACATACACACAGCCCATATGGTGCCTATTGCTAAAGGGAGGAATGGCGTGCAATTCGATGCATTCAAATACTTCTCTAAAACACTGAGTCACAAACTATCTAAAAATTATTCAACACCACTACGGTAGCGTATTCAGATTGCAAGCGAGAACAATTAAGCAAATCGTTTTGCAAACCTGTAGCACAAATATGTGTAGAGAAATGCTCGCAAGAACCCCTCATCCTAAAAAGGTCAGACGAGCCAACACTAAAAAGGAGCACAAAACAAGACATTACCTTCTTTTACCATGAGTCCAATTTACGATCAGGTTTTTTGCACTCTGAATAATACTTAGATTTATGACAACTTGTCTCTGCATCATCTCTAAATAAACAACTTCCCAATTACGTTTATGAATACACGTATGCGTGTGCGCTTCTATGAGTGGTATACTTAAAACTTCCCATGCACAATTGCATTCAGGGGACACTTTCAGCACGACTCTTTCAAATCAAGGTTACAGAAAACGTAATATTGTTTGCGAGCCAAACTCATGTGCCAGTATGTCACAATACTTCTATTAATTGTGGCAGAATATGGCTACTGCGGAAGAAGTGCCATCAAACTGTGCTCTCAGTAAAGTAAGTGCTATACACTTGTTGTCAGGACTTCTATTTAGATGCCTGTTTCTTTACGTAATGCATCGTATTCTCACACCGCCCAAAACAGAAAGTGATGTTACCTTTCTGATGCTAGGAACGCGGTCTCTGCGTGACTTTTTATCAAAATCTTCTGGACTGGTGGCTATTATCAGCAGGGCAAATAAAGCGACTGCTGATGAAAGGTGGCGCAACATTGCTTGCGTGAAAATGCGGCAATGCACAGGCAATAAAGCGCAGTGATCTATATTAGTACAACCATGCAACAGATCATACGTCAAAATAAAATGGAGTTCTTTCCGCTTTTGAAGGACCTACAATACTACAATGTGCGCTTACCCAGGATGTGCTGCTTCCAGAAGTCCAGTGCATAAATAGGCGCATCACTAATGGTATGTTAAACCAGACACAATTGGTTGTCCAGTTCGTAGAGTGAAGGATAGGGTTTGCGTTTATTCCGAATGAATACCGTGTGCTGTGTTTAAAATTAAAAGTCTCCTTTCTTTTCAAATAACACCTTGCCTAGTCATTGTGCTGTAGGTGCTGTGTGCACACGAAGAAAGAACAAAATCTAGAAACCTGCGCGAAAAAGTGCTTTGTCCTGCTGTCTTCCTTTTGTCTTCGTCTGCGGTGCGCCTAATTAATTTTACACGAGGCAAAAAGGGCCTCAAGGTATTTCCTCTTAATACAACATCTATTGCACATTAGGGTTCCATGCGCCGGTTGCGACATGTACATAGGATAGTCAAAACAGTGTAACGCATTTATTGCCTACAACTTTATTACCTAAGAATGATCCAACAGCATTTCGCTGCTCGTGGGAACGCAGAAATCGTAAAATAGACCATTAAATACCATGTAGAGCTAGAGCGCATCGTAGAATGCGAAGATTTGTTCATTCTCCAAAACACATATGTCCAGTGATAGTTTGTAAAAGACTGCTTTGCAGCTGAGCAGGTGCACGACTAGTGTCTGTCATCCGGGATGAGTAGTTCCCTTTTTGTTGTAAGATAGCGCCAGTGCAAGAACAAAGGAAAACATGACAAGGAGAATGAATGATATTGATCCAAAGGAAAAGAAGGTATTTTTGTGGACTTATTTCGACGATGGAGCCCCATCAAATAATACATGGTGAAAAGAAGACCATGGCACTGGAAGCTCACGGAGCAATAGGTTTTGCATGTATGAGCGCACTTCCTGCCACATAGGCTATCTAGGAGAGGATTTTGCATTCCTGTGAGGTTGGTAATCCTGTGATATCCCTCAATAGAAGAGCCATCATCACTCAAATCAGAAAATAGGAAACACCTGTTTTAGGGGAATAGCCAGAAGTGCATTTCATAATATTGGGAAAAGGGGGGGGGGTCCGACCACCTTTTTTGCATGTTCATCCGTTTATTATGTCTGAGTGTATATTTACACATACGAAGAGCTCATCTCTGATTCATTAACATGATCATCTACCCACCATGGTTGTGCCGCAACTCCGGCCAAGGCAGAACTTTTCTTCTTCCACTCATTTGCTTGCCTGTTCTGGCGCTATTGTTTCATGTGAAAACCTGAAGTGCGTGGTGCTGATAGCAAATAGGGCGAGACAATATTTACTTTTAAGGCTTCAGAACGGGTGCACGTGGGTGAGTCCTTCAGTTCGGGGCACCGCCGGCCTGTGCTAACCAGTGGGCTGGCCAACGCAACCGTCGGACAAAGCATTATACTGAGAAGATGTTCAAAGACAGCAAAGTGCAATCATGGACAGAAGAGAGAAGTCAAGACAACACAAACGCCGTTTCTAATGTGAATTCCTACAAACTAGCTAAGCTTTTTGTCAAAGACAGAACATTCGAGTAATATATCAGGGCTTTGTGAGAGCATACAAGACAGGGAAGTTCTTCCGAAGGTGAAGGCTTGGAATTATGAAAAAGTTCTCGAACAGAGTATGTTCCTGGAGCCAACATTCCGACAAATGAACTGGTCGTCGTCGAGCTCCTGGAACACGTCGTGCCCAATGAATTCCGCGAGACTGGAGCACAGTCCGATAAGCCACTAGCACTTACTGCGAAATACTCCTGCGCCATCCCAATCATAAATAATATCCTCCGTATGTAACGAGTGCCTTGTAATGCGTTACCCGGAGCAAGCAACGAGTGTCTTATAAAGCGTTTCCCGGAGTACCAAAGTCACCTGTCGCCGTAATAAATGTTTAAATCATGTTAGTAGATACCACCTTCAGTGTGCCGCCACCTTCAATTTGCCTTCAGCGTGCCGCCAGCAAAATAGCTTTGTCTCGTCCAAGACATAACACTTGTAAACACCTTCGAAATGAAGTTATAATTTAAAACAGAACGTGGAAATGGTTGCTTCCAATAAATAAAATATTCTTTTACTGGCGCGAGTTCAACGGCTAATTACACACCACAAGGTTCATTTTCTCACGAGCACTATAATGGCAAAGCGGGCTGCACCAATTAATCCTAAATTTAACCAGCAACGCGCGGATACGGCAGCAAAATACAGAGCAGCTGCGCGAAATTTTATTGCTACGGCTCGTAATTTCGATACCTTAGTCAAACTTCAGCTACCGCAGATGAAGAAAGTACAGTGCGTGATGTCCCCTCGGCATGTTAAATACACTTTAAACAATAGGTACAAACGTTTCACGGGAGCTATTGCGTCTATCCAGTATACTAGGTTCACAACTACGAGCGCTCGCACTTAGATGTTCTCTCTGAGAGTTTTACAGCGAAAGCTGTTATGAGATCATGTCAGAGGCCGTGTTTGGTGCCGTATTTGTCCGCCGCCGCCGCCGCCGGTGTCCGTAACCACTATCGTTCGAAATAAGAAAAAAAAAACGAAATAAGAAAAAATCCAGGATGGAACGAGGTTCGAACCAGGGTCCTTTGCGTGGGAGCCCAGTATTCAACCTCTGAGCCGTGCCGGTGCTTGAAACTGCTTTGCAGAAAGGTCCTATACAGCCTTCATATCGGGAAGAAACCACATTAACTAATGCAATGTAGCGTGGTAGAAGAGTAAAATAAGCACCAAGCGTCGCACAACCCGAATTCTGTAACCAGGCGTCACATATGCGAATTGTGCAACGAGTGGGTTGTTGAATGCTTCCAATCCATTACAAAGGGCTCCGCCATAATTCTTCATCGTCATCAGGCACAGCATCAACAAAGTGCGCATAATGCCTTACATGCGTTTAGCAGGTACCCCGGCTCTCCGTAGAATGACGAAAAATGGCACAGTGCCTGCTTCCCTACTTCTCAAAAATTACAATGATTTATAGCGTACAGGGTTCTTCGCAAGTGCACTTGTATTGGTTGCCAAGCAAGCCCATAAGCGCATGATCCATTTCCTCGGGGTCTCAGTAAAGTTCTTCGCCCCCCCCCCTCTCTCCCACGTCAACGTATGTTATACAGCATGACAGGAAATGGAAATAGCGACCGGGCGTCACCCAATGCAAATTACATAACTGGTGGGCTGTTTAAAGCTTCCAACCCATTACAAAGGGCTCAGCCATAATTCTTCATCGTCATCAATCGGCGCTTCAACAAACTGCACATAATGCCTTACAGACGTGTAGCTGGTGCCTCGCTTCTCCGCAGAATGACGAATAATGGCTTAGTAGGTGCTTCCCAACTTAACAAAAATTGTGATTTATGGCGTAGTGGGTACCTTTCTGGTGTACTTGTATTAGTAGCCCCAAGAGAGCTTACAACGGGCTCTAGAAACGCCGCTCTTCCAGCTTTCGCTGTGACTGTGCTGCGGTTTCAGCGCAGGCCTGGCGTTTTTTAATCGTTCTTCCCACGAAATTCTGATTTTCAGGTGCTGCCCACAATATATTTTTTAGAGAAGTGAAACAGCGCAATTTTCTTCAGCGCCAGAGGAGGCATGACTCGTTGCAATCCTTACTTCACCTCTAGCATGACAACGCTGCGATAACCCGCATGCACACCATGTACATGTACTGTGATGTACCTACAGCATTTGTGTTGTGGTATGGTGATCTGTAGAAAAACCTCGTATCATATGCACCAAAATTACAGCCAAAGAGCAGCGGTAGGACGAGTGATCAGACTCAGACACGAAGCATTAGCTCCATCTGGTATAACGGCAGAAGACCACGTCCGCGGCTACATCGAATGTGCAGACCCCCACCTAGGGTGCGCACTGAACTTGCTCAGAGAAAACGTTTATTCCCTATCGATCTGTCACGTCCCTGTTTACGCACAGCCACATATTGAAGATGCCTTGGGTGTAGTTTCGCAATAATTCGCCGAAATGCGGCGCGCATTGGCGTAAGCGCTGTTTGGTGAAGCGTTCACAAACACTAGGCCGACCAAATACTGCAGCGAAGCTCATTCTGAAAACAGGCGAAGTTAGACGTTTGGCTTCATTGCTTTTTGCTGCAGATGGGGTTTTGTGCCAACTTTGGAAGAATTATGTCTAAGGTTGTATGTCATCGTGCCATTATCCTATTTTTTTATTCAAAATACCCCTAAAGGCCCTCAACGAGGGTATTACATAGGGGGACATTTTACAATAAATTGTGAAAAATAACAGAGTGAGAAAAACGGTAAAAAGTACAATCTTGACAATTGGCTGTTATACATAGTCAGAAAACAACAACAACAACGACAATGAAGTAAATGCAAACTACAACATACTGAAGTAACTAGACACAAATGGTAAAAAAAAGGAAAAGGTGCAAGCACAGTAGGCAGTTAGTGAATGCCTACGCAAACAGAGTACATGAAATACACAATACAGAAGGAATACCGCTACAATATGCGAAATGAAAAAGGAAAAAGGTGAAAAGAAATGAATTAGGTAGGACACCACGTTTAGGCAATACGCTCAGTGCGTAGAAGATCTTGAAATTTCGTTATGTTTTTTTTCGGTAGCCACGTGCGATGATAAATGGTTCCATTCAATGATAGTGCGTGGTATGAATGAATTAGCGAAACGATGAGTGTGACATATGGGTCGTTTGACTTTGTACTGGTGATCGCGGCGAGGAAAAACGACTGCTGGGGGCTGAAAGAAATCGTCAGAAAGAATTGAATGATGGTATAGCTTGTGAAAAAGCGAAAGGCGAGCTGCTTGGCGACGATGAGATAAGGGTTCAAGTTCGGCGCGATCTCTTAGTGCAGTGATGCTTGAATGACGTGAGTAATCTGAAAAAATAAAACGCACAGCACGGTTTTGCAAGGATTCAATATTCTGGATAAGATAGGCTTGAACTGGGTCCCAAATAGCTGAAGCGTATTCGATTTTTGGTCGAAAGAGTGTTAAATAGGCGAGCTTACGTATATAGGGAGGGGAATTTTTTAGAGAATGTTTGATAAGACCGAGTGAACGATTAGCTGAAGGAAGGATGACGTCAATGTGATAATGCCACGTGAGATCTGATTGAAAGTGAACACCAAGGTATTTATAACTAGAACTAAGTGTTATTTCGGCATTATTTAAAACGTAAGATGTTGGTATGCGGGCATTACGTAGGGTAAATGACATTAACTTTGTTTTGGATTCATTCAGGGTCATTAACCATGAAGTGCACCAAGTATTAATATTGACAAGGTCGGATTGAAGGAGGTCACGATCGGCATTACTGGATATGTTACGGTATAGTACACAGTCATCGGCGAATAGTCTAATATGGGACGACACACAATTAGGCAGGTCATTATTATAGATTAGGAAAAGCAACGGACATAAAACACTACCCTGAGGGACACCTGATGTTACGTTCACATAATTAGAATGCGAGTTATTAACGACTGTGTACTGTGTTCTGTGCGAAAGGAATTCTTTAATCCATGCAATAACATTGGGGTGAATGTTAAGTTGGGTTAGTTTTAGTATAAGCGTGTGGTGGGGAACGCGATCAAATGCTTTTGAATAATCCAGAAAGATAGCATCAACTTGAATACCGTGAACCCTGCCCTACGACACTTAAAGGTAGTCTTCTTCAACAGCGCGTTCAGTCAAACGACTGAAAAGGGCAGGCCCTTCTTGCAGGGTGCTTCGCTGCACATGGCGGCTTTGGACGGCGGAGCCCGTTGCGCGCTCTTTTGGCATGGTGGTTGATATCCTGTTAAGAGCTCTAGGATGTGCACTCATGGGTACTCGTCCCGTCCATCAATGGAAGAAGAGGCTAATTGGTGAGGAAAGTTCACCGGAGGGCTCCACAAATATGTCGTTCTCACACAAAGATGGAACGTCTTCTATGCGCTAACTGATGGTGGTGTCACTGCCACGAAGCGGCTTCTTCTTTGCGATATAGTGTAGTGCAAGAAATGTGTCATGTGGTACTGGCTTAACCGTCCCTAAACACTATTAACTAATAGTTTACTGCTCAATTTGTTTGCAAGTACTTTCAAAGATTGTCAAAAGTGCTCGTCTCCTTTCACAGAGGGTGGCTGAGGAACTGAAGCTGGCCTAAGTACACGTTGACACTCAGGATCGTAAATGGGTTTTGCTGCAGCCTTTGCATTCGCGCCTTTTGTAGGCACTGGCTTCCCGCTTCCTTTAACCAGAACATTGCTGAAGTACTTTGAACAATCCTTCGATGGGCCAGTCAGAATAGAAGAATTCTTTACTCTCAGATCATACCAAGGACCTTCACCTGCAATTGACAAATTGTCTCACATGAATAATTACTTCACTGGGGGATACTTTTCGTTTGTGCATGCGCATATTTGAATACAAATTCTAGGCACGCAAATGTTTGTATTTGTAACAAACGATCCTATATAATATCCATACATGTTCAATTTTTTTTCAGCAATCACTAGATGCTTCTTTTCAGAAACTAAAAATTCAAGAGCTGCTGCTGATTATACTTTTTTACTTTTAATTAATTGCTGTATAATTTGAATTACCTAACTTTTTGCGAAACGTTAAGAGTTCCCATAAAACGTTGTGAATGAGACGTAGATGCACTGTGTTCAAGCTTGCATACAAGTCAAATTTACCGAAACGTATAACCTGTGCGCCTATTGCTCCTTGATGGCCTCTTACGAAAGCCTAAAGGATAATGTCGTACCCTTCTTTCCGCACTGGTATTGCGCAAGCATTATTAATAATTCAGCGCTGCTCTTTGGCCTATAAGTAAGCAGTGCAACCAAATTGAATTCATATGCATATGCCACAACAGATTTTACTGCCAGTTGCAGGAGAGACATTGCTCGTGGCAGAATGCAAGCCAGCAGTGCATAAGCAATTTAAATGCATGTAGCAAAGCAATATTCATTCAGTCTTCTTTTACACCTGCAGCTTAGAATTGCGCTGGCCAACTGCTTAATATTTTCAAATTGCGACACCGACAGTGTTCCTGAACATTGATGCCACATGGATGGTTGTTAGATACCCTATATAGAAAGCTTTTGACCAGAGAAGAAGTTCATATCCGTTATTTTTTGGGCAGCGTAGAAGCTACGCTGCCCTATTATAGCGCCTTGACCAGGCCAGCTTCGCGGCTAAAAAAAAAGCTATCTCCGTCTGTCTCAGCCAGCGTCAGGAAATTACGTGCACTCCTTCGTACTCCCAAATGCAGGAGACAAGGAAACGCGTCACGTTGACGTGACGAGCAGCGGCTCCTTTAAGTCTCTTTCTACTTTGCTTCGCGCCGCTTTTCAAATGGCGGCATGACGGGCTACGCATTCAGGAAAGAACCAAACTGTCTTGTTGCGGCAAGGTGTTTTAGTGTTGGATAGTACGAGAGCAGAATGAATGCTAGAAAAGCACAGGGGGTTCAGGGCGCGCGAACAGGGTCATTTTATTTTGACGAGCAGATAACGATAAGCGGGAGCTATAATATTCGTTATGGCTTCTAGTCAGGTCTCTGACGGAAGATCATGTGGTCAAACAACGTGATGATGAAGTAGCGGCCTATGACCAAGTCAAGGTGAAAAACACGCAAGAGGCGTTTGGGGACCCGTGTGTCACTCGTATGTTTATTGGAGCTCCAGACGGACGTCTGAAACAAAATCTAATTGAAAGCCCTTGCAAACAAACTGATAACCATGGTCACCGCATCGATTGGGATAACGCCACTATTGTCGCTAAGTAAAATTGGAATGCAAGACTGCTTATGAATTTCCTAATAATTTAATGGACGGACAACATCATCCAAAAGATTGACGGAGATATGCCTGGCAACTGAAACCGTTCACTGCATCATATTTTATTATAGAATGTGACTTACGGCTTTTCCCAGCTTTTGTGCGATCAAGGAAGCCGTGCGGGTCCCGAAACGTCTCACCTGCATTGCTACCACGATTAGTATTGGCCGCAACTTCCCCATCCTGCACTTGGAAGCCCCCAGCGCATCTCTGTACAATGCAATACTGTACAATAAACACTGTACAATAATGTACTGTACAATACTGTACAATGTTGTACAATACAATACTGAACCTAATATATCGTAGCAATAAAAAAATTCGGCAGATCCCACGCATTGTGGGAATCAATTTCGGGCGAAGCAATCGGGCAGCAGCATAGAGTTTCATACAATAACCTACAGAGAAAACGGGCACTGCGATCGTTGAGCCACCATGAAAATGATGGGAAGTACAAGCTTCGGTTTGGATAGAGCTAGTGAACAGTCTACAGTTTCAGTTTCTACAGTTTACAGTTTTTTCTACAGTTTCAGTTTCGCTCTTTGCGAGGTGTGGGCAGTGGGGTGCGTTGCAAAGCACTCAAGCAGTGCCTTTATTGTTCAGAGGCTGACAACCACTAGGTCTCTCTGTTTGCTGCGGCGTTGCAACCTTAAAGGTTGTATTTGATAGCTTTAGCAAAGCGTTGTGGACTCACCGCTGCGCATGGATGTAGCATCCCGTGCCAGTGCAGGAAATTGCATAGAGTTCACGTTTGTTTGATAAGGGCGTCTTGCCAAAACTCTTTCAAATCAACTGCAAAACAACGCCGAAGCTAAGTAGACGCACTGTCACGCTTCTCTGACTTCGACTTTACAGCAAAACGAGAGATGCGCTGGGGGCAGGCCACTTGGACAGACGCACCTGGCATTGCAGCAGACGACACGTTAAGTGTTTCTCAGTCAATACAATACTGTTATTTTCATAAATAGAAATACGTACTTTCGAGGGAAAACAATGCTTATTTTAATTGTTGTAAAAAATATTTCACTATATATTGACGCAAAATCTGGAACACAATTGCAGAGCAATGCACACCCTGGCGGTTGAATTTGTCCAGGTTTCACTTCCATCTGACGATCACGCAAACTTTTTGCAATACGTTTTACGTACAAAAGAATGAAGCAAGTTTTGATTGGAAATAACTTCATATCACTTTGTTTTACGCTCGGCAAACAAGAGTCGCCAGTCTCAAGAACGGAAGCCATCCGAAGCAGATCCGAAGCCTGTACTTCCCATCATTCCCACAGTGGGTCAAGCGACACTGAAGAAGCCCGCATAGACACTAGCGCCCGATTCCCCTCTAGGTATCGCGGGAAGAAGCTCTGTGGACTGTAGCATCATATGCGCGATTTTTCGCTTTGAGCGAAGCGTTACTAGGTGGAACGACACCATTGCGAAAGTTTTGTAGTAAACATATTGCAGGCTTCCTAGGCGCGTCCACTACACTAGAATGTAAAGGGCACCTCCACGGCCCGACGTAACGTCGGCACTTAGGTTAGGGCAGATATGAAAATTTTATCGCAAAGAAGTGCACGGTACGCTCTTTGATGTGCTTATGATGAGTAGCATTCAGGGTATGTGAGCAACGCGTTAGTATAGATTGTGTAGTCAATGATATTAAATTGATGAAAACGTCGGTAGCCAACACTGCAACCTCAGCTGGCGTTGCCCGACGTGCCGCTTGTGTTCCTAAGAAGTTAGAGCACTGGCGCAGTTCTGTGGTTGAATATCTGACTGTCATACAGAGCGCGTAGGTTCAACTCCTGCTCGAACTGTGATTTTTATTCTTTCCTTACATCGGGATTTTTCGCTCATAGAAACGACGTCATTGCCGGCACCCGGTTTTCTAGACACGAGCTCCATAATGCTTTCGCGTTAAGGTTTCCGATATCTACTCTCGATCTTGTAAGGTTATCTACTGTTAATCACCTGTGGCGCACACCCGCATACCACGGGCCGTGTTATGTTGGTATGTGCCACGCATGCCTGGTGAAAAAAGTTTTATGACGTACACGATAGGCAAATCAAGTTATCCAGATCGCGACCTGTCAATCGTATTCGTTATGCACCCGTGTTCTCCTATGCCAATTTTAGTTCATGCCAAGTTAAGGAGACGACGACGAGAACAGCAACAATGTAGGCAATTATATATATAAATAGAAACGGTCCAAGTTCCTTTCGTTCGCTGATAAATGCTTCGCATATAAAAAGATTCGTCGTATTTGCAAATAAGGCTCGACACATTTTCGGTGTTTCACCAAACTGTGTATACCACAGCACACAGTTGCGTAGCTTCACTTTACTCAAGATGACGCCGCGCTTCTTAAGAATAGGAGATTTTCCTAATTCAGCGCCACCTGTCGGCAGCAACGAGAAGCATTTCTCAGCCGCCATTAGTAGGTCGCGCGCCGTCAGAGCAGTCAGGGTACACGCGCGCGCGCTTCAGATTGAACGCTCGCGTGCGATCCTGTTTGCGCAAATAGTTGCCGTTTCCGATAGAACGGGATCAGCGCAATGCCAGCCCATTGCTGTGTACCGCAGTGCACGCAAAGAGGATTTCGAGACGAGGATGGGTCGAAGGTAAGCAGAAGCGCGCTTGCCCGCGGCTTTGTTTACAATCGGTGCGCGGCTGATGCCTACCTTTTCTTGCAGGTCTCGTTTTTTTTCTTTTCCGAAGGATACGGACTGGAGGAAAAGGTGGATTATAGCTATTAAGCGTGACGAAGGTTCTTTCTTCACCGTGACCACCTATTCTAACACCGTGACCGTGACGAAGTTCACAAAAGTTTGTTCAAGGCATTTTACTGAAGCAAACTACTTGCCAAACGTCGCCGGAAACCGTCGTTTCTTCAAGCAAGACGCCGTGCCCAGCATCTTCGCGTTTAGTGCTCCGAGGCCTCCACCAAGAAAAAAAGCCAAGAAATCGAGAACCACTTAACCTCGTCAGCGCTACAGTGCCTTCCGAAGGCGGGCGATCGACTACCGCGGATGTGAGCGACGTAGACATCTGCTCTCCTACATCGGTGACGAGCAGCATCGATGGCGTGGTGTGTGGTTGTGCGTGCTCGCTAAAGATTTCCGACCTCACCGAACAACTCGACGTATATGACGGCGCGTGTCCGTGCGTTAGAGTCGGAAGTAAAGAAAAAAGCCGAAGTGGAGCTCATTAAAAGTTCGTTGTACAAAGCAGAGCGAGCGCTCGACATTGCAGCACAAGAGCGTAGCCAGCTGGAGAAGCGCGTGAGCCGAAAGTTTTCCGTTGAGTGCTTTCGGGATAGCCCTGATGGCATGATGTTCTACACAGGCCTTCCAGACTACAAAGCTTTCATGGAACTTTTTGAGTTCCTTGACCCAGGAGAAAACTGCGAAAATATTAAGGCATGGTCAATAAATTATGCTGACTGCCGTACCAATGCAGGAAGGCCTCACCTGCTGCCCGCCAGAGAGCAACTTTTCTTAGTACTTGTAAGGTTCGCCTCGGACTTTTCGAGAAGAATCTTGCCTACAGGTTTTTAATTTCTGTGCCAACGGTATCCAGGCTGAGTACAACTTGGATCAGCTTTATATACCTACAGATAGGCCAGCTTAATCTTTGGTGGACAAGGGATGAAGTTAATGAAGCCATGACGTTTCGATCGAGGCGGTTTGGACGTAGCTTTCCGCAGCAAACTTCTGACTTCGTTCATCGTTGTGCTTCGCTAACCTTTTTGAGGCGCTGTAGGCTTCCACTTTTTCTTCCGTAAGAGTCTCCGGAATAACTGCGAGACTTTTGGACCACGACATCACCACCAAAACAGTAAGCGAGACGCTGTAGTGTGGGCTCTCCGACACTGCCCATGCAACTGCCTGAAACGACGCCCTACTAATGGCGGACGGCAAAAAAATCAGTGTGGCCAGACTGAATTAGGAAAATCTCCTATTGTTAGCGAGGATTGCTCACACGTAGTCACCACTTCTGGCCAGGGCAACGCTGCCACTGCCTATTTGAGGTCGAGGTGGATCGTCGAATGCAAGGACGTTCTAGAATATGAGGGTATGTTTTACCAGTCGCGTTCTCTTATCTATGGTCAAAACGTTCTCCTCAGCATTGTGATGAGCTGTTTGATCACTGCGACGATACGGGGTAAGTGTTAGTCTATCTGCCTTTCAATAAATCATTTGAAGATAATAAATATTATTACTCAAGTATAAAGCTTAAGCTGGCGTGCTTAATTTGGATCCTCAGAATTCGTTAATATTGTAGCGGGGTAGCAGCTATGACTATGGTGAGGTGTGCGAAGAAGAGGCAGACGACGTGTCGGTGTGCTGGAAGTAACAACCGCCATCTTGACTGCTGGACCATCCTACACTGTAAATAAGTTATAAATATATTCGCAACATTTTGGTGGAGGTGCTGGGTACTACGCAAGACGGAACTCCGCAGCGGACGTATCCTGGACAGCCGCAATATGTCAACAGAAAGCAACTCTGCTGCTGCCGCTTCGACCGCGCCTCCGGTACAGCCGGTACAGCCGGTCGTATTGACTCAACCCCGCGATCCCGGTAACTTCTGCGGCACCGACCACGTTGACGTCGATGACTGGATCGCGAAGTATGAGCGGTTTGCAGCGGTCTACCGGTGGGACCCTACAATGATGCTTGCCAACGTTGACTTCTATCTCTGCGGAACAGCAGGTACGTGGTTTCAGGCTCATGAAGCTGACATAACCAGTTGGGATGCCTGTAAACAGAAGCTTCGTGACCTATTTGGTAGAGCCGTCGGACGCCAGCGGGCCGCTTCTAAAGAACTCTCCTGTCGGGCACAATCTTCGACCGAATCGTATGTCTCCTACATCCTTGACGTCCTGGCCCTTTGCCGACGTGTCGACACCAACATGTCAGAGGGTGACAAAGTAAGCCACTTGCTCAAGGGAATTGCGGATGATGCTTTCAATTTACTAGTGTCTAAAGACTGCTCCACCGTGGACGACATCATCAAAGAGTGCCGCCGGTTCGAAGAACTGAAGAGTCGCCGCATTGCCCAGCATTTCGTGCGACTTCCGAACACGGCCGCTACATCATCTTGCGAGGACCTTCAGCCGCCATGCGGTCAACCGCCTACCAACGAGAGCGTAGTTCGCATCGTGCGCCGAGAAATCGAGGCGGCGTCGCCACCATCTTTCCTGACGCGGCCATCTGATGATCCTCGACCAACGATCTCGTTGATCCAGCAGGTTGTGAGAGAAGAGCTTGCAAATGTCGGACTGCAGCCGGTGTGTTCGTTGACGGAACCTCGTGTCAGTTCCATAACGCCTCCTCGTGCACCGGAAATGTTTCGCCGCTATCGTTACCCTGCCCAGTGGAGAACGCAGGACGACAAGCCGATCTGCTTTCGTTGCCACGGTGTAGGACATATTTCTCGCTACTGTCGTTCTCGCACCTTTCCATCTCGCTCGTTTTCTGGATATCGACGTGACGACAACCACCGGCCCCTGCAGTTTCCCGCTCGTGACGGTGGACCATACGCGGAGGCTCCTGCGACATCGGTCCGACGCTCCAGCCGTTCGCCGTCCCCAAGCGATCGTCGCTGCCGGTCACCTCAGCCCCGTCGCCATTCGTCGCCCCGCCCTACTGGACGCCCATACTCGGAAAACTGAGCAATGCAGCTCCCGGATGTGACGCTGCATTCGACCCCCGACCTGAAAACCCTCTGCTGACCCTCACTACGGACCAGAACCTGCTTGCTGTGGAAGTGGATGGCCTACCTGTTACTGCCCTCGTTGATACCGGCGCACATATTTCTATTATGAGCTCTGATCTCCGTGCACGATTAAATAAGGTCCTTACGCCGCCCGAGTCCCTATTTGTACGTGTCGCTAGTGGAGGAACTCCGGCTGTACTCGGAATGTGCACGGCACGTGTGAGGTTCTCCGACCGCCAGACGTCCGTTCTGTTTCATGTTCTCGCTCATTGTCCACATGATGTCATCCTCGGACTCGATTTCTTGTCTGACCACTCTGCTGTCATTGACTGCTCGGCCGGTGTTGTACAACTTGACTTGCCTGCGTCCGCCGACGTGTCGGAGGTGGTTCAGACCAAACTTTCGTGTGCCGAGGCTATTCGTCTGCCACCACAAGCCCTAACTTGCGTCGCTGTTGAACCCTATCCCAATGTACCGGATGGTGATTACGTGGTTTCTCCTTCTCCCAGTGTTCTACTGGCCCGCAGCGTCTCCTCTCCGTACACAGTTGTAACTGTTACAACGAACAAGACGTGTCTTCCTCTTCTGAACTTCGGATTCAGCCCTCAAGTCCTACCACAAGGCATTGCTCTTGCTACTCTGTCACCGTCGCACGAGTGCCAGATCTCATCGGTGTCACCTGAACTGCCCGTTGTCGTCTCTCCGAACCCGCATAGAGTCGACGCAGTCACCTCTTCTACACTGCACAACAACATCACCAAGATGATTGCCTCAGAACTTTTGCCCTCTCAAGTTAAAGACCTCACTGATCTCCTTATGATCTACTCTGACATATTTGACTTCGACGGTAGGCCCTTAGGCCAAACCTCGCAAGTCAAGCACCGCATAGATAGCACCGCATAGCATATTTACGTGAGAAATATGTTTCATTTCCGACAGAGAAACCCAACTTTTCTCGAGGTGTATGTACATATTATGTGATTGGGCAGTGTGATAGCATTACAGATGTTGACCCATAAATACTTATGGTTCCGAATTTGAATGAATGAATGAATGAATGAATGAATGAATGAAAACAACTTTTATTGTGAAAAGAACTTTTATTATGAAAACAACTTTTGAGTCATTAAATGGTTGCCTGGTTTTTTCTTACCTAACGCAAAACAGATTTAGTTTCCTTTTTTGCGTTTGGCAAGACTGGCACCTCTGAGGATTGGCAGTCAGATTGAATTCAAAGCATTCTAGATCTTCCGAGGGACTGAAAATTTTAAGGAGAATGGAGCCATCCGCAAATGACTGCATTCCAATGATTCTTGCGTCCACCAATCTTGCGTGTCGTCGTAATCAAACCGGAGTCATTGCCAGCGAACAGAATGATGTGTTCGTTAGTATTAAGAAGATATAGCCAATCGTGTCAAGGCCACCCAACAAGCAGTGAGCGTCAAATGTGCGAGCTTTCATTTCATTCACTTAAACTCCGTTCCTCTTTAGACTTTTTTTTCATCCTATTCATCCCATTCGGAATTTGCGAATAAGCAAAAACGCATCTCTTGAAGACATAAGCAGCAGTTATCGCACACTCTACTACACGTTCTCCAGGCTTAAATGTCTTCCACTTTTCTGAGATTTTCGGCTACCCATCGCCGACGCTGATGCTCGTTTATTACTGTAAGTTTCATGAGCTCAGTTGCCTAATGATTAGCCCAACTGTAAATCCCGTTTGTCACGAACTTATCCAGAAGTTTCTTTATATGCAATAAAACCGACAGGGCCCTGTCAGTAGCCACGCCGATAGCATTTCGTAAACGTTCGGCGAGCTCTTTGATGTTTCTTCAGGGTGACAATGCGGAAGACTCGGACAAACCGCACTAACACCTTAATGACAACCATATAACTACTACCAATAAATATAGTGACACCTCCTCATCGAGGCATTTCGAGCAGAGGGGAGATTAGAATAGTCCATGCTGCCGGACACCCAGCTTCACATATTTCAAAGGCCTGGTCATCCTGCCGATTCTACCACGACTCGCTTCACAGGTTCACACGTTCAAATCACTGACGATGAGGTCTGTATTTTCACCCACAGTTTTCTGAGATCTAAATCCTCACTCACGCATCCCAAAAAGCAATCCTGGTATTGCGCCTCGCAATTAAAAACATAGCATGTGTCCATAAGGTTACACTAATACAGGCTCTACCAAACGACGAAGGCTCGCTGTCACAGGGGTAGCTGAAGGGGGTGGGGCTGAGCCCTACCCTCACACTGCAATACACTGCCAAATCAACCAAGGCAAACATTTATTTTGACACAGCTTTCACATACTATTATCGAATTTTGTAATGTATGCCCGGCTTCTAGAGTGGAGATTGCCTTTAGTACATCACCACGACGAGTGGTGGGTTGTTTGCGGTGCTACCCACCTATGCAACGCTTTCAGACCTCGCGCTCTGGAATTTTGGAGCAACCGGCTGCTGAACACGGGCTCTCTGTCGTCAGACTACTCTATGCTGTTTTTATTCTGTTCTACCGGACGTCAAATATACATCACCGGAGACACATGTATGGGCGTAAACTAGAACATTTTATGAACATGTCAGTTGAGTGCCGTTACTGGACTTTACAGTAAACTCTTTTATTTCTTGAAGAAACGTACAATATTACCTGCTCTATCTCATTCGCTGCTGCGAGTCCATGAGCGCGCAGAAATACTGAGTACCTTACTTGGGCCAAACCGAAGCGGAACAGCTACAGGTGAGGGTGTCCTCCGGTAAATCTCAGCCTGGCTCCTCATGCTTTACCTTGCAACGGCTATGGCGGCCTGGGTCAATGCGTTCATAAAAACGCGACCTCAGGAAAGCCGAGCGCCGTTGTACACACGTACAAACGGCTTAACAACGTTATAATAACCATTTAAGTATTTATTGTGTGTGTCACGTGGCTTATTCACGCATAAAAGTAACGAAACGACGAGGGGCCAAAATCCAGGCAAGCGCAAACTCGGCTCCCGTGGCTACTACTAACGCTGTGGCTTGCTTCCTTGGCTGCTTCGTCGTCGTCGTCTCCTATTGCTCATTACACTGGCCCCCGCTGAATAGCGTAGCCATCCTGGCGACTTGAGGCGTCGTCATTACAGCGCGGTCCAAATAGGGCTTGAAGCGACTCACATGAACGATTTCTCTACCATGACGACGTAAGACTTGGGACGGTGTCAAAGGCGCAACCTCATAATTGACTGGAGACGTGTCATGCGTCAGGGCCCATGATATCAGCCCAGAAATTTCGACGAAAGACCAGGAGTATTCGATAGAATCCTAAGCCAAACTGGGGCACCGGTCATGAAAGTAGAGAGGTCGACCGATGTCGTGCCTTAGCTTCTGGTGGCCTTGGTCCTCGGTTGTCAGCTAACGGGCCAATTGTCTGCAGTCTTCGGCGTACCTGGCAACATCAAAAATTACAGTGTATTCACATGAGTTCGGTTGTAGGGGAGCATAGTGTCCAGCGTGCATGATGGTTCGCGACGACACAAGAGAAAGGCAAAAAACCTGCGGTAGTGTGCGTAGCGGTGTTGTACGAGTGCGTTAGGGACGAATGGACAGGCGGTGTACCAATTGGTCTGGTCTGATGCGGTGTACATTGTCTGAAGAGACGAACGCCTTCGTAGAGAAATGAAAGAAATTAATGCGGTGTAATGCAGTATAATGCGGTTTTGTGCGCGCTAAAAAAAGTGTCAATAAAAGTTTCAAAAATGAATTCCTACACACTCGCCCAGCTATCACTTTTCTGCCACCCAAGAACCTTGAAAACACGCAGCGGCTTGCTGGCAGGAAGCTCTTCAAAACCTTGTTTCAACTGCACGTTCTAGAGAACGTCTTGTTCGTTCGATGCCTATTTATGAAGTTTCATGGCAGCGTCGGCAAATATTTCGATTGTTTCTGCGCAGAGCTTGATAGCTTAATCGACGTTGTCGGCTCCAGTGATTATATCGTCAACGTAGATGCAATCTTGCAGCTTTGCGACGGTATCAGAGTACTTAGCGGATATCTTGTCTAAATGACGCCGTATCGTTGCTGCAAGAAGAAACGGGCTTGAAGTTGTCCCGAAAGGGACCCGTCTTATCCGGAAAGTGATCACCTTTGGGAGTGAAGCGTTAAGCGCGACAAGTTTCTCATGCTATAGGTATTACAAGGCATCTCTGTCGTCTTCCTTGCTCAAAATTTGCAAAAATGCTTATTGATTGTCGGCTACGAGAGCGATGCGGTGGTGACAAAAGCTTAACAGTAGCCTTACTCGATCGTCGTTCAGGTTGGGCCCACTGTAGAGACTTTCGTTGAGAAAAATGTGCTCTTTCGCTTGTGAAGAAACATCGAATACGACACGTGTCTTTGTTGACCTGTCTTCTTTTATCACGGCATGGTGAGGCATATAACATACGGGCCTTTTGCGATTGCCGTGTCGTCGATCACTTGGGCAATGTCATCGTTGGCATACTTAGAGATCGCCGTGTAATACGCTGTCAGTAACTCCGAGCTTCGAAGAAATCTCCTTGTCATGTGACTTTGCTGCTTTTGTGCTGCGACATTGTTGTTGTCCCGTAGAATATCCGCCTTCCACGAAAGTCCTACTTAATAGCGACCATTCACTTGGTCGACGGTCTCCTTAAAATATTTCACAACATGATCGTCCTCGTTCTGTGGTGATTCCCTTCCCACGGAGTCAACATTCCAAAATCTTTCGATTACGTCGTCAAAATGCGCATCTTGTACGTTCAGAACCATAGCTTCCGTGCACAGCTCTGTCAAATGGGTTGTCCTAGGTCCGTGAACTGTCTAGCCAAATACAGCTTCCACTGCTATTAAACCTTCGTTTAAGGACTGTATTTGGCCTGTCACAAGTTGCCAGTAGTGGTTGGCTTCGATTAGAAGCTCTATTGACTTCTGGTCAGCGTGATTGGCTGGCAAGTCGCAACCAGCAATTATAAGGCCATGTTTTGACATTTCTTTGAATGATCTGCCCTGAAGTATTGGAACCGGTTGATTACAAGTCTTCTGAATGACAAGTGCGTCTATTCTGCATCTTGAGACTTCATTTGTGCCCTGGAGGTGCAGAGTAACTTTCCGAAAGTTTTGCTTGTTATTATGGCCGCAGAAGGATTTCCCTGACAAATTTCCGTGGCCCATCATTTTCCACTTGAGTCTTTTCGCAAGTCGGCTTGTCACGAACATCCTCTGACGTCCGCCATAAAAAATAATGCGCACGGCTGCACTTGTCCGACCGGAAGACACATGTAAGATCGCGGTTTGAAGGTAAAGGAACCGTTGTCCTGTGACCGCTGGCAGGAGAACACGTGTGGCCTTGCATTCAGGATTGGAACCCCCGACGCTTGGCTCGCACATGGTTGTCGCGTGTCGTCGATGGCATTTAAGGCAGCTGACTTTTCTTTGACAATTCTTTGCCAGATGAGATTTCCTTGTATATCTGAAGCAGCGCCCATTTTGCTGAAGCTTGGTCTTCCTCTCTGGGATAGTCAGTGCGGCTTTTCAATGTTCGCTAACATGTTCGTCGCTGTTACAGAATAAACAAACGGTTCGTGTTTGGTACTCTGAAGTCGGTCCTAATTCTTTCGACATGATCGGTTTAAAACGCTTCTGGTAGGATCTACTTGGCTCAGTTTGTTTAGCGTGCTTGTGTTGTTCGGTGTCAACGCTCCAGAACTCGCAGCGTTCTCGTGCTTCCACTTCTCTGCTGATAAAGTCAAGCAGAGATCGCAGGCTGCTCTGCAATGCGGAAGGCGTGTCCTCACATACTGCTTCGTTTCCTCTGGGCGTCGAGTGTTCGTTGATTTGTTCGCCACGCTGGTAGTACTCGAGTACCAGCTCTCGTGGTAGACTTCGGAGGATGATCGGTTCGAGAACGGTTGAGAACGACTCCTCTGTAATCTTCAATGCCCGGAGCACACCAATATTAGCCTCGATGTCGTCATACAAGCGACGCAATGTGCGCACATCTGCTGTTAACCGAACGGATTGTGAGTCAGTGAGGTGCTAGACATGGTCTTTGACAATGATGTCTTTCTTATCGATCCGCGCAATGAGGATTGCCCGTGCGTCTTGGCAACACCTCGAACTTGCGGTAGTCCGGCGACTTCAGCAGCGGCGGGGCCTGTCAGCGCCGATCTCAAATATGCCAACTTGTCTACATCGGTCATCGTCAGATTTTCGTGGACTACGCTTTAAAACTGTTCCCAAATGGAGGCCAGTTGCGAGGCGTTCCGTTAAACCTCCAAAGTTCAAGGCGCGGAAGACTGATGCTGTGACTAGTGGTAGGGGTATCCGCCGCGGCAATGTTTAAGTTCGTCGATGCAGGGTGTGCAGATTCTGCTGATGGCTGCAACTGCAGAATACGGTACTTCAGTTTGGACGAGTAAGTCACAGCGTTGTCTACGTATTCGGCCACCTGAAGGAATTCTTGCACACTGTAGGGGCCTGTTAAGTACGGCCCTATCTCTCGATTAATAGCTTTCAGCTCACCTGTGATACCTTCCAATCGGTCAGTGAGTATCTGAAGTTCGCGCAAGCTTGCTCCGTCATTCAAAATAGCCGCCTCAATTTCGTTTACAAGCTTCGATAAAAGGATGCGATGAGCCTTGCGCTTGCGTTTAGGCGAGTCCATGATGGCAGTCGGTTGAGACGTAGCAGCCTGAACGATTGGCCGGTCGAGATGGTAATCACGCGCTTGTCTGCCCTCGGTTACTGTGGATGCCGTCGTTCGATGGCTCCCGGGATTCGGCACCACTTTTAAGGGACAAATACCTTCGGCAGAGAAATTAAAGGCTTTAATGTGGTACAAAGCTCGTCCTTGACCTGCTGGTCAAACAGGAAAATAAAGAGCAAATCTGGAGCAATGGCCGCTCGTGCCCGTAGCCACTTCGTCCTCAGAATTTGCAACATTATCAGGATATTACAGAGACTACGATTAAATCGTTCAGTGAGGCTATGCGTATACGGATGACATGCGGTCGTCGTGCGATGAAAGATGTTGCAGTGAACGAGCAAGCCTTGAATAGCGTGAGACAGGAAAATACGCTCGCTGTCGCTAAAAAGTTCACGGAGAGCACAGTAGCGAAGGACAAAGTTGCGCAAGATGAAAAAAAGCACTTCATATCCACGAAGTGAATGATGATTGAGGCGCTGGCTCAGAGATAATCGGGCAAGCCGTGAATGCTCCTTACAATTCCTCTACTGTCATACAAAGACGTGACATGTTGTTATAGTAGCGATTGTGGCAGGTTGTTGTTGAACCAAAAGCGGTCGCAGACCTTGCAGCTGTGGCCGAACGTGTGGTCGAGGAAATCGCGCTTGAAGCACGCATCGGCGCCCCAACTTCAGGTAGCGACCGCTTTCGGCGCTTGACCACTCCCGCGCCCGTTCCTCTTCGAGGTTCTCTTGCCCCCGCTTCCGTGCTGCTTCGGCTTCGCGGGCTTGTATCTCAGGGTCCACACGACGCTAACATCTCTTCGGCTTGCGAGCTCTCACCCGTAGGGTCTTGCGGCGAGCCCGCAATGCTGCTGCCTTGCGAGCCCTCCGCTCCGCCGCCTTGTATTTGTTCATGTTGTTAGTATCGAAGTGCACTGGCTGACGACAGTCGAAAGGGACAGGAAGCGCACAGTTGTGGCTCTCTAGTGGTCTCCTATGAAACTAGAGCACGCGCCGGCGTGGAGCAAGCGCCCGTGCTGTGCACCTTCTTTTTCTCTGTCCTCGTCCGTCAGTGCGCTACATAAATCATGATGAATCCGTACCAACTAGCTCAAGTTTCAATTCTCATGCTGGCTATGATATATGTGGTTTTGCCTGCGTTATTATCATCTCAAAGGCTCTCGAAGAACAAGAGGAAGAAGACTTCTCTTTAGCACGAGCGTGCGCATGCTACAGTTGGCTATGCTATATGTGATTTTGCATTCGTTATTATCATCATCAAGGCGCTCGAAGAACAAAAGGAAGACTACTTCTATTTTGCGCGAGCTGCGACTGTAGCGGTCGCCTCAGGAACTAAGGTTACGCGTACGGTGCGGGACTTCGCCCCAGCTTAAGAACTTAGCGAGCCAGCTCCTAAAACAGAACTTTGGTGATTGCTGCGGTTAGTGCTGCAGTCTCTGCGTAACGCCTGAGGTGGACCACGCCAATGATTATCAACCTATTTCCATAGCTAGTCGAGGGAAGCGGTCCATAAGTTCATACCGACGCGGTCAAATAGACGCGCCGGACATGGCAGAGTTTGAAGTGCACCAGCTGGGCGTTGGGGTGGAGCTTTATGCCGCTGAGACGCAGTACAAGCATGTCGGTTCTTGCGCACAAATGTATACATGCCGCGCAAGTAGTATCGCTGACGCAGGCGGTTGTACCCCCGCCTCCAAAAGTTTGCGGAACGCGACATTTCCGAGAAAGCTATATTCCCGCTTTCTCTGTCAACATAGCCTCCAAATCAATGTTCCAGCCTGTAGTAGTGCCTGTGACCTATACAGCTACCCACTAGCTTAGAAGCGTCGTGCACGCACATCTTGAGATCGCCTGTGTGAGCGCTTTGCGAGTCGTTGTGGAAAGCAGTACATATTTCTGCACGCATATGGCGGGGTATCACTAGCAGCCACCTCCGACCACCAGACGCGTAATTCCGCCGATAGAGGAGGTCGTCTCGAATAGGGAAATGCGTGGCTTGACAACAGAGTTCTTGAGGCCGGATGAGCTAATGGATCAGTCATAAAGTAAGGAGTTGCGAAATCCACTGATCCTTGAGCTGCTCCGACGACATGTCTGCTAAGTCAATTGGCTTCAAGACAGCTGAAGAATCTGAAGACGAAGCTGTGCCAGCCGGTTGCGGTACGCGCGTTAGCGCATCAGCGTCCGAGTGCTTGCGGCCGGATCGATACACAACGAGAATGTCGTATTCCTGCAGGCGAAAGCCCTGACGTCTGAGGGGTTCGGATGGATCTTTCAAAGGTGAGAGCCAATATAGAGCATGGTAGTCCGTGACTGCATTGAAAAGGCGGCCATTAGGGTATGGACAGAACTTGGCCAAAGCCCAGATTATGGAGATTATGGCGAGCCACTCTCCCTCAGTGACGGAATAATTACACTAGGCTTTCTTGAGGGTTCGGCTCACGTAGGGAATCACGTATTCTTCGTATTCTGGTTTTCGTTGGGCGAGTGCTGCACCAAGACCGACACCGCTGTCGGTTTTGGTGCAGCATGGTCAGTATGGATCTCCGTAAGCGCATTAGGGTCAAAGGAACGAAGTATCGGATGCGATACTAATAAGCGCCGTAGCGTAATAAACGGCTCGTCGCACTCTCGTAACCAAACAGACAGGCCATAGGATGTTGTCAGCAGATTTGTAAGAGGCACGATGATAGAAGCGAAGTTGAGCACAAATCGACGAAAATTGAGCACAGCCCAATAAAACTTGTATGCGTCTTCATGGAATTGGGCTTGGGATATTCGGCCAGGGCGTGGAGTTTCGCAGGGTCTGAAAAAACGTTCTTCTTGCAGAAGACGTATAGTGAGCTGGCGCGCAGCAAAATGGCACCTGTTGATGTTAAGTTGAAGGCCAGCAGAGGTGAGGCACTTGGGAATTGCACGAAAACAAATAAGGTGAGTAGGAAAATCGCCAGAAAAACAACCATGTAGTCAAGGTAGCAGAGGCTGGTATTCCACTTGTATCACTGAAGTAAGTTATCCATCATCCGTTCGAAGGTAGCTGGGGCGTTGCAGAGTGCGAATGACATGACTTTAAATTGATACAGCCCGTCAGGAGTGAAGAGAGCAGCCTTCGATCAGTCAGGGTCGGCCGTTCGAACTTCCCAATAGCCCGAGCGTAAATCCAAAGACGAGAAATATTCTGCTCCTTGCATGTGTTAGAGAGCATCGTCAGTGCGCGGCAACTTGTATACATCCTTCCGAGTTATCTTATTCAGGGGCTATGAATTTGCTCGATGACACCACGCTTGAGCACATCATCGACTTGTTGATTGATGATACGCTGCTCTTCCACTGAAACTCGATATGGTCGTTAGCCTAAGGCAGGGCTCTCAAGCACGCGCCCACAAAGTTTTCGCTAGTGGCCCACGGCTTCACCGGTAATAAAGTTTTGTGACTTTGCTAAGTAATACTTGAATCAGTTTCAGCCTGTTGCAATTAATAGCACTTTGTTCGGGTAAGATACACAGCGAGACTAGTCTCAAGATTTTTTTTGTGAGGAACCACAATCGGTCACTGAGTTGAAAGATTGCCGTGCAACGAAAACTCGAAAACTGATTTCAGAATCAACATCCAGATTTCAGCCATTCTGGACTTCAGTGTCGATATGTGTTTAAAATTCTGACTTCAATTCCCTTTAGAAATGTCCAATAGATGGGATATGGGAAAGGCGTTCTTTTATATGACGTTAGGTGTATTTTCTCCACACTCTCCCCTCCTCCCCCGTCCCCACCATTTCTCTGTGCCGGCTCTAGTGGGAGTAAATTTCGTGACTGCGGCCCGTTAGCTGAGGCTAGTTTGAGATCCCTGGCGTAAGAGAGCATGCCAGCCGGTGTAAATTTCGTGCGCGGCGCTCGTTGTGTGACCCAAAAATGGTTATGCGCAATCGAAAGAAGAGCTGAACTCTTGAAGAAGGGCCAATACGTCGCTCTATGCGTCGCGATAGATCAACGACAACAGAAGGGTGGGAAATCTCAGGAGCGGATGGTGGGGCAACAGGCTGTGCCTTGGCATTCAGCTGGAGGTGGGGATAGTTTTCAGCAAACTCCAGAGAGCACATGAGATCTACGTCTTGTGTGTTTCTCAAACGTTCCCCTCGAAGTAAAGAAACTGAGGATGTAAGCCAATTGGCAATCAGTAGGATTGTAGCACCCTATTCAATAGTGAGTGCGGCAAATGGCAGTCGTAGGCCGCAGCAGCGGAGAAATACCTCTGACGGGGCGAACAGAACAGTTCCGTCGGCCTTACAGCTCAGGGCTACAAGGGTAGACGTTTTCGGGGCTATATCTGTGTCTGCAGCAACAAGTTTGTAACCGTCAGGAGGTGGATCCACCGAAAGAGAACATTGCAGCGGCGTAAAGGCGACTTCTGCACCGGAGCAATCTATTATGGCATGGTGACGCGAAAGGAAGGTCCATCCGAGAATAATGCCACGGGAGCAGGAAGGTAGCGCAAGAAACTCACTGATATAAAGTTCAGCTTGAATAACGACACGCGCGGTGCACACAGCTTAGGTGGTATTTACTGTGAGCTGGTAGTAGGGAGCATTAGTCCCTAGAGCTACTTGGTACCTTTTCTGACTTGCGGCATAGGTTGCCGCAGTTTACGGAAACGGCGGGCTCTGTTTCAATACGTGCTTCTACGGCAGTCCCTTCAACATTGACATCGATAACGTTTTGCGGTGGAAAGGATGGAGGCATCGGGCAGTTCGACTCGCATGCAGCTCTTGCCTCCGGAACATCAGCTATCAATTTCCCTTGTCTCTAGTAGGTCGGTGACGCATGGGCGACAGGGAGCATCGTCGAAGAGATGGTGACCTGCGGTTGGCGTAGGGTCGTTGATTGTGAAGGGTGTACCTTCGTGGCGCTCTTGACGACGACGCAACAAGTCTGCCCATGACATCAAATGGAGAAGGACCTTAGCGACAGTGGCGGGCGACGTGTCCAAAGATACCACAGGCGAAGCAGATATGCCCTTTTCCGACGTTCTCCACGCGTCTGTGTGGCGCAAACACGAAGCCGAAGGTGTCCCATAGAGATGCGACGCAGCATTCTCGGTCGTTGGCAAAACATGGGACGGCATCGCAGGTCGAGCATATGGCATAGGCTGTTCAGGGGGCCCAGCAGCGACGGCGGCGTAGGTAAGCGGCGCACTTACTGGTGGTTGTTGGAGCATGTGTGGGAATGCCTCAGCAACTTGGGCCCGAATGGCCTCTTGAAGGTCCGGATTTAAAAAATGCTCAGGTAGCAATGAAAGCTGGCGCGCTATCTCTTTTCAGATAAAGTCCTTGATCGTAGACAGAAGCGGCTCCTGATCGGCAGGACGGTCAGATAGCTGCAAGCCTGAGAGCGTGTCAGGCGTCGTGAGGGCTTGACGGGCGATCGCGCCCTGCGACGAAACTCGTCGAAGCTCTTACGGAGGGAGACAAGTGCAGCGATTGTGTTAGATCTCTCGCTAGCAGCATCTGAAAGGCGCCGCCCTCTATGCCCTGCAAGATATGCCCGATTTTCTCCCCCTCAGTTACGGGCGTTGACGCGGTTACATCTATTCTGGACGTCCTCGATGTAGCCCGTGCAATTCTCTCCTGGTTGCTGCGCACGTTCACGCAAGCGCTGCTCCGTGAAGCTCGTGAGCCGTAGGCCGCCCAAAGACGTCCGTAATAGAAGTCTTGAAAACATACGAAGTTGGAATCTCAGCCTGGTGGTTGAGATACCACAGTTATGCGATGTCCGCGAGATAAAACATGACGTAGCAAAGCTTCATTTGGCCGTCCCATTTGTTACTGGCGCGACGTTCTCGTACCTCGACAACCAATCTTCCACATCCGATTCACCTGAGCTAGAGAGGATGGGTGGGGATCTCGCTAAGGATTCACGGCGCCGCAGGTGACGTGGACGGCCGAAGGTCCAAACTGGAAAGGGGTCTCGTGGGCCGTGTTGGTGTCACGAATAGGTGGGAGCTTGCGGGAGTGAAGTTCCAGGTTCTTACGGGGAATCCACGCTCCTCCACGAAATGTCACGTGATTTATTGACGTATAAACATGAAGGAAGGGCGAGGGACGTCAAGGGGCCAAATTACGAGCAAGCACCAGCTCTGGTCGCTGGGCTACCAATAATGCTGTGGCTTGCTTTCTTGGCTACTTCGTCGTCATTTCGTATTGTCCACTACATACGCAAATGAATTTATTCTTTCCTGCTGCTATGAGTAGCCGCTATCAAATCATCGGTGTGAAGTCATGTTCTCTTCCGTGCGGAGCAAGGCGAAAAAAATGAGGTATTATTTGGCATAATAATGATAAATCTCTGTATAGTGCGTACAACATTTTCACGTCATGTGTTTTCGCGGCTTTGTGATGTCGCCTGACGAGTGCTGATAGCAGTGTATTGTTGGTGTAGCGTAATCACATTAAAATAAAAGAAATGATCGCGCATGGCAGTATCATGGATTTGACACGTAAAACCTCATATATTCTTAAAAACTTCAGCGTGATTTTCTAATCTTATTGTAATTAGAGCGTTGAACAAAATTGTATTGATTGCAGGTAAATTTTCATATCAATAACTAAAACTATTTTGATATGGCGCCTCCCAAGGGAGCCTTTCCTGTCTTTTTCTTTAAGATAACTTTTCAAAAATATAAAAATCGCTGTAATGGTGCTATATTCTATTCGCTTGTCCTTGTAGTTTGCTGTATAATAATGCAAACAATCGCCAGGATCGCGGAAAGGTAGAGGTTTTAAGTGCTGAGAAATGTCCAAACATCAAATGTCTCTGGAGCCCAAGATATTTCCTGTGCAACTATTTTTTGTAAGAACTATTAGAAGCATGTCCAACAATCTAAATTGGGTATGTTGCACAAAAAATAAATAGTAGAGCTTCCTGAAATTGCCACTAGATTTCAATGTCCTTCTACGAAATGCAGATATCTTGTTCACCATTCAGTCATACCTAGATCTATCCACAAAATCAGCACTGCAGTAAAGCAAATAATAAGACCACGGTCGTCATACACTACCAGGGAATGGCAGCATCACTTTGAAGACACCACAACTTGCGTCCGTGCTCGCGTAGACGAGCTTTTCTGCGATTACTGGCACATTCCCTTGAAAAGGAAAGAAGAAGAATAGCGGGCATTTAGAATGTGTGATGTGACTGTATTTCTGCTCACATCAAATAAATTGGCCACTTTTCACCACTGCTTATTGCGAGGGGATATATCACAACCATTATTATTAAGGAACCATGTACATTTCGAATAAAAACCCACATGTCCATTTACAACCTAAAACGAGAGTAAAACTTTCAGTTTAAATGTATATTCAACTCCGTGGTCCCGCAAACACGTTGCAGAAGAGGTTAATAGAGCGAGTTCTTGAAATTCCAGAAAGACTACCCGGGCCACACCATGTGGCAAATAACAGCGGCACCCCTTCTCTCTTTTCCACGGAAAAGACCTCTAAGGCAATATAAGTGCTGCGGTGTGGTGTGTTCAGAAAAGCGATGTCCTCCTGTTTTTGAGCTGCCTTGGTCATGTTTTAAAGCACGACAAATGCCCCTGTACATGCATTCAAGTATTTGATTTATGCCTGCTATCTTAGAAGACATCATCGATTTCTCTTCATATTGTGGATTGCGAATTCGTATCATTGTGATGGCTTCTAAGTGGACAATCTAGGCTCATTGCAAGCCCCGTCGGTGTCGACTTGCAGATTTCTGTAGAATTGCAATCGACAACATCTCCCTTCACGTCCTATGTTATATAAGACTTGCTGCTGGGCGACCTGGCTGGCATCGAATGGCTCCATGTGAGCGCAAACAAAGGGTCAAAGGCTGGAGCAGAAAGCATAGAAAGAAATAGTAGTCTCTATCTCGTAGCAAGAATGGCGGACTGGGCGTGTTGGTTCAGCATATTTGACGTGTAAGGCGCGACGACAACAACAAACAAATGGGAGAGAACACAGACACCGAGCGCTTTTATCTCGAGTTTTTGCTTTTTTTACGTCGTATGTTCATTGGCAAATAAAATTGTGTGAGTGCTGACGATGATCGCTGCTCTAGGGGCAAGAAAGCGTGCCCGCGGTCGCAGTCGAGTGGAAAGTGCATTGGGAGTTCCCAAAGGGCGTGGTGCGCGCCTCCAGCAGAAACTGCGAACTTTGACAGAGCGGGCGTGGTTGCGTGCGTTCGCACGCACCTTATTTTGACAGTGATCAGCAGGTTGTCCATACTCTTGTACGTGTTGTATTCTCGTCGCGAAGTTTGCTTTGAAGCCACAGACAGCATGAAGGTTTCTTCGCTCTCTGCAGCGGCCTCGTTCCCTTCCGCCAAAGTTTTGTTGAGTTACACGAAGTCTCATGCTAAATATCTGAGCTAATAGCCTTACTTCGTAAAAAATACCAGTTTGTTGCTGTACACTACTCCGCTTTTGCACCCAAACTGCGACTATTTATTAAGAGAGATAGAAAAAGCAAGGAAAGGCAGGGAGGTTAACCACTCGCACGTCCGAATGGATGCGCCGCACTGGGCAACAGAGTACTACCAGTCACCAGCTCGTGACTCTGAACTTCGACCTCTTCGCATTCGGGACTCAAGGCGTCTTTGACAAAGTGAGACTACATCGTCGGTAATGCAGCGCCGACCCCCTTCATGGAATAAGGAGGCTTACGGAATTGACCTCAAAAGCCTTGAAATGATGAACGTGAACGGCGGCTTTTCGCTGAGCCGATGTTCCCTCCTGTCAGCAGTAGCAATTTTACATCTTACGTTGGGAAGTGGTCGTAATATATTGCAGGAACCTGAATAATATAGACAGATGCACTCTTGGATGAGTTATGTGTACACGCACTTGTCCTTAGCGTTGGCTTTCACGCTGTTCGTGAAACTGAATAATGCGACAGATGCTTCTAAGGCAGCGAGAAGTGATAGTGATTGGATCACTAGGAAACAAGTTGATAACGGCATATTACTTTGACGTCTATCATTGCGGGAAAGCCCTTCTGACCGTCAGACCCTAGCCAACGCGTTCGACTTGATAGGTCCTATCATCACCGCTGAGCATTTGTTCAGCGGTGGTGGCCATGGTGGTGGCAACGAAAAGGACTACTGGCTCTTCAGTGGCCGTTATCCTCTGCTTTTACGTGTTTTTTCTTTTTTCTCTATTTTTAGTGACTATCTATAACGTACTGCGACCACCTCTCCTGCATATATTGCACTTTCTGAGCTGACTTATCTTATAACCGTGTGCTGTAAACAAAAATGTCTTCGGTTACCTGTTCGGTTCATGCTCGGTGTTAACCAAAGCTGCCTTCAAGGCTAAGGATGACGTGTCATTGCATGTACGGAAATTTGGTTTCAGAATGTTCAGGATGTTGTACACTTTTCTGGTTATAGATTTGAGCGTGTTTACAGATCAGGTCGTAGAGGTGGAGGAACTTCGTTATGCATTAAGAATGGTATTACTTATGATGTGTTTTCTGAATTTTCTTGTATTACCGCAAATTATAAATTAATTGTTTTGAAGAGTGTCGCTGCAGCTATTGCTTCGGTTTGCCGCCCACATTTATATTCCTTATCGTACATTCCGTGACACATCTCTCTTCGCCTTTCTCTCGATGATAGAATTTGTCAACTGGTCGAATGTTCTCAGTCGAAAGCTTGACCTCCTGCAAGAGGTCAACCGTCACTTTGAGGAAGCTTTCCCTTTGCGTTGTGCTAAAAACACGAAAAAGTGGGAACCCTTTGGTAACAAAAGAGTTGCATCGAAGAAATAAAGCCCGAGCTATCGTGTACCATCAATTTATTAAAGATTTAGCGCTTCTTAAAGGGACCCTGAAACGGTTTTTTGAAGTTTTGTCAGCGTTTAGGCAGGAGCATCCCCAAATCATTCGCACCAGAAATTAAGCGACGCACTGTGTACCAAGGCCACTACGGAATTTATATCTATTCCCTCCTCCTCACCACTGCCTTGCACCCTCAACTCACAGACACCCTGACATCGCCGGCGATCGCAGCGCTCTCATGAGCGCACTCGACGGTTTGAGCTTCGCGACGGGTTGCGCGTAATCTCGGAGGCCCAACAAAGACGAAGCTCGCGGAGTGGTTGATATCTGCTCCGACAGGTGCCGCCACACTACCAGCAGATGTTATTTTATTCTCCTGTACGGCGACAATCTGCAACAGCATGCGGACAAACAAAAATAATTCGAGAACGGTCATCGATAAGCGTAAACTCGGGCAATGTGGTTGTGTCTTCAGGGGTGAAGTTACAGTCACAAAAACGTGGATCGTGGCGTTGAACGGATAGCGAGAGCGCGACGCTCATTGCAGCGACGAGCTGAAGGGATTCCGCTCGCCAGATGCCTCACGAACATTGCACGATGTCGCAGCTTTACAAGTCACAAATTGCTAGAAATTGCTAGATACGTGGTGCACAACAAGGCTGGGGCAATTAATTATGTCCAAGAAAAGAAACCTCAAGATAAACACTCTCGCTCAGCTCACGTCAACACGGAGTACGTTGTAACACAGGCAGACGACGCTCGCTGCCCACAGGAGGTTCAGTGACGTGTACTGGACATATCCAATCAGATCAGCCGCCTGCGTGACGTCGCGCTTCCAATACGACGCGCACTGGAAGTGGGCGGTTTGAAAACGCGTTTGGCTGAGCCGCTGTGATCGGTGGCGATTCGCAGCTTTAAAGCCTTGTAATAAATTACACAGTTTTCGCACAGAGCCTGAATTGGTCTGTAAATGATCCTTAGGACTTGTTCTACCGGCTCAATGTGTTCGTACATAATTGTCAAAACCGCTTCAGGGTCCCTTTAACGAATAGAAGAAAGTGAGAAACAAGTTAAACTCAGATCTCAAGAAAGCTCTGACTGAACATTTAGGAACAAATTCATTGCCGTTCCTGATGACCCTAAAAAAGTTTGGAACTCATTACGTTCACTAATGGTAGAGAACAAAATTGCATCCCTAGTACGCTGTTGTCTGATGGTCTCATACAGTAACTAGGCTTTGTCAGATAAATTTAATTTGTATTTTTTGTCTTCAGGTACATATTCGTCTTCCAGCAAGTAACTTGACGTTGTAAAATATATAGCTTTTCCTTGTACAAATTCCCTATTTCTGCCCACATGTAGTTAACTGGAGATCTATTCTTTTCTTCAGGGGCTAAACAGAACACTGCTGCCGGTAACGATGATATCAAAGCTATACCAATAACTTTTATTAAGCACTTCCTTTCAGCATCTTTGCAACATATTTGTAACAGAGCACTATTATTGGGCATTTTCCCAGCTGCTATAAAAACAACGAGCGTAGCAGTATTACACAAAGGAGGACCAATCAATGATTTTATTGCGATAGAAATTATATGGACAGTCTCGGCTGGATATTGCCGTCGTCGTCGCCGCCGTTAGGCACCGTATATGTATAAGTATGTATATATATAAAAGCCCCAAAGAAAAATAATTCAGAAAAAAATCGGCAGATCCCACGCAGTGTGGGAATCGAGGTAATGCGAAGCAGCCAGCAAAGAGCTGCATACATCGTCTTGTTTGTCATTGAGGCTTATGAAGTCATTCATGTCGTGACATCTAGTTCGCTATATATCGCGAGATTGTCATGCATGCGTGCGTGTATAATGTGGTATATGCCATACTAAAGAAACATATATTCTGCTACATATATACGATGCGTGACCTGCTATTTATGTTCGTCACGCACTCTTGTCATGCCATACCAATGTAGGTATATATTCAGTAAACAAAATGGCCGGGAGTGCACCATGAGCGTGGCATCTAAATTATACTCTACATGACATGCATGTCATGGTTTTCGTGTTACCACCTGTTATTTATGTTCGTCACACAGTCACGTCTCGAAATACCCATTTCGGTGAATATCAAGCTAGCGAAACGGCCGCTAGCGCACCATGAGCGTGGCACGTAAGTCATGCTGTGCATGACATGCGTGTCATTATTTTTATGTTCACTCCTGTTATTTGTGTTCGTCACACAGTTACGTCGCGACATTCCAATTTTGGTGTATATCAAGCTAGCGAAACGGCCGCCAGCGCGCCATGAGCGTGACATGTAAGTGATGCTGTGCATGGCATGCGTGTCATTATTTTCATCTTAACTCCTGTTATTTGTGTTCGTCACACAGTTACGTCGCGAGATTCCAATTTTGGTGTATAGCAAGCTAGCGAAACGGCCGCCAGCGCGCCATGAGCGCGACATGTAAGTGATGCTGTGCATGACATGCGTGTCATTATTTTCATGTTAACTCCTGTTATTTTTGTTCGTCACACAGTTACGTCGCGAGATTCCAATTTTGGTGTATATCAAGCTAGTGAAACGGCCGCCAGCGCGCCATGAGCGCGACATGTAAGTGATGCTGTGCATGACATGCGTGTCATTATTTTCATGTTAACTCCTGTTATTTGTGTTGGTCACACAGTTACGTCGCGAGATTCCAATTTTGGTGTATATCAAGCTAGCGAAACGGCCGCCAGCGCGCCATGAGCGTGGCACCTAAGTCATGCTGTGCATGACATGCGTGTCATTATTTTCATGTTAACTCCTGTTATTTGTGTTCGTCACACAGTTACGTCGCGAGATTCCGATTTTGGTGTATATCAAGCTAGCGAAACGGCCGCCAGCGCGCCATGAGCGCGACATGTAAGTGATGCTGTGCATGACATGCGTGTCATTATTTTCATGTTAACTCCTGTTATTTGTGTTCGTCACACAGTTACGTCGCGAGATTCCAATTTTGGTGTATATCAAGCTAGCGAAACGGCCGCCAGCGCGCCATGAGCGTGGCACCTAAGTCATGCTGTGCATGACATGCGTGTCATTATTTTCATGTTAACTCCTGTTATTTGTGTTCGTCACACAGTTACGTCGCGAGATTCCAATTTTGGTGTATATCAAGCTAGCGAACGGCCGCCAGCGCGCCATGAGCGTGGCACGTCATATACCCCTGTCACACGGTACAGCTTAAGTGCACTTTGAGGGAGTGCACTTCGCCGCTAGTGCCATTCGCACGCTGTCACATGGAAACGTTTAGTGACACTCGCTACAAAGTGCACTTGCCGGCGAGTGCGTTCGCCAAACTCACTTCGCCGAGATGGAGTGTCTAGCCTCGATAGCAGTGGCTCGAGAATAAATGAGTTATTATTCGAAGCCAAGTTCACAGCATTTTAGAACTATCGTTTTCTTTATAAGGAATATTCTTATGCATTAAAATATACTATAAGACAAAAAACTACTTTGCTATTCTCGTTCTCGGGCAGTTTACAGCCACGACCGACAGGGGCATGGCCAGTGCACACCGTGCAATGGCTGCAGCTGCCGCGCTTGTAGGTAAATTTTATTTTAAGGGCTGGTTATAGCTGTAACACAGTATTACTTAAAAGACATTGCCTGAAATAACAAATATTGGTTGTGCTACTTAAGTACCCATCACCATTACAATCATTTCCAAAGTGGACTTCCCTTTCTCGTGTAGCAGCGAGCTGCCAAAGTGCCATTCTGGGGGCGTAAGTGCACTCGCTCAAAATGATACTAAGCTTGCCAGTGTGACCGGGGTAATACTGTGCATGACATGCGTGTCATGATTTTCATGTTACCACCTGTTATTTGTGTTCGCCAGACAGTCACGTCGCGCGATACCAATGTTGGTGTCTATCAAGCTAGCGAAATGGCCGCCAGCGCGCCATGAGCGTGGCACGTAAATCATGCTGTACATGATATGCGTGTCATAGATTTTCATGTTAACTCCTGTTATTTATGTTAGCCACACAATTACGTCGCGAGATACCAATTTTGGTGTTTATCAAGCTAGCGAAACGGCCGCCAGCGCGCCATGAGCGTGGCACCTAAGTCATGCTGTGCATGACATGCGTGTCATGATTTTCATGGTACCTCCTGTTATTTGTTTTCGTCACACAGTCACGTTACGCGATACCAATTTTGGTGTATATCAAGCTAGCGAAACGGCTGCCAGCGCGCCATGAGCATGGCACGTAAGTCATGCCGTGCATGACATGTGTGTCATGATTTTCATGTTACCACCTGTTATTTGTGTTCGTCACACAATCACGTCGCGCGATACCAATTTTGGTGTATATCAAGCTAGCGAAACGGCCGCGAGTGCACCATGAGCGTGGAATGTAAATCATGCTGTACATGGTATCCTTGTCATGATGATATGCTTGTCATCACGATATGCTTGTCATCGTGATTTTCATGTTATGACCTGTCATTTATGTTCGCCATAAAGTGACGTTACGCCATACCACTTTTGGTGTATATCCTATTAACGAAACGGCCAGGCGAAAAAGGCTCATCAGCTTGGCTGACCATTCCGGCCAAGAGCCGGCCAGGAGCGCCCAAAGTCGTAGGCGGCTAGATAGATAGGTAGATAGATAGATAGGTACGCTCAAACTCGCAGAAGTTCGCTAAGAAATGCTTCGCATTTAAAATGCTCCCGAAGCGCGGAATCGAACCAGGGACCTCTTGCTTCGCTGCGAGTGGCGCTATCCACTACGCCACCAAACGCAGATCCTCCACGTAGCTAACGGCGAGCGTTATATACACACCCTTTACCGCTGGATGGACTCATAGACGGCAGGCGATAATAAGCGTTTCTTCATTAGCAGCGAGATGGCGCTAGGAGCGCGACGGGCGCATTTAAAAGTCGTCGGCGAGCTCGCTCGCTTCTTCCTATATTTGGCCAGGGAGAACCTTGCCCTTCCGCTGTCTGCTCGCGCGGTTTTCTCGTGGTGAAGGGAAGGGGAATGTTTCAAGCTTACACCGTGATGTCCGCGCTCATGTTACGGAGCGTACGAAAGTCACGCGAACTATCAAGTGTCACAGCTCGACACCTGAAGCACGCTAGTTTCATTCGCTGATTCGGCCTCCTTTGCAACACGAGCGCTGTTAAAAGTGAGAGTATCCATTGGCGAGCCTCACATCGTATAGCATTAATTTCTTGCTATCGCATTCATTGCTTCGCCCGTGCGGCAAAACTGCGACTTTTATTATTTACCGGCCGATATCGGTGTTACCCATACTGTCGAAGGTCTTAGAGAACGTAATAAAAACAAGTATTACAAAGTTTCGTGATGAGAATCAATTACTTATCAGTGAACGATTCGGCCTTCTTGAAAAGAAATCTACAGAAACAGCATCACTTGGCATTAGACTTTTGAAGGCCATTTGACTAGGTTATGCATGATGTTCTGTTTAAGGAGTGTCCATGTTATGCCATTCGAAGTGTTTCCCTAGAGTTAACACGTACTTATTTAACAGATAGGTTACAGTATACGTATGTTCATTGGTATAAATCACAGTTAAAACAAGTGCAACTAGGTGTGCCGCCGGGTTTATACTGGGCCCCCTATTTATTATTATTTATATAAACGTCATCGTCCACCCGCGAGAAAGTTTCTCTATAGCCATGTATGAAGGGACTAAAGGGAGCTAATCTCCCTTTAGTCCCTTCAACCTAGGCAAAAACATTTTTTGTCTGAATAAACAGAACTGAATTGGTTTGAGACCACATCCTGCGCATACTCCTTAGGAGATTGACACACTGATATGCTCATTGTTCAGATTTAAAACAGGGTTACGGTGAGCTTCAAGTAGGACAATGGGTAACCGACTGCACCGTTATGGGACGAGTTAAACGCAGAAGTGGCGCACAGGGACATGCTCCAGATTCCGGGACTCACGGAGCCATCAATCATAAATAGCAAGAGCCATCGCGAGTGTTTTGCTGAGATGTTCGGTAATGTCATTCCTCCGGTGTTGGCTAGCAGCGGCGGCTTATAGGTACAAATGAACGAAGGATGGCGTTGCTTATTTCCGCCGAAAGTAGCACTCCTGAAAGCTCAGAAGAAACCCCGTGGTTTCCGCAACGCCGAAAGTGTGTAGGGCTCGGGCAGTGGAGTAGGCATAAATGGTCGACACCTCAGTGCTTTTGTTTTCAGCATTTATTAGTGAGAGGGACTAAGATGGATTCGGACGTGTCTGGAAGGTGAGTCAGAATACGAATGAGATGATGAAATCTAGCATAGGGGCATGAAAGGTGGATTATTGGGTCGGCTTAAGATTAAAATATTTTTATAGAAACAAAAAAGCCATTTTTCGTGATATTTCACACGATTCACTGCCGCAAATTGGATGCTGGAACTACACAAATGCAGATGCAATAAGTGGGGTAATTTGTTGAAATACCAGTTGATATTGTAAAACCCTATAAATCAACATTAAAAACTTGATGAACCGCACATTTTGTTCGCCTGAAGAAATGTGCCAAAAGGTTGCATTACTCGGTGCTGTTGGACGCACCGAAAATGATAAAGATCAAGTATGCAAGTCCATCACTCAGGCATAATAATGTAGCGTGCGACATAGGAACTTCTGCAGCGTAAAAGGAATATGATTCCAGGTACTCACCTAGTACCGCAACAAACATTTCATCTCTAGGAAGCTTTAGGAACCATCCCTCTAGCTGCTCTGTTCGTCTGTAAAGAAAACGCTGATAAGACATCATCAAAATCTTAACAAAGAATGGAAGTGAACTTACACTTGCTTGTTAATAAAGTATGACCTGTTATACTGAATTGACTTTTGGCTGCATTTTGACATAACGTCCACCTCACAGCGCAGCGTTTCTTCCAGCGTTGAATTGTAGGTCCATATGGGCTCCGGTACATTCAGGAACTGAAAGTATAAGACGCACCGTGTCTTTATTGGCGTCACACTGCATCATGGTCTGAAACAAAATAATAGCCTGCCTATGCAACCAAAGTCGTTAACTGATATTTGTCTTATGCGGTTTGAGGATACAAAATTTCTCATACATCTTCAGTTCAAGCTACAACTGAAATGTTTAGCCAAACTAGCGCACCTCCTCATGCAATGATCGTGTATCGGAAAAACCCTTTAACGTCTTTTACAACTGCTTGGGTGGAGGTGTTTTTGAGCACAGTTCTTAGGCGCCCGTTCCTGCATTTAGCAGCGTCGCCGTCCCCATCGGTGGCGTAACCGATAGACAAGAAAAAATTCGGCAGATCCCACGCGTTGTAGTAATCGGTTTCATGCGAAGCAGTCAGCGAGTACTTCTATGCTGTACTTTATGGCTTTGAGCCAAGCGCTACTAGGTGGATCGACGTGTTTTGTAAAAGTAGTAGCTATGGGGAAATCGTGGGCTTACCAGGCGCGCCGACAACACTGGCATTTAAAGGGTAACTAATGGTGGGACATAACATCAGCCCTCACGTTAGAGTACATACGTCAGTAATGTCGAAACTAAGTGCACTTTATCGTGAAATTATGTGAATATCACATGCAAATTTAGTTAATATATTTCACCACGGTCGAGCACCGCTTCGATATAGCTTGCTAAATCATAGTCACACAAATGCGATGTTTAATAAACTGCTATAAAAGCGGAGCCAACACTTGGCCCACAGACGTTAATCTGATATGACGCCTGTATCGTAGCAGTAGTTATGTAATGTTTATTGCTTTCTTGTAAAATTAGATGGCCAGCACCACAAACCCAAGTGACATTGCACCGCCATTACGCCTGCATAGGCTGTTTTTCCGTAGCTGTTTATAGACCTGGAGGGGCTCTGTGGTATAATACCTGATTGCCGCGCAGAATTCTTGGGTTCGATTAATGCTGGGCAGTGCTGGGCAGTATCGAAGATACATGTATCTTAGATACTCTACGGGTATCTTGTATCTGTATATTTGTATTTCCGATACATTCGGGTATCTTGTATCTGTACGGGTATCTTGTATCTGTATATATATTTGTATTTGCGATACATTCGAAAATGTATCGTGTATCTTAAGATACAAGATACTTTTATCGCAACACAAGCGCGCGAAACAATAATCACTGGCCAAGCTCCGCTTCTCAAGCTGGTACTGGTGCCACTAAGCTGTCTGAACAAGTCTAAGGGCAGTGACGTCATTTTATTTTTCTGCCAGAGTCCTCCAGTGAGTGCAGACGATGAGGAAGACAAGCGCATGGACGTCTAAGCCCAGCCCACGTACCATTTGTTTTCTCGATTTCTTTTCTTTTTAATTTGCGCCAATGCCGTGACACTTGCTCTTAGCCACGGTCCTGCGCCGCGTATTCCACTGCGTGTGGCGCCTATCGCGCAAATTCTCATGTTGCTATAGTGTCGTTATTGAAGAGTGTCTTGCTTCATAACGAAATGTGACGCATGCAGGAATGGGGTTGCTTTGCGACTCGTAGATTTTACATATCAGTGATTTGAAAGATTTCGTGGATGCATGTTTGACTTGCATGGGATGAATTAACTTATGTGCAAATAAGATTCTAACAACTATAGCAACACTGGTACTGATGCTAAATCTAATAGAGCAAGCGTTTACCTAACAGAAAATACTTGGCCTACCGTATTTATCACTTCCTGCTACATTTGTTCAAGTAATCTTAGAAATCATAATTTGATTATTAGCACAAGTGCTTTCTTAGCTGTCCCTTTGCATCCCATACATTACCTAGGCCTCTGTATTATTTTTTCGGTCTGGTCACTGCAGTATGTATTTTTCAACGCGCTCCCAAAATAAGATGTCTGCTTTATTCGTTTAACTGACCGCCTTATTTCTGCTAATTTTTACACATTTACACGTTGCCAAGGCAATTTTGAAAACAAATATAAAATTACGGCGTGCGTTGAGTATACAGTACAAAACATTCTGCTTACCGCTTAGGAAAATAGCGAGAGTGAGTTTGCTTTATAATAACGGAAATTATTAGGAGCCACCTTAAAGATGTTAAAGAGGGGATTCGAAACGTTGTTTTACTGAATGCTCTGTTTTACTCATGAGCGTCCCAACGAGCCGTTTCAGGCAATTTTCCATAGGTACTGAATTTTCTATTGTCTGAACAGGTAAGTTGACAGTACTTCATGCTCATAGCTATTCAGGGCGCCGTCTGTATTGTGTTTCTGTACTCATTCAATTTGAATGTTTGATACACAACCACCTTGCTATTTTACTTATATTTGTTTTCCTATTTCAGGCATACCTGATTTTTTTCTTCTTATTATTAATCCCCACGTAATCGTTGCTATAAGGGACAATAACGCGAATGGAGGCGGTGTCCTGCGACGCCTTGTGCAAGTATACAATACGTCTGAGACGTTTCTGTGTTGCACATGTTCTGTATTTGAAAAAAAATGGGTAGAATATTGCACGTTTGTCAGTATAACAACAAAGAATCCTTTACGCCATCAGATCACTAGAATATGAAAATTAATTGCAGCTTTACGTCCTTTAGCTATACACTAGGGGTCTCGAACTCACATTATAGCCTGCGGGCCACAGTCACGAAATTTAGTTTCAAGGGCCGAAATAGTGAAGATGGTGGGAGCGGGGGTCGGAGAGAGTTTGAAATGACGTTGCCATTTGAAAGGAAGCCTTTGCCATATCTCATATATGCATTGGTCATTTCTGAAGGCGATTTGGAGTCAGGATTCGAGGAACATCGATACCGATGTGCACAACGAATGAAATCTGGACGCAGATTCTAAAAATAGAGTTCTTGTTCCACGGTTATGTTTCAGTACATGTTGACCACATGTCCTCACGAAAGGAATTAATGCTTAAGACTAGTCATGTCTATGTAGCTCATGTGCATACTTATCAAGAAAATAAAAACAAATGGGACAAAGACGGTCATATGTGCGGGCCGGGCTGCTAGCGAAAGATCTCAAACCCCTAGTATACACCATGCGTCCCCCCCAGCTCCCCCCCCCCAAAAAAAAAATCATAACGTCGTTCCCAGCGTTGTTGCTGCTGTACACTTGTCCGGATACGCGGTATTGCGCAAACAGTCTTTCGCGGACAAGCTGAAAGTTCACACCGGTATTTGCGCCGTCGTGCGGAAGCTTCTTAATGAAGTTATTGTGATTATATGGCAACCCGCTAGCTGGTCGGCACGCTGAGCAGCGACTACCATCAATTGCAAAAATGACACGCAAGAACCGTTGTCAGCGAAGTGTACAGAGAGCTGTCCTGTGAAGACGCTAAAACAAACCCCAATAAGTTGTTTTGGAAGAAAACTAATGTACTCTGAGGAAGAAGGGCGAGACTTTTGAGATACTAACACACATTTCATTCAAATGAAACAACATAGGTCACAGTTAAGAAACTAGCAAGTAGACGTTTTCGTGCACATGCGTTTGGTGCTACATTATATGGATCTATAAAAACAAATTTGAGAATGTATCGAAGTATCTTAAGATACAATTACCAAGTATCGTATCGGATACAGTTATTTTAGCAGTATCTTGTATCTGTGTCTTAAATACTTCTTGCCTGAGTATCTTGTATCGTACCGCGATACAATTTCAATGTATCTTTGCCCAGCCCTGCGGCTGGGATCCTAATTCTTATTCTTTCCATTCGTCGGGTCCATCCTGCCGATCTCGATTTTTCTTAACGCTCTCTCATTCAAATTACAAATGTCTGTTGTCGCCGTTCCGGGGTACATATAAACTGTCCATCACCCGTGGCGCATACCCGTACACCGCGGCCCGTACTAAGCGGTTATGTGCCACACTTGTCTGGAAGACAGGGTTTGATGACGTACGCGACAAGATTTTCACGTTATTCATGTCATTACCCGACAGTCATATCCGTCAAATCCTCTTACCCTCCCATGCCAATTTTGGTCTACACCAAGTGAAGGAGGTGATCACGAGAGCACCCAGACGTAGGCGGATAGATAGATAGATAGATAGATAGATAGATAGATAGATAGATAGATAGATAGATAGATAGATAGATAGATAGATAGATAGATAGATAGATAGATAGATAGATAGATAGATAGATAGATAGATAGATAGATAGATAGATAGATAGATAGATAGATAGATAGATAGATAGATAGATAGATAGATAGATAGATCCGCTCAATCTGCCAAAGGTTCGCTGAGAACTGCTTCGCATTTAACAATAAAATGAGAAAAAATACCCAGCCTCAAAAGGGATTTCAAACCGGGTCCTCAGCGTGGCAGTCCAGCATTGAACCACAAAGCCACGCTGAAGCTTGATACTCATTTGCAAAAAGACACTATAGCGCCGTCATTTTGTTCAAGAAATCGCCTTAGCCTATGCGATGTAGTGTGGCAGAAGAGTGAAATAACAACCAGTCATCTCACAACGCTAATTGCGCAACGAGTGTGTGTCTTAATGCTTCCCACCCACTGCAAAGTGCTCAGCCATAATTCTTCATCGTCATCAGCCACATGCAGCATCAACAAAGTACACATAATACCTTACAGATATGTAGCGGGTACATCACTTATCCGCAGTAAGACTTATATAGGTGTTAGTGGGTGCTGTCTTCACAAAAGTCTATACCTTGCGGAAAGTCGAAACTTCAAACACAATGGACCTTGCCCCAACACGAAGCTGCGCTCAGAATTCAAATTACGCAGTATCGTAATCGTCGCTGAATTTTTTTAGAGCGCAGCTTTTAGGTGCCCCTCCCTGCTTTGAGCGGCGTCGTCGCTGGCGTCGGCGTCACCGATAAAGCGAACGGGGACGAAAGAGAGCGAACGCTAGTAGTTTGTGTGGCAGTATGTAACGAATGCTACATTGCTACGACTGCGGAAGCCAAAACTTCAAACACACTTGGCGTAGCACCATTACTAAGCTGCGCTATGTATTCGCATTAGGCAGTATCTTAACTATCGGTGAATTTTTTCCCACTAGTGGGCGTTTTAAGCAAAGTAGTGCGTGAAATCATGCATTGTAAAAACAAGAGCGAGAGAGATAGAGAGAAGGAACCCTGCGTGGGGAAGAGAATGGCGGAGAGGGCAGGGACAGTTGAAAAAAAATAGAACAATAGCGTTAGAAGAGAAAGAAATAAAGATCAAGCACTGGGTTTAGTAGCTTTTGTTGGAGGTGCGGTGGGGGGTAAGTGTGGTGGCCTAATTCATTATTGTGGTCATCATCCTAAAATTAGGTGGCAAATTTTTCGCATGAAAGGTAAGTGAACGTGGCAGAATAGAACTGAAGTCGAAGGATGAAGACGCTGGTCTTGCTCGTCGTTCTGCCATAGTCAGGGCTTGCGATCAGCCCAAACTGCTGGAATTTCTTGGATGCTCAGGGGGCAGGCCCTAACCAGAAATTTTTTTCGGGGGTAGGCCCACTTGCTCAAAACCAGGACTTTTTGAGAAAAACACCGATTTTTAATAATTATTTTTGGTAAAAACACCTACTTCACCAAAATTTCGGGGGGGGGGGTCCCTAGCCCCCCCTCTTGCTACGGGCCTGTCAGAGGGTGAATATATTGTTAAGCGGTTTATTGGACGGGACTCCGCGACAATTCGCTATGGCGACAGTCAAGGCAAGAGCACGGGCTCCGAGAGCGAGCGGCGTTATAAGAGGACGACCCACTCGGAGCCGCTTGAGAACGCAACCGTTAAATAGTACCAATTGCTTCGCCACAATATTTTAACCTGTAGCGCGCTAGTACGTGCCACGAGAATTCGAAGAGGTGAAGCGGGCGATGACACGCCAAGCACAAGATGGCCGCGCATATTCCTGTTCGCGTCTGAGTAAGTGGCTTCTAAAATACATACTTTGTGGACTCGCACAATCGACGTCTGGCTGCCTGTTTCCACAAACCTAATGGCAGACTGTCACTAAAATATCTGTATTTAAAATATTCTTTTACTTTTGCGGGTGAAGACGGTCTTCCGGGGCACCACTGGACATAATAGTTCGCTGGACATACCACAAATCGCTGGGCTCCCGCTCGTAGAGTCCCGCCTCAAATGACCGCCGGCTGAGTGCGTTTTAATTAGCGGTGAGACAGGTTTGGCCATACGAAGCGTGCGGTAGTATGTTATGTGTTTCAGTGTCGATGTGGATGAACACAGCGGACGTTCATCGTTGTTTTGGGTGTCGTTAAAACTGCGCGAAAAAAGAGGACAGGTGGAAGAACGAACAACACGCCACGATCTCATACTGTGAACTGCTTCTTCTTGATAATTGAAGCAGAAGCATTCTTCAAGCCGGAACCGAAGCACGTGACCACCTTGTCTAAATGCATGTGCAGATAGACATAGGAAAGATCTTCGTAGAGAAAGTGTGTCACACTTATTCCAACTAAATGAACATCTGGTAAAAACATGAACTGATTTTAATCTCTGAAGGAAGCCGGAGTGAAGCTGATACAAGAAGTAATAACAGCGTCATAAAAACTATCAGTCGAATAAAAAGCGTTTAAAGAACACCATCTATTTCTGACGATATCGCCACGTAGTTAGGTTCTTTGCAAAATGGTTGTGCTTCCGTCGCCAAGGAAAAACAGCTGGGACTGTCCGCCCGTGTTTTCCCATTATTTCATTCCGCCTGTCCTGGGGTTCTTTAACGTGCACCTAAATGTAAACACATGGGCGTCAAACGTTTTCGCCTCTATAGAAAATGCAACTGCCGCGACCGGGATTCGATCCCGCAGCCTTCGGGTCTGCATTCCAGCGCCATAACCACTAGACCACCGTGGCGGGGCACCTGCAATGATCTAGCGATCTGACATATAAGTGATTTTATCGTACAATTTTGAAGCCAAATGTCACCTTCATCTTCGAATATCACCATAATGGACATGACCAGCAACCTGACAGGGCCATTCTTCTACCGTACTATTAGCGGCAAGTTCAACGACCTGCAATGCAAAGGCTAGCCTTAAACAGAAGTCGGCTATTTCTACAAGCAGGTCAGTGCCCATAACCACTGGAATCAAGTCGTAACAGTCTTACCCTTATGTGGCATACATTTTGTCTCAGGGATATATTACGAAGGCTTGCGAATACTGGGTTTGCTGCACAGCTTCCAAGCAAAAAGTAAGATTCCGATTAATTGTCCTTCTAATATGCATAGTGTCTTGGCTTTTTACATATCATACCATACAGTCTTGTTTTTCTATGATCTTGAACCAAACAGCTGCAGAGTAGCATTTCGTCTTATGATGTCCCATCATTTGCAGTTCTATGGCATTTTCGTAGGTGTCCAACTCAGCACGTTTTGTCAATGTGCACGCTTGTATTTGACACAAAGATCGTCAATAATATGAGAAGTTCCACAAAACGAAATATTGGAAATAACTAATTTACAGGCGGAGCAAAACACAACTACCGTTTAATGATAGAAAAAAACAGAAAATTCAGCTTTCAACTGATGACTTTGACCACATTTACGCTGGCGTCCTGAAGCACTACACTTATGGCACTTTATAGCACACGTCACATTAGTATAAGATGACAGAACAGAGGCGGAGACATAAGTCGTGGGGAGAACAGTACTTATCCTACTAGATCTAGCTCACACATCTTCCACATCTTCGTGGTCATGGATAACAAATGTAAACGCAGACTTATATGGTGCCCTGTAAGTTTTGCTAACGTTGCCAGAGCTCTTTCAATTCATTTTTCTATGTTACTTATATTCACTTATGGGCCGATTCCATCACACTGCAAATTAGACTCATCAGAAACAATAAAAGAGCACGCCTTTTGCATTACCACCCCGAATAGACTGACCATAGTCGGTATTGAGCTTCTACATTTCTGCGGGTGAAAGGCATAACCGTAGCTGACGCTTTCAAATTTTTTTCGAGGTTACGGAATGTCATGATTCTCGAATAGGCAGCGCAAAGGCAACGAACACGGACACAAAAAAAGACGCAAACACAAGCGCTGTACTGCAACTGGTGATTTATTGTCGAAAGACCCGGCTTATGTATGTGAACCCGCGCATGCGCCCTCACAGCAGTGGATACGATGATGACCGAGGAAACCGCACAAATAAAGGCACAACAAAAAAATCAACAGAAAAAAAACAACAACAAAAAACAAAAAACACGTGGTTCTGATAAAAAAATTTTTTGCCACACAGTATGTGGTTACATACAAAGATATCGGCGCGCTTTTTCAGAGAACGCAACCGAGGGGCAACTGATACACTTATCTTTCCATTTGTCAATTTCTATGGCCTCGATTACCTCTCTGATTTCCTTCTTACGTTCCTTGCGCACAATCTCCGTACCTGTTAAAGTGGGAGCACAGCCACAATCCCTACAATGGAAGGCCAAATGCCCAGAATCTTTTGCTGCAAAGTGGCGGTTGTGTTCCGTTAGCCGTGTGTTTATGCACCTGCCCGTCTGACCAATGTACACCTTGTTACAGGTCAGAGGGATCTTGTAGATCACCTCTTCTGTGCATGCGACGTAGGGGTTGCGGTGCTTGATTTCACACGATTGCGTGTGCGTCTTAGCGTCATTGACCTTTTTGCACAGGCCCGACAATCGCACTGGTGCCGAGAACACAACGTCGACACCGGCTTTCCGGCCTATCTTTCGCAGATTGTGCGAAATGGTGTGCACATAAGGTATCACCACCGTACGCCGGTGGTTCCTGCTTGCGGCAGCACCTGTTTTCTTTTTTCGCAAGCCTTCTGCGACCGAAACCAAGAGGTTCGTCGGGTACCCAGAGCGCCTAAGGCGGCTCACCTGGTTGGTGAAGCTGGCATCACCTTTGTGCGGACAGGATTTCTGGAGGGCGCTAAGGAAGCATGATCTGGCAATTGCTCTCTTTACAAGTTTGGAGTGCGCGGATTGGTAAGGGAGGACGGGTTTGTTGCCCCTTGGTTCGTAAGCCCAACATATGTGATCAGGCGAAACGTATACACCAAGGTCTAAAAACCTAATATAGCCGCTAATGGGCAGCTCGTACGTTAGTAACAATGGTGCGAGGCACGAAGCAAATGTGGCCATAACGTTAGATACTGCGGAATCAAAATCCTTGTCATCACACTGTAAAACCACTAATCACACTGTAAAACCACTAATCAATCGAGAATCATGGCCCACCAACTAGCCCATCAGTACATTTTAAACGGAATGTCAGTATATACATGGTTCACATAAAGCAGGTATTCTCGGCCACGGCGGCAATTGAATGGGACGGAGACGCAACAAAAACCCGTGTACTTAATTTAAGTCTGCGTTAGATAATGCCAGGTGGTAGAAATTTATTCCGCATCCACTACTGCGGCCAGTCTTCTGATTATATTGCCACGCGCGCTTCTGTTGCTATTTTAATGTAACTGGTCCGTTACACGTAAAATCACTGTCTTGCGCAAACCGCGCCCTAATGGCTGGGAACATTCCAGATTTTTTCAGAATCTTACAGGCTTGAGCGCGCAAAAAACGCGAACAGTTGAGTTCATTATGGAATTAACGCGGTCACCAGCGATAAGGCTCGAATGTTCGATGCCGCATGTATAATGCAGACGCGCCTTTCAGCAGATCAGTTTATCGACGGCCGACGCTTTGTTCACCGCTATCAGTATACAGCGTGCCTTGCTTGCAGTATAACGTTCTGTTTCCCGGCCACATGTTCAGCCAAATAAAGACTTACGTATTACCGATTTCAGCTGGAGCCTTCTTCAGTGTCAGGACCACGTGACATATGGTGGAGGTGCGGGTTCGTCCGTGTTCCGGACACCCACACGGAGTCGGGATCCAAGTCCAAGTAGTCAAGAGGAAGAACCTAAAGACATTCCGGACCGTCGAACTAGCCGCCGGCAGCTAGGACTCAGGACAGAGTACTGACCCATTCCAGGCAACCTAGCGCTATGACCTCGACTGCAGCGATGACCACCCCAGTGGCCCCTACATCGGTCCGGCTACATCAGCGCCGGAAGCCACCAACCTTCTATGGGTCATCGCTAGAAGATCCGGAGAGGTGGCTGGAAATGTACGAATGGGTTGCCGTTTTCAACAATTCGACAATTGAAGCAAAACTACGGCACGTTTTTCCCGCCGCATGTCTGGACACTTTCGGCGCCGTCGTCCACAAGGAAGGAGCCGAAACCTTGTTCGAGCCCCCTGTACAGCTCCCAAACGAAAGCATTGGTATGTACACCGAAGAAATGACCCGATTGTTCCGGCAAGCGGACCCCGCTTTTCTGACGAAAAAAAAAAAAGCTTCGTTTCCTGATGCGGGGACTGAAGCAAGAACTGTTTGTCGAAGTTGTACGCAACCCGCCAAAGAGAGCCACGGAGTTCATTTCGGAGGTCATAACAATTGAAAAGACCATAGAAATGCGTACGAGGCAATACAACAATACAACCGCCGCATGCCGACGACGACCAACGGGGAAGCACATGCGCTGGGCACCGACGACCTGCGTCAGACGATCAGGGCGGTCGGGCGTGAAGAGCTGTGAAAGAGTTTAGGGGCGAAGCTCCTTAGGGCCGAGCCTTGTCCGTTGTCGCACCATCGTAGCCACGCTAGCACTCGCCGTTCGCGCCAAAAAGAAGTCTTCCTCCTCTTGTTCTTCGAGCGCCTCGATGATGATACGAATGAGGAAAACTTCAGAATCACAGCACAACATATCCACGAAGTGAATGATGATGAGTGGGCGCAGGCAAAACCATATATAAGAAGTGCAAAAGAGGGAGCAAGCAAGAAATAGAGGGAAAGAAATAAAAAATAGGAAGAAAAATAGAAATAAATCATAAATAAATAGAAAAACGCAAAGAGAAAAAGATAGGAGGAAAGAAAGAGAAAACGTAAGAGAAACCAACAAGGCCGCCCAGCTCCGCACTTCATTCAGGGTCGACCAAAGGGACTTGGATTGACCTCGTCTCCTGAAATTTCAGATTGGATCCCATACAAGAGCCCTTGGCTTTACATTTCGCCTATCATAAGGCGGTCATTATGAAAGGAAAACGCCGCCACATCTCAATACCGTATACGCAGTGTTATTAATGAACAACTTTCTATATACTGTACACACCTGTTGCCACGTCTTCGCATGGTCGAGTGGGCAATGGACGGGGGGATTCACGGTTAATCATCCCCTGGAGCTATGCCCACTCGTCATCATTCACTTCGGGGATATGCTGTGATTTTTAGGGGCGAAGCTCCTTAAGGCGGCACCCGTTCGTCCCTCGTAGTCGTCGTGGTCGTAGTAGTGAGTAACAAGTCTTACGCTTTGACCTCCAAGGTGGTGCCGGTGGGAGATTTCTCCTGTGCGTTGTTGAACAATAAAAAATTCGCAGCGTGCGCGTTAACTAAACGCCGAATTCTTCTGTCTCTCATTCCCCATTAGCAGCCATTGGCATGTTCCAGTAGGAAACGTTAGTAGAAGTAGAAGTGTAAGCGTTAGCTAAAAGCCGACTTCTTCTGTCTCTCATTGCCATTAGCAGCCATTGTTTACCTCCAAGGTAGTGCCTGGTGAGATTTCTCCTGTGCGTGATTAAACAATAAAAATTTTGTTCAAAACGCCGTTGATTGATGAAATAAACCAACGAAAGACGCCAGATGTTTTGTAAAAGCAGAACGAAAGAACGCCAGATGTTTTTCTTAAAGTGTAGTAGTAGTAGTTGCATGTAGCCACCTCGCCCGATCGTCAACGGGCAAGGTGGACCGGCAACGGCGCGAGGACCCTGCCGTACGAGAGTTAAATCACACTAAAAGACATACTTTGCGGGCGATACACTCTAGTGAGCTTTAAACTTTTCGTCTTAATGTACATGATAAAGAAATTATTTCTACGAAAAACGCAAGGCACACCTTGAGCAATATGTTTGGTTTTGGGACGCTAAATGGAACCATGAGGCGATGCGAAGCCGGAGCACTTGCACGATCGCGTTCCGTTGGCTTTCGTTGGGCATGCTACCGACCTCGCGTCGTGGAACGCGCGTCCTGTCTTCCCTCTAGCCTTGCCTTTAATTCGCACAGGGTGAGCGGGGAATGCGGTCGATGCGGTCGCTCTTGGCGCTCTTTCGCTCGGGAGCGGACTTCTTCCTTGCATTTCACCGATCACAAGTGATAATGAAGGGACCACGTAAACCAACAGTACAATAAAAGTTTGATGTTTAATATATACACGATGTTTCACACTCTTTATATTATGTACTGGGCGCATTTCACGGAAGAGTTTCACGGTTTACAGATGATTCCCTCCGTAGCTTCGCCCCACTCATCATCATTCACCCCGTGGATATGCTGTGATTTTTTTCCTGCATCGCCACCCCAGGTGCATTCCATAGCCGGCGTCGTTCGCGAGAAACTTCGGCATTCGCTTGGAGTTGCTGTACCGCCGCAAACTGAGCCGGAAGTCATGAGCTATGCTGCCGTTGCACGCCATGCTGTCGTCATTACGCACAATCACCAAAGCCCCGCGCCGTCGCAGTTCCGTCGGCCGACACCGCCGCCACCTTCGAAGCCATCCCGCCCGCCTGCAATGCTACGCCCCCCGAAAAACCAACGTTTGACGTACCCCTCACAAGCGACCGCTCTGCTGCCACTCCGGGGAAGCCGGCCACACCTACCACCGCTGCCAGTACCGCCAGATAGGCGTCCGCGGCTTCGCCGTCAACACACCGCCTCCACAGCGTGGTGAGTTGCCACGCAACAACGCCGACTAGCTGGCCACCACTGAATTAACACCTCGACGTACGTCGCGTTCGCCGTCGCCTGGACGCTACCGGTCCCCTCAGCGACGACAGCAGTACGGCGGCCTTAATTGGGGCCGTTCTGCAAGCCCATATCTGCAAAACTAAGGACAGCAACCGATGGAGGTGTGGTTGCTGTACGAAGATCCTCCGCTGCTGGCGACGACGCCGCGTCGAAACCTTCAGAACACAACACGAATCAGACGGACTCCTGACGACGAAACCTCGTGGACTGAATACCTCACGACGCACCATGCGAGGAGTGGAACAAACCACCGCAGCTGTGATCCGACGCCACAACCTAACCGCAACGCAAGACGACAAACTAGCGACCTCGATGTTGTTACTGGCGGCCACAGCGTCACAGGTTTCGTCCATGCTGGAGCTGACTATCCGTAATCAGTGGGCCACTTGCGGCGAAGTTCAGGAAAGTTAAGACTGCATGGGAAGGCCCCGAAATGTGTACTGCTGGAGGCCATTAATGACACCGTCTGGAGTCCGCACAGCAAGAGTCAGAATCAATATTCACACTTATCCTGCGAGCTTCGAAATCTTACAACACTGCTCCAGGGATTTTATACTTGGCATGGACTTCTTAAACCATAACGGTGCCGTCATCGACTTAAGAACCAAGCCAATAATTCTATTGTCGGACAAAACGACACCGCCGGACACGAATACATGTCAACGTGCCCTGAACGTGCTCAAGGATCAAGTCCCTATTCCTCATCGCTCCAACGTCATAATTCCCGTCGGCGCCGAAAAAGGTGAAGACACCGAAGGTGTCATGGAGAGCGATCAAGGTTTACAGCAGGACTATAACATTTGCATCGCAAAAGGTTGCATGAAAGAAAACGAAGCGTGATACTAACGAACTTCAGCCAAGAATACAGGCACCTGAGCAGGCGCTCGACGATCACATGCATCGAAGAAACCTTGGCCGTCAGCGATGCGTTTGCCTTTCAGGGGCTGACGGTGCTACAACGATGACCCCAATACCTGAACCTTTAATGAAAACCCGTGTATTTCCGCTTGCTAACAGCAACAGTCTCGATGCCTTCTGCAGGAATATAAGGACTGCTTCTCGTCATCATCGCGGGTCCGACAAATGTTCCTTGCTAAGCATCGCATAATAATGGAAGAAAATGCTCAACTGCTCTGTCAGAGTGCTGACGCGGGAACGGGAAGCCGTTAAGAAAGAAGTCCATGAAATGCTACGCGACGACATCGTCCAGCCGTCCAAGAGTCTGTGGGCGTCTCCCATGGTGTTAGTGAAGAAGAAGGACGGCACCCTACGTTTCTGCTTCAATTATAGTCGCCTGAACAAAGTCACGCAAAACTACGTGTACCTTCTCCCACGGATAGACGACACCCTGGATGGACTCCACAACGCGAACTACTTTTCATCGATGGACCTCAAGACCGGCTACTGGCAAATGGAAGTCCACGAGAGAGACCGAGAAAAGACTCTCTTCATAACGTCAGACGGCCTGTTCGAGTTCAAGGTCATGCCTTTTGGTCTTGCTCGGCGCCTGCGACTTTCCAACGCGTTATGGATACAGTACTGGCTCGTTTGAAGTGGCCGACGTGCCTTGTGTGCTTGTATGACGTCGTTGTGTTTGCCTGAAACACCGACAAACACCTCCGGCGCCTTGAAGCTTTACTGTGCGTATGAGGAGCTCCTGTTCTTGGACCATGTCATTAGCAAATGTGGAGTTCGCCCCCACCAAAGGAAAACAGCTGAAATCGCTAACCTTCCAGCCAGGGGTTCGGAACGCCGAACCCCTACCTCACCTCATGAAGACCGACGTGGAATATAGGTGCGAAACGGCGCAAGTCAGGGCAATTGAAGAACTCAAACGACGCCTGCAGAAGCCTTCGATACTTGCGCATTTCGACTAATACGCCGATACGGAAACCGACACCGACTCAAGCAGCGTACGACTCGGCGCCGTCTTTGTGCAGAGGACCGACGGACTGGAAAGGGTTATCAGCTATGCTAGCCGGTCGCTATCGAATGTGGAAGCGAACTATTCTACAACAGAAAACGAGTGCCTTGCCACAATCTGGGCAACATCAAAGTCTCGCCCGTACCTCTATGGCAGGCCCTTCGCACCTGTGAGCGACCACCACGCGTTCTGTTGGCTACCTAACTTGAAGGCCCTGCACAACGACCCCACGGCTGGCCACCTCGGCTTTTCCTGCACGCTCTACTGGCCACGACCTACCGCTGACGTGGCTCGTTACGTAAGTACATGCAGGGACTGTCAGCGACGCAAGACACCGACGACAAGGCCAGCGGGATTCCTGCAACCCATCGAACCACCTTGCCGACCGTTCCATCAAATCGGTATGGACTTAATGGGGCCGTTCGCAACGCCGACTGTCGGAAACAGGTGAATCGTCGTAGCTACCAACTACCTCACCACCAACGCAGAAACAAGGGCCCTGCCCTAAGGCAGCCCCGCCGAGGTAGCCATGTTCTTCGTTGAGAACAACGTCCTGCGTCATAGTGCCCCAGAAGTCCTCAAATACCGATAGAGGTACGGGCTTTACTGCTGACCTTACTCACGCGATCTTGAAATACAGCCAAACAAGCCACCGCTGGATCACACCTTACCACCCACAGACCAATGGTCTCACTAAGCGTTTAAATAGGACCATCGCTGACATGCTGGCAATGTACGTCGACGGTGAACACAAGGCATGGAATACCATCCTTCCGTACGTGACCTTCGCATACAAAACGGCCATGAAAGAAACGACGCAGATAACGCCATACAAGTTCGTCTACGGAAGGAGCCCGGCGACGACGCTCGACGCGACGCTATCCAACGTCAGCGACTAAGAAAACCTCGACGTCACCGTCTAGCTTCAGCGCGCCAAAGAAGCCATACGTCTCGTCCATCTGCGCATCATGAGCCAGCAATAGACCGACAGCCGTCATTACAACCTTCGACGCCGCCCCGTAGAATACCAGACCGGCGACCGTGTTTGGGTCTGGACGCCGATACGCCGACGGGGACTCAATTAACGAAGAACTTCTTTGGTGATACTTCGAGCCATGCAAGGTGCTTCGACGTCTCGGCGCTCTAGACTACGAGGTTTTCCGGGTCGGCATTAGGAACTCCCAGCGACGCCGCACACGACCTGAAGTCGACCATATCGTGCGCCTTAAAGGAGTGGTGACAGAAAATTTGTGAACCTCTGTTTTTTGCTCTTAATCAATGGCTACTGACTCGATAATAGCGGCAACGAAACTCATTTGCCCCAGCGGGAGACAAACGTTTAATTATATGCTCGTATGTTACGACCGGAGGCAGTTTCGATTTCGAAGAGCACTCCGTAGCCCCGTGACGTAGATGGTCTACTTGGTAAACAAGACCGCAAGAACCAGTGACGTCACTGGCCAGCTTCTGCTATGTTGTCAGTGCTGCTGTTTCGTTTGCTGTGTTGAGCAGGTGTTGAGAGTTGCGAGTGCTTGTTTCCTTGATTGTCAAACTACGTTGCTTATCTAGTGCGGCGATGGACGAAAGAGCTGGCAGGAGTGTAAAATTCAGTAAGAAAAGCTCGATTAACTTTGCGAATCTCGCCGGTAGCTGCGATTTTGTTCTTGTAGTCGTTGTCCAACTGAGGCGACGTTTTCCGCCAGGCTCGGCAGCCAGGCGTTTTCCGCCAGGCTCGGCGCCAGGCTCGGCAGCCAGGCAGCATTAGACGTGCTGAAACATTTTCGCTCCGATCATTCGTAAAGTAGCAGGATGAGAAGTGACGAAGGAAGCATTGAAATCACAACATTGGCACTCTGTAACAGTGTTATGCGTAACATGCAAATGACGTGATGTACGCTTTACTGACTCGTATTTATATCGGGCAACGCCGCGTTCTCAGGGCATACCAATCCCACGTAGGCACGTCGGAGGGTCGAAGCAGTTATCTGTCTACTGGGTGTGTTCATAAAGGACAGACCAAGGGGGGTCCCGACTATTTTTTGTTTTGCATGAAATTTTTATATGAGCTGGGCAAATGTCTCTATAGAAAGGAATGAACCTTCGTTTTGCAGAAATTGTCAGGGATTTCTAGGAAAAAATTCGCGTTTCACAACAGGTGGAAAAAGGCAATTCTGCAACTTTCAGATTTCACAACTTTGGAGGCCTATCACTAAAAACTTAACGCATTGTGGACATCACTGTTAATTTTTCGTAAATTTTCAGCAGTAGCACTATCGGCCTACGGAAATTTAAATTTGTGTGACTGACAGTACGTTTTTGAAAAATTGCCAAACTTTGATTTTTGAGCGGCTGCCTCTGGCTGACCCCAAATTCAAGGGTCTTTTTTCGTAGTTTTCGCTAAAGCGCTGAAGCTGAAAATATTTCTCACAAGTCTACGAAAGGTTTTTCGCTAATTAAGCAAAACGTTATGCGACTACACTGCATATTTATTTCGTTATGAAATCCCAAAAATGCCATAATTCCAAAACTAGCGAAAATTGCAACATTTTAGGGTCGTTTTAAAAAAAATAATCATCACCGATTTTTATGAAAATGATGAACTATACCCGACCATGACTGCTAAATATTGTGCTGCAAAAATATGTTGCATTATTTTGTTTTAAGTGAGAAGATTGAGCTTATTTTAATACCCATGTATGGTCTTAGCATCAATGTGTGGCGTTCTAATGATAAAATAAATTTAATAGACACATTTAGTTCGTAGCTCGCTTTTTTGGTTTTAATAATGACGATTGACCCAGCTTGTTCTTTTTGACTGTTTTAAGTCACAGAAAAGCTGAGCTTGAATTTTTCAGACCTCCTCTGTCTGTATCCATACTACGGCACATTGAGGCAGCAGGCACGCGAGAGCGCGTACAGCAAGACCAGAGCGTAATTGAATGCCACCCGCAAGAGAGGGAAACAAAAGTACGTATAACAGGCAATCACTCCGAGAACCTGTGACAGAGAACACATGACCGTCGTGAAATGCGAGACGCACCGCGGTAAGCCTGCAACGGTCGGCCCCAGACAGAAGAGAGCGTTCCCCTCACCCCTGAAAAGAAGCTTTTTGGGTGTGGGCCGTATGTCAGTCTGGATAGTGAACTCGAACGAAGAAGTCGTGTTGTTTTCTACGTGTGTCAATGATACAGTTTTTTCATCACATTGTAGTTACTCTCGTGTCGTCCTCTATTATTAATAATAAGTTATCTCGTAAGCAGATAAGATAGAGATTGCGCAGTGTGTAAGAAGCCCACTGCAAGCAGCTTTCTTCAAGTAAACCCTGGTGTCAAGACATCAGCTGCGATCCGGATCCTGAACTTTCGTTATTGCACTAAGAACTTCCTTGGACGCCACCTTCACCCCAAAGTGAGTGTACCTTATACTCACTGTAAACTACTGTGTCACCGAGAGACCGCACTGTGGCACAGTTCTGATGGCGAAGTTTCCTGAACGAAATTGCTGCGCCGACTACTTAAAGAGACACAAGCGGAAGATCAGGTTTCAAAGGAATTTCCGCAGTGTCAAAGTCTTGGGAATTGACAATCTAAAGAAAGTGTTGGAAGCTGACACAGCGCTCAGAGTGCATGAATCGCACTTTGTGTGCCAGAATTGCTTTAGGAACTTTAAGGAAGACATTGAGCATATGGAAGAGGAATCCAGTCAGTCCAATCAGGGTTTCCAAACTACAGAGGAAGTTATGGAAAGCATTAAGGCAGTCGTTGGTGCCCCATCAGCAGTGTCGTCACTACAGCCTCCTCTGAGTGTAAAGAAAGGGAAGAGACTCTTGTACGCAAAGCGCAAAGCAGATGAAATTACTAGAGCTGTTGTAAGAAACATTCGATGCGGATTTCGCACAGCATACGGCATTAAAGACATTCCATCACAATTCAGTTGCTGCGCCTGTGCCAGCTGGAAGAAAAACCTACACACAGCGTACATCAAGTGCACATCTTTTCGAGAGCGCTGCCGTCTGCTATCCTTGATACATCTGAGCCTAAGAATAAAACAGGTGCAACGCTTCATTCCAGAGGCAACGAAGCACGCGATTCTAAAGGCCAGGAAGATAGCTGCAGAACAAGGTGTGTGGAGCCTTTTGGAGCCGTAATGCAGAGAAAAATTGAGTGAAGCAGACACCAACAAAATCCTTGAATACTACACAAAAGATGAGCTGGACTGTTCAAGACAGAGTCCAAACAAGAAAGATGTGGTGCGCGTGCGCATCGATGGAAAAGCCGAATTCATTTCGAAGCGTTTCATGACGCGGTCGCTACGAGAGACATACTCAGTCTACAAACTTGCTAATCCGCTGTCAGCGGTTGGTCTGACAAAATTCAGATCTTTGCGCCCAGAATGGGTCAAATGCTCACCGCATCGGGAGGGGTGTGTATGGGCATATTGTGCAAATTTCAAACTATGCCTTATTGGGATCAAAAATGCGTCGGGGTCTTTGATGTCGACTGATGATGTGCAGGCGCTCTGTGTGTGCACGCAGCCTAGCACCAAATGCTTTTTAGGCGAGTGCGAACAATGTCCTGTGAAGAATGGTCTCAGCCTGGGAACTCTTGGCATAGCACCGGACGAAGAAATTGTATTTGCTACTTAATTGGGAATGAGGTGAAATAATAAAGAAGACCATGATGCCTCCAGCATTCCTAAAGGAATTTCAAAATGTGACCATGAAATCGATCCCTCATAACTACCTCAGGCGCACGCAAGCAAATGCCATACACGAGGAAAAACAGTGTTGTGAAAAGGGTTCCATTGTTTTCCACTTTGACTTTGCTGAAAATTGGTCCATCGTACTCTCAAACGAAGTACAATCTTACCATTGGCAAAGTACGCAAGTTAGCATCTTTACTTGCGTTGTATCGACAAGAAAGTCGACATGGAACTACGCAATAATTAGCGATGTCGTTTGCCACGACTCTGCACATGCTTGTTAGGCCCTGAGAAAAATCAAGGATCACATTGAAGATTATGCTCCAATTTACACGAAACTAACACTTGTGAGTGATGGAGCAGCTGCCCATTTTAAGAACCGCTTCCAAATGCACGAATTGCAATGCAGTCAGCTTCAGACAACCAAGTGGCTTTTTTCGGCAACGGGGCACGGCAAAAACGCCTGCGACGGCGTCGGTGGCCTTGTGAAACACCAAGCCACACTACATAACCTGCGTTCACCCGCCACCGAGGTCATTCAGTGCGCAAGTGATTTCGTTACTATTGTAGCCAGTAAACTTAAAAAGGTTTTCTTACTGCATATGGAGAAGAGTGAAGTGGAAGCCTTCAGAGAACTGAAGAAGGAGGAATGGAAACTTGCCACACGGGTTCAAGGTATTCAGGCAACCCACATGTGCAAACACATGAAATCGGACCAAGGGAATTTCCTGTACGTAGCACGGTGCGCAGACACAGAGTGGAAGGAGTTGTGAATCTGCAGTGTGCAAAATTTGATTGCCCGAATGAATATTACTCATTCTAGGTGACGTGAATAAACTATTTAATGCGCAACATGAACGTGTGCTTCTTGTAGATTCGTAACTCCCTCATTCCCACCACCTCAACCCGTTTCTGCGAATGATAAATTCGTCGAAATATTAGGACCGCAACGGTCTTAATATTCCGATACAATGGTAATGGTCGAGCCACCTGTACATTATTGTAACCAACTCTAGTCCATAAATTTTGTTGCTTGATTGAAGAAAATCAGGGTAAGTACGCAGTTGAAGATGGTAACACGAAGGCTTTTTTTTATTAATAAAGTATAGGAAGATATTTTTGCAGGATTTTCATCGAAATATGGCCCTCAAGTAGTCTTAGGGCAAGTTGTAATCATTTTCCTTAAACAAACAAACGCGAACCTCACATTTCGGGCCCCCTTTCTCTACCACCCAGCAGCGAGCAATTGGGTCTAGGCACACTAACGCAACAATAACATTTTCCCGTACTGTTAGGGAAATACTAGTTAAATCTCTTTTGCGTTAGATACGTGGTATGATGTGAACTAAAATGGTTGACGTGCAGAAAGATTTGCACTCTACACCACGAGCTTTCATTTGTACGCGCTCTCGGGTGCCGGCTGCCTCAATGTACTAGTAGGGACACAGACAGAGGAGCTCTGAAAATTCAAGCTCAGCTTTTCTGTGACTCAAAACGGTCAAAAAGACACAAGCTGGGTCAATCGTCATTATTAAAACCAGAAAAGCGAGCTACGATCTAAATATATCTATTAAATTTATTTTATTATAAGAACGCCACACATTGATGTTAAGACCATACATGGGTATTAAAATAAGCTCAATTTTCTCACTTAAAACAAAATAATGCAACATATTTTTGCAGCACAATATTTAGCAGTCATGGCCGGATATAGTTCATCATTTTCATAAAAATCGGTGATGATTATTTTTTTTAAAACGACCCTAAAATGTTGCAATTTTCGCTAGTTTTGGAATTATGGCATTTTTGGGATTTTATAACGAAATAAATATGCAGTGTAGTCGCATAACGTTTTGCTTAATTAGCGAAAAACCATTCGTAGACTTGTGAGAAATATTTTCAGCTTCAGCGCTTTAGCGAAAACTGTGAAAAAAGACCCTTGAATTTGGGGTCAGCCAGAGGCAGCCGCTCAAAAATCAAAGTTTGGCAATTTTTCAAAAATGTGCTGTCAGTCAGACAAATATAAATTTCCGTAGGCCGATAGTACTATTGCTGAAGATTTACGAAAAATTAACACTGATGTCCAGAATGCGTTAAGTTTTTAGTGATAGGCCTCCAAAATTGTGAAATCTGAAAGTTGCAGAATTGCCTTTTTCCACCTGTTGTGAAACGCGAATTTTTTCCTAAACATCCGTGATAATTTCCGCAAAACGAAGGTTCATTCCTTTCTATAGAGACATTTGCCCAGCTCATATAAAAATTTCGTGCAAAACAAAAAATAGCCGGGACCCCCCTTGGTCTGTCCTTATCTGAACACACCCTACTACGCAATATGATCCCGGCAGCAGAGAGCTTTAGTTCGTCTCTAGACTTCCTATCGTTTGCGGGTACCTGGTTACCAGAGCTGTCGACGGCTGCAGCAGTAGCAGCAACTGCGTACAACTGCGGAGCCCGTAGCGTCATCTTGTGGCGTTTTGTCCAACTACAATAATTGTTTTTCAATTTTTTCCGTCGCGTTGTAGTTCTTGTCGAGAAAAAAGCAATGAGAATACTGTGAGTTGCTAATTATCTCACTGCAAATGCTTTACATAGAATCAGTAAGCGGGTAAATCACTGCGATGTTATATTGTAGGTCTTTGGTAAGGATATGCATCATCAGGTGTCGCTACCAGCGTTGTCTGTCTCGTACGCGCCTCCGGTAACCCGGCCAGAACTCGTGACGTACGTGGTATCAACTCGGTGACCGCATCGTCTTTTGCTTCTATTTCCGATCTGCCACTTTCGTGAACTTCAAAACTCAATTAAAATACCTTTTAGGCTGTATTTGTGGCTGATATTGTACAGATGGTACCTATATGCACCCATTAGTGTGATTCAACAGTCAAATTGTGTCCGAATTTTTGTGTCACCACTCCTTTAAACCATTTTTTTACGTGTGAGCGAACCTGTGGACTCTACATTTTGCTTTGTTAATGTGATTTGTTTGTATATGCCTTCTTCTTTCCTCTTCTGTCACAAGCATCGAGATAAAGCTTTTTGAGAGGGCGGTAATGCCACGCACGCTTCCTTTGCTATATTTATGTAAACGATCCCCTACACGTATAATCACCGTCTTGCGCAAACCGCGCCGGAATGTCTGGGAATCTTCAAGATTATTATTGCGATAGCAATTATATGGACAGTCTCGGCTGGAAAATGTCCGCCCCCGTCGCCGTCATGCACCGTATATGTATAAGTATGTGTATATATATATATATATATATATATATATATATATATATATATATATATATATATATATATATATATATATAAGCCCCAAAGAAAAATACTTCAGAAAAATGCTTCCGAAGCGCGGATTCGAACCAGGGACCTCTTACTCCGCAGCGAGTGGCGCTAGCCACTACGCCACGGAACGCAGGTCCTCCGCATAGCTAACGGCGAGCGTTATATACACACCCTTTGCTGCTGGACGGACTCAGAGGTGGCCGACGCTCATAAGCGTTTCTTCATTACCAGCGAGATGGCGCTAGGAGCGCGACGAGCGCATTTAAAAGTCGTCGGCGAGCTCGCTCGCTTCTTCTTATATTTGCGCAAGGAGAACCTTGGCCGTCCGCTGTCTCCTCGCGCGGTTTTCTCGTGGTGAGGGCAAGAGGGATGTTTCAAGCTTTAACCGTGATGTCCGCGCTCATGCTACGGAGCGCCGCTAAACGACGCCGCTAAACGAACAAACAGAAGATGAGCGCGAACTATCAAGTGTCACAGCTCGACACTTGAAGCGCGCTAGTTTCCTTCGCTGCTTCGGCCGCCTTCGTAACAGGAGCATTGTTCAAACTGAGAGTATCCATTGGCGAGCCTCACTTCGTATAGCATTAGTTTCTTGCTATCGCATTCATTGCTTCGCCCTTGCAGCGAAACTGTGATTTTTTCAGAATCTTCTTATAGGCTTGAGCGCGCAAACGCGAACAGTTGACTTCATTATGCAACTAACGCGGCCACCACCGAAGAGGCTGGGATATTCAATGCCGCATGTATTAATGCGGAAATAATGGTATAAATGCCGACGCGCTTTACCGCAGATCAGATTATCGACGGCCGACGCTCTGTTCGCCGGTAACATTAAACAGTATGCCTTGCTTGCACTTTGACTTTCCGTTTCCCGGCCACATATTCGGCCAAATAAAGAGATACTTATTTCCGAGTACTGCTCGAGTCTTCTTCACCGTCACGACCACGCGACAATATCGTCATTTTGGCTCGTAAAAGCCGAGAAACTGGATTTATCAAATGTCTTGTAGTCACTCACAAGAAAAAAAAAATGCCCAGTTGGAAATTACATGTCTGTGTCTTAGTTAAATTTGTTTCAAAATAACCACGTGCGCCCAACACCGCAAGAAACACCATTTGGCATTTTTTAATTTTTCATTGTTCTTTCGAGTAAAGAAATTGCAGGCGCAAGTAACAAAAGCCAATAAACAATGGCCACGAGAAGAAACTGACGTGGCGATTTCTTGCACTTCGGAAGTAGGACTTCTGAAGCTACGAAAACAAAGTATGCACTATTTAGGAACAGCATATCGAACGATTCCTGAGATATTAGCAAACACACATATACACTACCCATATGGTGCGTATTGGTACTGGTAGGTATCCAATGCAAGTTGTTGCATGCTACCTTTCATCTACCAAGCGAGGGATCTATGCACCATAGGTTAAGTAATAAATATCTCTACGTCAATATGTTTGTACAGCAAGTGTGATCAATCTAAAAATAGTATCCCCTATTGCGCACATATAAGAGTAATATGTGCAAAAAAAAATGCAGGCAAGAACCCATTGTATGGAACTCTCATCGGAGGTTTTTCATGCACTGTAAAAATAGAACTGCCAAGTTGCAATTAAATGTGCACCTGTGCAAGTATGCCTATGAAAATCGAAGGAGCAATATCACAACAAATCATTCGAAATAAGGTTTCAGAAACCTAAAATTGCCAGTGAAGTAATCTCATGTGCCAGAATATTGGAATATCTTGAACTATTTTGCCAGAACATGGCTACTGGCGAAGAAATACTTGCGTGCACTCGCCCGTAGTTCGCAAACAATATTTACTTCTTTTCAGGACTGGTATTTACATGAGAATAAGAGAAGTTTGCGGGCATAACGTGACCACAGCAAGCACAGAACCGCGTTGTTTGGTGGAACATGGGAGACGCCTTTGCCCTGCAGTGGCCGCAGTCAGTGATTATGATGATGATGATTTACAGGCCTGTTTCTTTGTTAATATAATTGACATTATTCACCCACACCCCAAAATAAGTACTGTCTTTACCTTTCTGATGTCCTGAGAGCGGGGAATGCGCGGCTTTCCACGAACGCCTTTTGAATCCGCGGCTATTATTGGAAGGAATAAGAGGACTGTTGCTGATAAAACGTAGTGCAGCATAGTTTGCGTGAAAACGTTGCAAAGCAGAGGCGATATAGCGCAGTGCTTTATATTACTACAGCGCATGGAAACCACAGTACAACTTGACAAGAAAATGGAGTTCCGGCTGCGGTTTTGAGGGCCTACAATACTACATTGTTTGCCAGCCTAAAATGTAGTGCTTCGTTAACAGAGCACATACGCAGCCTCTTCCAAAAGGGTACGTCGGAATAGACAAAATTGCTTGCCCAATGCCTATACGGAGAGAAAAGCGAAGTTTTATAATTATCATGAAGGAATACTTTGTAAAATGTTTAAACGTAAGCCATTAATCATGCTTCTCTCCTCTCTCAGACATAGCCTAAGCAATGTAATCTCTTTCTGTCAATAGCTGTATATGGCAGCTTTTATTCAAGAGCATGATGGTATTTGTTAGAGACTGAAGTGGTCGAATCAACCATAGAACACAATAAAAAGCAAAACTACAGCATTGAATGCGAATATCCTTTGTTTACTCTCTATTTCCAACAAAAAAAGTGTCCCGTGGCAGTTTAAAGAAGACCGGTTTGCAGCACAGCAGGCTTTCTGATGAGCGATGCGCTTCGTAGCTTCATTTGATATATTGTACCAGCGCAGGCACTTAGGAAGCTATAAGAAGGTAAATGAATCACATTCATCGGTGCAGAAAGAGGTAACCGGGATTTTAATAATGAAGTCACACCGACGAATAATAGCGCGTGAAATGAATACTCGGGCGCCGTACACTATAGGGGTACAGTCTTTGGCATGTGTTATCGCATTTTGCTACATAGTTGATGTTGGAGAAGATCTTTCTACTCTGTATGGTTGCTAATTATGTGATCGATCTTTATAGTCCACATTCCTTTAGAGAAGACGGAAAATGAGAACCACCAGTTTACTTTCTTCTGTACTCACGAATTGTACACAGCTTACAAATGCGTGACATGGATTTATATCACAACTACTAATAGTAGCAGCATTTCTTAGCTGGAAAACAAATTTTGCGTTGTTTATGGGGCAGCTTTTGCCCCTCTCGATTGGACACGCAAGGTCGACCGCACCAGCTGCTTCGTCGCTATCAACGGCATGGCATCGCTCTATTTTCCGCGTTTCTGGACAGGGTTGCCAATGATGGCTACTTTTCGCCAAATTGGCGAATTTGAGAGGCCCACGGCGACCGAAAATTCGGAATGGCAACATGGCGTATTTTTGGCAGTTTTCGGCATGGGTTTCCACTAAGTTATACATCCTAAGCTCAGTGTCTTCCCAACGAATGAGCGGCAACATTCTCTGTATTTTTCTTGGTTTTATACCCACGAGTAATGTGCACATTGAGCGAAGGAAAGAAGTGTTAATTTCAAGGGCTCGTTTTCTTTGTTATACACAATATTAATGAGAACTAACAGACAATAATGCCAAGGAAAGTATAGGGGATGTCTTTAGTAGTAAATGTAAGGTAATTGTGAAGAAAGAAAAGTGGACGAAAAGATAGCTTGCCGCGGGCAGGGACCGAACCTGCGACCTTCGAATAACGCGTCCGATGCTCTACCAACTGAGCTACCGCGGCGGCCATCCCCCCGTCCACTTTATAGTGTATATATGTGCATTTAAACGTGGGAGCGTCAGTCAGGGCCGCCAGCAGCCACGACGGCGAGTGTGGAACACTCTTTTTTGCCTGTTGGCGTCACGTAGCACGTGAACTTATTACGAGCGGGCAGCTGACCAATAATCCCTCGCATACTACCTGAAAGCATCAAGTCTGCCAGAACGAGACCCTCGCTATGAATGAAGGAAAGAAGTGTTAATTTCAAGGGCTCGTTTTCTTTGTTATACACAATATTAATGAGAACTAACAGACAATAATGCCAAGGAATGCCAAGTGCACATTGAGCGTCATTCCGTATGTCCGTCCTGTAACTCGTGTGTTCTCCTCAATTGATGTACAGTCAGGAGGTACTCGAGCGTCCCCTAACGACATTCTGGCAAAATGTAAGTCAGGGGACTGCCTTGCGTGCCGCGAGGTGGCGGTCTTTGACTACAAGTTTATGGCTTTCGATGCTTTCAGCTTCTCTAAAGTTTCGCTTCTCAAGGGGCTAGACGACGGGTTGGCCGCATGTTCCAACCATTTCTTTCGTCAAAGCTTCAACTGTTCTGAATAGCTTGGCGACTTATTCTCTGTTGCAGTACCCCCAATTCAGCTCGTAAAGAGTGTTTTAGAATATCGAAGAGAGGCGGATACGCGGCTATTTGTGCAATAAAAAAACATTTATCGGTGCATTTTCCACTGTTCTCGGTGAGCGTGTGCAATTTGTTTATTTATTTTTTATTTATGTACAGGGTTTCTGCTGGCTTCAAAGTGAAGTCATAAGCAGGAGTGGGTAACATAAGAATATAGCACACTGAACATTTTCACAGTATATTACGCACAGAAAATGACGCGAACACACAGTTTCGAATGCGGTAAAAAAAACAGTGCATGGCATGCAATTGCTCATAGCATAATACATATATAAAGGCGTACTAACATCCCATGCGTACTAACATTCCATGAAAGCAGCAAAAAGAAAAAAAAAAGATCGTGCCAACATCACAAAACAAAGCGTACAAATCAGGCGGGAAGACATGCTATAGGTTCTTCAGCTCCGCTAAGAACGGTCACTGTCGCCGCCTCCACAACCCCACCAGGGAGGCGATTCCACTCGCGTACAGTTCGTGGAAAAAAAGAGCCCATGTACGAGTTGGTTCTACAAGGAAATTGGTGTAGTTTTTTTTTGTTAAGCAATTCCTATATACCATTTTACATTGTCTGCCTGTTCATTAATAACGCATTGGATTGACGCGTGTAAATATAAGTGACTATAAGGAAGGGTCGGTGGCGTCCGGGGTATCATATTAGTTCACATTGAAAAGGCGCAAGACTAACAACTTATCGGTTCCCGTAAGAATTATGTCGTGTTACCTTCAATAACCCTTTTAATCCTTTTAATTCATATAAGTGTAAGTAAAGCTGTCTACAAACAACGTTTTCACGGTTTTCGTCCAAGGTTTACCACAATTTTACCTTTGAAACGAGCGGACGGGAATGGAAGGATATCATGAGCGTTTCATTCATTCACCATTGCGCCACCACGCACTTCTTGCGTCTAGTCGGAGAGCAGCACCATGCACTCCCTTGGTGAAGCGAGCGATACGACTGGCATTGAGAAACGTCGATATAATTTAAGGGTCTTGGATGGTACTGTATTCTACGGTGCTACACGTGAGCGGAAATTTTTATTACTAAGTATGCCGCGCATATCTAGAATGGCGACTTTTTTTGGCGAAATTTGTAAAAACATCACGACATTTCGCGACTTTTTCCTCGTCGTTTGGCGAGATTTACTCGAAAGTCAGTGGCAACCCTGTTTCTGGGTTTCAAAGTAGATGGATGTACAGTTAAAAGTCGATCTAACGATAGCCGAGATTACAATGTACCAATCTAACGAAGAAATTTCCAAGCCTCCGCAAATACCCATGGGTTTCAATGTTGCCATCAACCGGAATTAACGAACTTATTGGGACACTAATCCGATTTAACGAAGTTTTTCTTGATATAACTGAGTAAAACGCGGCGATTTCCTTCGAATTTAGAACGAGACGGGTTTTTTCTTCGAGCGTACTCTCTAACGCTGTCTCGTTAAAACATCTAGGTGTCATAATTATGGCCCTATCTTTGCTTTGGCCAGGCTTCACGTCGCGCCAACACACGGACCAACGGACTCGACAGACTGTAGCGCTCTTACCTACCGGATAGTGCTAGAGGTAGCAGTGGTTGCTTTCGTTATTTTATGGTTTATGCGATGCATAGCACTGATCTTCGCCTCCCATCTTTTTCTCTCGTCCTGCTCACACAGTCACTGCTCTCGTTCTCAGCGTAGCTGCATATCCGTACCCAGGCATACCTCCACATGACCATCTACGTCGCCGACATCGCCCCGACATAGCGTCCCTTACGTCAGGGCAGCACTCGCGGATTTTTCAGGCGCGCAAGTATGCATTGCCGACAAAAACAATGCCATGGTAGCTTTTGGACGCCTCTAGATTACAATTTTAAATTTTGATGTTTCAGGAATTCACTTTCTTGATTTTACGAAATTTCCAATCGAACAAAATAAGTTGATTTTCCTCATCACTTGATTAAACCCAGTTTCAACTTCATAAATATCAGTCGTTGGCATAACCAACACACGTACAATATTGGGAGAAAAATTGCCGTGGTTGAACTCGGTTAAACAAATTTCGTCGAGCTATGGCTCGCTTTAGCTTGCTTTGGGAATGGGCGAGTGCATTGGTTTGCAAAGATTCAACTTCATTGCAGGTCTTCGTTTAGGCAAAAATGACAAAAAAAGTCTAGCCGTTTCGACTGGACGGTGTGACAAAGGAGCCCACGTGTTGCACCACAGCACAGCACACAATCGGGCAGATGCGGCGCGACTTAAACGAAGACAGTAGACATAGACAAACACAGACGAGCACCGACTCAGACTTCAGGATTCTGGGTGCCCGTTCACAAAGACGTTTTACGCTACAAATTTTCGTAATTGAACATTTAAGCCAATGACGATACGGTACATATGATCAGTGAAGCCGGCTGAACAATGGGAAAACAATATTACTAAGGAGAACTTTTTTGAATTCAGCCTCTGAAGTCTTATTCAGCGCTCGTCTGTGTCTGTCTGTGTATACTGTCTTCGTCTAGGTCGCGCTGCGTTTGTCCTATTATGCACACTCGTCCGAGTTAAGCTATTGTTACAGCGCACCAGCTATGCATGGAGCCATCGGCGCTATAGAAAGTGTAGTGAACTTCAATGCGCCGGCGTCTCTGGTGTAGGCAGCGCGAAATACTCACCTTGAGCTGTTTGTTTTGGGGTACGCACCGCAGTGGTGTTTCGCTGCATCTCTTTCGATGATCTTGACCTTGGAGGTCAAATTCAAGCAACGAGACGTTCTCTGGGTTTATACCGGAAGGCGTACCACTGGATACATGACAACAGCTTCCACAAGACACTGCTTCACTTAACACAGCACCTGCCTAACAGCGCACATCTAATACACATGTGCATTAGGCCTTAATGGCAAGTCTATGTCGCAATAAAAAAAAAGTGTAGTGCTATCGCTGTAAGAGTTCTGGCAGATGCAACTAACTGGGGGAATTGATGTTACGCGAAGCATTTATCGTGAAGCTGACTCTGCCACAATAATAATATATGGGGTTTTACGTGCCAAAACCACGATAACATAACGAGGCACGCCATAGGGGAGGGCTCCAGAAATTTTGATCATCTGCTGTTTTTTAACGCGCACTGACGCCGCACAATACACCGGCCTCTAGCATTTGCAGTGCCATATAATGTTTCCGTTTTAGCGAAACGGGACGACACAGATTCACCTCGAATAAATTCACTAGCTTTGGCCATGACGCAGGTTTACGAGCTATGTAGACTGCGCAAAAACACCTAAAGCGCAGTTTGCAGGATGACAGAGCTGCCGTTGCTGGCTACGTTGCACCAAATAGGCTACTTTACAACTCCACCTGACGTCCCAAAGTTAATCTTGCTCCAAGACTACGTTCTTGTGGCACTTCTATTCTAGCGCACTTAGTAGTCATTATACATATTTGCAAGTAAGCCTACAGACTACCTATTGCTACCAAGCTTTTCTGTTGTATCTGCTGACATGCGTGATATGTCCTCGCCCAAAAGCTACTGGCGCGTATCGAGGCATCCTAACCCACCTTACGGCGCGTCCTACAATGGCCTCCGGAGTGATGAAGTCGCAGCATGCTGGCAAGCGTGTGGCTAGCATGCTGTTCGTACTGCCCGCCACCTATGATGAAACCAGTTTCTAATGCTGAATGCACAGCGCGTGTTTTCATGTGAACTTGATAAAAACGAATATCTGCAACAAAATGAAACTGGACTGTCAATGTGCAATAAAATTTCACTACTTGAAGCTTTACTATTATTACGGTAACTTGAAGCTGTAGCTTTAAGGAAAAACTGCTTCAACGTTTTTGCGTTTTGGCTAAAATGTCCCGCCATTACTTTGTCTCGCAAGAACATCATCTGTCTCATATAATATATGCAGGCGCATTGAACTTATACAATCAATGCAACATATTTGCTGTGTTTAATTGGTGAGAAAAAGGCTCACGGAAGTAAATGTCAGAAATGTAAGGCTAGCATGTCGCGCGGTAACTATGCCAATCCACCTATTCCCGTCTTCAACAGCGTTCCATTAGAGCCCGTCACTCGTTATAACTATAGGTATACATGTAACAACGATCACCACAACGATTTGCTATATACACTATTAAGGCGAAAGCCTTAAATGGTACGCTTTTGGGGGTTTTCGTGCCTGTGCCACTGCACGGATCACTAATCATTTCGCTCTCGCTATGCAGGTTGGTGAGCCCTATGGAGTGTTTTCAAAAAAAGATCTAGTAATTTTTTTCTGGTACAGCTGCCGAGCCCACACTGCTGTATGGTTATTATTACAGAGTGTCTATGCAGAGTGTGCCCAGAGCGTGTCGATTATTTTTTGGTTTAGGCATTTATTTCTTTATATGGATGTTCTTACATGAGAGGGGGACAGATGGTTCTCTCGATGACTAGGCACAGATATGCATACGCATTTAAAACTGCAGACACCTTGTAACTTCTGTGCGAACGAATAGTAATTCTGCGTGAATGTGGCTCATATTGCGGCCATAATCCACGAATGGCACGTGCATGTCTCTGATGTGTTTATAGCTCATTCGCATGTACACCGGAGATGCGCTGATAACTAACTCTATATTCTCCTCAACTACACAGGTAGACAAGAAACAATACTGGAAAAAACCTGGCTCATCCCCCGCATTGAGGCAATCGACTTTATGTGAAGCAGTCGGCGAGTATCAGCTACGGTGCTGGGTTGTGCATATCATTCCCGCTCGTCGGCGTATTTAAGTAACGCTTGCCGATAGTTTGCGGTGTCACTGTTGTTACACTCTCTTGAAAGCGGATAGCCAACATTGAAACCAAATCGGCGTTGCTTCGACATGCCGCTTTTATAGGGTCTTTTTCATAAGCAGTTTGAAGCAATGGTGGGGCTTTGTGGTAGTCAACTTCACTGCCACGCATATTGCTTGCATCCGATAATGCTCAATTCGCGATATTCATTATCCGCATCCATTGGGATTTTTCGCTCATCGCCAGCACCAGATTTTATTCGTGAAGCATTTCTTAGCGAAGCTCAGGCACTTTGGTCATTTCTTTCTATCTATCTATCTATCTATCTATCTATCTATCTATCTATCTATCTATCTATCTATCTATCTATCTATCTATCTATCTATCTATCTATCTATCTATCTATCTATCTATCTATCTATCTATCTATCTATCTATCTATCTATCTATCTATCTATCTATCTATCTATCTATCCGCCTATGTGTGGGCGCTCTCCTGGTTGTCTCCATACCATTAAATATACCAAAATTGGCATAGCAGGGTATCATTGCGTTAAGAATAATATTCACTGGTCGTGACATGAATAACGCAAGACGCCTGTCGCGTACGTCATGAAACCTTTTCCCTCAGTCACGTGTGGCACATACCCGCATACCACAGTTCATGATATGCGGGTATGTGCCACAGGTAATTGACAGTCTCAATCAACACAGTAACGGCTAACATACACATTTAAACATAAGAAAAGTGGGGGAGCTGGAGGTATAACTTCCCCGGAAGACGCTCGACTGCCATGCGCTCCTCCAGCTGGTGCCAGAATTATGCAGTGTTCTCTTGTTTTGTTATCAGGCTGGGCGATGGCCTCGTGCTGACCGAGTATGACGTCACATTGACTCAGAGCTGCTTTGTGACACGCGAAGAAGCCGCCGCTAAGTGCCCGTACTGCAGCAATGCGGACGTCAAACGGTTATAACGCACCTTGCCTCGACGCTTCGGATAACGTGTTATATCATCCCGCATGCCATAACACAACTGGCTATAAGAACGAGCAGGTTCACAGGGATGTCCTGACCAAGATGACCAAGATGAGCGCAAGCGACATGTTTGACCTGCCGGCCTCAATTTTCCTGAGCATCGGCAAGCCGTACATGATCACGGCAAACACCGACGTAAGAGGCGTCCTCGTTAACGGAAACATGGGCACCTTGTGGTACATCGAGCGTGACGAACACGGCACCCTCGTGCGACTCTGGTTTGAATTTCCCACGTCCACGGTAGGCACTGTTGTCCCAGCCAGCCCGAAGCACGTCACTACCGCATACTTTCAATAAAAATGAAATGGTTTCCCGTGGTAATGCGAACCACCACAACCACGATATACGCCATAAAAATAGTTTGTGTAAGAGGCCACAGTTTCCGCTTGCGCAAGCAAACGCCATAACTATTTATAAGTCACAAAAAACCACATACGTCCAGGTAGCCTACGGATGGGATAAACGCCAACCACTGAAGTTGGTCTACGTAGCACTTTCCAGGGCTACCAGCCTCGACTGCCTATACCTCACCAAAGCAAAAGGTGGCTTCAGGTTACGACATGTCGCTGGCTCTATCGGCAGACAGTCTGTTGACGACATGACCCGGCTAGCAAACAGGCCTCTAGACATTGCCTTGGACCGGGCTACCACTTTCAATCGATACAGCGGTCAGCAGAAACCTGAATAAGTCACTTGATATGCTCCTAGAGATCACTATACCTGCAAACGCCGTAACCGTGACAGCTGCTGGATTATTCACCAATTTGTTATTATTATAATCTGTCGGTTTCCTGTTCTTTACACTGTAATTGGATTCCTTAGTATAAAATAACCTGCCCAAGGGCTCGCACATCAGTCATGTCCACACTGGTCAGCACACTTAGCATGTGTGTTGCAAGCTATTGGAGCACAGCTTTAAACAAACCTAATTTCGCGCACCCATCACAGTAGCGAGTCTGCGCCCGTCCTTGGGCTCTTCTCAATCATATTTGTATCGCGCAGCACTTCGATTAATGATTATTTACGAACAACTCCCCAGCAACATACATTATTGAAAGTGTTGGTAAAAGTCAAAACTGAATACCAAGCAAAGCACGCTTCAATTGTTCTAAGCAACTACTCATCCAAGATTTAGAGCATCCGGAACTTTTACTCTATTATGAGACATCATTCTGTCAGCCTTGTCAGTAGCGATATTTCAGATCTTCAATGCGTTACATTAACGAACACCATGCACTGTATACAGCAATGACCGCTGTTCGCGTACGTTGACTCGTTTTATTCTCATGAGACTTTGACTCCATGCCCTATCTTCTTTAACGATGATTCCGTACATACTACCTCCAAATGTTGCTGAGATATGTGGTCCCGGGGTGCGACCTTCCGCCTACGCACATCTCTGTGCACATTCGCTTGCGGAAACAGCTGTCGATGCACATAGGGTATTTCTAAGAGCAAAATTATTACATCATCTTCAGGATCCAGGTCTGTTTCAACAGGTGTGTTTATAAAAAAATGAGGAATCATTTGTGAAAGTGAAGTCATTATTTTTCGTAAGTTCTTGTGCGACAACGCGCATGTTTTTGAATGGAATGTGGGGACACAATTAATTGTAGAAAGTTTAAGCATATTTCTTCCCTAAGCTATCGCCTATAGCCAATATATACCAACATATTTTGTCTTATGCCATTTTCAGAGGTACGCCAATTAAAGTGAAAACAAAAACCTTCCGTACAGGTAAAAATAACTTTCGGTTGGTAATAAGCGCTTATAGAGACGCGGATTGGGTTCTACCGTGTCTTGTAATTTATCAAAATGCCATATTTTCTCGACATCTTTGTTTGCTTATATATCTGCAAGAGAGTGTAGAAACTGAGAGGACGCTTGAGTTTTGTCTTCATTAGTAAAACGCGATAAAGTGATCGAGCCCCGTGAGCGTCACGTTCTCAATCGTTAACCTGGCTTCGCATCGGGAACCATAGCGCAAGGAAAGGAACGTATGTGCGCCTAGAGAGAGAGAAGAGGAACTCAGAGAGGTTGACCAGACGGTAGAATCCGGCATGTCACCCTGCAGATGTGGGATTGGAAAGAGAGAGATATATGAAAAAAATAAACAAGAAAAAAAACAGAATCACAAACATGCACGCGGGCGTTCCACTCAGAGTCGTTCAGACTAGCCAGTGCGGCCTCCTTCTGCGACGTTAAGTCTGCATGATGGCGTGATATTCTTTCATCTGACAGAGTCTCGTCATCTCACTTGTCGAGATCATTTCAAAGAGATTACGTTTGGCCGTTTCGAACTATCCTGCTGCAAGTACAGATGTGAAGTGCCCACTACGCCATAATTTTGGCCGTAGAGTTTTCCCTCCCGGTTCCGTCGGGGACACGGCCCGCGGACGAGCACCGTTAGGGCCACTTGCTCTGCTCAGGAGCAAAATAAAGTTCAGTTCAGTTCATTTTGCGAATTAGGGAAGTACCCACTACGCGTGCGTAAGGTGGTACGCGCACCTGAACACTTTCTTGATGCTGTTGCTGATAATGGTGACTAATTATGCATGAGCGCTGTGTAATGTGCGGCCCTTTGAGCCACCCACTTGTTGCGCAGTTCAGATCTCTTGACACCTGGTGCCCGATTCTACTCTTCTGTCACGCTATAATAAGTACTTTAAAGCCGCTCCTTCCACTACATTACATTCGTATTGGGTTTTCCAAGCAGCTTCACGCTGTGGCATGGCTCTGTGGTAGAACGCCTGCTTCCCACGCAGAAGGCCTTAGTTCGATTCTCGCTCGAAATGAATATTTTTTATTGTTTCCTTATTTGCATCTATCTCGAATCTATCTATCCCATGGACAACGCCGATTTTTCGCTCACAACCAACGATACTGACGCCGACAACGACACCAGAATGTTGGCGAAACGATCTATCTAACGCTTTTTCGTTAAAAGAAACAGTTTTCAGTTAGCGCTTTTCGTGTTGGTGCTCGGCATTCGTGCGCTTTAAATTTCTAAGTATTTATATGCAGACGCTACCAGAAACCTTTCTGTCCGTCCGTGCTTCCGCACGTGCGTACAACACTCAGTCACGTAAGATCTAGTGCTAAAAGAAATAAATAAAAGAAATAGAAGAGTCCGTGATGCATTCCCCTGTGACGACCCGAAGCGAACGCCATCCGGCGCTCCATAATTGATCATCATTTCGCGAAGTAGCAAAGTTCTCAGTACGAGAGTGTAAGGCAATATGTGCAGCAACGTAGCTGCACATTGTGTTGATTCTATCGCTGATGAAGATGATGGATCATGATTGGGCTTCTTTGTAATGGGTGGGCAGCTTTAAACCACCCACATGTTACGTAATCCGCGTGTTCTGCCTCCTGGTGCGATTCGAAGCTTCTGCCAGGCGATATCAGATGTGTTAACACGAGTCCTCGACCGACATGACATCTGTTTACGGTTTTTCCAAAGAACTTTCAAGCGATGGCGTCGTGATGTTCTGAAATGCTTTACTGCTACGTAGAGTACCTGGGATAGATTGTGGCTCCAACTCTGATTTTGATTGTGTGAGTTTTATTAAGGTAAAAGCTTGCACGCCGTGTTTTTCAAGGCGAGTGTCTCACCAGGTAACTAAAGCTTTCGCCTTAATAAATGCGGTTGAGCATTTTGAAAGAACTCGCTCATTGTGCTTCTATTAGGGCGTTTTCCGCGCACAGGCAATCTTTTCAGATCCTATTTTACCTATTCGTATTGCCAAATGGTTGCAATGTTATCTTTAACTTTTGCCGTTTATGAGCTATATGCCATTTCTATTTTTTTTTCTATCGCAAATTTTCATGACTAAACTGGCGAGAAGTTTTGTAAAGAACAAGACAACCAAAAATCATACAGCATTTTAGATGGCGTACCGAAATTATTGTTATAATTACGCAGCACACATAACAAAATATCGTGTCGTTTAATAATGAATGATGCTTTAATAATTACCACGGGCATGTCGCGCATAGAAGACAGCTTGACATGTTGCGAAATGTCAGGGGCGCAATATTGTTCTTGTCACGAGTAAAACAGCCCGTATATAGCACAATGATCATTTCTACTTTGGATACCTGGCATTTATTTAGAATTATTGCCATAAATATCGGAGAGCAGCCGTCTGTACACGCATGTGAAGTTAGGACGCGCAGGCTAAGTTTGCGTTTTAGTGTCAACTCCAATTTGTTTGAACGCTTTTTGAATAACTGAGTCTATGGTACTTGTATGGGGCTGCGGAAAAGGCTTCTCAACACAAACTTCGTTCAGGCTTTTATCAAGCCCCCTGCGCAATGCCCGATCTTGAAACGTAATCAGCAAAATAGCGCCGCCAATAGGTCCAACACAGTATGTATCACACGTTGCTCGCACTCGAAGGAAGGAGCATGTAGACGGCAGGCGCTTCCCGGAACAAGTGCCCTACTTTTAATGTGCCATGAGTAGATGCTTTCTCTCGTGCTAAACGTGCATGACGGAACGTTTTGTGAAGTCAGCCGTACGTGTTCGCATATTCCCTATGAAACGAGTACGAACGTGCTTCTGAAATGCAACTTGCGTCAGTTTCCAGCACAGCGCTGCACATTTTCCACAACCACGTGACATGTGATCTTATATTTTGTTTTGTAAGAACATATCGCTGCATTTTCGCAAAATCATTCAAACTGTCGCTCCAGTTATGTCCAAGCAAAAAAAAATGCAAAAACATATGGAGTGAGACTTTCTTGTCCTACAAAAATCATTCGAACGCCGCAAACATGTTTCATGGATATTGAGTTTCGAAAGACCAACTCTTCTCCCTTTCTCGATGGCGTTCGCCCCATTCAGCCCCATTTTACCCTTGATTTAAGACCGCAGTTTCAGTTTTTTGCCCACATATAGACAACCGCTAAAGGCGACATGTCATAAGAGAAAGCGAGTAAGGATATTTCAACTACAACGGCTGCCACCTCATTGCTTTCTTATCACAAAGGAAGGGCTTATCTCGACACATGGGCCAACATCTCTGCATTTTTTTCGCCGCCCGTGAGTAAACAGTCAATAATCACGACATTTAAATTGTCTCCCATGCAGGTGATGCTTTTTAGAATCATTTCAGCAGAGCCGAAACGCGTTGTGTGCGTCATTTCTTTTCCCATCTCTTTGCTCGTTTTGCTGTGCGTTTTTTTTTATTGAAATATGAACCGATACCAACTCGACCAAGTTTCCGTCTTACAGCGAAATGCGTAGTGGTGCGCTTTGACCCACAAACAAACATTTGTATAGTGTGCTCATCGTATAAGTAATCGTTGTCTTTAACCCAGTCTAAGCCATTTTGCGACATCCCGAATATGAGCTCGAACGTTAAACGGGGATGCTCAGTGACAAAACACTCTGGTTTGGACGCCATGTGTTCCGTTACCTTAATACAAACTGCGTCACCGTTAATGAATTGGAGAACAAGAATTTTGTTGCGGTGCCTCTAACACGCGTGTACGTTTCGTGGAGCTCTTGTGGCTGCATTTGTTCCGCTGTGTAAATTGACGTCGCCATCTGTGAAGTAGTGCCTATTTTGCGTACTGTCATAACAGAGACTGGTTCACCTGACAAATTTCTCATTCTGTTTAATGCAAAAATATGCAAAAATTAAGAAGACAGTGTATACGAGAGGCCTGTTTTTTAACCGGTTTGCAAAGCCCCCCTAGAGTATGAAAAAGCCAGATGAAAATTTCGGATTGTTTTTGCTAAGGTACGAGCATTTCTAAATGGAACGCGAACCTTTTTTCTTCGTTCGAAACACTATTCATCCTTTTGGATGCTAGGAGGTTGGCGAATGTGCCTCAAGTTTGCACATAAAGCAATCTTTCTTAGGCCCCGCTGAGTAAAGGTATATTGAATCGCATTGAGCTACCAATGTAACGGGAGTTCAAAGTTAAGCTTTATGGTTTGTTAAAATTAAGCACTGGGAAGAACGTGAAGACCATCTTTGCACATAGGTCATGTTTCCTGGGGGACACAAAGTAAGATAATATAATCGCTGTCAGCCACCCATGTAACGAAGATTGAATAACTGACTTTGTAATGAGTGCAGCAAACTGGAATGTTTGTATTGAAAAGTTGGAGCGAGTCTCCTTTCTACACAGTACCACTTGAAGGGACACTAGAGCGAAACAATAAATTGGTTTGGATCGATAAATTGTGATTTGAGAACTCCAATGACGCTAATTTCGCCATCATAGGTTTATTAATAGAGAAGAAAATCAAGTTCAAAATTTCATGTTTAATGTTCGCGCCGCAATTTCCCCGCGTGACGTTACTGATTTCAAAGTGTATTTATCATATGTTGGCGCCATTGGCTCAACAAAATTACACCAAACTTGGTATGGTACGCCTATGGCCCCCAGAGAGGACAATTTACTTCACTTTTACCAATTAGGGACTACGTAGTCCCTAGTAGGCGCCGTCAAAACATGTGACGTCACGGCGAATGGTGCAGAAACTTCAAGGTGGTGTCGCTACCCACATTTTGTTTTTGAGCGTTTTCTCGCTTACTAAGCGTCTTCTCGCAGCAAGCGTGGTGTTTTTGGTATCGTGAAAGAGTACTTTACTAATGTGACAAAAATTGTTTTGCTCTTTAGTGTCCCTTTAAGAACTCTTCTAGCATGTCTGTGCTCCGAGATATCCCGCTGCAAAGTTTAATTACGGTTTGCATTATTGCGCATGCAAGGCCCTGAGGATCGGCGCAAATTTCCTCCCTGATGTGACGACTGTTACTCCCTGATGTGACGATGTTACACAATGCTCGTCCCTTGTTATCGCCAGCCGGTAGCAAAAAGGTAACGGTTATCATATTTGCCTATGGCATCGACCCATTGTCAGATTAAACGTCGCAGGCAACTGCCGCCGCACGTGGGGGAGGCTCTTCGCGCCACTGCTCACTGTCTTGCATGCGTAATCATGCAAACCGCAATTAAACTTTGCAGCGGGATATGTAAGAGCACAGACATGCCAGAAGAATTCTTTCAAGTGGCACTGTGTAGAAGCGCGACTGCCTCCAGCTTTTCAATACAAACATGCTCGCTTGCTGCACTCATTAAAAAGTTCGTTATTCAATCGTAGTCGATTGGGTGGCTGACAGCGATACTCATTGTCTCACTTTCTGCCCCCCTTAATAAAAAACATATCTGTAAAGGTGGTTCTCACGTACCTCTCAGTGCTGAATCTAAAAAAAAACATAAAGCTTAATCTTGAACAACCTGTACATATACTGGTACATATCGTCAGTTACATGAGCCACTTCGTGTGGATTATTCGTGAAGTGAAGAACGGCCGTCAAAACTGCGCTAGTTGGTTGATCTTCTAGACAAAATCAGAGAAAAAAGATGGCAACACGAGACGAGGAACGACAAAAGACAGGCGCGGAACTAACATATTAGTTGTTCAGCGCAGCCCTGTGCCCTTCTTCTCGTGTTGCCAACTTTTTGCGCTGTTTTTACCATGATGAATAACAGCGCGTGACGCACGAACAGAGTAAGAACGACACCGCAAGCGCTCGTGGTATTGTTCTTGTGTTTATTGGCTTCATGAATGTTCAACACAAACAAGCCCAACGTCGCTACATTTCGCCCTTCGGGTTAAATGTAGTGTGTACATACCCACACGATCCTATACTGAAAGCGCGGGGTAAGGGCTGTCACCTTTGTGGATAAAAAAAGTTGGGTCATAACAGATAAGCAGTAAAAAGGTGAATACATTTTCTGTATCAATTTAGTATATCCCTTTCTCACACCCTGTACATATTTCTGTTGTGGTGAAACTATGAGCATTGTCAATATGGTACGCCTGCTGAAGCTTCTTACAAAATCAAATTATCGGCAACCAATCGAAAAGCGGCCAGATAAGATATATTTGTTTTGTAAGCGGAAATGAAACTCGTTCTATACCTTTGACGGATCGTAAAAAGCAAAAATAAAAGTATTGGATTTTTGTCGCATACTGTGACACATCCGCACATCATTTACGGCTCCCGTAATTCACGAGAAGAAATCAGAGAGCACTAGTAGCCTCTAAATTATAAGGAGGGAGCCACAGGGGAGCAGATATTAAATTCTATGCTTTAGTAATTGCTTTATTCCCAAGCTTCTTCTTCATATTTGTCAAGTTCAGCCATATAAAAAGCTTTTGTTTATTGTATTGTCGCAAAACAACTACGCTCAAGCTACAAGCAACACTCGCTGTACAATGATAACTACGAACACGGACGTCGGTCGTCGGTAATCTGAACATCGGTGGAACGCCTCGTCTGTTACACATCAGTTGTCATAAATTCTAGCGTTATCACTAGTGCTCGCGTAGCTCTAGAATAATATCGGTTACACGTGTCCTGCGGGTAATCTTAACATAAGAGTTTGACGAAATGTTGAAGTTTCCAAACATTGCTGCACAGCCTGCGACGAGTGGAGGTAACAGTTTTTTTGTGTGTAAAGCACGATCACATTAAAATAAAGCAAATTATGCGCGTGTGGCAATATCCTCAAGTACTCGTTATTGAAAGATATTGGATCCGTGCTACTGTTTCTGTGGTATTCTAAAAAAATAAACTAGTGTTGATGATTGGGCAAGTTGTTTCGTCATTCTTGAACTGACACAGCGCACCAAGGGAAGTGAAGAAGTACGAACATGAGCTTTTGAGATTCACTGATTATTTATATTTGCCACTGGAAGGCTCAAGCGTTCGTTTCAACCATTAGGGCAAATGCTAGCGATATTAGCAAAAATTGCTTGTAAAATTAAGATTCTATTTTTTTTTTGTTCCATCAGTTCTCGTGGCAAGTGTTACACTGGCTAACGACGCAGAAGGAGAAAAGGCTTTGGGTGATGTGCTTCACTCCACAGTTGTTGGCAGGCACCAGGTATGAAACAATTTCGCTATTCCTATTTTTCACTTTAACAACATTCGTAAAATGTAATGTGGGGATTCCATTTTGTTATGCCTTTTACCAGTCGATCAAATCGATAGGATTGATACAGTCAGCGTCTAGAGTACGCTATGCACTTCAGGGTATGCAGAAACTAGCTTTAACATATCAGCAAGAAAACTGCTAAAATCCGTAGTGACAGGTATCCATAATGTGTTGTAATTACGAATTTATCTACTGTCACACAAAGCTGTAAATGTTTCCAAACAAAGTACGGTAGCTTGCATACGCCCAAAATAGCATTATCTCTTTGTCGTTATTCGGAATACAACACATCGCCGTTATATCGATTTTAATATGTGACCAAAAACATGCAATTTTGAATTGAGCATACGGTGACTGTGAGTTATCTGCCTATAGTATTAGGATGCAGCATCTTCTGTTCCAGCTGTATCAAACACAGTCGAATATATTCACCTTGTTTTTCAGCTGCAACACAGTGTTTTACGCATAAAATTTGGGAAAAGAATGTACCGAAATATTCGCAGAAATGTGCTCAGTTACGGGAAAAAGAGCGCGTTTACAGTAGTCCAAACAGAAATATTAAGTTAGTTTTCACACATGGGTAAGGACAACATGCTTGAGCTTTCCTTCATCAGTGAGGTAAAAGGCTGGGGCCTGTGACGGTAATGATAAATTCTCTTCGTTGTTATGACAAGAAAGCATGGAGTTCCCACTGTATCTTCTCGTTGGCCGATGTAGGTCAATATAGTGACTCACGTTTTGTATTGAAATATATGACAAGTATGGATAATATCGCAATCTATGTTGCCCGTCGGATGTATGCTTAAAACATAGGGAAATTTTAGGCCGGCGTAAGAAAAGCGTTTATAGAGAATATGTCAGGAAACGTCCAGTTCCTGTGTATTGTGCGCTAAGCCTAGTAAAGTAACAATTTAGCCTACATCACTGGTGTGCAGATGTGGGTGGATATAAGAAGATTAAAGCAACAAAAGCATGGAATTTTTTTAATAACAATCAGTCAGTCAGGAAACTGATTTATTTTTAAAAAGACGCGCCACGTCACCAGATGCGCGATTCTCACAGATATCTGCTATCTGTTTAGTGTACTGTGCTAGCATAAAAAAAAACATTTTAACGACATGCGTATCGAAACCACACTCCAACATTAAAATTCCTTGATAGATATTACGAAACTCGTAGGCAAGGGAGCAATGTTGTTTACATCAAGATTTTACTCCATATATGATGCCTTCGTCAAAAACGATGTTTGTGAGCTCTTTTTGCAGAGAATTCTCGGATGTGGACACATGCACTACCACCATGGCCACCTGTGCAAGGTGAGATTCGAAGTTAAACGACAATACAGTATTAGCTGAAAGCCTTTGAGAACATATTTTGCTGGCGTTTGGCTTCTCAGTCAAGGTGCTTGTCAAGTGGCTGCTATTAGGCTGTTTATCTGCAAATATAATACGCCAGAATGCAGCCTTTTAGAACCAAGCTCACAAAGCAGTTGCCCATTCATAAATAAAAACGTAACATACCGGTAATAAACGCCAGGCCTGCACTGAAACCGCAGCATAGTCACAGCGAAAGCTGGAAGAGCGGGATTTCTAGAGCCCGTTATAAGCTCTATTGGGGCTACAATACAAGTACACTAGAAAGGTACCCACTACGCCATAAATTACAATTTTTGTGAAGTTGGGAAGCACCTACTAAGCCATTATTCGTCATTCTGCGGAGAAGCGAGGCACCAGATACACGTCTGTAAGGCATTATGTGCACTCTGTTGACGCGACGACTGATGATGATGGCTCAGCCCTTTCTAATGGGTTGGAAGCTTTAAACGGCCCACCAGGTATGTAATTTGCATTGGGTGACGCCCGGTTGCCATTTCTCTCTCCCGTCATGCTGTATAACATACGTTGACGTGGGAGAGCGACGGGGGGGAGGAAATGAATCATGCGCTTATGGGTTTCCTTGGCAACCAATACAAGTGCACTTGCGAGGAACCCACTACGCTATAAATCATTGTAATTTCACTGAGACCCCGAGGAAATGGATCATGCGCTTATGGGCTTCCTTGGAAACCAAGACAAGTGCACTTACGGCGAACCCACTACGCTCTAAATCATTGTAATTTTACTGAGACCCCGAGGAAATGGATCATGTGCTTATGGGCTTCCTTGGCAACCAATACAAGTGCATTTGCGAGGAACCCACTACGCTATAAATCATTGTAATTTTTGAGAAGTAAGTCAGCAGGCACTGTGCCATTTTTCGGCATTCTCACGGAGAGCCGTGGCACCTGCTAAACGCATGTAAGGCATTATGCGCACTTTGTCGATGATGTGCCTGATGACGACGAAGAATTATGGCAGAGCCCTTTGTAATGGGTTGGAAGCATTCAACAACCTACTCGCTGCGCAATTAGCATTGGGTGACGCCTGGTTACAGAATTCGCGTTGTGCGACGCTTGATGCTTATTTTACTCTTCTACCACGCTATATTACATATGTTAATGTGGTTCCTTCCCGACATGAAGCCTGTATAGGACTTTTTTGCAAAGCAGTTTCAAGCACCGGCATGGCTCAGAGGTTGAATACTGGGCTCCCACGCAGAGGGCCCAGGTTCGAACCTCGTTCCATCCTGGAATTTTTTCTTATTTCGTTTTTTTTTCATTTCGGGCAATACTGGTTATGGACACCGGTGGCGGCGGCGGACAACTACGGCGCCAGAAACGGCCGGTGAAATGCTCTCATAACAGCTTTCGCTGTAATATGTCCTGTAGAGAGCTGTTTATCGGTATTAGTGAAACCGATATAGAGGCCACCAAGGTACACTTAGCCTATGCCATGGACGTGCGCACGGGGAGAGGGGGGGGGCAGAAGGGGCGCCAGACCCTCTAATCTTCTAAGGGGAGGGGCGCAAAGCCTACCCCATACAAGTACTCAGTCAGACGTATCCCAACATCAAAGACTAGGGTTCTAGGGTTATGGCCGCGTAGGTTTTTGGTGACAATGGCAGCCAAAGAGGCCCCTGATGCTGCATTCCAAAAACGGTTTACTTACCATCTCTACTAGCGGAAAGCTAGGGACCAAAAATAGGTCATTGTAAGACGTACGCCATCGCTTCACTTCTATAATTTCATTCATTCTGAAGCATGTTGTCGCTTTTACTCGACAAAAAAGGGGGGTGGTGGGGGGGCGTGCAATAAAATTTTGCCCTCCACCCTAATGAGAAACCATGTGCACGCCTATGCGTGTAACGTCAATAAAAGTTCTTGTTTATTATATCTGGCTTGTTTAAAATCATGCATTACGTCAACTTTGCATCAGTGCGCATAATTTGATAGCACATGCTGTGTCGATAAGTACTAGGCCACCGATGCGTAACCGGGTTAGAAACACATCTATACTCAAGAGGAGACTGCTTTTGGAGAAAGACGCACGACAGCAGACGCTTCGCGAAGAGAAATTTTGTGTTCAACTTGAAATATTATCCAGATTTTGAAAGAATTAATTTGGAAGTGCACTTTTCTTTGCTCGGAGAGGCATGCAAGTTCTGTTCACTTTCTACACGTCAATCACCAATGCGACGGAAGGCTTACGAAAGAGAAACATTGTGTATTTGGCCAAAGCTTTTGCAAAGCGTATATTAGACGTCGACACTACGGCAGTTTCCGGTGTGGCAATATTTTTTTATTTACATTCAATCGTAATAACCAGTGGGCCTAATGCAATGTCGTGATTCACAATATGTCAGTTTTAAAAAAAACGTTCAATTCACCTACGTGCCGCTAAAGCTTGCTTCGAAACATCATGTAACAGAAAAAATATGGAAACATAATCAGTAATGACAAATGTACGCGTGCTTTTCCTGCGAAAATTTCTTTTTGTTCTTGTTTTTATTTCATTATTTGCAGAAAGACGGCTGCCCAAATAAGCACCTCGGAAAATGCGTAAAAGGAGAATGTGTGTGTCTGGATGCGATTACCACTACGACAGGAAAACCAACGACGAAGAAAATGGAGAGTCGTGGACTGCGTGGAGAATAAAATACTACCACGCTTCCTTAAAAAAGAGAAACCTACGAGCAAACGGTTCGTTGTGTTTTCGTTTTACGCTAGTGCAGGATGTCGGTATTTATGTCTCCGAAATAAACCATTTTATTGTTTTCTGTGCAGAAATGCCTGCAGGTGTCCAAAGCCGTGAGCTGAGCACTGACATGGCAGTGGTCGCGAGGTTGAAAACTCAATTAAGTCATACGGGGAGTTTTGATAAAGAAAAATTTCTTTTCTGGCACGTAAAACCAAGATGGAACGAGAAATCTTCATTGCAAATTGCAAAAAGGTGTCTTGAAGGGCCAGTTTGTACATGATACTGCGTGGAAGCAGACCGAAAACGTGACTACGTAGAGGGAACATACAGCACAAGTGCTGACAAACAAGTGGGGCAAGTTTATCGCTGTGACCATGTGAGAGTTCATGTTTTGTTTCATTTCAGTTTTTATTTTTGGTATATATTTTCTGATGCAATAAACTTCCGCCATTTGTTCGTCTGCGCTTTTGTTGTGTGTTTCCTTTACTTAGTCTTTTTTTTTTGGACTGTTTCGATGCCAAATCTTCGCTGTTCTTGAAAATCCCGTTGTTGACATCCGAATCAACTTGCCTTGAATTACTGACATCCTGATACTTGAGACATCCTTTCAGATGACGGAATTAGGTGAGAACACAAAAGAAAATAAATAGCTAAAAAATAAAAATAATCTGTGTGCCGCACCCTCTCGTCTATACAAATCGAAGTGGAAGTGCTTTAAAGGAGCGTAACCTAAGTTACAAGAAATTGTGTGTACTTCCGTGCCTTTCATCAAAATTGTGCGTCAACACTGTGTCGTGTCCTGGGAGGAGGAGGAAGGAAATGAAGGAAAGGCAGGGAGGTTAACCAGACGTGCGTCCGGTTTGCTACCCTGCGCTGGAAGGAAGGGATGAAGGAATTAAAAGAAAGAAGAGGGAAGAAGGCACTGTCAGGGTGCATATGCACCTGTCCATTGAATGCCTACAAACGGTCGTTTAAGCCGGTCGATTTTAAAAACAGCAGTAATGCTCGCGTCGCTTTGCTGGCCTGCGACGCGTAGGGCCACGATCCGAGGATCTTCTCTTCGGAAAACGGTCTGTCGTCTAACTTGTTCAGCGCATCGCGCAGAGCGTTTCGTTTGTTCACGAAACGTCCACACAAACACAGTAGATGTTCTAACGTCTCGTTGCTACTGCACGAGTCACATTTTGAGGTGTCTGCCATTCCTATGCGAAAAGAGTACGCCTTCGTGAAAGATACTCTTAACCACAGGCGGCACAGTAAAATTGCATCACGGCGGGGGAGGTGCGATGGAACTTGGAGCTTCCTCGATGGGTCTAGACAGCTTCGCTTGGCGTATACCTTCACACAGTAAAATGCCTCTGATTTTCTAACAAGCGCTTCAAATACGTTTGAGATGATTCACGGTCGCTGGCCAAGTCGGAAGAGTCAGGTCATGCGTATGCACATGATCATATCATTCACTGCGATAACGCCGCCATCGTCGCCAAGGAAAAGAACGTGACATCACGCCGGCTTCTGGAATCACTAACCATTCAGTCGACGCCAGCTACAATGAACGGGACACCAGCAACTATGCCTGCCGTCTACGCATGCTCGTTGCGTCACGTTCTGCCTATATATTTGACAACGACTTCGAGTCCTGCTCAGTGAACAAGGAGCTCGTATGCGGTTCCGAAACGTCAGATCATCTCTTCCGACTTGGTCAGTGACCGTGAAACATCTCATCCAATGCCTGACCACACGAACTTTCGTCGAACTCTTGACTACATCAAATATGTTTGCCAAAGAGAAATCTTACATCAGTTTTTACGTATTTACCAGAAATTAGGGGCTTTTTGCTTGTAGGTATACTTCATTGGCGCGTGCACAATGTGCATTGAGTACAGACTGCACTCAATGTACAGTCTGTGCACGCGCACGCGCAGGACCTCGAAAAATGCGCTCATGCTTACAGAAATTGGCGTGTTAGCACTTTCTGAAACCTGGAGCGATGAGCCTACAACAATAACGGGATTCCAATGTGTCGTCCACAACAATCGGCTTCGATGGAGGTGCGATGGCGTGGGTACATATCAGAACACGGCGATGCCCAACTTCAACGTAGGCGGAATCCCACTTCGCCGACCGCCAGACACCGAACCCACACAGACAAGCAGCGGAAACGGCGAGTTCTGCGTTGCGCACATCAATCACAATAACTAAGACATTACACTCACCTCAATCTACGTGAGAACTGTCAAGAGCCCCTTTCACACGTGCACACGGGTTCGTGAAACGTGCATGCGTGCCCCATCATGACTGACAAGTATAAGCACTAATGAAGTGGACAAGAAAAGCAGAACGGTAAGTCTCAAAATGAATATGCAGAAAACTAAAGTAATGTGCAGCAGTCTCGGAAGAGAGCAGCACTTTTCGATAGGTAACGAGGCACTGGAACTTTCAAAGGAGTACGTCTACTTAGAACAAGTAGTAACCGCGGAGCCGAACCACGAGACTGAAGTCACTAGAAGAATAAGGATGGGATGCAGCACATTCGGCAAGCATGTTCAAATCATGAATGGTAGTTTATCACTATCACTCAAGAGGAAGGTATATAACAGCTGCATCTATCCGTTACTTACCTACGGAACCTGCAGGCTTACAAAGAGGGTTCTCCTTCAACTGAGGACCACGCAGTGATCAATGGAAAGGAAACTTATAGGTGTAACCTTAAGGGACAAGAAGAGATCAGAGTGGGTCAGGGAACAGACGGCTGTTAAGGACATCTTAGCAGAAATCAAGAAGAAATGGACGTAGGCAGGCCATGTAGCGCGTAGGCAAGATAGCCGCTGGTCATTAAGAGTAAATGACTAGATTCCAAGAGAAGGTAAATGCGCGAGGGGGAGACAAAGTTGGTTCGGCAGATGAGATTATGAAGTTTGCAGGCACAGCATGGCCGAAGCGAGCACAGGGCCGGGTTGATTGGCGGAACATGGGAGAGGCTTTTGCCCTGCAGTGGGCGTAGTCAGGCTGATTATGATGATGATGATGATGAATATAAGCACTACATACCGGCTTACCGCGTCTGGTGTTGACAATAACTATGTTGTTGTTGGCATCGTTACGTAACTGTACCCAACTGGTTATATAACACATGTGCGAATCTTCAGCATATTGTGTGCGTCTGTCTCATGCGCCTATCTTATGCGCCATTTCCTAGCGTCTCACTCGATGTAAAAAATTACGCCACAGTCACCTTCCCGCCGCATGCTTCACATTACATCGATTCCCACGGTACGTAGGATCTATCTATCTATCTATCTATCTATCTATCTATCTATCTATCTATCTATCTATCTATCTATCTATCTATCTATCTATCTATCTATCTATCTATCTATCTATCTATCTATCTATCTATCTATCTATCTATCTATCTATCTATTGCACCTCTACGTCTCGGTGCGATCGCGGTCACCTTCTTGGTATAGACCAAAATACTCATATGAGTGCATCAAGGGATGAAACAGTGAATATCTCCTCATGACACGAATAACGTAAAAATCCTATCGTGTACATCGCGAAACCCTTTACTCTAGTCACGTGCGGCACATACCCGTATACCAGAGGTCGCGTATACGGGTATGCGCCACAGGTGAATATTCACAGTTTATATCTACCCAGGAATGGCGAGAATAGACATTGGTAATTTAAACCCGAGAACCTTAACAAAATCCGTCATCGGCAGCGTTGACCTGACTAATTCAAAGAGTAATCATCAAGATGCTAGCATGACTCAAACAAGGGCATTCTGCGTGGCTGTCGAGTATTCTACCACAGGGCCACACAAAGTCTTGAAACTCCTTCGGAAAAAATTAAAGCCAGTTTCACACCTGTGAAATCTGAGCAAAAAGCGTAGCTTGAAAGGAAGCGCCAACACCTGGTGAGTGCAAATTGAGTTCTTTCTTCATCTTAATCTCTTTCTATGTTGTCCTTTCTCCTCCTTTTCCTGCTCCTCAACCTTGCATCAGTAATCCTCACACTACTTTCCTTTCCCATCCCCTTGCTAAAGTATGCTATGCTAGGCTATGCTCTGCACTCTCCCCTCCTTGCCTTCCTCCTCACCTTCACATCACTCTTATCACTCTTCCTCCCTCTCACTTCACTTTCTCACCCCTTATTACACTATACTATGCATGGATATGCTATGCTATAGGAGCTCCTTGTCACATACCTCCTGTCCGTGGCACATAAACTATACTATACCAGGCTATGCCTTGTACAGTACAGTGAACTATACAATACAAGACAGTGTAGTCGACGTGCCTGGTAAGCCCACGATGTGCACATAACTACCTAATTTACAAATACACGTCGATCCCCCTTGGTACAAAGCGAAAAAGAAAAAAATTACACCGTTTCCCTCTAAAGGGGACCATGAGGCGATGCGAAGCCGGAGCACTTGCATGATCGCGTTCCTTTGGCGTTCGTTGGGCATGCTACCGACCTCGCGTCGTGGAACGCGAAGTGGAACGCTACGCGCGTGGTGTCTCTCCTCTAGCCTGGCTGTTATTTTTCACAGGGCTAGCGGGGAACGCGGTCGACAGGCGCTCGAGAGCAGGGTAGCGTAGGAGAGGAGAGTGGAGGGGACGCTCATGTGCTGGCGTTCATCGCGGCGTTGCGCAGGAGAGAATTTCGCATGTCTAGCCCGCGTTTCAGAGGAAGAGTGGAGAGGGGTAGGGGAGAGGGAAGGCGGAGAGTGGAAAAGGGGAGAGGGTAAGTGGTGAGGGTGAGGGGGAAGGGGGAGGGAAGTGGTGAGGCGGAGTAGAGAGGGGAAGTGGAGGGGAGGTGTGTGGAGGGTATGCGCATGCGCAGTAAGGGTGGTCACGCCGCACACAACCACCACCACCGGTTTGAACTACGCTATAAGACGCTTCGCATCTAAAACGCCAGGCCTGCGCGGATATCGCGGTACACTTGCAGCGAAAGCTGGAAGAGTGGCATTTCTAGAGTCGGTTACAAATTCGCTTGGGGCTACTAATACAAGAACACTAGCAACGTAGCCACTACGCCACAAGTCATAATTTTTGTGAAGGTGCAGAGCACCCACTACGCCATTATTCATCATTCTGCGGAGAAACGAGGTGCCATCTGTAAGGCATCATGCGCACTTTGTGGATGCGACGGCTGATGACAATAAAGAACTATGGCGGAGCCTTTATATTGGGTTGGAAGCTTTAAAGTACCCACGAATTACATAGTTCACATTGTGTGACGCCAGGTCGTTATTTCACTCTCCCACCATGTTTTATAACATGGGTTAACGTGAGAAAAAGAGAGGGGATTAACTTTATTGAGACCCTGAGGAAATGGATCATGGGGCCGTATTGGATTCCCTGGCTATCAATTGAAGAGCACTTGCCGGGAACCGACTACCCTAGAAATCATCATAATTTTTGTGAAGTAGGAAAGCAAACACTATGCAATTTTTCGTCATTCTGCGGAGAACAGTGGTGCCCGCTATACACCTGTAAGGCATTATGTGCGATTTGTTGATGCTGTGGCTTATGACGGTGAAGCCCTTTGTAATGGGTTGGAAGCATTCAACAACCCATTCGCCGCGCAATTGGCATTGTGTGACGCCTGGCTACAGAAATCGCGTTGTGTGACGCCTGGTTCTTATTTTACACTTCTACCACGCTACATTACATATGTTATGTGGTTCCTTCCCGACATGAAGCCTGTATGAGGTTTTTGCAATGCGTTTTCATGCACCGGCATCGCTCTGAGGTAGAATACTGGGATCCCACCCAGAGTGCCCAGGTTCGAACCTCGTTTCGTCCTAGATTTTTTTTCTTATTTCGTTTTTTTTTTCTTATTTCGCGCGATAGCGGTTACGGACGGCGGAGATGGTGGCCCTTGTTGTGATTTTTGTTCGGAGCAGTTCAGGCAGCCGCTGGGTCGCGCAACAATCAATCGTCTTTTCTCTGCAGCACGACGGTATCTACCGCTACTGGTTCAGCCCATCGGTGTTGACCGCAATCTGGGCTTTTCAATGACTGTGCTGCTTCGCGGACCGGTGCAATGTGCTGGTTCTGATAACGGAGCTGCGAAAGTATACGCCATCGATGACCGATTCGACTGCGCCTGCGTCACTCGCCGTAGTCGTCGTCATGCATGGGCTATAAAGCCAGTTCATCGAAAGAAAGCCGGCATTTTGTTAGGAGCAGTCCAGGCAGCCGCTGGGTAGCGCAACAACTAATCGTCGTTTCTGTATCTGCGGGTGCGTACAAGCTACGTTTGTTCACGCCTAAAACCTAAGAATTAGTGTTGCGTGGACGGCTCCGTGAGTTCTTTGACAGTGCTGCCAGAGATATGAGTAGCAAAACTCCCACAACCGTCAAGGAACTTAACGTCGCATTAGCGGACTTGAGTGCTCGACTTGATGCTAGAATCGACCAACTGAAGGAAGATTTAAGGACAGTAATTGAAGTAGAGATACAACCGATAAGCCAGTCAATTGAGCATAAGCATGCTGCACTAAAGGAAGAGCTGCCTAAGCTAATTCAAAAAGAGCTCAAACCCCTCAAAGAAGCAATGGAATTCATAACAAGCAATTTGAGGAATTTAAATCGGAAATCGGTGACTTGAAAAATGAAACTGCAATCTTCAAAACTGAAAACAGGGCAATCAAGAACGACTTCAGCAGACTACACGGCTGAACTAAAGGGAACAAAAAAGAGCCAACAGAGCTACTACAGTAAAGCCGCCGTAACAATGTGGAAATTAAAGGTGTCCCCGTGCAAGAAAGATTGCTCCTTGTAGCAGTGATCAAGAGCATGTCAACCTATTTGAAAGTGGATATAAATGAATCTGATCTCGAGGTTGTCCATCGTGTTCCAACCAGGGAAAAGTCACAATCGAACATCATTGCTAAGTTCATCTCCCGCATCCCCACAGATAAGTTCATGAATGCCTAGAAGAAGCAAAGATTGACCACTTCAATTGTAGGCTTTCAAGGTTCTACCCCGCTCTATATTAATGATCACCTATGTCCAGCTAATAAAGTACTGCTGGGCAAGGCATTAAAGGCGAAGAGCGAAGATAACTGGCAATTCACTTGGGTATTCAGCGGAAAAGTTCTCATGAGAAAGACAGAAAATTCGCAAGTATTGCGCATATCATGCGCAGGAGATCTATCTCAAATTTTCTGATCAATGACCTTTGATTTTTCAAGTATCGACCAAGCTTGGCATGAGTACGAAAACTTGTGTGTTGTTCATTGCAACAGTCGAAGTGCTCGAAGAAACTTAGACCAATTCTGCGCTCATTTGTCGCTTCATTCATTTTTATACTGCGTTATCGCCCTTACTGAAACCTGTTTTAAAGAAGAATAATCCGCGCATATTCCAGAATACACTTATTATCGTTACCTAGGATGAGCACTTCGCGATGTGGGGACGTTGCCCTGTTCCTAAAAAAAGCATCGATTACGAGTGCATGCCTAACCACTCTACAAGCCAACCTGAATGTGAAGCCTTGTTAGTGCATTTGAAATGTGGCGTTATACTCGGAGCTACTATGGAAACTGTCGTAGACCCTTTGATAGCCTACAACCCCCCACTGGTTATATGTGGTGATTTTAACGTCGATCTACTTGAAGATGAACGTAATCAATGCCCCTACACGAGTAAGTGGGAACTGTTCCTCACTTATTGATCATATTATTTTTGGTACTGATATGAGTGTTTTCACCGGAGTGTATGACGTTACTATTGCTGATCACTGACCCACTTTTCTGTTTGCGCCTAATGCTAATTTAGGAACTCCATGTCATAATTACTCAAAACCAGTTAAGCGGACAAACTACGCTGTAGTGCGCAAATTACTTGAGTGTACGGATTTTGAAGCCTTGTACCGCAGTAATATTCACACTGAATGGGAAAACTTTATTTGCCATATAGTTGATGCAATTAGCCAATCAACCCAAGAATACACAGGCCGCAGACACAAGGAAGCAATATGTCCTGGCGTGATGCGGGACGTACTGAATGGGTAAAAGAAACAAGATGCATACTTCACAAGATGGAAACAAAACAAAGCAAATGGATGCTAAGGAAAGCGAAGAAGCAGTATTACAGTGCTAGAATAGTCCAACAGAGCGGCGATATCAAGCAGGTATGGAAGCTAGTGCATGAAGTTATGGGCGTAGGCGTGAAAAAGCACATTGCTCCGGATAATCCTACAACAAATACCGCTGATAACTTCAATAATTTTTTACCAATGTTGGTAACAACTTTCCTGCTCAATCTCAGCAGATCCTCTAAATTCTTGCCAAAACAAAATATTTGATGAAGACTTTCAGCTTGCAAGCGTAACCACTGAGGAAGTTAGGTCACAAATCTTATAACTCCCATGCAATAAAACCGTTGGTCATGATGGCATTACTACAAAAGTACTGAAGGAAAATGTAGACCTTCTTTCGGAGCCTCTTTCCCGCATCATGAATAACTGCCTGCAGAATGGAACTTGCCCAAACATCCTAAAGATAGCGAGAGTCGTACCTATTTACAAATCCGGGGATCGAGAAATTCCGAGCAGTTACCGTCCCATCTCGGTGCTCAGCATTGTTAACACGGTTTTTGAACAAGTAATTAGGTCCCGTCTCTGCCGATTCCTAAGCTCAAACGACATAATTTGCCCTGAACAACATGGTTGCATCACAAATAGGTCAACGATCACAGCTGTTTTTACTCTAACACAGTTCGTCAACTCAGTACTTCATGATAACGAAATTGCCGTCAGCATTTTCTTGGATATAAAAAAGCATTCAATACTGTTGCGCATTCCATACTACTAAATAATTAGAATCTTATTATGGCTTCACCGAGAAGACACTTCAGTTATTTTCTAGTTATCTGGCAGATAGAACACAATGCGCTGTGTTTGATCGTATATCTTCAGGATTTAGAAAAATAACATGTGGAATACCCCAGGGAACCATGCTAGGTCCTATGTTGTTTTCACTATACATAAATGACCTACCGTCTGCTCTTTCACGCAAAACCATAATGTACGCTGATGACACCGCATTGCGTTTTCGACCTAACTCTCTGTGCACGCTAAAAGAATAGATCACGGCAGAGTTAGCACAAATTTCAGCATAGCTCGCCCGTAACAAGCTCGCATTAAATATAGCCAAAACTAAATATGTCATATTTCATTCCAGAAGAAAAAAACCTAGATTATAGTCATCTGCACTTAGATATTAACAACGCGCCCATTGAGCGCGTTTCCGCGTTTAAATACTTAGGGGTTCTAATAGATGAAAACCTGAATTGGAAGGATGATGTAAAATATATATCCAAAAAGCTCGCTTTCGCATGCTTCAAGCTCATTAAAGCCAAATGTTACTTTTCATATAACGTGCTTCGATCATTAGAGTTCGCTATATTTCACTCTCAGCTCGGTTATTGTCGCGAGATATTGGGCTTTACTTATATAACGTATACCGCACCGATCATACAATTGCACAAACGCGCATTAGGAATTATTACGTCGTCGTCCTCTTTTTGCCCAAGCTCAGATTTGTTTTCATCTACTCGGTTACTGCCTTTCACGTCTCAGCGAAATTATCAAACCGCGGTGCTGATAAATTCTATCATTAACACCAACATTCCGCTACATCTGAGTACGTTTTCTACACCGACCCGTCACACAAGGCATGCAGGCAATGGCAATTTCAACCTTCCTACTTGCAGGAATGTATATGGAGAACGGTTAATACAATTCACTGGTGCTAAAATCTGAAGCACAATTCCACTTGAAATTAGACTTAGTCGCAACGTTATATTGACTTGTCACATGAATTTTGTAAATCGTTCATGTTCTCAACCAAAGTTAAGCTCACGTCCACACTTTTCACGACTCACCTGGCATATTTTTTGCTTTCTTTCTTTTTGTTTCTAGTTCTAATGTCTGTTCGATTGCTTTTATTCTTTAACGCAGTTAATGTTGTACACAAATTGTGCTAATTGTTTTGTGGTATCACTATCTTCTCTATCGGTACAATGCATGCCTTTAGTTGTTCTTTACTACTTGTGCACTTAGAATATTTGCAGCAATTTAGCATTTATTGCCCGGTGTATTAATTAGATAAAATATACCTTAAAAGCTACCCTGTCATTGAATTTGTGTACAGATTCATAATGATATTAAGTGCACCTCTGCTCCTGACATTGAATAAAATATTCATGTAATAGTCTGGAACAGTAACTAGCCACACTGGCTAATGGTCCAAATACTTTTGTAACCATTTTTTTACTAAGTTCATTGAATAAACACTGATTGATTGATTGATCTCATAACAGCTTTCGCTGTAAAAGAAGTCACAGTTTCACCGCAAGGGCGCAGCAATCAATGAGATAGCGACAAATTGTAGTGTTACACTAAGTGACGCTGGCAGCTAACTGTTTTCCGTTACCACTATCACACGAAATAAGAAAAAAAAAACTAAATAAGAAAAAATATCCGGGATGCAACGAGGTTCGAACCTGGGCCCTCTACATGCCAGCCCAATATTTTACCTCAGAGCGATGCCCGTGCTTGAAACTGCTTTGCAAAAAGACCCTATGCAGGCTTAATGTCAGGAAGGAACCACATTAACATGTGTAATGTAGTGTGATAGAATAGTAAACATGTAAAAAAATGACAACCAGGCGACACACAACGCGAATTCTTTAACCAGGGGTCACACAATGCGAATTGCGCAACGAGCGGGTTGTTGAATGCTTCCAACCCATTACAAAAGGCTCTGCCATAATTCTTCATCGTCATTAGCCACAACATCAACAGAGTGCACATAATGTCATACATCTGTTTAGCGGGTACCACGGCTCTCCGCAGAATGCGAAAAAGTGCATAGTGGCTGCTTCCCTACATCACAAAAGTTATGCTGATTTATAGCGTAGTGGGTTCCTCGCAAGTGCATTTCTATTGGTTACCAAGGAAGCCCATAAGGCTCCCATGAGCCATTTCCTCAGTGAAGTTAATTCCCCCTTTCTCTCTTTCTCACGTTAAAGGGACTGTCTACCGCTCGGAAACATTTTTCTGATTGTGGTGAAAATGAGGAGGTCGTTCGTCACATCGGCGGGAACGAGCATGCTTTTGCCCCATAAAAAAGAGATTATGTTTTTAACTTGATGTTTAAAGTCGTCAAAGAATGACCGCTAGCGTCACCCAACGGCGATGTGGTTCAATCTACTGGCAGGAAAAGAAATCTTTGCAGTGGACTCATTTTGCTTAGAAAACAAACGTGTATGACTGGAAATTGTATTTTACGTTGAGGGACCTTTCGCATGCGTCAGAGAGTAATATTTTCCTTTTTTTTTCTCCTGCATGCAAGAAAGGCGCCTGGTGGCGCTGCTTGTGGCGCCGTCTTCGATTTCGTCTGCTTCAACTCATGCGCTATGATATGCGACTCTCCACGCGGGTCGTACTGTGCCGCTGTATTGTTATTAGGATGCCTCACATATGCTGCGCTGTGAAAGCGTGCATTTATTGTCTCTTTTTGATGAATCGACTTGGCTTGGACTGCGGCAGCAGTGCTAAAATAAGCGCGTAGACTGCAATCACAGCAAAACAACTGTTCTGCAATCGTATAATAAGGCTTCATTTAACCGCTAGCGCATTGAAAACGACTGTTTCATTGACTACAGCAGTGTCCAGCGAAAATAAAGTAATCCTACAGAGATCACATGTGCTTTCGGTTTTAATTTTTACCGGCACTACGATCGTCATCGCGTCCACCAACCAATGTTGTGGGCATGTTTCACACCAATGGAAGAAGAACGAACGCAGATCGAAAAATTCTGTTTTAAAAATTTCTACTTACTTTCCAGCGAAACCGCTGCAAGGTTCGAGACTTCATACGGTACGCTTTCTGTTGCGGTACAAAGCACGAAAGCGATGAAGGACGGTAGACAGTCCCTTAAGGTAGGTCACCACTTTAGAGAAAAAGTTTTACAGTTGCAGTCCAAACGTTATAATTATGGTTTTGGCTTGTAGGGTCAACGTAAATTTAAGTTTTAGTGGGAGGAAACTGCTGAAAATGTAAAAAACAAAATTGATAAATATCAATATGCATGTTGCGCCAACAGTCATAACTACTATATAGCCGGTGCGATTGAAACGCAACTTGGCAGGTACGTAGTGCGAACACTGTCCTGTGCACCTATGCTCCTCGATCACCCCATCTCTGTCAAGGCGTGTTATCGTAAAAAGACTGAAAAAGTTTATAATTGACAGGCTTGTTGTGCACACAATTGGCCTTAATACAATAAGTTACCGCTATTTTTCAATAATTTTGCTTGAATGCACAGCTCAACCTATAAAGAAATAGTACGCAAAGTTGTATATGTGAAAGTGTTTATCAGAAGGAAAGTTATCACTGCTCGCGCATGTGTAGGATGCAAAAAATTGTGTTTTGAGAAATTGGCTTTCAAGATTTGATACGGATGTCCATGTATTAAAGAAATATTCAATATGTCTGAAATTCTCCACGATCACAGCTTGGGACCTCCTCTGAAGCGACGCATTGTCCGTTTGAGCGAGCTGAATAACGTATATTTTTTCTAGCTCATTTTGCGTCTTCAGCTGACTCTCATCTACATGCGCCACAGCGTGTCCACGCTTCGTATATTGATTCCATAACTTGCGTTGAGGCTTTTTTCGTCATATACTTTGCCACATTTCATGGAGTACTATAACTTTCTCTTTGAACGGCCAGAACTAAGTCCAAGAGCTTGAAGTGGTGTACGAAAAAGCATAGACAGCGGAGCGAAAACGCGCCCAATCTAAACAACAGTCCCGCAGCCATGTAGTGGAAATTTTCAAATAAACCGAAAACATCATGCCCCACAAGCTTAAGAATGTACTTAGCCAACTGAGCATTATGTGTTGTGCATAAGGAAAACATTCATGATAACATGGCAAGTGTTGTGAAATTGGAAACCTTCAGTTTTGGTTTCGAATGTGTCTAAGAGGGGTTGGAAAAATGGTCATAACTTTTGAACAGCTCAAGATAACTACATAATTCGTTTTGCTAAATATTCTTAAATAGACAAGGTGCTTGAAAATGTCGAATCCAAAAAAAAATATTTTTTCAAAAAATTGCGTTTTTGAAGGTGGTGACCTACCTTAACGTATGTTATAAAGCGTGGCGGGAGAGTTAAAAATTCACGCCATATCCACGAAGTGATCGATGATGGAGGAGCTGGCTCGGAGATAATAGGGTAAACCGTGAATGCTCCGTACCATTCCTCTTCTGTCATATAAACACGTCACACCTTGTTATAGTAGCGGATGTGGTCAGGTTGTTGTCGAGCCACAAGCTGTCGCAGACCACGCCGCTGTGGCCGAACGTGTGGTCGAGGAAATCGCGCTTGAAGCGCGCGTCGGTGCCACCAACTTTAGGTAGCGAACGCTTTCGGCGCTTGGCCACTGCATGCCGCACCCGCACCTTTTCGAGGTTCTCTTACCGCCGCTTCCGCGCTGCTTCGGCTTCGCGGGCTTGTATCTCGGGGTCCGCGCGACGCTGACGTCTCTCTGCGGTCTCGCGAGTTCTCATCACAGGGTCTTGGCGGCGAGCCCGCGATGCTGCTGGCTTGCGAGCCCTCCGCTCCGCCTTGTCTTCTTCGTTCATGTTAATAGTATCAAAGCACACTGCCGGAGTGGAGCGAGCGCCGCATGCTACAGTTGGCTATGTTATATGTGGTTTTGCCTGCGTTATTATCATTATCATCAAGGCTCTCGAAGAACAAGAGGAAGAAGACCACTTTCGCGCGAGCATGCGCATGCTACAGTTGGCTATGCTCTATATGGTTTTGTCTGCGTTAATGTCATTAGTGAGTAATAGCTAAGCGGCTCGGTGGGCCAGCGGGCCCAACGAAGGAGCGGAGAGGGCAGCGGAGCGCGAGACGAAATGAAGAGTAATAGCTAAACGGCTTAGCGTCGCCCCGCTCGTTGAACGTAGAACGCACCTCGCGTTCCGCTGTGGAGTCAGTTGAGCGTAGCGTGAAGGCGCGTCCACTTGGTTTCGCCTTCGTTTTGCAGCCAAGCTGACCGCGTCTCGACAAGACGCGCTTGAGAAAAACGCGAAATGTATGCAGTTATCTGCACGTCTGTGAACACGCGATCAAATGTAATCTGTACGGAAAAGATGTCAAAGTAGCACGTACTTTCTCAAGGTTCTTGTGTCTTCTTGTCTCCCATTTCGAATCAAAAGATCAACACGAGTTTTCGATGATTTGAATCCACTTTAGGTCATCTCCAAACGGCCTCGCCTTCAGAGGTCTTCTTATGTTGAAAAGCAGCGCCGGGACATTTCGCCTGGAGCAGAGCGAGCGCTGCGTTGGCGGGTCTCGCCGACAACATGCCGCTGCCGCTTGTGTTGGAGGTCGCCCTCTTGTCTCGCGAAACCGCTGGTCCGCTGGCCACGCTCCGCTGAGCAGAGGATACCAGCGGCCGAGCGGTCCGCTCCGTAAAAACGCTGACTGTCCCAGCGTGCCGCACATGCGCAGTTGGCGTCTCCGCTCGTCCGCCGGGCCTGCTGGCCCGCTGAGGCGCTTAGCTATTACTCTCTATTATCAAGGCACTCGAAGAACAGGAGGAAGAAGGCTTCTCTTTCGCGCGAGCTGCACCTGTAGCGGTCGGCTCTGGAACTAAGGTTACGCTTAAGGCGCGGGACTTTGCCTCAGCTTAAGAACCTGGCGAGCCAGCTCCTAATAACGACCGGGCGTCACACAATGCGAATTGCGTAACTGGTGGGTTGTTTAAAGCTTCCAACCTATTACAAAGGGCTCAGCCATAATTCTTCATCGTCATCAACAGTCGCATCAATAAACTGCACATAATGCCTTACAGATGGTACCTCGCTTCTCCGCAGAAAGACGAATAATGTCGTGGTGGATGCTTCCCAACTTCACAAAAATTACGATTTGTGGCGTACTGGCTACGTTGCTGGTGTACTTGTATTAGTAGCCATAAGAGAGCTCGTAATGGGCTCTAGAAATGCCGCTCTTCCAGCTTTCGCAGTGACTGTGCTGCGCTTTCCCCGCAGGCCTGGAATTTCTTTGTTTGTTTGTTTTTGGAGACGGTGTCGATGCAGAGTAGTATCTCAAAGAGCAGCAGCAGGACCACTTCTACACATAAGTACTTGATGGCGCAGTAAGAAGATACCATGCTGCGCACTGTCAGCACTAATCTATTCGTAACTACAAACCTCTGACAAAGAAAGCAATGTGGTGTCTTGTCTAGAAAAGCGTTACTACATATATGAATAAACGCTACGAGTTGACTATGTTTATTGGTGCGAGTATCCACGAGTGAGTGGCTTGCGTTCGCCACGAGGGAACAAAAACCCAGACAATTGAAGACGAGAGGGGCTAACGCATGTGTACGTAACACATAAATAAGGCAGAGAGAAGAGTGCGTGAGAAGACATGTGCATTATCAGCTCGTCGTCCGCACCTGCCATCCTTCAACGCGTGAGATGCACACCTGTTGTGACGATACCGCGTGCAAGCGACGCTGTTTCCGCTTACTCGGTGTCGCTTGCATTCAGTCGGCGTCATTCGTTAGGGTGTTGTCAGCAATTTCTCTCCGTATAGCTTTCGATTCCAGTGAAAAGCAATCGTTAGAAGTACGAACAAAGACCCTAAACTATATTAGCCTTCACATATACCTCGACTCTGAGTTGTACCTTTCATAAAAGCACGCTGTCCAGATAGAAATATGATATCGACTGAACTAGCAGAACATCACGTGAAATATTGCGCTGCTCGTTTCAACGGCACACCAACGCATTGCCACGGCATTCCGATGCTTGCGTGGCGCTTCATAACTTCTTTAAGGGTGACGCTAACTTTCTGAAGTGCGAGACTGTTATGTGAGTGGGCGCCGAGACACTTATACGAGCAACGTATAACGCGCACACAGAGAAGTCTAGACATGTACCATGCATTTATTTTCTTCTGCTAGCTTGCGTTCTCTTATGCCCTCCTACTATGGATCAGTTACAACTAGTTCGTTCGTTGCAGAGTCATCGAGTCATCAAACTGAAGGACCTGGTGACGCCTGCGCGAGGCGGCATCGATGTCTGGACGAGATCACAACGCTGCTGCTCCTTCTGCTGCTGGAGCGAAAGTAGTCACGCATATTACAGGGATCATTCTGACAGCTCTATTCAGCGAGGGCATGCCGCAGCTGAAGCCGGCATCATTTTGAGCAGCTGGCTTTGCTATGACGTCCGTTTTTAGGATGGATACGAGGACTTTTATGCAGTTAACCGTCCTTGGATTGAACATCGCTGGTAAGTGGTACTCTAATCGGTCTCTGTTCTCTCACGCTTCATGTTCTTTGTGGCCCAACTAAGCGATGCTTTATAAGGTACTTTACGTTCACGCCACCATATTTTTTATTGATAACTGGCAACGAAACAGTGGTCCACTGGAAGCATTTAATAAGGGTAATATGTTGTACTTTTTCTACTTTAAACATCCGTACTGACGTACGTGCATGCTGAGAGTTGTTTTGGTCGTTAATTGTAATCTGAAAGAGGAAGCAGTCATTTGGTCACCGACTTCAAAGGGAGGCTCCTGCAAAAATAATATGATACAATTATTCGCCAGGTCATGAAACTCACATTCCTGCAAGTAGATTATCAATTGCAATGTGACAAATTCGCAGCCATATAACTACTTAAACCGCCCCGGGAAATCAAAGAGACACAAGTTTCGGTGAAATATAGCTTAGTTAAAGGAACTTTCAGCGGATGTTTAGGAACGTAGCTTCTTCCCTTTTTTCTTGGGGAGGGGGAATAAGGGGCAGTGAATAATTCACCTTTGGAAATATTCATAATTGCGGCAATTATTTCCAAAATCGCAAAAGCATTTTTTCTGGAGAATTTTAAGATCTATGCAATACATTAAAAAACAGAAGGCTGTAGTTCAGCAACGCTGAGAGTGGGAGCGATGCCTTTAGTCTGCCTTGCGAACTGTGCAGGCAGAACGATGTCCAGCTTTTACGCAAGTGATTCCAAGTTTCGATCAAGACTCAATTTCCTCATTTTTGAGCCGCAGAAGAAGCCTCTGAAATAAATGTATCTTCCTCTAGAGACGTTTCTCTAATTCCTACCGCCTTTTTCTCGTATAGAAAGTGCACCATCAACATAATGTTTACCATGCTTTCTAGGCGCTCAAGTTATTTCCGTCAAATACGCTTAACAATAGCATAGTGTTCGAAATTTTTCCACGCCGGGCAGGCAAAACCTTCACTGGCGTGCGTACTGGGAACGACTTAGTGCATGTCGACGCCTATCCTAGGCCTATATTATTAGTAGCCCCCCTCCCCTCCTCCCTTTTCTAGGCGTGCCGACAGGTAAGCACGCGCTTACGATACGAAACCACACTTTTGTACATGATAACGCACAATACTAATGACCATCATTATGTAAATGAGGACCGTAGATCAGATTTGCTTCATTCTGCCGCAACAAGGCACTGCCCGCATATCCACTTCCAATTAATGAAGGCTTAGCTATGCGTTGCAAGGTCTACAAAAAGGCTCACACTAGCAAAAATATTTTTCCATTGTATTAATAGTAAACAAAGATCCTGGGACTACGTGCACTAACAGAACGTAACTTTATAACCTATAAGGTATCTCACTTTATTTATGTTTACGCCATACCCAAGATATCATTTTCCGCGATTGATTAAATGTCACACTTTCGCCCGAAAGGCGAAATACCTATTGCGAAAGCAGTATTTGGCCGTTGTACAAACGGTACTTCAATTTTTTCTCTCATATATATTGCAGTTAGCATTTACTTGTGATTTGCAGAAAAGCAGAAAGCACGTTGGCGTAATTCGCATAACGGGCACGTGTCGCTTGATGATAGCCCCTATAGCTGCTCTTATAGCTATAAGGGCTTCTTTTAATGCAGGCATGATACGCAACGCTAACACAAGTGAACGAACGTTTCCCGTTGATTCTCGATTGCATCACATACCAGAAGCTTCAGTGAAGGTCTTCTGGAAAAGTCACACGAGGCGACAAGCCATCGCGTGTGGTTCAGCCTTTCAAATCGAAGCTGATTGTTTGTACGAGAGTTGGCGCGCCGGCTTTTGCAGTTGTTGCTGTTCAGAGGAACAGTGTCCTCGCTACTGGTCCTGCTGACCAGAAAGGTCGCGCACAAAACCCCCATCCCCTTTCCACTGGGTGCGCTTGCCTCACCCTCAGCCCAGCCCGCACGTAACTTTAATCACTCCATCCCACCGCACCGCGCGTGCTGTTCGGTTCCTACAGCTATAATGTCGCTCTCACCCCAATCTCAGCCGTTGCTTTTTTTCTGGCAAGTGAACACGCGTGTGACATGGTTTTCTTTGATTGCGAAACATCTCATGCGCTGTGTCATGTTATGGAGAGAAAAACGCAAGCCTTTCACTTTTTGTGGCTCTACCAATGCCCCAATGAAAGCGTAAATAATCATTTAATAAGCAATACGGTCATTCGTACACTCGGTAGCACGCACAATATTTCCACCAACGCTCTCATATAAGAGCGTTGATATCCGTCGGCGGGGCTGTCTAGGCTGACGTTCTTAACGGTTCCGTGTCCCCGTGGCATGTGTTTGGCAAATGATTCCAGGACCCTTCGAGCAAGAAGCGGTACCCTGTGTTCATCATCCATAACCATAATCCACGATAAGGATGGAATATCTTTCATCACAATGTAAACATTGTAGTGGAAATGGGGAGGCATGGTACGTGATGTGTCTGCCTCCTACCAAGTGAGAAACCCATGCATCTGCGTGCAATTGACTATCCGGAACGGGGATCGAAAGAGAGCACCAGTTCACAGCAACAGCTGCGCGTGGCAGGCGTCTCCTTCGGCCCGAAGAAGACGCTTAGCATGTGCAGCTGTTGCCGTGAACTGCTATTCTCTTTTCATCCCCGATCAGGGCAGTGAACCGCACGCAAATGCATGGGTTTTCCATTTGCGCAGGGTGGTGCAGGGGGACGGCTTAAGCCAGATCAATTTTGCATTCAGTGAGCCAAACAACAACACTCACCTTGTCTCCACCATGTCCAGTACAATTTTCCACCATTATGATGGAAAACATTCCTTCCTAATGATAAATTGTGGCGATGGATGATGGGGAGATTTTCATTAGCGTAGCATATATAACAAAAAGGACGCAACTTATTTTATGCGCTTTTTCTCGGTGTTCGATATTTTGTTGTCTTGTGTGCCAAACACTGCTGCGTGTTTGGCACTAAGAATAAAATAAAACTAAGGAGAGAAAAGACAAAGAGCATTTAAAAGTGTTCTGTTTTTCTTCGTTTAGACTATAACATAAAAAAAGAGATAACATTGCGATGTTGAAAGGTACCTTACGTAAAAGTGAAAATATAGGAAATTATCAAAATATTCCCTTTCATATGATTGCCTGGGCACTACGTGCGAAAACGAAGACAGAATTATGGGACACGCCGTCATTTCAGACATTGCATTAGCCTACATGTAGTTTTAAATAGACGTAGCTCAATCTAAATTTACAGGCAATGCCATGTTCTTTCTTTCCCCGCAACAAAAATTGGCCACTGTGAGACGGTTTGGAAGCCATAACCGAATAGACAGCAGCGCAACTCCATCGCCGATAGGTCACTGCATTCTCTGTTTAGGATTATCAGCACACACAAAGCTCGTTAATGTTTGTGAACCTGTGTTTATTAAGTCTACCAAGTGGCCTGTATGACGCAAGCTTCCGGAAAAAAAACGGAAATATTAAAACTCGGTCAATATATTGCATTCTGATCAATCCCCATACTTTTCGTGCTGCGTTAACACGTGGTCTTTTGCATTCTGTGTACATCGCAGCGGCCATACTGATCTGCTTCAGAAGCGCTGACGGGGCGACGACAGCTTCCTCCGTTAACCATGGTGTCGGTACCGTAGAATGGAAAATCCACAACTCTTCGAGGCCCGGGTCTGGTAATGCCAAACGCAATGACGATCGGACAGCTAATGTCACAGGTCCTGCGGCGGGTCAGCACCAGGAAGCTCGTAAGCCAAAAGTGACACAGCAACACGAAGGTACCCCCACAAAAGGCCCAACGAAACCGACTCCCGCAACAAGTGGGCCGGGAGAGAAGAAACAAAAAAGACAGAATCAGGACAAAACTATGAAGAAAACCACCTCAGCAAAGACAACCTCGGCGACTCAAGCCTCGAAGCCGCAGTCTAGCCTGGCTACTCCGGCGTCAACACGCAAGAACGCGATTTCCTCTACGAAGTCTTCGACTACAACTACGACCACTACGCGGAGATCTTCCCCTGCCTCCACCTCAGCTACCCGTTCCGCTAACTCAACGACAAAAAGGATTCGTCGGTTTCTCGTATGCGATAAGCCCTGCATATGCGCCTGCGAAAAAAGGTCTTGCAATCGGAAGAAGTGTTCTACTATCGAGAAGGGCGACCACGACCGATGCAGTATTAATTGCTGGAACGTGTGCTTCACTGAATGCGGAAAGACGGGTTTGCAGCCCTGAAGGATTATGAAAAAACGAGGACGCACAACGCGACATTTACACTCGCAAACATTTAGACTTTGAATAAAGGGCACTTGTTTCATTCCGGATTTTCTGAAACGGCTTAATATGTACGCTTTTTTGTACGAATTGATTTGACACACGTGCGCAACAAGCTTTATTTCGATCGTGGAAAGCAAAGCTTGTTTCGCACGTTTGTCGCCATTTCTGAACAGCATTCCCCACCGGAGCCATGGCACTTCACCCATATTATATATATATATATATATATATATATATATATATATATATATATATACGTAGAGAGAGAGACGGTATGTGTATCTAGTCATCTATGCTTGGCGTCCACCAAGAGTAACACAAGCGGCGCCTTGTCTTACGTGTCCTTCTCCTCGTCAGGTCTGTTGTTTTCGCCGGCGCTGTTCTACTGCGGTCCAAGAGTAGGCATGTACATTTTGTTGATTTTCTTTCTTTCCGTGATTAGATCACGTCCTTCCATCACTTGTGAATTCACCGCGTGCAAGCCTATGGGCTGTCCTTTCCTATGTGTTTCCCCCTTCATGTTTAAATTTGTAGCATGCACAGTTGACAGGGACACAAAAGAAGAGAGACAAACGAGCGCTAACTCACGTGCGTGTGTCTTCTTTTGTGTCCCTGTCAACTGTGCGCGCTACAAATTTAACCATGAATACCTACCAACTCGCCCACCTATCAGTATTGGTGGAATTCGTGTCCCCCTTCCTGAAGGAGCTGAAAGGCGTTGTGCATCTTTAGGTGGCAGTTGTCGGCCTCTTCCCTCCCTTCCCGCCCTCCCTATTTCTTGCGTGTCTTCGTGTTTTAAGAGCGAAGCTGTTTAGCAAATCGTTCCTTGTGAATTGATCGCAGCAAGCTATCATCATCTTAACGGATGCGTTAAGATGACCTACAGCCTATAATATAGCAAAGTGGCGGGAAAGAGAAGTGAGGTTGAGGAAGAGGGAAAGGAGGAGGGGAGGGAGTAAAGCATAGCATAGAAAGAACGAGAAGAAGGGGAGAAAGACAAAAGGAGAAAGTAAGAGAGAGAAAGAGATAGAAAGAAAGAGAAAGAGCGAGAAAGGCAAATAATTACATAAAGAAAGAAATAGAAATAAACAGAGACAGAAAATGACATGGAATAAACAGAGAGATGAGAGAAAGAGAAAGAAACAGAGGACGAAATAAAGAGAAAAACAAAGAGAAGCAAGGAAGGCCATCCCGCTGCGCACTTTCTCCAGGCTTGGCACCCCTAGTGCGAAGCTGCCGTATTTTTTTTATAACGAGACAGAATAATAATAATAATCAAATCAAATCAAATCAAACGTTTATTTAACGTGCCCAGGAACAACCGTAAGGTCTTTTGTACTGGCGCGCGAAGAAAAAAGCCAGCATTCATAATAAAATATCAGGGATAAAAAAACGTTATAAAATTGCACATATACAACTATGCGCAGGAAAAAAAAAAAGACAACAGTGTACGAGGCTATGTAAGTATAGTGCAAAGCTCGGAGCAGAACAACGACTGGGAGCTGTGAAAAACATCGAGCTCCAAAAAGTAAGCATTGTAAAGTCGTTGTATCCTGCCAATGGTCGAAAGAAAAAAAATAATAAAAAAATGTCAACAGTGTACGAAGCTATGTAAGTAAAGTGCAAAGCTCGGAGCAGAACATCGACTGGGAGCTGTGAAAAACATCGAGCTGCAAAAAGTAAGCATTGTAAAGACGCTGTATCCTGCCAATGGTCGAATGTTCACAGAGGCAGGCGGATGCATGAAAAGGTCTATTCTCTCTGGTCAGCTTACGTGGAATTCGGAAATTAAGACAGTTGATCAGTACAGGGCAAGATATGATACCATGCACAAGCTTGTGAAGAAATAACAGATCAGCGCGATTTCGTCGGCAGCAAAGTGATGGCAATGACAATAATGCAGCAGCGTTAGAACGAGATCTAGAGTCATTTCTAGCGAAACGATGGTTGTAAATGCTTAGGAATTTTTTCTGGACTCGCTCAATGGCGTTGCTGCTGGAATTAGGAATACCATTCCAGATCACAGATCCATACTCAAGTTGAGGAAGACATAGCGCGGTGTACAATTTTCGGAAGGGCACAGGAGAACGGAATTCTCTAGACATTCTGCAAACACAGTCTAGGGTGCGAAGACCCCGCAAAGCAACACGCTTAGCGTGAGCAGAAAAGTGTAAGGTGCTATCAAAAACAGCACCTAGATCATTGATCTCACATACCTTACACAACGACACAGAATTGACAGAATATAAAAATGGCACACTAGATGTTTTTCGAGTGAAACTCATTACCTTGGTTTTTGAAATATTTAGGGAGAGGTTATTGCTCTTGCACCATTCAGAAAATGAACAGAAATCAGATTCGAGCAAGCGACAATCGATAACTGAATGAATTTCCTTAAATATCTTTAAGTCATCGGCATACAAAAGGAAAGAAGAATACCGAATGACAGAAGAAACATCAATAACATAAATTAAAAATTGAAGGACCCTTAAGCTTCGCCTTTAAGAGTTGAACGCGATAGCGAAATCCGGCCCCTAGTGCGCACTTCAACCACTAAGTGCATACTTATTAATCTGTATTGCTATACACACACGCACACAGATACACATGTGGCGCGCGCGCAAATGGTAGAGGTTTTCGATCTAAAACAAGAATCGCATGGCCTCCAAGATGTACGCCATCTCGGAGGCCATCTCGGAGGCCATAAAGAGTCGAGACATATTTCTTACAATGCCTCACAGAGGGCAGCACATTATCTAGCGTTTGATGTTTGCTTGATCAACGCCTCCTCTAGAATGATATGTTTTCCGCTAGATGGACATAGTTGATAGAATGATAGAATTGATATGTTTTCCGCTAGATGGACATAGTTGTGCATTTTTAGAGCTGTTCGTGTGTGTTTTTAGCGGCGATGGCTGCACTATCCCGGCCTTTTTCAACGTAGTTTGATGGTCTCGCCAATGCGCCTACAAATCGTCGAATGGGCTCGTTTTTGTCGTGACACCTGCCGAGCAAAATGTGTTAAAGAGACTCCTTAACTACATGACATTTATGTAGTGTTTCTTTCTGAAGCAGCTGCAAGTACCATCGTGGCTTTGTGGTAGGACACCAGCTTGCCACGCGAACGGCCCTGGTTCACTCCTCATTGGGACCGAAGATATTTTGTTTGCTTCTTTCTCGATTTTTCGCTCACGGACGATTCTTCGCTCACAACCAACGGTGCCGACACCGACACCGGAATTTCTGCGACACGAGCTCTCTAACGCTATCGCGTTAAAAAGAGGAGTGGGCCCAGTACCGACCCTCTAGGTACCCCACTAGTAGCTTTACACAAAGAGGACGTTTGGCCATTAACGGCAACATAACATGATCTATAAAGAACATAGCAATGGAGGAGATTCACAATTGAAGAATCAACATCAAAGTATGCAAGCTTATCCACAAGCAGCGAATGGCTGACAACGTCAAAAGCTTTGCTGGGGTCACAGAAAATAGCGTCAACCTGTCCTCTCTGCGAAATAGGCGTGGAGAATTGCATCATGAAACTGGCAAGATTAGTGACAGTTGAGCGGCCAGCGAGAAACCCATGCTGATTCACAATCAATGAATTTTTTACATCAAAAGACAATATTTTGTGAAGAGCAAGCTCAAAGATTTTGGATGCGGCACAAAGAAGGGAAATAGGGTGGTAGTTCGAGACGTCACTTTTACTGCCAGACTTAAATACTGGGAAAACACGAGCAGTTTTCCACATGCTAGGAAAAGTTGAAGCATGCAGACACTTATTAAATATGGTAGTCAATACTGGTACAAGTATACTGCCATAGGCTTTTAGTATGGCAGAGGGGATGCCATCTGGGCCAGCTGAAAAGGATGGTTTCAGGCGCTTAATGCATTCTGAAATGGAATCTTCATCTAGCGACACAGCATCAGCTGTGCCAACTGCCTTAACCTGTCGACCGTTACTAGCTACAGAGGCTGGAGACTTATAAACAGATGAGAAATGCATGGCAAAACAGTCAGCAACGGCTGGATCTTCTACTCCATTTGGGTCCAGTATCCTGAAGGACTCGCCACTTTTGCTCGACCGTTTGCGCACATACATCCGAAACTCAGCCGGCCTGTCAGACGCGCTTTTTTCTAAAAATGAAATATATAGATTGTGATCCCGTTTATAAAGGCATTTACAAAGAGTACGAAAACGACAGTATTCTTCCTTCAAATGAGTTGATGGAGAACATTTATACTTCCTGTGTACACAATCTTTATGTTTCAGTGAACTTATAAGTTCTGATGAGAACCAGGAGGGATATTTACAATGATTAGGCGTATAGTGGGGAATGCACTTGCGCATGCTGGTCAAGATAAGTTCCGTAAACTGATCAACTTGATCATCAACATTAGGTTTGTCAGTTACCAGTGACCAATCTGTGGTGGACAAGTCATGGTACAAGCCAACGTAGTCACCTCTCTGAAGGCAAATCTGGGCGTTTTGTCGATTTTTCTGGGAAAGCTTGGTTTTTCTGGTGAAATACAGAGCGTTAGTTTGAGTGGTGGGTGAAATTTGTCAGGACGAACAAGAGAGATGTGAGAGAGTGATACTTCGATAGGTTGATTATTAGAAATACACAGATCGGAGACGTTATCACAGGAATTGGCACTACTATTGTGCTGCTGTAGGGAATTAGAGGTGAGAAAATCTAACAATACGCTGCATTTGTTCTTTAAGAATAGATGATACTGAGACAAATTAAGTGTGGTCCAGTCAATTCCAGGTGTGTTAAAATCGCCAAGTACAAGAATTTTGTGCTTCTTATGTGAAATTACCACATTTTCAATAGAACAGACGATCTGATTAAAAGCAATTGGTGAAACGCTAGGCGATACATAGAAACAACCAATCAACAATTTTTGACAGTGCTCAAGACTAATTTCGACCCAAATTGATTCAGAAATTGTTTCTGTGTCTTTGCGTCTGCATCTGACAGATTTTAGAGAACTGTCCATAGCCATCAATACACCATCGCCTTTTTTGTTTAGTTGCACACAAGTCATGATCACTGCAGAAGGTGGTGTAGTTCGACGGAAGATAGTCACAGGAAGGAATTTCACTGCACAACCACGTTTCAGAAATCGCAATAAGGTCAAAAGAAGACGAAACAACATCAGCAAAGAATTCGCGCGTCTTAGTGCGATGACCACGAACGTTCTGATAAAATATATCCAAATTACACGGCACCGTTTCTTACGGGTGCGCACTCTGAGGGGTGGAGCATGTCTTCGTGGAGGACCCCACGGAATGGTTTGAAAATTCAACCGCACGGCCACATTCACGGGTCATTCAGACGTTTCAATGTATCTTCGTCAACTGTAAAGCCCCAACCACTGGCACGCGTATGCACGCGCATGCACGCGCCTAGGCGTCAAATGCGCCTCTCGGCGTCGGTCGCGGAGGGCTGTACGCGTCCATACGCCTCGAGGCGCGCGGGGTCAAGACGACTGATATTTTCGCGTACGTCACCACGCGTACGGCGTGCCAACCAATCAGAGGCCGGCATGGGCCGGCGGCGCCAACCAATCAGAGGCCGCGATACCTCTGAGTGCTATGCCTAATGGCCGCCGCTTCGAAGGCACCTCCGAGTGCAGGGCAAGCACGGAAACTACGGTCGCAAACGCTCCTGAGTGACCGCGTCGTCATCCAGTACGTCGACGACACGGCGAACGACCGCGAGTGCTACCAGTGGGACGCGGTTTCGTGCCGAGTTCGAGCGACGCCGACAAATCCAGCGAATGCTTCCCGGCTGCCCTTGCCCCGGTTTTGAGTGCGATCGTCGGCCGAGTGAAAACATCGTACCTACTACTGCGGCATGTCGCTGCTCCTGTGCTCTGATCTGTGTGTATCTGCGCTCGGAACGGGTGTAAACATGCTTCGGAAGTTTGAAGTCCTCGCCTACCGCGAAGTCAATTCAGAGCGGTGTCGTCTGCATTCAGCGTAGGCCTCTACCGTCGAGTTCGTGTGAACCAGTTCATGTGAGGAAGTTTGGTTGAAGGAAATTGACGGAAGTTGTTTCCGTCGAAACATACACTATATATGACGCCAGAGACTTGGCGTGGCGCTTACGCAGGAGTTTTTAACCGCAGTGTGTTAGTTTTCGACATCTCCATTCGCCTCATCGTTGTCGAAAGCGAACATCGCACTTGCCAACGCATTTCGGTTATGTGACAACGTACATGAGGAGGATTTGCGGATTTTACGGCGCTGAAACATTGGTTGACTTCGGCGCAAATCATTTGCCTGTGTTGCCGAGCTAACAACAAGCGTGCGCTTGTTGGTAGCAGTGTGACGTGTTTTCGTGCCGGGTACGAGCGACGCCGACACATTCAGCGCTCTCATTTACATTCATGTATAAAATAGAAGCTCGAACGTGCGCGAGTGTGGTGATCGAAAAAGAAAGTTGCATGATTAAGTGCTGCTTGTGTTGCCTGCTATTTCACTTCTTGACTCTTGGTCTGCTTCTCTGCCGTGCAACTACACCTTAGCACATGCCCAGTTGGCCATGCCTTGTTTTGCAGGTTGTCTATTCTGACACACATTCTCCCTAGTCTTTTCTGATACTCATAGACGGGAGAATGTGAACAGTGGCGCTTCTACATCGTTTTACAGTTTACTTAAATATAACACATGTTTTGTTTACAGCTGGACAGCTAATTTGCTAAAAAGCTTGTAAGTGACAAGCACCTCCATTGAAATCTGAGGTGCACAGTGACACGATAGTAAGAAGAGCATGACATCACACGTATGTGCAGAACGAATGAAAGTGCAATATTACTGTGCTGCTCTTTGTTTAGAAGGAATTCAAACGATGCCTCACTGGAACCTCATACACTTGTGAGACCATTCTAAACTGCGCACATATTTATCTCTTCCTCCAGACTGAATCCAGCTGAAATAATTATTTGATGGTTTCAAATGCCAAATCCTTGGATGTATTGCAAGGACTATTTCATTTCTGTTCAGTTCTTTGTATATGCACTAACTTAGACTATGCATGCACTTAAGCATAATTGAAATATGAAGACATTCAGTTTAGCTATGTTAGACAACTTGCCAAAGACTTATACAGTGCTCTGGTGCAATCCTATGAGCGATATCTGTTGTATCATGAAGTTTCAGGCACAATTTATTATGTTAGAGGGTATTTTGACTACTGACGACGTGCAAAGGCCTTCTACGCAGTGCTTGGTTCCAATCTTATGACCGATATCTGTCGCATCATGAAGTTTCAGGCACGATTTATTATATTAGAGGGTATTTTGACTACTGACGACGTCCAAAGGCTTTCTACACAGTGCTTGGTTCCAATCTTATGATCGATATCTGTCGCATCGTGAAGTTTCAGGCACGATTTATTATATTGGGTATTTTGATTACTGACGACGTGCAAATGCCTTCTACACAGGGCTTGGTTCCAATCTTATGACCGATATCTGTCGCATCATGAAGTGTCAGGTGTGGTTTGTTGCGTTAGAGGATATTTAGACTACAGACAACGTCCAAAAGCCTTCTACACAGGGCTTGGTTCCAATCTTATGACCGATATCTGTCGCATTGTGAAGTTTCAGGCACGATTTATTATAACAGAGGGTATTTTGACTACTGACGACGTCCAAAGGCTTTCTACACAGTGCTTGGTTCCAATCTTATGACCGATATCTGTCGCATCATGAAGTGTCAGGTGTGGTTTGTTGCGTTAGAGGATATTTAGACTACAGACAGCGTCCAAAAGCCTTCTACACAGTGCACAGCTGCAATCACAATCTTAACATAACCCATTTTTTTGTGCACACTAACATGTTCAAATACAGTTTTTTCTGATATTGACGAACACTGGAATGATGTACCTGGTTCGGTTCGTGAAATGAATGTATCTGATTTTTGGAGGCGCTTGTATGATATTGGTGTTCTATTTCTCTCATTTTTTACCCAGTTGCACTCAACAGGTGGCGATATCTGCTTTTGTTGAAGCACTTATTGCGATATTACTGTATACATTCTTTCCTTTTGTATTCATGTACACCACTCCTGCAGTAGCCCTGCATTGGGCTGTAGTATTTGAAAATAAATAAATAAATATTATGACCGATATCTGCTGCACCATTAAGCGTTAGGTGTGGTTTGTTGTGTTAGCGGATATGTAGACCACCAAGAACGTGCGAAAGCTTTCTAGACAGTGCTCAGCTGCAATCTTATGACCGATATCTGTCGCATGATGAAGTGTCAGGTGTGGTTTGTTGCGTTAGAGGGTATTTCAACTACAGACAACGTGCAAAAGCCTTCTACACAGTGCTTGATTGCAATATTATGACCGATATCTATCACATCATGAAGTTTCAGGTGTGGTTTATTACTTCAATAAATGCTGTAAAATATGAAGTGTAAACATGTACTGGATGCACCAGCATATTCATGATAATTTTAATGGATTTTCTTGTGTAGGTATATGAGCCTGGTGGTTTATAAACCTTGATGCTACTTCATTTTTTGCTTTTTAGAGCCTTTAGAAAGTTTTTTTAGGCGTTAAAAGCTTCTGGAACAGGACGGGCCCTACGATATCTTCACCGAAAGTGCTGCTCGCAAATTTGCTTTCTGAGCCATTCCTAGCAACGATTATGCAATCAATGTACAGACACCATCATATACCACTCATTTAATTTCACTGAAATTCAAAGAAAAGACCTCTTGCACATCCAGCTACATGAACCAAATGCTGTATAAGTCAATTATAGGTCAATTATTCTTTGTTTTAGAGACCTGAATGATTTCTCAATCAAAACATCACGCTGTGCAAGTAAACAATAAGCAGGTATCTGAGTATGTTTTGTGCACTGCCTGGAAGTGTATAAGGCGTGAGGATAGACTGTTTAATTATGAACTCGATGCGTATTTTGTGGTGAACAGTGCATATTCATTTATTAGAAAACAAGAAAGTCAGGCCATACTTGCAGTGCTACAGTTTACCTGCATTTTGTTGCTAGACGGGACATAAGTAACTGTGAGTTTCCAGTAATGTTGGTTTCTTGTTTCCATGCTACTGAAAAAAATTTGAGTTAGTATGTATGCCTGCTCCAGGATTCGAACTTCTCAATGTTGGCCCATGTAATAAACTGTAACTCATATTAGGCAGCTAGAATATTAGTCACGGTGACACCCGTGGTACGCGGGAAAGCCGTCTTTTTGTTAATGTGAAAAGTATTAGTCGTTATTCGGCGAATTTTTAGGGCACCTCGTTTGGACTTTGCAGCAAACGTCTATTTCCTCTTTTTTTTTTTCTTAACTAAAGTACGTGCCAAGAAACGACGTCAAGCCCACCGACGGTGCGGGCGACGCCGCTCCCGTCCGCTTCTTTTTAGCAGCAACAGGAGCAGAACCATTTTCATGAACAGGATGATTATATTCGTGTTGGGCAATAATAGCATGGCCGTGAACAGGCGTCAACAAGGCGATCGCACAAGCGTTGGCGATCTCGCAAACATCGTTGGCTGTGTCCCGTGATGCAGACGTGAACTTAGCAGCGCACGCGCCGATTGCGCCGATGTCGATTACTTGTGCATACCGCGGTTGTTATTTTGGTCATTGCGATGTTAATTACTTCTTAAATAGTCAAAACAGTGGTGGGTGAAGCACAATCAATATTTTAACGACAGTCTAATTCGCTTCGATTGATAACGCGCCGTTCTAGGCTGTACATGGAGAGTTTTAAACGAAACGATCAAGCAACACTGTGCCTCTGCCAAAAGCGAGCGTCGGCGCGGTCGACGCTTGCCAGTGGTTGCGCGCCCTTTTCCTCCACGGAGCGCGCCGCGACGCATTTGACGCGTAGGCGCGTGGAACGCGTGCCGGCGCTTGCCAGTGGTTGGTGCTTAACGCAGAACGAGGAGTAAGAGGGATATTTTGTTTTGAGCCGCCGGCAGGAAATGGCAGAAAGGTCAACAGACTCAATGTGTTTCTTGAGGTCAGCAGATGTAGTGTCAGGGCTCAACTTGGACACAAATATAGCCCACTGCCGCTGGGGTCGTTGGGGGATTTGAGCGACTAACAAAATGGACGAGTCCATGGCTCCAGTAGATACATGCGTTTTTCTTTTCGTTTCCTTCCTTGCATTCACTGTGACATTGGCCGAAGAGGTTTCCGTACGATCCACAACGCGTAGCTTCAAATCACGCTGAAAAATTGGTGGTGGGGTAAAAGATGGGAGCGTTTCGGTGTTATGAGTCGTATCCGAGGTCGCGGGGGTGTCAGAGTTCACGGAAGACTTTGCAGCCGTTGGAGACTTTGCAGGACGTTCCCCTAGCTTGGGGGTGACGCACCGTGTCAGCTCATCGCGCAGAAAACGAACCTCACCACGAAGGGAGGCGACGATACGGACCTAACGCTCATCCACTCGGGAATGTTCCTTTCGCAGGCGCTCATTATCCTCCCGCAGCTGTGAGACCTCGTCAGTCAGGAACGAAATCCCTTCCAGCGCGTCGAGGAGCAGGCGGCGAAGGCCGGCTACCTCCTCGCCAAGGTCACCCGCAGGGGCGAGAGGTGGACCGGTTGGCGAACCACGTGGCGGCAGGGAACACGCCGCCGTCGCGCATACCTCCGTCTCGTCGTTAGGCCTGTCACCATGCTGGGCGGAATCGCACAAATTGCAGGAAAATGGACGTGATCCGGACTTCAACAGCTACAGATGGTCATCCGGCCAAGTCACACACTTCGCGTGCACACGTTTTTTGCAGATTTCGCAGCGGAAAAACTGCTGCTTACCGAAAAAAGGGCACGAGCAGAGCAGACACGCATCCCGGCTGGGCGCCATGCTGCGGGACTAATAATAATAATAATAATAATAATAATAATAATAATAATAATAATAATAATAATAATAATAATAATAATAATAATAATAATTACCGTTTCTAAATTCTGCGGAATACGCCTGTTAGGCGGGCTAGGTTTGTGCCACTTTTTCCCTGCCTAGTAGAACTTTTGATTATTCATAGAATCATAGGTGTCGACGCCTATAGGTACCGTTACGTTTGCTGTAATACATAATTACCTGGTGGAGACTTGCGGCCGTTTAGTTTCGTCCATGGACTATCGCGCTCAGTATGAGTAGGTTGCAAAGTGGCGCCGATCATGGCAAATTTCGAGTTAACGGGAGAGAGTTCGGCAGCTCGAGCGAGCGCGCATCGCTTCTACTTGCTTATATTCTCGCCCTCCCTGTGCCCTGCTGTGATATTAGCTTCCAAAATGACAGCTTCGAGGCTGAAAGCGAGCAAGTGGGGGCGATACGCGCTCGCACGAGCTGCCAAACTCTCTCCCGATAACTCGAACATTAACAATGATCGGCGCCATTGCGCAACCTTGCAGAGCGCTCGGCCGCGAGCGCGCGTGATGTAGCTCATGCGGAGTACGATAGTACATCACATTGATTGCAGCGCTTCAAATACATACTAATCAGTAGCCATTGGTCACTCCGCGCTCACTGCGAATCGACTCTTCGCGACTTTTGAATGTTCCAGGCTTTTCGGCGCATGAAAAACGTCCATCTAATGTTTGGGAGCGTTCAATACCGGACACTTTTCAGAGCTTTACACTTCGTCGGTCTGATGATCAGCTTCAAAAGAAGCACATGCGCAGGGCTTGGGTTTTTCATGTAGTGTCGTCACTTCTTGAATCATTAGTGTTCAGTCTCTACCCAATGACGCAAGATTATACATATATATATATATATATATATATATATATATATATATATATATATATATATATATATACAACGTTAACGAGAATAACAGACAATAATACCAAGGAAAGCATAGGGGACGTTGTTTGTAGTAATGAGGATATAAATGTAAACAAAGTAAAGTGGACGAAAACATAAATTGCTGCCGCAGGTTCGGTCCCTTCGGCGGCAAGCTCTCTTTGCGTACACTCTTTATTTTCTTCACATTTATATCCTAATTACTACAAATAATGTCCTCTATAGTTTCCTTGGCATTATTGTCTGTTAATTCTCATTATTATTGTGTCTAACACGAGCCCTAAATGTTCTCTTCGTTTCTTTATATATATATATATATATTTATATATATATATATATATATATATATATATATATATATACATATATATATATATATATATATATATATATATATATATATATATATATATATATATATATATATATATATATATATATATATGTTGTTACGTAGACGAAGTGAAGGAAGACGAAGTGCTGGACAGCCCGACTGGCGCGCGAGTGTGCTGGTCAGCCAGCTTGACTCGTCTACCAATTCTTCTTTGTAAATATACATTGTATATACCAAAACAACCCCGTATCATATTGGTGGGCGTGCGGGGTACTGCAGCAGGCAACGGAGCTCCGCAGCGGACGTCGCATCGCCCTCCCAACCATGGCTAACGCTGAGGCTTCCGCATCAACGTCGCTGTCTCCATCAACGTCGCCGTCCCCACCACTTGTTTTCGTACCACCTAAGGATCCCGGTACGTTCTGTGGGACCGATGGCGTCGACGTTGAAGACTGGTTGGCCATGTTTGAACGCGTGAGTGTACCGAACAGATGGGACCCCACACTTCAGCTGGCCAATGTGTTGTTTTACTTGAGGGGCACCGCAAAGGTGTGGTTCGAAAACAACGAAGAAGAACTTACTAGCTGGGACCGATGCAAAGAAAAGTTGCGAGAGGTCTTTGGTAAACCCGCCGGCCGTAAGGTCGCCGCCAAAAAGGAATTGGCCTGCCGTGCCCAATCTTCCACGGAATCATACCTCTCCTATATTTAGGACGTGCTGGCTCTCTGCCGAAAGGCCGACAATGACATGACGGAAGGTGAGAAGGTCGGGCATGTGCTGAAGGGATCGCCGACGACGCATTCAACCTCCTGATGTGCAAGGGCTGCTCTACCGTGGATTCGATCATCAAGGAGTGTCGTCAGTTCGAACAAGCAAAAAGCCGCCGCATTCTCCAACCGTTCGCCAGACTTCCAAACACCGCTGCCACGTCGACGTGTGAAGACCAGTCGACACCGCAACATTCTTCGCCGCCGGAAGACCTTACACGAATTGTTCGTCGTGAACTGGAGGCGATGGCGCCCTCCGCATTCTATTCACGCAGCACCGATGCCCCTGTTACCGTTCCTCTCGTTCAAGCCATCGTTCGTCAGGAGCTGGAAAATATCGGAGTGCATTCCGTGTGTTCTGTTGCCACGCCCAGAGTCAGCGAACATCCTTCTGCTATGTCCTTCTCAAACCGACGATTCTCTGCACGTTCTCGCAACCCGGCTGAGTGGCGAACTGCAGATGACCGCCCAATATGTTTCACCTGCCACCGCGTTGGACATATTGCTCGTTACTGCCGCAACACATGGTCCTCGGTACCTCGTGCAACAACCAATATGACCCGTTTTGACGGTAATGCTCACCATTTTTCTTTTCGCTCCCGAGACCAACGCCGCTGACAATGCCGCTCGGAACACTTGGTACAGCCGCTCGCCTTTGCCACGTGGACACCAATCTCGTTCGCCGCATACACGTCGCCCATCGTCCCGTTCGCCACAGCCACGACGTCTATCGTCCCCCGTGGCTTTCGGCCGCACCATGTCGGAAAACTAAGAAGTGCAGCCCCCGGAGGTGGTGCTGCATTGACGACTACGGCAGCAAATCCTCTCTCTGTACCCACTAGACGAAGTGTCATTGACGTTAAAGTAGATGGCGTACCTGTCCAAGCACTTGTCGACACTGGAGCGAACATATCGGTAATATATATATGAGAGAGAGAGAGAGACCATAAGCGCAAAGACCTGAATAAATACTAGACAAGAATAAATATGACTTTCAGTTCACTCGCTCAGGCTGTTTGAATTTTTAGTTTTGGGACTATGTTATTACATCATCTTCCTGGAAAGTCAATATATTAGGAATCAAGAGCATAAGAATGAAAGGGTGTTGGTGTCTTTTGCTAAAGTGTACTACACTGTAAACCACATTATACCCATATGGGTGTAAGTTGGTGACTATAACTCACAACCCTACACCCCAAAAAATAGGTGTGTCAAGCAGGACTATACCTATACAATAGGTGTAATTTCAAACTTACACCCAACAGGTGTGAACATTTTTTTAGGTGTAAGAGCTTATTACACCCAAACGAGAAAAAGGGTGTTAGGTGTTTATGCACAATCACACCCAAACACCCAGGCAACAATTTCCATAATTCGAGTGGTTCCCCCTCCCAGTTCGCTCCCATTGAAACGCTAGAAAGCTTACCCTTTGGCTAGTCCTTTCAAGGGCGCATGACCTATTATAGTGGCTCCTGCCACAGTTGGAAAATCCTGGCTTCAGCACTGCTTTTATGGTGCATATGAAGCACAGCATAAATGGCCCTCATATATACAGTAGAGCACTGCACGGGCCATCATTTTCGGCCCGGCCCCGGGCCCGGAACTCGTTCAAGTTTACCCGCCCGAGCCCGGCCCGGTGGTTCAATGCGCGAACCGGGCCCAGCCCAAACCTGAGAAAAAATTTCACCTGCCCGGCCCGGCCCGGCCCGACGGCAGAAGAGGCCCGCCAGAGGCCGGGGCCAATAATATATGTGGTGTCACCAGAACATAGAATCTACAGCAAAGTGTTAAGTGGAAAATATCTACCCTTTGATGGCGAATGTTTGGCTAACAATTCTACATTAACCTACGGTAATTTCGTGTAAAAAGGGGCTCACGGTGCAAACAGTTGGGTGGACATACGGGATACAATGAATGTTTGTTCGGCAATGATATACTCCACCTTTTTTTTCTGCAAATGCAATGGGGATCATCAAGTGCGTTTTGTAGCAGATATTGCAGCAAGGAGTGATTTGCAGCATGAGTTCAAATTCGAGAGGAAGTACAATAAAAAGAAAGGAGACAGAAAACAGAACGCTCTCTTCAATTTGTTTTTATTGCGCTCTTTACTGAAACTTTTAACATGCTCTAACGACAAAGCCAATGTGCACCCGGCTTCTAGGTATGTGACCCTTTACAAAAAATCTTATTGAGAAATTATTGAAAAGCCACTGGTCAATGTTGACGTATAATATTGAAGAGTAATTGTCTGTCCATTGAATAATCATTCATTTCAATGTCGACACCTATGAAAAATTATTGCCACTGAAACTTTACAATTTCATTGACAGAGAAGTTGTTGAATAGCAGTGGACTTGTTATTTAAAATACATTGTGCACTGAGAATTCTTCTTCACTGTTCTGTTGAATAATCATTGAGCTACAAGTGAAGCAGCATTGAAATTTGATGATGTATTGGAAGTACACAACGAGTATGTTTTAATAGTTAATTTTAACACGAAAGTGTTTTATGCCGGGGTCCACCAAGACTTCAGTGACGTATTTCCGTCACGGAAATGACGTAGAAAAAATTTACACGATCAAATGTCAAAGAAAAAAAGTTCCATCAACGGGCATCGAACCCACGACCGCTCGGTCCGCAACAACGGATGCCGAGCACGCTATCCACTGCGCCACGGCCACATACTCCAAAGCCTTTACAAACGCGCCTTTTATATCTACCACTCTCCCGGTCGGCGGGGTGGTGTTGCCCTCTGGGAGCGTTAAAGTAATTCGTCATTACTGTGGCCTCCGCGATTAGCACCTGCAACGCGTTACACGTCCATCCCATTCGGCGCGTTTTCAATAGAAGTTCAATTTTGTCAATGCCTTAACACACCGCGAGGTGGCGATCTTAGACCAAGCGTCGCAAAAGCGTTGGCCTCGCTCATTGCATCACGCTAATCCAAACCGAAAATAGCTCTGCGACGCGCGCCTGCCTCACCTGGCTGTAACACCGCGTTCACCGCTAACGCGCTCGCCTCGAAAAAATCGCGGCTGGGCTACCGGGGCGGCAGGACGCACTTTGCGTTCCCTCTAGTGCGGCCGTGGTGTTCAGTCGCATTTTAACATGCCGCGGGATGGCGAACAAGTTCAGCGTTCAATATGCGACGCTCTTCTGGCTATCACACCTCGTTCTCTGATTACGCTTTCACCGTTAACTACTACAGCTACCACAAGGGTTTGCTTAATCATTGAACATGGACGTTAGTCGTCGGAATGGAGATGCACCACCAATCATCGAAGTGGGTGCACCCACGTTAAACGGTGCCATATTAATAATAATATCTGGGGTTTAAAGTCCCAAATCCACGATGTGATTATGAGGGACGCCGTAGTGGAGGGATCCGGAAATTTCGACCACCTGGAGTTCATTAACGTGCACCTAAAGCTAAGTACACGGTAAACGGTGCTATAGCTGCCAGACATCAATATACATTGTGCAAACTCGCTTATATCAATTCACTTACTTCTGTAAACATTCAGTTACTTCTGTAAGGGCACGTTTTACTTTCGTGTTATTCCGATTCCTATGAAGGAGGGATCAACCATCTTTTTTTTTGTAGACGTACAAGTGAAAACCTCAGTACGAAAAATGCCTACTGAGGCACGTGGCTCAGTACTATTGAGGTCCGTGCCTGAGTAGCCATTGTTCAAAACGTCTGACATAGAACCTCTTGAAGAATTCCTACTAAGACAGGTGGTTAGAATGTGTATTGCTATTCCCCATTGTATGTTTGGGGTTCATGTTCACTTTTCCTCACTTGAATAAAAGCTGCTGGGTTGACTTTCGCGGGTTTGTATGAGCACACAGCTGTCTGTACATGTGCACTGCATATGCATGCTTGCATAAAGAACTGTAGGATGCCTGCACAGTTCGACTGTTATTGTGGCAGACTGTGCCAACTCACTCTGGATGAGAAACAGCAAGCTATATGTAAAAAAAGCAGAGAATAACTTCAGCTGAATTACCCTAGGTAAGTCACAACTACACGGAAACAGATCGCGCTTTCAATAACTGCAGTAGTCGTAACGCTAGTACCAGATCTTGACCTGCAAGGTGGTGCCGGTGGGAGATTTTTCCTGTGCGTTGTTGAACAATAAAAAATTCGCAGCGTGCGCGTTAACTAAAAGGCGAATTCTTCTGTCTCTCATTCCCCATTAGCAGCCATTGGCATGTTCCAGTAGGAAACGTTAGTAGAAGTAGAAGTGTAAGTGTTAGCTAAAAGCCGACTTCTTCTGTCTCTCATTGCCATTAGCAGCCATTGTTTACCTCCAAGGTAGTGCCTGGTGAGATTTCTCCTGTGCGTGATTAAACAATAAAAATTTTGTTCAAAACGCCGTTGATTGATGAAATAAACCAACGAAAGACGCCATATGTTTTCTAAAAGCAAAACGAAAGAACGCCAGATGTTTCTAAAACAAAACGAAAAGACGCCAGCTGCTTAACGAAAGACGCCAGATGTTTTCTAAAGCAATGGTTTTCTAAACAATGAAAATTCACAGCGTACATGTAAAATTAAAGTGAGCTGCAAGTCGTCATAACTCTCATCGAACCTTTAGTATAAACGCGCCCGATCTCACGTCGGTGATGTACTGGGCAGAATTCACGGAAGACTCACGGTTTACCGATGGACCTCCGCAGCTTCGCCCACTCACCATCATTCACTCCGTGGATATGCTGTGATTTTTATCGCCTGCTATAATGCTTCCGTTCTTGAAAGCGTGCGTAAACTTGAAAACAAGGAAATCTGGGCGAGAAATAAAATACCTGGACAGGGGCACATAATTCAACTGAATGACACACATACAGACACTGAATGAATTCAACTCGTTTATAAGTTCTGTGACCTTTAGTTTTCTTTCAAGAGCCCAGGGAAAAGAAGAAAACGCAAATGTGTGGACTTCTATCTTTATTTATGCAAAAAACTGCAAATAACCTAACCATCAGAGATGAAAGCCATAATTTGTTTGGTGCAGCACTTATTTCAAAATATAAGTGGTGAGTCTCAGCTGCAAACGAAAATGAAAAAAGGAAATTGTTGTATACATTTGTACATAGAAGAGGACGGTGTGAACAGGCGAAAACTCGATAACATTGCAAGGGCTCCAAAGGGGCGAACATGCTACAATTAACTAGGCTGAAGCGACACCCGGGAGAACGACAGCTTTGAAGGCGCTCGTCGAAACAGTCAAGGCAAAGTAACATCATAGCACTACAAGACGCCCAACTACTGTCCCTAAAACACGACTTTAAACACTCACACCCCCACACATTCGAAACTATTCCACAGTAGCGCAAATAGCGCAAAGTAGCTTTGCAGACTCAGGCTAGTAGTACAGGCGCTTGAACGTAAACATTAATGCATACCTTGAAACAAGGTCTAATAAGCGCTGCCAATAAAAGTCAGTACGTTCGAAAGTGAACGGAAATCGCAACCAACATTTATATTAGGATAGTGTAATCATGGATGCCGCAAAAATTACGCAGTCACGTACTTCTGAAACACGTCGCGCATGTGGCCCGTGGTGCAACAAAACATGCATTTTCATTTTTCATGGTTTTCGAATATAATTGTGCGCAGGTAAAGAAAATGAACCTACCTTCAACAAGTACAGATGCCTGTAGTTTAAAGAATCTGCAAATCCAAGCAATGGTAAACGCACATCAAGGTGATGGCGTCCGTCCTTTCATCTAAGCATAAATGAAGCTGCGAGTCTCGCACCAAAACTGAGACGTCCATTTCTCCGCAGGAGACGTTACGGGACTATAGGCCTAACTCCAGTCCGCGTATAACAGCCACTAACAGTCACTCCAGAGGAACGTAGTGCTGAACATGCCGCGAAGTAGCTTCTTCACAGCTGCATTCATAATTTCCGTGAATCACAGCACCCGCAGAGCACGAAACAAAGTAAGAGGAGACGAGCGCGGCGAGCGCGACCGACACGTCCGTATTCCGCGTGCTCGACTGACGTCACACAACGAGACAACGGCGACAACGGCCACGCGGATGGATACACCGGACACAGCACCAGCGCTACGAAGCCCGTCACGAACTTAGGCGGTATTCGCTGCTATTAAGTTATGTAAAGCTTGCTGGTTAACGACCTTCGCACTCTCCATGCTCACTGACGCAATGCAACACAACGCATTTATTATTCTTTTGGCGTTATTTTCTTCGTCGCAATAAGACATGGTGCGCAAGCTCGAGTTCCAGCGTTTAATGCCATCTTCGACAAATCGCACCGGTGCGCACCGGGGCACCCAGGCGCTACGACGATTGCACGAAATGGCGCACCAGGGCGCCCCGGTGCGCACCAGTGCGCTTTGTCGAAGATGCCATATGTTTCACCGTTTTTTGCCTGGAGCAAACGGCGACGTAGCGTACGTTTGCCAACAGCAGGAGTAGTAATAAAATAAAATGAAAAGGAAAGATAGTCGCAGGTAATCACATTCCTCTGATAGCTCGTTGCGATGAGCTTTGAGATACACGGTCTATTGGCCGCGAGATCGAGCGGAATCGCCGCCTGGCGGCTACTGGCTGAAGCGCGCCTAGTGTGGATTGCTCCATGCGTCGTCTGCTAGCCGCGTTGTGTTTGCATGTGCGCGTACGTCATGCAGGTCCTCAAAAGGCGGTTTGTTCCGTTGCGTTGGTGCAACTTTAACCGCTCGTACGTATGCCTAACAACATGTAAAGAAGCATTTGGCCTTCATGGCTGTATATGTACTGTAATAAGATCAGTGAGTGCACTTGTCGAGAGTGCTGTGTGTGGTCGTCGTACCGTCCGTTCACGAGAGTCATATCAGTGTAGGTGCAGCTCTGTGGTTCAAGCGCATTGCAAAGTGCACTTAGCGTTGTCCTAAAGATGAGAAGTAATAACTCTAATGTGAATATAGCCTTTTAGCGGCTCGGTAGTTAAAAAAATGTTCTCATGCACTTGCGCGTTGTGGTTAGGTGTATAACTTCGGGACTGTCGTTTATAGGTTACGCGACGAGCTTTAGTTGCGTACGGTCCTGGTTCCACTGCAGAGGAATATTTCTGTCAAGCCACGTCAGACATTGCGGTAGCTAAATTGTCCCCTAAACAGAACAGAAAATGAAATGACACGGAAATCGCAAAACTGAGCTGCCTTGCGTAATTATAACTTGTGGCGAAATGTATGCAAAGACACGCGTGTACTTGCGAGGTAGCTTATGCCTCTCAAATTTGCGCTGTGGCACGTTCAGTGTCGGAAGTGCGTCAGGCCTCAATCTCCTCTGCGAAAACCCTTAAAAAAGAGAGCGAGCGAGAAAAATATATTCATCTAGACAAGCAGTGGCGATAAACTCGCTCGCGCATTTTCATCGCTTACGTGGCGTGTGAGGGCTCATAAAACGATACCCTTTACAATGCACCAGATCATGCTACACACTTGCCGCGTTTCGGTGCACGTACGTGCCCTGCGGAATACTGTGAACTGTTCTCGCGGCCGTGTAAACGCAATGGAACATGTGCGAACTAAAAAAGGGCTCGGGGACTCTCGTTTAAACAGACTCATAGCCAAGCGCGAACAAACTTCGCATTTACAGCGGAGACGGTACATGAATGACAAAGAACAAATTCCATGAAAGAATTTTCTTCTTTCTCGATTGATTCTCGCTTAATTTTCCTGCGGAAGTATAGGAAAATCAAAGCACAGGGAAGCTTCCCCGAGCGTTCGCTTACTGCGACCGTCTTCACGCTCGTAGAGCACACCAGCAACAAGCATATAAATGTACACATTAGCGAACTTATCGCTGACTACTCACCATTCTTTCTCGTCTGCGAATGCGAATGCATCGTCGTCGAAGTGCTTGCTGCACACCATCGCGTACTTGGAAGGCGTCCTGCCGTTATGAAGCCTAAAGAGCCACAGTCGGCGACGTTCCGCGTCGGTGGGATAAAAATGGAAGCTTATCCCTGGCTCTGTGCAGTATGTGCGGCATTGTGGCACCGAACAAAACCTCACCATCGATAACGAAGAGTTTTCTGTGGGTATGGAACACAAAATCACGATGTGAAAGCAGAAGCCCCGTGCACTTTACACACACCACACGAAACCAGTATCTACACTAGCGGGGTGACGGTGCTGCCGCCTATAGGTCCATCTCCCCGCGAATAGTCGACACCGCGTACAGGCAGGCGTTGTACTACGCGTCGAGACGTCAAGGCCCCCACTATCCATAGGTAGATGGATAGTGAGACCTTTACGTCGTGCCCGCGATAGCGTTAACGAGCTCGTTTCGCAGGAATTCCGGTGTCGGCGGCGGCTTCTTTGGTTGCGAGAGAAAAAGCAGCGTTCGCTGTGAGCGAAAATTCGAGGCAGATGCGAATAAAGATATGAGCCAGAGGGAACCCGCACTTCGGCTCTCCTTGCGGCACGGTTTGGGTCTCTACCGAGAAGCGAAGGCAGGCAGCGATCGGCAAGGCGATACTCACCAGTATACATTGGGCACGCAAGACATTGTTGTCATAAAAGTGTGATTGAAGAGGGCGAAAACCTTTACCTTTACTGTACATTTTTCGTGCGTGTTTGTTTACGCGCGTCCATGTGCGTGCGTGCGTGCAGATATCGCTATCACGTTCAAGCTTAACGGTTTATAACTTTTTGTTACTCGCATGCCTCCACGGCAGCACATATGTGCTCGGCTGCTCACCCGAATATTGCGGGTTCAATCCTGGCCGCAGCGGTAGCTTTTTTAATGGAGGTGAAAGTGCTAGAGGTTCATTTACTTTGATTTAGGTGCACGTTAAAAAGCCCAAGGTGTCTCAATTTTCCGGATATAAGCACTCCACAACGGACTGCCTTATAATCATATTGTAGTTTCGGCGCACAAAACAACAGTAATTCATTAATTAAGCATTTTTTGTGTATTCAGCTGCAGTACAGTTTCTGCGCACTACTGTGTACTAGGAGGTTACACTTACCTGCGTTGCTTCTGTTACTAAAGCAACAAGTCAGCAATGCATTCTTGCCGCATGAACAGTTATGTTGTGGGTCATTCGGTTAGAGCTAATTAGAACGGACAGACTTAAACAATCACGTTCAGGTGTTTGAACTGGAGTGCATAAGACTTGTATATACTCTTTCATCAAACAATCACCCAGTTGTTCAACATAAGGTGTTCACCTTATGTGCTGATGCTGTATCATTGATTCGTCTCTGCAGCGTCATGTTTGGTCATGTACTCCCTTGGTTGTCCCTTTGCTGTGTTCGAATAAACGGTCATTATTTTATTTTTCACCTTTCTGTGCTATAGATGTGACTGACTGCCGTAGAATAGTAGATCGGCAGTATGTAATAAAAATAAATGCAAAAAAATTACAGCATATCCACGTGGTGAATGATGATGAGTGGGGCGAAGCGAACTCGCGCTGCAGCACGGCGATGGCACTGGCGCGAGAGTGGTCCTTCTTGATGCAAGATATTGTGACTAGATTGTTTGAGAACCACAATCTGTTGCACACACTGCAACTATGGCCGAAACTGTTATCACGGAAGTTCCGCTGGAAGCGCGCGTCGGCGCCTTCGGGCAGAGCCCGCCTGATGCGTTTTGCAGCCACTTCACGCGCTCGCACAACCTCGAGCTCTGCCTGCCGGCGCGCGCGCTTTCTCGCCGCTTCACGGTCCTTCACATTTTGAAGATCCGATTCGCGCCGCAGCCGTGCAGCTTCGGCCTCACGGGCTAGAACAGCGGGGTCTTCTCGCCGCAGCCGTGCGGCTTGTCGAGCAGCTTCGGCTTCGTGGGCTCGAACGGCGGAATCTGCTTCGCGGCGTCGACGTGCAGCTTCGGCCTCGCAGGCTCTCACCTCAGAATTCTGTCTGCGAGGGCGCGCTGCCGCCTTCCGTGCCCTCCATTCCGCAGCCTTGTCTTCCATCTGGCGACTCCGAGCTAAAGAGAAAGCGTGCCAAGAGGGAGCCTCAAGGCTCGTTACTTCTGAAATGTTGTCTTCGGGTGTGGTTGAAAAACGAGACGTAGTAAAGAACAAAGAACGCCACACAGGCGAACACGCAAACGAGAGTCTCACTCGTCGACGTCGTCTTCTTCTACTGCATACCAGAACGCGCGCTTCTCACGAGCTAGAGGTGGCTACTACAACGCTACAAACGGAGGATGGACAGACCCACGGCATAAAGAGCTTCGCTCCTAACGTTTTATCCCAGAAATGTCCAAGTGCCACGGGTGACACCTATGGGCCAATTTACTGCGTGAATTGACCCATAGGTGCAAAATTCAAAGAACGCCCATAGTGTTGTAAAACGAACATACACCTACTGTACACCCAAAAATAAAAAAGGGGGTGAAAAGAAGATATTACGTCCTTTCGGATAATATTGACACAAAAATGGGGTGTACGACAGGTGTTTATCTCAAAAACACCTTTACGGGTGTGATACGGTTTGCACTGTACTGAATCGTTTTATTGTGGTTTGATGTAACGTTTAGTACACTGCATACCACTGTATGCTATGCGAATTACTACGCAATGGGAGATCGGTAAAAAAAAACAAGAAAGTTGAATTGAGCGCCTCCATCATGACTTTAAATTTAGAGCGCCCTCGTTACAGTGTCACCCGACAGCTTTCACATGGACTGGCCAGTTATGGTAACTTCAGGTAAGTTAAGTAGAGCAAAAATGTTATCGATTTCACTATAAATGGCGTTCTTCGAGTATGGTGTACAAAATATGCTTAATGCAACATAAATATTTGCATTAATAAGGTGGTGCATACCTTTCTGGCAACATTTCTTTCTACAAAAGGTTACATTCTATGTTAACCAATATATGCCCAGTGTCCTACATATAGGACGCTTCTTTGATGCACTCTAACATCGCTATTTCTTTAGCTGATGACTAGCGCCACCTACAGCACATTAAGCATGCCTCAATGTCAACGTGTGCAAGCCTAGACATTGCTTGCTTTTCTTGCTGCCACGTGCCGACCGCTTTCTCCGGGCAAACGCGTGCTTTGTGTGAAAGACGTCATGGAGAGGAAGAAGTACACGTGAAATGGCAGACGCTTTCTCCAGGCAAACGCGTGCTTTGTATGAAGCACGTCATGGGGAGGAAGAAATGCAATGTTGGTGTGCACGTGAAATGTTTCAAGGCTTACCACACCCGTACATAGCACCCATAATGCACAGTGTCCTATATGTATAGGACGGCTTGAAAAACAGTGTTGCGTTTACCTGGCAGTAAATAAACTTGTGCATTCTTTTGAGGGTAGAAGTACACTTTTGTGAAACAAAATATTTGTTTTGTCATTTTTTCCGAGTTTGGGCATATCTGGGTTAATACACGCAAAGAGAGACCTACCATGGAAGTGTTATTTTGTTGTTTCGGTTTGCTTTGTCAGCTGCTCCAATTCAAACCTTTCGCAAATGAGCAAAATGGTTTCTGCAGTACAAGACTTGAATAAAGCTTGGTGTGTGCGCAGTGACTTCATAAGGTTTTCTGGAGACAACAGCGGGCATCCAGTTTTAAGTGACCTTGCTTTGTAACTGATCACCCCTCCGTCGTTTCTTTTATTCTGCCTTAGCAGAGGAACACGAAAAAGTGCGCCAAACATTCGGCGTTGATAATAACGTCTTGGATCCCTTGGTTACTGTTTGGTTATAGCATATCGTAAAACGGAACGCAGTATATTGCCACGCACGCTTGGTTTTGTATATTATGTGATTGGATATCACTAAAAACACGGCTATCATCGCTTGGCGCAGACGGTGCCGCAATTTTTGGGAAACTTCTCGATTGTTTTAGACCATTCTGATAAAACTGCATCGACGACAGAAGCAGTCGACACTATTCTAGAGCTAACGTGAGCCGCTGCGATAACGCTGGAATTTTAGATCATTCATATGTAAAATATATGAATGATCCACGACCAATGATAAACTTAACGCCAACAGTAATTTCATCGCTGCCAACGATCAAATTACCCACGGCCGATGAAATGATCGGCGCTATCAGTATACAGCATGTATTTGTTGTACTTTGACGCGTTATTTCCTGGGTACAAGATGACCCAATAAATAGTGTCGTCTTTACCAGTCCCACAGCCGCCTTCTTCACCATCACGACCACGTGGCAATAAGTGATGGTTATTAAAGACGAGCGGTATTTTTGTCTCCGAAACTCGAAGCTAAGCCTGGGGGGACAAATAAAACGTACTGCCGTTTACGAAGTGGGAAAGCTTTTAGAGTTCTCGCGTGAGCTCTCCAGCGCGCTGAGAATGATGGCCCTGCTGCGACACGAATGGAACTAGGTTTACAACCTTCCTAGTTGTTATGGCCGACCGTACATTCCGCCTTTTGAGACTCTCCCCAAAGGTGTGACGAGGGCTGACGCGCTTCTTTGTGCTAGATGCTGTTCAGTACTCACTTGTGACAGACGCGGGCACGTGCAAACTTGCCACGGCACAATGACGGCGGACTGTCTAAAGCCGCGTCGCTTAGCCGTTCTGTATACTCGACGTTGATCCGCCGTCTCTCGCGAAGAAGGTCCTTGGTCCAAGCGTTTTAAAGCCGCTCTGAGGTTCGGCGAAGAAGTGTGGCGCCATTTGAGCAGATGAGTAACGAAACGTAAGCCGCGCGGGCGACACACGCTGCACCAATGGCGGCCCTCTATGTCCTTTTGGCCCTCTTAGGTAAGCGAATCAAACAACTACACAACGGGTTGCAGTGGGCCCGAAACGTAAGAAGCATGCGCACTTGATAGTATGCCATGTATGTTATTTCGTACATGGGGCCATATTATTATCAGCTCACAGATATCAAATTTACAAACCTCGATAGCATATTTTTTGTATTGACAGGGCTGCGTGAGCAAGTGCAGGCACCGTGAGCCAGAAAAATCACGAAATTTATGCATCTATTATACCTAAATGTCAACATCTTTTTATACCCTTTTGGGACATTACGTGTTTTAGTAATGTAGTGAAGCTAATAGACTGAGTCCCTGCAGTGCACTCTTCGTTTCTGGCCATAATTTCATTCGTATCGAGGCTATAAAGTTTCAGCCTGCACATTTTTCTTATCGCCAGCAGTTACGTAAATCCGCATTTCACACTTGTGGCTCCATAGTGCGCATACATAAAGGGACGTAGTTCAGCAGGTTAATTTTTTCTTTGGACTTATCTTCCGGTGCAACATGAATTTTTTCTTTGGACTTATCTTCCGGTGCTGGCTTCACTGTAGCAGAGCAGTATGGACACGCAGCACCCAGCGGTAAATGCGACCAGTTCCACGCTTAGATGACAGCCGGTGTAAGAGGCACCCCGGCCCGAAGCCTCATAAGCACGACTTTCTCCGACCTAGTGAAAGCGGCCTGATTTTTTACGGTGTCACAGGACTCAATGCCTAACGGCTCTTTATCATTTTGCTAAGCGCGGTGAAGCATAACTTGAGGAGAAAGCGTACAGTTCCAACCCAACCCCCAACTTCCCCGATTTTAGCAATACTTATTATTCGGCTGAAAATAAAGCTTGATCGGTTACGTAGGCTGCCGCCACGTGAATTTCGGTGTTTTCCATCCATACTTCAACGCACTAAGAAAAGGAAAGAAATATGTTGCTTTTTCGGTGAGCCCTGTTTTGCCACGTATTTGACTATCTCTTAAAGGCCACTTTAACTCTCTTTTGGGTCCCACGGCTCTCCGACGAGAGTATAATGATGTGCAGCGTGTTCACGTGTCCCTTTAAAGATAGTCATGTACGGACGAAGTCATGACTCACAAAAAAACGTCAATGGGCTCTTTTTTTGTTAGAGTGAATCTATAAGAAAAAAGAATGTTATTTCTTTGTTCACGGCCGTGCTTTAGAACTAATACATTAGATTTTGTACTACAAGAGGTTCTCCTAGACGCAAACAGCTAAGCGTGGTCTTCTACTTATGTTTGTTTTAGGCCTACGAACACTGAGCGACATAATCAGAAGATTTCGCCAATTTGTTCATACGGAATACTGTGACTTAAATTGGTATTGTAATATTCGAGAGAAAAAAAATCGGCAGAACCCACGCAGTGTGAGAATAGATGTAATGCGAAGCAGCCAGCAAACAGCTGCATACATCGTCTTCTTTGTCATTGAGGATAATGAAGTCATTCATGTCGTGACATCTAAATCGCCATATCTCGCGAGATTGTCATACATGCATGCGTGTACAAACTGGTATATGCCATGCTAATGAAACATATATTCTGCTACAAATATAGGATGCGTGACCTGCTATTTATGTTCGGTACTCTTGTCATGCCATACCAATTTAGGCATATATCCAGTTAACAAAATGGCCGCGAGTGCACCATGACCGTGGCGTCTAATTCATACCTACATGGCATGCATGTTATGATTTTTGTGTTACCACCTGTTATTTGTGTTCGTCAGACAGTCACGCCGCGCAATACCAATTTTGGTGTATATCAAGCTAGCGAAACGGCCGCCAGCGCACCATAAGCGTTGCACGTAAGTCATAATGTACATGACATACGTGTTGTGGTTTTCATGTTACCACCTGTTATTTGTGTTCGTCAGACAGTCACGCCGCGCGATACAAATTTTGGTGTATATCAAGCTAGCGAAACGGCTGCCAGCGTACCATGAGCGTGGCACGTAAGTCATAATGTACATGACATGCGTGTCATGATTTTCATGTTAATTCCTGTTATTTATGTTCGTCACACGGTCACTTCGCGCGATACCAATTTTGGTATATATCAATCTAGCGAAATAGCCGCGAGCGCACCATGAACGCGGCATGTAAATCATGCTGTACATGACATGCGTGTCATGATTTTCATGTTAACTCCTGTTATTTGGGTTCGTCACACAGTCACGGCACGAGATACCAATTTTGGTGCATATCAAGCTAGCGAAACGGCCGCCAGCACACCATGAGCGTGCCACGTATGTCATGCTGCACATTACATGCGTGTCACGATTGGCATGCTAGGACTTGTCACTTATGTTCGTCATACACTTTTGTCACGCCATACCAATTTTGGTACATAACAAACTAACGAAACGGCCGCAAGAGCACCAAAACAGTGGTATGTAAATCATGTCGTTCATGACATGGATATCATGAGTTCCATATTATGACCTGTCATTTATGTTTACCATAAAGTCATGTTTCGCCATACCAATTCTGGTGTAAATCCAATTACCGAAACAGCCAGGAGAGCACAAAGTCGTAGGCGGCTATATAGATAGATAGATAGGTACGCTCAATGTCGTAGAAGTTCGCTAAGAAATGCTTTTAATATTGCATTCGCTTATGTCTTATGTAAACGCTGCGTTTCTTTCAGTCGCTCTTGTTGCAGTGCAGGCGACGTCAGAGAGCAGAAGTAAGAGACAAGTTGTCGGACCCGAAGTACTTCCGAACTCGGTAGTAAGTATCGCTCTTTTGAAAAAGTCTACCATAAAACAAGTATACTGCAGGATCATACCAAATTCATCAATACCTGGTCTGCGATTTACTACATTGCGGATCCTGAAGGCTAGCACGCGAAAATTATTCGCACGTGTCGTCATAATATCCTGCTTAAGATGTTCGTCAGTTTCGTGAAATGTAAACTCTCTGTTACGCATACAGTTATACCTCAACACCTGTACCTGCTGTAAAACGCTTTCAATTTCTTTTTAGACTAATTTAAAGATCAACTATGCACATGAGCTAAATATATTTAACCACATCTACACATCAGGTAGGGTATTATTATTATTTTTATCGAAACTGATTTGGTTGACGAAGCCGCAGTTTTCCCTATTTTTGATCAGTGAATTCGCGATATTTTCTAGAGGTGATATTTCAATGAAAGCGAGACACTTTCAATAAAATTCATAAAACGCACCTCAAGCATACCTCAGCACTTTCATGCGTATGTTATTCCAAAACTGCGGAAAATAGGTTGACACAGTTTCAACGTAAGCGTAATTACATGTCCCCGCCCCGCGGCGGTGGTCTAGTGGTTATGGCTCTCGACTGCTGACTAGTGATGCAGAACTATCGATGGTACTATCGATACTATCGATAGCTGGGTCACTATCGAACTATCCATGGTAACAAATACTATCCATAGCGCTATCGATAGCAAATTCGATGGTACTATCGATAGTATCAAATCGACAGCACGTACTCGTTGCAGAATAAACTTGATTCCCCGCACGCGTGGTACAAGTCGAGCCGGAGGAGCAGGCTGAAGGGCAAGAAAGTTGATGTGCTTGTGTTCTTCACCAGAGTGCTTCCCTGACACATGATCTCAAAGTCAAACTGTTCAGCTGCAGCAGAAACGAAGCCCTTACATGTGGTGGAACTGCGCGGCTTCAATTTTATTTTGCGTGTTATGATTTGAAAATAAAAATAATGTCAAGAACTAAGTTTGTTAATTTAAGTTGTAACTGCTTGCTTTTAGGTATAAATTTCTTGATTGACATATTCCGCCATTTTCAGTGAGCAAATAACTTATTTCTCGCGCCGAAAATCGCTCATAATTTAAGCAGAGTTGATAGTAGGCTATCGCAAATATTCTCGGAATATGGCCGGCTAGAAACAGCATCATTATTCACACCACTATCGATGGTGTTTCGTGGTTGTGAAGGTGAATAATGTTATAGCAAGACTGGGAAATATGGAGCTCATTATTTATGCGAACACTTGCCCAGAAAACCAAAACTCAAGATACAAGCGATACACGCTGCGCACTGATAGCGGCGAGAACAGTGGTCGGCCGTCGAGTAATCTGATCATCGGTGGAATGCGTAATCTTTTATACATCACTTATCGAACCTTCCAGCGTTATCGCTGGTGCTTGCTTAAGCTCTCGAATAAACTTGACTATTCGCGTCCTGCGCGCAATCTTAGCAGAATGACCTCAAACAATCGTGAAGCTTTATTTCGGCGCTCTCTGCGTCAAACGTTGCTAACAGTCTTTGTGGGTGAAACCCGAATACATAAGAACAAAGCAATAAACACGCGTGGCAGTAATATCGCTAGTAATATTTACGATAGTACTACCGATTGCACTATCGACAGTTTGTTGATAGTAGTACTATCGATCGTTCGTTTACGCTATCGATAGTTTAAAAAAAAGACTATCGATGCTATCGATAGTCAATTTACCGATAGTTCTGCATCACTACTGCTGACCCGAAGGTCGTGGGATCGAATTCCGGCCGCGGCGGCTGCATTTTCCATGGAGGCGAAAAGGTTTGGGGCCCGTGTACTTAGATTTAGGTGAACGTTAATGTACCCCAGATGGTAGAAATTTCCGGAGCCCTCTACTACGGTGTCTCTCATTATTATGTCGTGGTTTTGGGACGTTAAACCCCAGATAATAATATAATTACATGTTCCCTTATTTACCGAATTTAATGCAGTGCTCTCTACATCGCATTTACTGGACAAGTGGTGAGCAGCCGGGTTTCGTCAACCTTGTGGAATATACGTACTCTAGGTGTTTTTCCACACACGAGCAGACGGGATGTTCTAGCCAGATACAGCTTCATTGTAAAGATACAGTTCCTGCGAATATCCCAAAGACTGCACTCAAATTGCTTTCCGCAGTGAGTGGGTATCGAGTAAAGTAGTTCTCCTCATTTATTTTCTCACGTCGCTAAATTGTTGATCACCGTGCGGTTTTCCACAGGTGAGAGTACCGTTCACGATGTGCCAGGCTAATTTCAACGACATGGTTCCTTGCACGGTAAGTTTAAATTATCTTATCTAAAAGCCTGCACCTAGGAAACGAGAAGAAGATCACAGTACGGGTCCTCATTTGATTATTTATCAAATATACTACCATAACACCGACTTGTTCAATTTATTTGACAGTGCATACGGGCAGTTACAAAATACGACTGCGTCAACTCCTACAAAACCGGCTCTATATAAATAGGATGTATGCTGATGTCAATAGTAAATGCGATTAAGTACTCGAAAATACGCATTCATGGAGGCCTTCAGTATCGTCGCCGGCATTTCTCGCCGTACTGCGCGAAATGGAGTGTGTTTCTTCAGTTCATAGCGACATCTTTATGGATGTGTCGACAATATGTGTCGATGCAATTGTTTTTTTTTCAATTCGGCTTCCTTCTTTGTCCTGAAAGAAGACCCTTCCTGTTCGCCTTTTTTCTCCAGCGTCGGCAGACAAGAGAGGGACAGAGGCCTGATGAGCAACTCATCCGGCATTATGCAACGCTCAGGCAAATATTATATTTACAGTTGCGTCACTATTTTAACCTTGTATTAAGAAAAGTAGTCCTTAGAATTTCATAAAGACAGGACACCCTAAGTTCACTCCTGTTAGCAGGTGGACACATGTACACTTTGTCTGGTAAGAAAACTTATCTTGGATATATCTGTCCATGTGCTCGCGGAGCATGTATTTACGCTTACAGTTCTCATCTTACGTTGTCTTCTGAGCGCTTCAAGCATTTGGACGGGTCCCTGCTCTCCTGTAATAGAGTACGAAGTGCTATAAATCGTTAAACACTATTTCTAAACCTACACGTTGCCAGTTCGTGCGAGTTGCAGCGAGGTTTTGCTGTTCTCCCCTAGCACATGCACACCAAGCGCAACAATCTTCATTTCACTTTGTTTTCATTATTGTTGCAATGTGACTAAGCTTTTGCGACTGTACTTGCTGTGTATGACGCGTGCGCTAAGCTGACGAACGTCCAGACGCCGCCTAGCGTTCTTGATGACACCGCGTTGGTAAAGTTACCGAGATGAATTCTCGTGGTCAGGTCATTACCGAGTAGGAAAAAAAAATGGAGCTCGCATGTGACAACGGCGGTGTTACAATTGTAGACAGCACCGTAGACTGACAGCTTAGGAGACAGCATCGAGCCCTAGGCGTCCGGGTAATGGAATGCGTGTGAAGACAGCTGTGCAATGTAACGCCACCTCGCGTCGACAAGAAAAAGCTTATAAGAAGTGTTACTTTTTAAACTTCTGTCGTTTACAAATCTATAGCGAACTTAACGTGGCTTACATTAGCGACAAAAAAGTGTCTACTTGTGGGCAGACGACCATAACGACGTGAACCAAGCTCGAGTGTAGCCTAGCTATCCTATCATTCCGCTGACCCGCCATCTTGATTGGACAGCAAACTAGCCTGCACTGTATTTGGCTACGATGTTGTCCTCGTGAAGCTGTCTATTTTTGCCCGCTACGTGATATCTGAAATGGAACTTAGCATGGCCGCTGTCCGCTTGGCTGTCTACTTTGCCGTCTTGGTTGAGCACTGAAACACATCAATTAATGAGGATGGTGGTTCACTAGTCGTTGACTGCCGACTCTACGCAGGTGTCCCCACTCGCAGTAGACTGTTTCCAAGCGAAAGGAACCTGCTGCCGGGGAGCGTGCGTCTGCAACTCTTATCCGAACCCATGCATCATGGAGGTTAACCCATACATGGGGCGTCGAAAGCGTGCTGTCCTGGCGCGTTCCTACTCACACGATATTAATCGATGCAAGCATTCCTGCCTTCGAGGCTGCGGTACGCCTTACTGTTCGCCAGGTTCCAGCCGGAACTCCTGCAAAAAGGCGTGCCTGCAGAGGTGCCTTGAAGAGTGCGACAATTGACAGGGGTGGAGCTCTTTCTTCTGATGAATCTACCGATTATCAGTGAGCTAATAAAAGTGAAAAAGTCTAAAGCCCGCTTTCTTAGAGACACACTCTTTAACACGTTTCACTATTGTGGGGACACGTGTGCTGGAGCACTAGAAAGCCGAACAAACTTCTTGCAATCGCTTGCTTTGCCGTACTTATGTGTCATTCCAAAGGATATTACATAGCTGGGCACAGCATAAGAAGTATTCGGCATCTCCTCCCCAAGCGGAGATTCGCACAAGCATGCACCAGTAGGCGCGCACTTCAGAGCGATCTCATAAGCTGGACGGCCGGTGAACCGCCTTCGCAGAACATTGCTGAGTGCATAGGTGGGGCTATTTCTTTGAACGCTGATGCGATCGGCTGCCTCTCTTCAGTCGTCCGGGTGGACTTTTAGGTTGTGCCCGACTACAATATGCAAGCAAGTAATATTTCACCGTCTTGCATTTCCGTAATGTTGTTCGCCCACCTCCACCCACTAGTGTTTAGGTCGTTCCGCAAGTACATGTGCAGAGCCAGACGTTGACATAATGCAGAAAGCAGAGAAACGAGGAGATACTTCGAGCAGTTTAATAAATGCTTTGTACTTCGCTATTCTCGTTTCTTCCGCGTAATTGAGCCCCAAATGCTTTGTGTGATGATTGAGGCACAAGTGTGCAAAACTATTTTTATCACAGGTCTCAGAAGAACAGCAACGAATAAATCCAGCTTTTGCGAGCCAGAGACTTGAAATAATTGCCAAGCTGAGACTACGCACAATTTTTAAAGACCGCAGATGCCTCATCAAACGCAAAAACTGACCGTCTGTGCCGGCGGCATCTTCCAGACTTGGCGAGACCTGACGATACATCGCGAGAGTGGCGTCAGCTTCAATTTGTCTTAGGTATTCAGAAAGCTTGCAATGCCGCAAATCCCCGAGGAAGTGCAAAATCACGTTAAGTACAGCAAGGTTTCGTGCGGGGGGAGGGGGGTATCAATGCAATACACTGAAACAAAAAAGAAGAATGAGAAAATCGTGGTTGATCCCTCTTTCATAGGAATCGGTATAACACGAAAGTGAACCGTGTCTTCACAGGAGTACTTGGCGGCTTCTTGTTCATCGATGTATGAGAGCTTGCACAACGTTTGTTGGTGTATGGCAACTATAGCACCATTGTACGTGGATGCACCCATGTTGACACCTAGTGGCACATCTCTATTCCAAAGACTAACGCCAAATATCATGATTTAACCCTTGTGGTAGCTGAGATAGCATACACCTGGGCTTAACATATGCCGAATCCCGCGCAAAGATGGAAGTCGCCTGCCGCGCCCTCCGCCATGGTTGCCATTCTCTTTCTCCTCCCTTATGCACACCTTTATTAACCTCTCCCCATTCGTTTACAGACGCTCAGCCGTGCTCCCCACTAGGGCTGTGGAAATAACGTGTTTTCCCCTCCTCAGCCTCTCCTCCTCCTCCTACAGAGCAAGCACATAACGCCGGTACTCGATAGGCATTAATTTAAAGCGTCGTGATTTGTAGAGAGAAAGGCAGATGTGTGCGCTCCCCAGTAATGGGGTAACCCACACCTTTGTTCATGCATATACCACACAATGCTTCAGGTACGCGAGCGGCACTGTTCGTAGCTTGAGCCGTGAATGCGGGACGGCGTCCCGCTTCCCGCAAACCTGGGACTACCGAAGCACTCTCTGTCGGTGCTCAAAAAGTGATGGCTAACGCGACGCGCATCATGTCTCTCTTCTAGCCTGAGGGGTGAGCGGAGAACGCGGTGTGACAAGGGAGTCTACATGACTGTTCGGTCATGTAGGCTCCCTAGGTGTGACAGCCAGGCGAGCGTCGCGGAGGTATCTTTAGCGTAGATAGATGCTATGAGTGAGGCTTTACGAGGCTTGCGCTAAGCCGCTACCTCGCGGTGTGTTGAGGCGTTGACAAAATTGCACTTCTCCTCTTGGAAATGCGCCGAATGGGACGGCCGTAGCAACGGCACGTTGCCGGAGCTAATCTCGGAAGCCATGGTGCATTACTTTACTTCACTGACCTCAGACGACGACAGCGCCCCCTGTAAACCGAGGTCGCTGTGAAAGGAAGAAGGTGTGCGAGATATAAGGCGCGTTTATGAAGCCTCATGCGCGAGCGTCGGTAGCGCAGTGGGTAGAGTGCCCGGAACTTATCATTGGAGACCAAGAGGTCGTGGGTTTGACTCCCAGGTCATCGAAATCAACCAAATATTTTCTTTGTCATGTCATTTTGCTGACGTATTTGCGTGAAAGAAATACGTCAGGGAATTCTTCGTTGACTCCGACGTAAAACACTTTCGTGCTAAAAAGAATATAAGTTTCGCCTTCCAGTCATCTTAGGCAAATGCATAAAGGACCATGCGCCTCTTTCGTTCGCACTGAGTCAAAACAAAACCCACAGACCTAGCCGACTGATCTGCAGTAATTCTTGCTGCGCTAATTTGTAAGCAAGTAAACGCTGCTGCTGCTTATCCGGCATTCCATATATATCGATCGTGTTTCAGTACTTGTCTATAGCGCTTGACCTCATGTGTAATTTTGATCGTCTATATTTATTTCTCACCCCTTATATCAGAATGAGAGACACGTATGCAGAAACAGTTTGGCTCCTTTCAGCATACCTGAAGTTTCATCAAAATGTTCCTTTTGCCGTTGTAATGACTTCTACTTCCAAGGAAACTTGCTGCAGGGCCAAACGTCTCGCTAGACTTGCAGCGCTGCGATGAAATTTGCAATCAATAAAAGAAAACATTAGGCACGTGATCACTTTTGTTCCGCTTGTTTTTACGAACAAATTTTTTGCGGGTAGAGCTTTCGTTAAAAGAAACTTTACGTATACAGCCAGGTGTACGCTTTTACTGTCTGAAAAAGCCCATGAAAATTGAAAAATACTAGGGTATATTCGCGTCGCATTCATGTAGGCTCGAAAGTGCATGTTCCTATTTTATTTCGAAGGTTGAGCATAATTGCACCGTTCACTATTTAACTAAGGCACATCAGCGCATAAATGCATACAAATCAGCACATACCACCTTTGGTACATGTGAATATGTTTGCATTTCTCGCAAGACAACGTATAAGATGAACTTTTTTCAGAATGCGATAATAAATACGCATTCGTAACAATTTCGTTCATGTCCTTACCTCTTGACACGTTGGATTACTGTGTGCAAGCCAACAAAATAAATAATATGATATTAAAAGACACCAAGTGAGTTTCCTTCAAAGGTTTCGCTATACTGAGTGTCATAGAGACGGAAAATATTCTCGACGTCTTTTCATGCCAAAAGCGTACAGGTACCTTTCAGAACTACTCGAACATTTTTTTTTTTTTTTGCTCTTCAGCAGTTCTTAATCTAGAGGCATTTCTCAGTGTCACTGACGAAAGCATTGAAATATTTATGAACAGGATAGCGTGGAAATTTGGCGGTCGCCTATAGGCCATTCAAGCGCAAGGTTTTGCTTGGTCCTGGCGAGCAGGTGGTTACGGCAGCGATGCTTCTAAACACCTGCATTTCATCGTTATACGCGCATCCAAAGAGGTAATCATCTAGAAAGTTGGAGTGCTTGTGCTTATGGCACGGGCGGCGACGTTACGCGTTATATATATATATATATATATATATATATATATATATATATATATATATATATATATAGTATTTTTTTAGATATCACCTAGGCAACCAAAGTTTCATTGATATAGTGAAGGCAACTGAGCAAACTATTCATATTATACCTTAGCCGTACCTTTTCATCGCTGCATGCTAAGGTAGTTAGTACGCATGTGAGTTTGCCAATGTTAAAATGATTTTTAATATGCATTTACAAGAGACTTGGAAGCACGATACGCGTAATGCCGGCGCTAACTGTAGGTTAGTGATGTTTTAACGCTGTTTCTTGTGTTACCAAATATCGCAGTACTGTAAGTATCACTTATGTTTCCCAAAGTTTTAAAATAGCTATTTATCATAGCAACCTTATACCTGCTGTATCTTTAACTCTTACTGGGGATGGCGAAAGGGAATCCTAAGTCTTTCGTCACACTACAACGGTCGCAAGTAGCGCTGTCTTCGATTCCAGGTGGAAATATGCAGGAATAATTGCCCGTGGTGCCCCGACAGCAGGAGGACTCTTATGAGGAACAGCCATCGTATAAAAATATGCGAGCTACTTTAATTTCCCCACTGCAGTATTCAGGAAGTTTGAAAGACTTCAAACTGAGAGGCTGGTTGTAAGGGGTCATTTTTACACGCGTGATACGGTATTCTCTTCGGGGACGCTTTCCACTGCGGAATGCTGCTGTTGTACAAAATTATCCGACGGCAGAATGTGCGCCCTCATGTATGAAATACTTTCTTGAATGTTATCACATCTTCTTTAGAAACAGAAATTTTTACAGCTGAGTGCGTGTGCGAAGCGCAATGTGAAAGGCATTAAACCATGTGCGCGAGCAGCAGTATTTGTTTGTGCATGTACAGCAAGTTACGTAGCGAAAGCAGTCACACTTCACACAGACTTCAGTTCCACCAGCAATTTGTGTGCTTGTCATTGTCGTAGCAATTTTCGCTGTGTTATGCTCTTTCATAGCAAAATTTCGCCTGAAAGAGAGAGAAGGGAAGCTGTATTTATGGCCGCAAGCTTTCCCGCTAACTTGTTTTTCGTTGGCGCCTTAGCTTGACAATGCGTACCAGCTCAGCACCAGTACTCTATATTGTACTTACCAGAAGCGTCAAGACGCTTGGCACAACCACAATCATGAAAAAGTATCGGCTCCATAGTCAGATAATTAGCCATATTGTACGTGTGTCAAGAGTACACAGATGAGCAATATGATATCGTGAGACATTACGACTTATAATTTTGAGATATGACAATGCTCCACTCGCGCGCGGTGCACCTAAGACAAAAACAAAGTATTTAGGTGACCTTAATGTTCCGTTTAGGTTTCTTCAATTACGTTCCGTTAGACCCTAGTGTTTGGTGAACTATTCGTTCACTTTGTTGAATTTGGGTTAACTTTTGGTTGTCCGCTTGTCTATTGAGCGTACACTCACAATCCACTAGATGCTTTTTGTTCACCGTTGTCCGCTTCCATTGGTCAGCCGATTAGTGAAAGAATACTGTTCTGTAGTAGGCATGTGCCACCTTGATGGCATAAACCCACAAGAAAACGGCCTGCTCTTTCACTGAATTAGATTTAGTATTTTCGTTAATTATCGTGGCAGTCAAATGGTCCTCATGCTTCGATATCATATATATCCAATACAACTCCTAACATCAACCATAACCTCCTTTTCATATCAGTTCTTACTGTTTTCTGCGGTTTCGAGTTGGCTGGGATGAATTCCGGTGAGCTCCTTAAGCATAATGGGCAGATTCGTTGAGGTTCGCGGGAGCACCGTTGCTTTTTCCCATGTGAGCAGGAAACTAGATTATCATGTGTGGTTTGATTACTTTTCCCTTGAGAATTGCCAGAGCCTGTCTAGAAATGACTCCTTTGGAAAATAATCTGCCCACAATGCTGCACGAGGACTTGCCAAGCGTGCAGCCACAAGGCATGAAGACGCTGAGGCTTCAGACTGCAGGGATCACGTGCTGTGTTACAACGAGCTGACCAAGCAATTCTACCTAGAACAGAGGGTCTTCCCCCCACCGTGCAGTAAACTATATAGAGCTCAGGCCATTCGTCAAGGCTCTTACAAACAAGAACGTATCCGAAGCCGCTGTTAATTAACAAGATTTATCCGGAGTCATCTACTCCTACAATGTGTGATAAATGCCACGACACTATAGATCTCACTTATATGCTCGTGCGTCGCTCCGCGTTACGCAGACACAAGGAAAACTCTGAAGAGCGGTGGGACGCAGCTGTGCGCAATCCGAAATTAGAGGGACAGTTATGGGCAGTCCAACGGGCCCGCGAAGCGGCCGAAAGGCTAGGTCTTTCGGTCCCAACGTGGGAGCGGCCCGCTTCGGGCTAGGAAACTAGCGCGACCAATTGGACCTATATAAAATTCTTTCATTCATCCATCCATCCTTGAGAAGCAAAATTTCGCTAGGTGCTAGCGCGTTAAATTTTAATCGATAATAATAAAGAAGGAACTTATAATATTGCTGTTAGAGGTTTGGTTATTTAACTGCTCGCTTAAAGGACCAACATATGGTAAACTCCGAAAACTTTTCAGCACAAATGAGTAGAAGGCGAAAGCTTACTCTCCGCCTTCTTTATATAAATTATGCCTCTCTTTCTGCGCAAGTTGTGAAATATTAGTTTGAGGACAGAAATTTCTTTTTTGAAATTCCCTTCACTAAATTCCTGCCGCGACCAATTTTTGATGACTAAGAATTGCCTGAAGTTTGATTTTCTTATTATAAACCACAGAGACGCAGGTAAGTTCAAATTTCGTGAATGAATTCATCGCGAGACATTTCTAGATGCCATTCGACACACTCAGCAAGCACTCAAAGTGAATATAATTTTGTTAATTGATATGACCGAACTTAAAGTTCATTATAAACACAGAATTCACTTATTCATGGTGCTTCATTTCTAGAAATTCGTAGAACGTAACGACCTTTAGCGTTTGTCGACACCATTCCCGCCGTGTCTCACTTTTACGGCAAATTGTTCAAGCGTTCTGCATGACGTTTTCAACAGGTTTTTTTGTTGTTGAAGTTGATCCGTGCAATGAAGACGAATGCGCAACATACAGACAGGCCAAGATAAATAATGCAGAGGTAAGCCTATCTTCACAGGTACTGCAATTTGCGTAGTATATTATATAATACAGGTCGCGGCAGTTGTATCACAGGCGGAATCACTGTGCCCTCTAAGAAGTTGGGTAAATTCAGTAATTCAATAAATATAATTGCCCGAATGTGAGACACCCTAAATGGTATTGTCTCTGCATTGGAAGCGCAGATGAATGTCTTGTCGTATGTGGCTATGTTTACGTACCTTTTATGCTTAATTCTGAATGTATCGCTATTATTTCTCATTTATTATGGAAGCTATTCGCTGAATTAAGCTATTTAGTCAGTAAGTGCACTCCATTTATCACATCAAAAGGTCGCGTCCTGTTCGAGTACCATGTGATTTTTTTATTTCATGGCCACCCAAACAAATTTAGCGGTACTATTCGGTGCATATTAAAGCGGCTTTTTGAAGAACCGGATAAACTAGTTTTCCTACGTGACAGGACAACCAAATATGCAACGTTTCAGCTGTCTTAGACGTGATTCTGGCCTGTAGCGTAAGGTTTCAACTTAACATCCACCTGCAGAGTATTTTGTGTAGTCATCTTATGCGTGATACGTACGCGTATGTCACACAAAGCGATGCATTCGGAACATGTTTAACTCTTATGGATTCTTAATCATATTAGAACGTAGGAACATATAGGCTCATCTGCAAAATGTATTCAATGTTTTATGACATGATATTTTCCCTGGGCTAGCTGCAATTATTATGCCTTAAGCGGCTGCTCGAAATAAATTTCATGGACAGATGAACAGATGGTGATTAAGCGTTTGCCTGATAAATTAGATTTGCTGCGTGACAGGACAACCAAATATGCGACATTTCAGCTCTGTTAGACGTGATCCTGGCCTGTAGCCTAAGCTTTCAGCTTGACATTAACATGCAGAGTATTATGTGCAGTCATCTTATGCACGATACGTACGCATATATCACACAAAGCGATGCAATGGGAAAATGCTGAGCTCTTACGGGTTCCTAAACATAATAAAGCTAAAGAACATATGGGTTCATCTGCAGAATATGTTCATTATTGTATGACATTATACTTACCTTGGGCTAGCTAAGATTATTATTGTTTAAGCTATTGCTCAGAAGAAATTTCATGGAAAGATGAAGAAATTGTGATCGAGTGTTTGCCTGGACAAGCGCTTCCGTGCCATGTGTGTGCGACCTCCTCATTCCGGGCAGACGCGGGGCACAGGCACGTTTTCATACGCTAAAGAGTGCAGTAGTTGAAATTCCAATCGCCGTCACATGCGGGAGGGTTATGTGACCATAGCAGAACCATTATGCATGCCGTCATTGGTTGACAAGCGCGTCGCGCTCGACCCCAGTTCTGACTGTATAGTGATGCTGGCAAAATAGGGAAAACCGCGAAGCGGCATCGCGTATGTCCCTGGCTCCCAAGTGACATGGGTCATGATGCTATACTTATGCATTGACTCGCAGAAACCACTCATTTTATTCTAATTTTGACAGTGGTATGACGACATACGTAAGGTTGTAATAGCTGACCTGTTTAAGCCCGCCGTCATCTGTCCAACGCGAGCAAGAAACCTCGGGCGGGTGGGTATTCGCCAGAAGAATTGGGCGAGCCTGACTACCGAGTACAGCCGATGGGAGCGTTGACGAAAAAAAAAAAACGTCAAGGAGAGAGAGAGAGAGGAAGAAAGAAAAAATAGGGAGATATAAAGAAATGGAGAAAGAGAGAGAGAAAGAAAGCGATAGAAAGCAACAGAAAGAGAAAAATAGGGGCAAGTAAATGGAATAATGACAATAAAAGATACAAAGACAGAGAAAACATAGGAAGAGAGAAAGAGATAGAAACAAACAGACACAAAAAAGAGATAGAAACAAACAGAGAGCAAGACAAAAAAAGAAATAAAGAGAGAAAGAAACTGAGAGAAAGAGACACAGAGAGATAGAAAATGTCAGTGGCAAATAGAGAGAGCAAAAAAGAAGGCAAAGAAAGAGAAATAACGATAGGAAGAGTGAGAAAGAGAAAGAAATAAATAGAGAGAGAAAGAAAGCAATAAAAAGAGTACAAAAAATAGATACGAGAAACAGAGAGAAAAAGAAAGAAAGAGAAGAAAGAAGGAAAAAATAAAGAGAAACAACGAGGGCCTCCCAGTTACGCTCGTACTTCAGGCTCGGCACCACTAGTACGAAGCTGCCATAATTTGTTTTAATCAGTTCAAGAAATAAAAAAATTAAAATTCGCCAAATTCATGAGTATGAGCCAAGTGGAAAAAGCTATTTTTTTTTCAATATGTCATTTTTCGGCGTGTGGTCATTTTAAATGCGCACTTTATTACCCATCATTTTGCTGCATAAAGTTTCTATCTACGCAGTTTCTTTCAAAAATTACAAGAAAAACTGTTCGACCACCCATCATCCGCGAAAACGAAAAGGCCACTTTTTTGAGCATCATAAGTTGAGCTTGATATATAATACTTGGTTCGTTATTTAACAATCTATATGTAAAGTGCTAACATGGAATAATGCTCTAATGACATTGTCAACACATCATTTTTAATCATAAAAGTCATAAACTTCTCACTATGTGGATGCGCAACTTTGTAAATGTGTTGTTTACGCTCAAGGACACGTATGTGAGCCCGTCAATAACCAAATTTGCTTTTTATGACGCTGTCGTTATTTCAATAATGCCAAGAGAAGCACATTTGATATTTTGAATAAGTTGACATCGAGCCTCGCCTCTACACTGCAAAAGCTGGCCTCACAAATGATCGGCACCGCGTCGTGAAAGCATGCCATTACGGCACTGATGCTGCAAAGCAACCTAAAAAAATTTCGGGTTGCCTCTGGAGCAAAGACCCACAAGGGTAACGTCCAGGATGGAACCAGGATTTTAGCACTCGTGATCACCATGTGTAAGCGCGCAACTCTTCGAAATTTTTTTTGTTGACTTTCTCAGAACTTATATTTTTGCTATTTATCCGTACGCAAACAATCATAATTTCTTTGCTAGTAAAGATTTTTAATTAAACCTTGGAACATTTACTTATAACAGTAGTGGGTGTGCAATGAACCTCAGTAAGCAAAATGGTGCCACAAGATTTCATATGGCTTCCTGTTATACAAAGGCACCCCTAGTGTTGTGCATAAAGTTTTGGTTATTTAATCACTGTGTTTTTTTATATTCATCTGATCTAATTGGTTTTGTTTCATTGCACTGGTGAAAGCTTCTTTTATGTCCCTAGGAAGAATTAGGTTTTTCTTATAGAGCGGAATTTTTGTTAGGAATGTTCGCGTAAGGCCTACTTTTAATGAAAATTTTATTTATGAGGAATTACCAAAATATAGTACTTGCTTTAAAATGCTCAAATCTGCCTAGAAAGTTGTGCTTTATAATCCGAACTAATAATCTTTAGTGTCCATCGCTTCTTAATTTTTTTTTTTCAAAACTTGTTTACATACCTTAACGTACGCTGCGGCGTTACGAATACGTTTCTACACAGTTTTGTTTTATGGTTAAGACATTCGACCGCTTGTGAAAGAGAAACCAGCTTGTCTGTAACACAAACAAACGCAGTTTTTCTTACGTGCACCTTGTCTCTGATGTCGAATCTATCGCCAGGCAGTTGCTTTAATTGGGTTTTTGTTTTTCCGTTCACGTTATCTGAAGGCGAATCCTGCAAGGTAGGATGCCACAATATTTTACCTCTTTTATAGATGCGTAACACTAGAATAAATTAGGAACCTATTCTCCGACCATTGAAGCTTTGATGTTGCTGTTTTGCTTGTTTGCAATGACCAACAAGCATCACCTTCAGAACAATGCGTCATGAAAATTTGTAAAGACACACAGGCAGACAAAGAACTTTAATGAAGTCCTGAGCGACTATAGCCGAGAAGGACCCGCTGGGGTCCCCGGCTCGCCGCTGGCTGCACCCATGTTGGAATCGGGAGGCCATGATTCTCCTCTCATTCATGGGCCCTCTGGACGGCCGTTGACTGGATCTTGAGTGCGGTACTTGTGATGGCCTCTTCCCAGTCGTGTTTGCACGTATGTGACGTATCCCGTAACGTAGGACACTGCGAGATCATATTTGCTCGAGTGCTAAACGCCTCACCGCAATCCGGGATATTTTAAAAGGACTGAGAGTTGGGCGAGTTGGTACTCCATTACTACGAAAAACTGCGCAAAATAAACAGGGACAACTGAGACACACGCACAAGCGCAATCCGGGATATGTGGAATAATATCTCAGTTATTCTGGCTTAGGAAACCTCGCGTGGGATAGGACCTCGTCTGAAGCATCCTAAGCGTGCATTCAATTTTTATATATCTGTGGGCAGAGTCTGCAACATATACCACGCTCACTGATAACACCGCCTACAGAATTAACACAACCATCTTTCAGACACTTGAAGATAGACGACCGTAAAATTGGTTGGTTAACAAAGAAACACGCAAAAGTGGCAGGATGCTACTCTCTCCGTAACATTTGAAGGCGAAGACCTGCTGCACACTTGGCAATGCATTAAGTTATATGATTCGAGACCAGACTTCTTGCAAGGCATAACGAACCGCAGTGAGAGCGGCACGAAATAAAATATTTTGACTCTGTTGATTCCAATGTTCCTCCACCCTCCACTGTAGCTTTCTGCACCTAGGATGGGGCTACACTGCCCCGAGATCGGCTCACCTTTGACCGATCTTTGTATCAAATAGTGACGTCATCATGTGACAGCATGTAGTGACGCCATCCTGTAACTAGACGATGATGTGATGGTGACTTAATAAACAAATGTAACGGGCTAGTTGGTATAGATCCATCTTCGTAAGAAGCGCAAAACTACACACAGGGACAGCTAGAAAGAAAGGCACTACACAAGCGCTTGACTGCAACTGAGCGTTTATTCGGAAGCGCGACATATAAAAAGGAAATAAAGAAGACAAACAAAACAAAAGCCCACGTGTCATATCGGTTATTACTCATCCATTATTGTCCAACACACCATCCAAAAAACGAAGTTCCTTCTGCGTAAGCGCGATAGACGGTGCACTGACACAATCAATATCATCCCGTTTCATTTCTGCAGCTTCAACTATTGTTCTCGTTAACATATCTCTGTTGCGATACAAAATGCAAGTGTTATCAAAGTATGTCACACAGCCACAATCCTTGCAGTGCATAGCCAGGTGTCCATCCACGCCTGTCTGCACCTTATTATCATGTTCTTTTACTCGCTCATTGATACATCTTTCAGTTTGTCCTACGTATGCGCGGCCACACGACATGGGTATCCTATACACAACAGTCGGTGCGCACTGAACATAGTCATTGTGATGGTTAATTTTACAACTCTTTTTTTTTCTTTCTGAAAAGGGCAAGTTTGAAACGGGATGATATTGATTGTGTCAGTGCACCGTCTATCGCACTTACGCAGAAGGAACTTCGTTTTTTGGATGGTGTGTTCGACAATAATGGATGAGTAAGAACCGATATGACACGTGGGCTTTTGTTTTGTTTGTCTTCTTTCTTTCCTTTTTATATGTCGCGCTTCCGAATAAACGCTTAGTTGCAGTCAAGCGCTTGTGTAGTGTCTTTCTTTTTAGCTGTCCCTGTGTGTAGTTCTGCGCTTCTTACGAAGATGGGTGATGGTGACGGCACTTTATGGCGTCATCGCTCGCAAGGAAAACACCACGTGGATTTCTGGACGAAGCCTTGCGAGACCTTCGGAAACCTTTTCGACCCCTTACTGTCACGCAAAATCTTGCACACATTTCGCGGGCGGGAGCGCCAAAATAGCAACTTAAGGTTTTTGCGTTACAGTGTCACAGTTGATGTCACTTTGACCATACTATAACAGCGCTACATCTCAACCTAGCAGATGTACCAGGGAAAAGCTGTCTTTACTCATCCAACCATGTAGTATATGAACGTATACTGCATCGTGCTATGAGCATTTCATTGTCGATTTTCATAGTATACCGACTATTCTTTCTTCCACGTATTTCCGTTTCTGGTTGCCGACAGTGTAGGTGAATTTGTATGTTACTTAGAATGTTATTATTTACATGTAACGGGAGACGAATTACAGCTCATAATTACTGAACTGAATATGGAAAGTACAAGAGTAGGTCTGAAAATTAATATGCATGAAACTAAAGTAATGTGGACCAATCTTGGCATAGAACAGCGCTTTGCGATATGTGGCGAGACACTGGAAGTCGTTAAGGAGTACGTCTGCTTAGGACAGGCAGTAACAGCGGAGCCTAACCATGAGAGTGAAATAACTAGAAGAATAATGATGGGATGGGGTTCATTCGGCAATCATTATCAAATCATGAATGGTAGTCTGCCCTTATCCCTTAAGAGGAAGGTATATAACAGCTGCATCTTATCGGTACTTACCTACGGAGCAGAAACCTGGAGATTTACAAAGAGGGTTCAACTTAAATTGACGACGACGCAGCGAGCGATGGAAATGAAAATGATAGGTGTAACCTTAAGAGACAGGAAGAGTCCAGAGTGGGTCAGGGATCAAACGGGGGTTAAGGATATCATAGTTGAAATCAAGAAGAAGAAATCGATATGGGCTGGGCACGTAGCACGTCGGCAGGATAACCGGTGGCCATTAAGGGTAAGTGACTGGATTCCAAGAGATGGCAAACGCGTGAGGGGGGGACAGAAAATTAGGTGGGTAGATGAGATTAGGAAGTTTGTGGGTACAACGTGGCAGCAGAAAGCACAGGACCGGGTTGATTGGTGGAACATGGGAGAGGCCTTTGCCCTGCAGTGGGCGTAGACGGGCTGATAATGATGATGATGATAATGATGGTGATGATGATATTATTATCTCTGTAATGACCCCGTGAATGGAGTTGAAACTATCAAAAATTGGCTGAGGTTTCGCGCTGCTAAACTAAGGTATTACGAGCAAAGGGCATCTTTCGCTTGCTTTTGACAAAACTATGCATACAGCGTTTAAATTTTTACCTAGTCACGTGGCGCCGCCGCGGCGAGGCTCCGAGTGGGCGCAGCTGAGATGCCTCTGCGCAGCGGTTTCCGTGGCGTTTCCGTGCCCAACTTTCAACCCCTATATCGGAAGGAGGGTCCGTAATTTTGTGAACCTGCTACAAGCGGTGAAACATATAGTCATGAGCGTAGGCACAAATTTTGCTCGGGCGGAGCACCTCCTTGATCTGATGTGGGGGCCGGGCGGGCAGATGTGGTCGAGTGTCATTTTGTGCTCAGTATGCCATGACAAAGAAATGGGAGGGGATGGCCGGGAGGGTACGGTCCTGGGGCGCCAACCCCTCGCTACGCCACTGCATATAAGAAATCAATGTGGACGATATTGTGCACCAATGAGGTCTGGTTGTATTGCGGCGCGAGCTTTGTAAGAACATTAGCTCATTGCAAGAAAGGTGTCAGCCCCACCACCTTCACTCCTTTTCTTTTATTTCGAGTAAGTCTACTCGCAAAACCACCACTGTAAATACCGCGCGTGAGCAGCACACCCCGAATTACACCTGTCCACTTTCTGCCCTGAGCAATATGGCGACGCATCTGCGGCCTTCGAAAACGTCTACAATATAGGGCTCTTTAGACCAAGGACGTTATATACTAAACTTCCGGAGGGGCGACGCATCGCCAAGAGCCGCTGAGCGCCATAGCCACTCCAGAAGTTTACTATAACTTTTTTAATATAGCTTCTTTAAAGTATAGACATAAGTTTATTATTACTTACTGTTTGGTCTAGGCAGTCCTATATTTTAGACGTTTCCCAAGGCAGGTATAACTTACGAGGGTGCGATTTTCCTAGCGCCAAAAGTGGTTGTATATCCTTCTCTCAAACGCTAGAGAGCGTTGATGGCAACGTCTCCTGCTTCTGCGTGCTTTCTGATCGTGCGGCTGTTGCGGGTGTGGTAAATGCTGGGTGATTCCACGTAAGATCGAACAAACGATGGCTGGTCGACCTCTCAAAATTTATTTGAAAATTTTTATATATTATTGCCTGATGAGTGGAAAGAAGAGATCCGCAATTTGTTTTGCCGCGAAAAATTTTTTCGAACCACAGGAAATCAATAATGACGAAGAGGTGGAGTGGAGCGCTCATCCGCTCTGCTGTTTTGGCCAACTTTCGTTATGAATTGCACAAAATAGATTAAAGTTAGGTAGCTAAAATTTATTTACCTAAATATATGCATGTTTTTGCTTCTGCTCAGGTATTTTTAGTTTTTATGTGTAGTGTAGATGTTTTTATAAAAAACCTCAAAAATGGCCCAATCGGCAAAATTTTCTTTACTTTGAAGGTCTTTATCTCAAAAAAGCCTTGTAGCAGAGCGACAAAAATTCTGCATTACGTTCTTCGCATGCTTATCTACCAAACTGCCAAATCTTGTATTTATATAACTTTTCAGTAAAGAGATATGATCGGGCTAACTTCAAGAAAACACCGAACAATGAAAACTTCTGACGACAATTAAAAAAAAACCCCATTTTTTAAATTTCTTAAACTTTGTCCACTTATTCTCCTCCACATCAGCTTTCACAATCATTAAAAACATGTTGCATAATGTCGTTGCACTAATAGTTACGGCCCCTCCAATGAGACCCTTTGGCAAGGATGTGCAATTCCGACTTCTTGCCCAGCAAGTGTATAAAATGCAGGCAGGATTGAATTTCTTTTTATTAAAAGGTCAGCAGGTACCTAAAAAGGTGTCGCCGGCACTGAAGACGTAAATTTTTAAATTATGTGGTCACTGCAGCGGCCACGAGCGCGGAGCTACCGAGTAGGCGCGCGCGCGCCCGAGATGCTCGTTGTAAGAGACGGCGCAGTGAGAGCTCGTTCTCGCGCCCTCAGACCGATTGAGTTCGAAACAGCAACACCTCTCGGGTGACTTGAATGCACGTGCACTGGAGCTTCGCTATTCTATCCGCCCTCTGTTCGCATCTCAGCTAGGCGCTGATAACACGGCGGAGATGGAAGCAAGATGAAAACTCTATAAGGGAGCTATGTGAGCGCTCGCTTCACGCACGCTGCTGCCACAGAAACTGCGCTGCGCCAGTTGCGATCAGTGGAAAGCATGAACGTGGCGCTCCAGTGGCAAAGCAAAACATGAATTGTCAAAGGAAAGAAAAGCAAAACTATCGGTAACCGGATGCGCTTGTCTATATTAGATGTCGGCAGCAGACGGCGTGAACTGGCCGCGCGTTCGGTGCGCTGTTCACACTTCATTCGGCGCGGATAGTTCTTGTGCTTTGCTCTTACTCTACTCCTCCTGTGCGTCTCATGACGAGAAAGTATAGCTCTGAAGAGTCTATTGTGGAGACTACCTTTCGAAGCACAAGAAGCTTAAAGGAGTACTGACACGAATTTAAAAAAAATTCGGATTGTTGCTCTAAATAAAAATACTGGTGTCGAGAAACCTAAAACGACTATTGTCGTGCCTGGGGATGCATCCTATATATTTTAATTAGCGCCACCTTAAAAAGACACTTTCGGTTTCGATATCGAGGGGGTGGCTTCTCAGTGTCGTTTCATAGCAGTGTGACGTCACGGACATACAGAAATTCGCGACGTACTAGCGGGAAATCCGTCATCTGCTCGTGGTGCAATAGACAACGATGAGTGAATTGTCGTCCAGTGACCCTGACAGTGATTTCTACGATTTAGGCTGCATGCAGGACGCAGAACTCGCGAACTCGGAGGAACTGTCTTGACTTGTCGGGATAATGTCCTTGTAGTGTGGCTGGCTTGCATATGCTCAGCGACGAAAACTTCAAAGTCAAATTAAAATATTTTATACGTATTCTCCGACGCCAGTGTGTGGACAGCGCGGACACTGCATACCAACGAAGCAAAAAATGTCCCTTTTGCGATGTCTCAAAATCGTGTCAGAACTGCTTTAATTATTGCAAAGAAGCCAAAATTTCGCAGAGTTACCGACCTAGACATAAATGCTTTGAAGGAGCGTTTAACGCCCGAAAGATCAGTGACTGTCAGTGAGACGGACTACTTGTGCTACGCGTGCTTTTGCTACCACTGCAATGAAAGATCTTCACGGAACGCACAGTTTAACGATGACATTCTTATGCCCCCTGAAAATGAAATCGACGCAATTAACCAGATCACTGCGACTACCGGTGCACGTGCGTTCAAGTCACCCGAGAGGTGTTGCTGTTTCGAACTCAATCGGTCTGAGGACGCGAAAACGAGCTCTCACTGCACCGTCTCTTACAACGAGCATCTCGGGTGCGCGCGCGCCTGGTCGATAGCCCCGCGCTCGTGGCCGCTGCAGTGACCAAATATTTTCAAAATTAACGTCTTCAGTGCCGGCGACACCTTTTTAGGTACCTGCTGGCCTTTTAATAAAAAGAAATGCAATCCTTTTTCAAAATTGGCTAGCGCGAAAATCGACAAAGTCTAAGAAGGAACACTGATGTACAGGACAGGCGCTAGTGTTCATCAGTGTTCCTTCTTAGTCCTTGTCGATTTTCGCGCTAGCCAATTTTTAAGATTATGAACCAAGTAGCCCAACAACGTATACTATTAAAAATTCAATCCTGCCTGCATTTTATACACTTGCTGGGCAAGAAGTTGGAATTGCCAATCCTTGCCAAAGGGTCTCATTGGAGGGGCCGTAACTATTAGTGCAACGACATTATGCAACATGTTTTTAATGATTCCGAAAGCTGATGTGGAGGAGAATAAGTGGATAAAGTTTAAGAAATTTAAAAAATGGTGTTTTTTTTTTAATTGTCGTCAGAAATTTTCATTGTTCGGTGTTTTCTTGAAGTTAGCCCGATCATATTGTCACGTGGTCGTGACGTCGACGAAGACAGCAGTCGGCGTTTGCAGAATGAAACTGTTTATTTGGGCCGAACTTGTGGCCGGGAAAATGAGAACTAGAACTACAGCAATACACGCTGTACAATGATAGCGGCGAACAGGGCGTCGTCCGTCGATCAACTGACAAGCGGTCACGCGCGTCGGCTTTTATACAGGCGCTATCGAACTTTCCAGCAATATCGCTGGTGGCGGCGTTATCTCTAGACAAAGCTGGAACATTCGCGTGCGGGGCGCAATCTTAACAAACCGATCTACTACAATCGCGACGCTTCTAGAACACTACTTCGCGGACAGCGTCGAGCGTTGATAACCGTCCCTGCCGGTCAAACCCGAATACATCAAAACAAGACAAGAAGTGGGCGTGGCATTGCCCCCCTCTGAAAAGCATCGTCCCGATGCTTGTGAAAGAACATAGAAGAGAAAAAAAAAACAAGTGCATACACAAATAAATTACAATAACAAAGGAAAAAAAAATAGAGTCCCCAGGCTCGCTAACGCGCAAAAAACGGCTTAAGGCGCACGACATGGACGACTTCAGGTCGCGCACGGCGCTGCTGAGAGTTCGTAATGCCGTCAGGGACAACCTCATAGTCGAGTGCGCCGAGGCGTCGAAGTACCCTGTACGGTCCGAAGTATCGTCGAAGAAGCTTCTCACTAAGTCCTCGTCGGCGTATTGGCGTCCATACCCATACACGGTCACCGGGTTGGTATTCCATGTGGCGTCGGCGAACGTTGTAGCGGCGGCTGTCAGTCGTCTGCTGGTTCTTGATCCGTAAGCGGGCGAGCTGTCGTGCTTCTTCGGCGCGCTGTAGGTAGGTGGTCACGTCGATGTTTTCCTCGTCGGTCACGTTTGGTAGCATGGCGTCGAGCGTCGTTGCCGGGCTCCGTCCGTAGACCAACTTGTATGGCGTCATCTGCGTCGTTTCCTGTACGGCCGTGTTGTACGCGAAGGTCACGTACGGAAGGATGGCGTCCCACGTCTTGTGTTCGACGTCGACGTACATGGCCAGCATGTCGGCGATGGTCTTATTTAGACGCTCGGTGAGGCCGTTGGTCTGAGGGTGGTACGCGGTGGTGCGGCGGTGGCTTGTGTGGCTGTATTCCAAGATCGCCTGAGTCAGGTCAGCCGTGAACGCCGTACCTCTGTCGGTGATGAGAACCTCTGGGGCGCCGTGTCGAAGGACGATGTTCTCAACGAAGAACTTGGCTACCTCAGCGGCACTGCCTTTGGGCAGGGCTTTTGTTTCGGCGTAGCGGGTGAGGTAGTCGGTAGCCACGACGATCCATTTATTTCCGCAAGTCGACGTTGGGAACGGCCCCAGGAGGTCCATCCCGATCTGCTGGAATGGTCGCCGAGGAGGCTCGATCGGCTGAAGGAAGCCTGCTGGTCTTGTGGGCGGTGTCTTCCGTCGCTGACAGTCTCGGTACGTCCTTACGTAGCGAGTGACGTCGGCGGCAAGGCGCGGCCAGTAGTACTTTTCTTGTACTCGTGCGAGCGTTCGGGAAAGTCCGAGGTGTCCAGCCGTTGGGTCGTCGTGCAGGGCATGCAAAATTTCTGGTCGCAGTCCCGAAGGTACAACGATAAGGTAGCTGGCTCGGGCCGGAGTGAAGTTCTTCTTTACGAGGACGTTGTTTTTCATGGAAAATGATGCCAATCCTCGCCTGAATACTTTTGGGACAACGATGGTCCTGCCCTCCAGGTATTCCACTAGACCCTTCAGTTCCGGGTCGGCTCGCTGTCGTTCGGCGAAGTCTTCGGTACTTATGGCTCCCAAGAAGCTGTCATCATCCTGGTTGTCGGGCGTTGGTGGGTCGACGGGGGCACGAGACAAGCAGTCGGCGTCGGAGTGTTTCCTTCCGGACTTGTACACGACAGTAACGTCAAATTCTTGAAGTCTTAGGCTCCACCGTGCGAGGCGACCTGAAGGGTCCTTCAAGTTAGCTAGCCAACACAAGGCGTGATGGTCGCTCACAACTTTGAAGGGCCTGCCGTAGAGGTAGGGGCGAAACTTTGACGTAGCCCAGATGATGGCGAGGCACTCCTTTTCTGTTGTGGAATAGTTCACCTCTGCTTTAGACAGCGACCGGCTAGCATAACTGATAACCCTTTCCAGTCCGCCCGTCCGCTGCACAAGGACGGCGCCGAGTCCTATGCTGCTTGCATCGGTGTGAATCTCCGTATCGGCGTATTCGTCGAAATGCGCAAGTATCGGAGGTGTCTGCAGGCGTCGTTTCAGTTCATGAAATGCGTCGACTTGCGCTGTTTGCCACCTGAATTCGACGTCGGTCTTCGTGAGCTGCGTTAGTGGCTCGGCGATACGTGAAAAGTCTTTGACAAAGCGTCTGTAATAGGCGCACAAGCCGAGAAATCGGCGCACGGCCTTCTTGTCGGTGGGTGGCGGGAAAGCGGCGATGGCAGCTGTTTTCTGCGGGTCTGGGAGCACTCCAGTCTTGCTGATCACGTGACCCAAAAACAAGAGCTCCTCGTACGCGAAGCGGCACTTTTCTGGCTTCAGGGTGAGCCCGGAGTTCTTGATTGCTTGAAGTACGGATTGAAGTCGCTGGAGGTGTTCGTCGAAGTTCGAGGAATACACAACGACGTCGTCCAAGTAAACAAGGCAAGTCTGCCACTTCAAGCCAGCTAATACAGTATCCATGACTCGTTGGAAAGTCGCAGGTGCCGAGCAAAGACCGAAAGGCATGACCTTGAACTCGAACAGGCCGTCCGGTGTTATAAAGGCGGTCTTTTCTCGGTCTCTCTCGTCAACTTCAATTTGCCAGTAGCCGGTCTTGAGGTCCATCGACGAAAAGTAATTCGCGTTGTGGAGTCGATCCAGGGTGTCGTCTATCCGTGGGAGAGGGTACACGTCCTTCTTTGTGATTTTGTTCAGGCGACGATAATCGACGCAGAAACGTAGGGTCCCATCCTTCTTCTTCACTAACACCACGGGAGACGCCCACGGGCTGTTGGACGGCTGGATGATGTCGTCGTGTAGCATTTCATCGACTTGTTTCTTAACGGCCTCCCGTTCCCGCGTCGAAACCCGGTAGGGACTCTGACGGAGTGGTCGAGCATTTTCTTCTGTTATGATGCGGTGCTTAGCAAGGGGCGTTCGTCGGACCCGCGATGACGACGAGAAACAGTCCCTGTATTCCTGCAGAAGGCGTCGAAGCTGTTGCTGTTGGCGAGCGGGAAGACTAGGGTTTACGTCGAAGGGTGGCTCAGGGATCGTCGTCGTAGCTTCGTCAGAATCCGAAAATGCAAACGCATCGCTGACGGCCGAGATTTCTTCGATGTATGCAATCGTCGTGCCCCTGCTCAGGTGTCTGTATTCCTGGCTGAAGTTCGTTAGCATCACGCTTCCTTTTCCTTCATGCAACCGAGCAATGCCCCTTGCGACGCAAATGTCACGATCTAGCAGCAAACGCTGATCGCTCTCGATGACACCTTCGATGTCTTCAGCTTTTTCGGTGCCGACGGAAATAATGACGCTGGAACGCGGCGTAATGGTCACCTGCTCTTCTATCACATTCAATGCATGGTTCCCTGGCGTCACGCGGGGCGGGAGCGCTTTATCTGAGGTTAGTGTTATCGACTCGGACCTCAGGTCGATGACGGCGCCTTGTTCACTTAGGAAGTCCATTCCAAGTATTGCATGCCTGGAGCAGTTTTGTAGGATTACAAAGCTCGCAGGATAAGTCCGGTTATTGATGGTGACTCTCGCCGTGCAGACACCAATCGGCGTTATCAGATGGCCTCCAGCGGTGCGGATTTCGGGGCCTTCCCAAGCGGTCTTAACCTTCTTCAGCTTCGCGGCGAACGGTCCACTGATGACAGAATAGTCGGCTCCGGTGTCGACGAGAGCTGTGACGTTGTGGCAGTCGATAAGGACGTCGAGGTCGCTAGTTCGTCGTCTTGCATTGCAGTTAGGTCGTGGCGTCGGGTCACGGCTACGTCGGTTTGTTCCGCTGCTTCCCCGTTGCGTTGTCAGGTCCACTTCGGTCCGCGAGGCTTCGTCGTCAGGGCTCTGTCTGGTTCGCGTCGGGTCTTCAAGGTTTCGTCGTGGCGTCGTCGTCGGCGGCGGAGGATCTTCGATGTTTCGTCGTACAGCAACCGCACCTCCATCGGTTGCTGCCCTTAGTTTTCCGGATACGGGCTAGGCGACCGGCCCCGGAAAGGGCCAGTGTACTGGCGGCGTTGGGGAGAGGCGTAGCGGCCTGGCGACGGCGATCGGGAAGGTCCTCGGGGGGTCCAATGCGCTCCTGCCAGATAGTCGGCGATGTCACGTGGTCGTTCACCCTGCTGTGGACGCGGCGCGTCGATGGCGAACCCACGCAGTCCCATCCGTCGATACTGGCAGCGGCGGTAGGTGTGGCCAGCTTCTCCGCAGTGGTAGCAGAGTGGACGATGGTCGGGGGCGCGCCAAACGTCGGTCTTCCTCGGCGTGTATCGCTGGCCGGTTGGCGGGCGGTATGGCGTCGGTGGTGGCGGCGGTGGTGCCTGGCGGCGGAACTGCTGGGGCGGCGCGGCGTCATGACGCGGGCGAGGAGGGGGGGCGTTGCGTCGGGCTGCAGCAGCATAACTCATTGCTTGAAGCTGCGGCGGTGCCGGCTGAGGAACACCCAGTGACTCTTTGATTTCCTCGCGGACAATGTCTGCGATGGAATCCACTTGAGGCTGCGGCGAAGGTAACAGCTTGCGCAACTCCTCCCGCACGATCGCTCGGATGGTTTCGCGCAAGTCGTCGGTGGCTAGTGAGTGCACTTCGGAATATGTTGCAGACAGCGGAGAGCGGTTGTACTGTTTCGTCCGCATGTCCAATGTCTTTTCAATAGTCGTAGCCTCGGTGAGGAATTCGGCGACCGTCGTGGGCGGGTTGCGGACAAGTCCCGCGAAAAGTTCTTGTTTGACACCCCGCATGAGCAGGCGAACTTTTTTGTCTTCCGCCATCGCAGCGTCGGCCTGACGGAAAAGTCGAGTCATCTCTTCCGTGAAGATGGTGACGTTTTCGTTTGGCAGCTGCACCCGGGTCTCCAGCAAAGCAGCGGCCTTTTCCTTGCGGACGATGCTCGCGAAGGTATTGAGGAACGTCGTCCGAAAGAGGTCCCAGGATTGAAGGCTCGATTCATGGTTCTCGAACCACGTCTTCGCGGCGTCTTCTAAGTAGAAGTAGACGTGGCGCAGCTTCTCTTCAGTGTCCCAGTGGTTGAAGGCGGCGACTCGCTCGTACGTCTCCAGCCAGCTCTCCGGGTCTTCAAAAGACGATCCACGGAAAGTTGGTGGCTCCCTTGGCTGTTGCATTACTACCGTTGTAGGTGGCAGTTGGTCTGTCATCGTCTCGGCGGTAGATGTGACGGTCTTCGGCTGCCTGGCGTTTTCGGGAAGGAGCCCGTACTCTGGTTGTAGTCCCTTCTGCCGGCGGCTGGTTCGAGGATCCGGGTTGACCTTATAGTCGTCTTCTTCGCGGCTTGGGCTTGGGTCAGCGCTCCGCGGTGGCGTCCGGATCATGAAGCAGCACCTCCACCAGATGTCACGTGGTCGTGACGTCGACGAAGACAGCAGTCGGCGTTTGCAGAATGAAACTGTTTATTTGGGCCGAACTTGTGGCCGGGAAAATGAGAACTAGAACTACAGCAATACACGCTGTACAATGATAGCGGCGAACAGGGCGTCGTCCGTCGATCAACTGACAAGCGGTCACGCGCGTCGGCTTTTATACAGGCGCTATCGAACTTTCCAGCAATATCGCTGGTGGCGGCGTTATCTCTAGACAAAGCTGGAACATTCGCGTGCGGGGCGCAATCTTAACAAACCGATCTACTACAATCGCGACGCTTCTAGAACACTACTTCGCGGACAGCGTCGAGCGTTGATAACCGTCCCTGCCGGTCAAACCCGAATACATCAAAACAAGACAAGAAGTGGGCGTGGCAATATCTCTTTACTGAAAAGTTATATAAATACAAGATTTGGCAGTTTGGTAGATAAGCATGCGAAGAACGTAATGCAGAATTTTTGTCGCTCTGCTACTAGGCTTTTTTGAGATAAAGACCTTCAAAGTAAAGAAAATTTTGCCGATTGGGCCATTTTTGAGGTTTTTTATAAAAACATCTACACTACACATAAAAACTAAAAATACCTGAGCAGAAGCAAAAACATGCATATATTTAGGTAAATAAATTTCAGCTACCTAACTTTAATATATTTTGTGCAATTCATAACGAAAGTTGGCCAAAACAGCAGAGCGGATGAGCGCTCCACTCCACCTCTTCGTCATTATTGATTTCCTGTGGTTCGAAAAAATTTTTCGCGGCAAAACAAATTGCGGATCTCTTCTTTCCACTCATCAGGCAATAATATATAAAATTTTGAAATAAATTTGAGAGGTCGACCAGCCATCGTTTGTTCGATCTTACGTGGAATCACCCTGCTGCAGACTTGTATGAGCTTACGCAAACAGGTAGCAAAAAACACCAAACATATTGTGGAACCGATCTTCATGCACGGCCATGCTGTTCACCTGTGACGCCACATTTTGTAAATATATGCCACAGGCGAGTCTTCATGCGTTACATTATGCCTTCTTACAGAGGAGCTGTAAATTGCGCACCTCCTTAATTTTGCTCTGCCCGTCCGAGTCCGTGCGAGTACAAAAAACCAAATGACCTCTTCCAGCGAGCGATGGTTTAACATTATGACGTCATCATTCGACGTCATCATGACGCCATAGGTCACCGAAACTCGTGAAGTCACTACATGACATCACATGATGACGTCTTCAATTGACATCACGCATCGGTCAAAGACGTACCGATTCGGTGGCAATGCAGCACACCGTGATGTACAGAACGCTTCAATGGAGCGGTACTTCTTACGTACTATCGGTGTCAAATGAAACCCGAACAGCGGCAAGCATTAGCAAGGGTACAGTGAGCGCCGCCAAATTATCACCGTGGATATGCGCAGTGCTGCCAAACCGGAGTGCTGCGCCCCCGTCAATGGTGATGTCTGGACTGGCGCGCACTATATCATTTTTAACTGCTTGCCGCTGTTCGGTTTCATATGACGCCGATAGCATGTGTTTCGGGAAGTCAGTCGCTAGGCGCTGTGTTGGCGCGGTTGCGCGTGGCAAGTGTGGGTCGACCGCGCATGGTGTGAACGGCCGAGGAGCAGCGCACATATGAAAAAAAAAGCACCGACTACAGCAGAAACAGGAGTGCGCACGTCAACTCCTCTGATCACCCACCTTCATCGAGTGCAATGGCTCAAACCTTTTTTTTTTTTTTTTCGCAACAACTGCCTGAAGAAGGGCAGACTGCTGGGCGAGTTGGTAAGTGATCTTCAAGTGGTGGCGCGCAAAAGGGGAAACAGTGCGTACGTGTCCACAAACATTGCACTGTATCTGTGTATTCTCTACCTAGTGTCACTGTCCTTTTCACGCACCACCGCTGGAAGAAACTGCCTTGAATGAGTATACCTTTGTCCAAACCTTCAAGACCAAATCGTGGCCGTTGGTGCGCCTGCGAAAGGGCCGTTAGGCTAGACCTGCCGGTCCCCTCTTGAAAATAGCCGGGTGGCGCGGGGCGACGCCAGCGACCCCACTGGACTATCATAAAGTTGTACTCTCTCTCTCTCTCTGCCCACGAATTTGGGTGCTGCTCCTCGGGGATGGTAATCACCTGGACTAGCGTAATACATTCTATTGTTCTGCTGAGTTCTTTCTTTCGCCTTCAGAAGCCCTGTTGTTTCGCCTTACTGAATAAAGGCCTAAAGGCGAGCTTGTTGGTGGATCATATTGTTCATTTCCAAATCTGCGAGATTAAAACGGCCTGCAGTCGTAAAAACTCGAACAATTTCGCCTGACTCACTTCATCTTGTTCTGTAAGCACAAATTCCGAGTTAGGGTTTCATTATCCAGCAAAAAATTCTAAATTACCTGCTTGTAGTCACGCCTTGACGAGTATTTTATATTAGTACATTCAAATTCGAATTCTTTGTGTGAGGACATAAGCCGCCTACAATGTTATTAAAACTGGCTGGACACATAGCGGAAGACTAGTTGCGGGTACAATGAAAAAAAAATAGAATAACTACGAGTACATCATGTGCGTACGTGTTCATTACATTATTGTCAATATGCATCGCCTTCATAACGTCGCAGATCACCAAAATTTCATCGTTCTGTCACTACACTACGCCACATGATGGAGTCACAAATTTGCGTTGCCGATTGGTGAAAGATCTGCCCATTCAGGATGCAGGGCAACACCACTTAAGGTACATAAAGATCCAGTGACTAATGTTGTCATAAATAATAAAATGTATTCATTTCGAAATGTTAACAGCGCATAGAAGTTTTAGAATAAGACCACACGAACGGAGCCAAAGAGCGCTCTTTGCCTTTGTTTGTCTCGTCCCTTTCTGAATTTTCTATGCGCTGTTTACATTTAGAAATGAGTCCACATCAATTTTGCCGAAGCGTCAACCCTTTCAAATAAAATGTATTATTTTATTGGAAGCAGGCGCTTTTATTACTAAACTTAACAGCAACAGGGCAGTATTTTGGCTGCAGGAAGTGAAGTAATAATGACAATGTTACATTGCTTGTATTTTTTTACGCTGTCCTCCTAATAAACACTTTCCTTTCACCAGATCGGTGCTTGTTGGGGCATAAGGCACCGGTGAATATTTAACAACGGATAGTACTGAGGTTTTGCATACACCCGCCACGGTGGCCTAGTGGTTTGGGAGCTAGACTGCTGACCCAAAGGCAGCAGAATCGAGTCCAAGCCGCCGCGGCTGCATTTCGATGAAAGCAAAATACTAGAGGGCCGTGATTTTATGTTTAAGTGCACGTTAAAGAACACCACGTGGCTAAAATTTCCGGAGCCCTCCACTACTATAGCCTTCATAATCATATAGACGTCTTGGAAAATAAACTCCCAGCAGTCATCATTACTAATAATATCTGGGGTTTAACGTCCCAAAACCACGATGTGATTATGAGAGACGCCGTAGTGGAGGGCTCCGGAAATTTCGACCACCTGGGGTTCTTTAACGCGCACCTAAATCTAAGTACACGGGCCTCAGACATTTTCGCCTCCATCGAAAATGCAGCCGCCGCATCCGGGATTTGATCCCGCGACCTTCGGGTCAGCAGTCGAGCCCCATAACCACTAGACCACCGTGGCGGGGCAGTCATCATTACGGCGAAAGCCTTAGATGCCTCATGAAATGCGAAAATTCGCATCGGAGTTTTGTCCCTCGTCGGAAGCGTCGGCGTCCCGCGGCGTCGTTGCCAGCACGAGTGATGCGAAAAATCATCATCACATGATGACGTCACCATATAACGCCACTATGATGGTCCATCACGTGACGTCACATGATGAAGTCATCAGATGACATCTCCTACTGGTCAAAGGTGGGACAATCACGGAGGCAGTACAAAACCAGGTGAGGTGTAGAAAGTTTGTAATGCCTCCGACACTGGAGGGAGCGCAAAGTCACGTCAGGGGCTGAATGAATTCGGAGGAAGGCGGAGGAGACAGAATGTATCAACTGAGAAGAAGAGAAGACCGCTTTCGCCTTCTAGTTGTCTTAGGTGAATGCATAGGGGACCCTGTGAGCTTTTTGTGAGGTTTTGCATAATTAGGCACGTGGGAAGGATTGTTTTTCATAAAGCGCACTCTTTAAGCACGAAATACTTTATTTTTGTCGCCGCCATCAGCATCTTTATTACGTGGCGTGTCCCTCGCCGGGTAATTTTTTCAGATGCATTCAACGGCCACTGCATTTACCAAAACACGTGGGTGAACATTCCGCTGCGCAGTCGTTCGGTGTTTTCGTTCCCGTCAGGCAGGTTTTGTAGCACTCCTTCATGCACTCCAGCATGCATGCCCCTCCTTGTTGAGCTGGCTGCGTCAGAAAAATTTCTTATGTTATCTCACGAAAGACACGCGGATTCCATATATTTAGCATCACTTACAAGCGTAACGAATACCAATTATTTCAGAATCGCACTTCAGAGTTTCGTTCTAAATTGTTGTGATTCAAAGGTGTATCAGCGAAGCTGTTTAAGCTACCGCTAACTTGTGCTCCGTCGTGCAAAACTCCACAGGTGAGTAAGCGCCACAGCAATTGGGCAGCCCCTATGCCCAGTACAGCAGGTGCGAGCATTAAACGAGAACTCTGCTCGGCGAAGCGGATCACGTCAAACACGTGCAAGAGAGAGAGAGAGAGAAAGAAAGAAAAGAAGAGAGGAAGAAAGCGATAGAGAGTAAAGGGAATAAAGACATAAAAAAGACAGGCAGACCGATAAACACATAGAGAGTGAAGGAAAGAGAAGAAAGAGAAATAATGATAGAAACAGCGAGAAAGTGAAGGATTATACATAGAGAGAAAGAAAGCAATTGAAAAAAAATAGAAAGAACAGATGTAAAAAAGAAACACACGAAAGAGACAGAAAAAAAGACGAGAAATAAATAAATAAACAAATAAATAAACAAAGAGAAACAAGGGAGGCCACTCAGCTCCGCTCTTCCTTCAGCCTTAGCGCCACGAGTTCGAAGCAGCCATAATTTTTTTATATAACACTTGTTTTATTGCCTTGTTTTCAAGCTGGACTTTCCCTTATCCTCGTGTTTTACCCCTTTCAATTAAATAATAAACGTCATAAGGTATGTAATCTTACTTCTGTGACGCCCATCATCTTTTCATTTTCCGATTTGTAAGCTTTTTTTGCATATTGTGTTTGCATCTTATTTCCTTGTTGGAAGTGCATTCAACGAGCTAATTCTCTAACACTTTCCGGATCATTAACTATGTAAGTTGCATTAGTTATTCCGCTGGGTGTTTAGGCATATCAGCTTGTGACTGAAGTTTGTTAAATATACCATTGTAGTATAGGCTTCCCAAGCAACGCTTAGCGGCGCTGCTGTTTTTGACAGGCAGCGCCATCTCTGCCAGAAAAACAGAAACTGGGGTGTTAGCAGCGCGCGTTTTCCCTTCTCTCCACCGCGTTGCTGCTCGCTTCTTTGCACGTGCAGAGCTCTCGCGGTGCACTTTCGGCGCCTCGCAATGTACCGCTTGCAGTGCGGCTTCAAAAGGATTTTCAAGCTTGACTGGCACTTCCGAAAAGCGAACTTGATAAAATGAGAAAGGCTGGTCAATCACGTTAACGGTGAAGAGCAGACGATCGACGACAACCACGCCCGACTCAAAGCGAAATGTATTTCCCAAGTCGCGATTACACCGTGTAGGATGCATACCTCGAGGTAAGTCTCATTCTGTCATGTTAAAGATGAATAATGGTCCACATGCACTCCGAAATGAAGCCGTACACGCTATCGATGTTCTGCGGCGTGGACTACGAATCATATGATTGTTGTTTTGATATGGCATGCTTACAGTAGCAGCCGTGTACTTTCGTGGACAAACGTTTATACGGCCACATACAAACGTTTATACGGCCAAAAAAAGATTATACGGCCATGGCACTGCTTCCTGAGAAGGTTACAGTCAAGTCCTCCGTGCCGCTGGAGAATCACCCACCGATTAAGATGCGAGGCAGCTAGCAGAGCTTCAACCACTGTGAAGCAAGATGAACTGCTCGCCTCGTTTTTTCGTCTCTCGCGTCATGCTTGCAGTCTCTTTTTATGATATCGACTTGACAGGCGTATAAAACCTGTTGCGTCAACGCGGCTAGAAAATCGCACAAAGTCAGAAGGTGGTTACTTCAAGGTTGCAATTGCAAAGCATGTATTAAGTGCCAGTTATATTTAGCGGCTTAAATATATATTGTCACGTGGTCGTGACGACGGAGACAGCAGTCAGCACGTTCGAGATGAAACTGTTTATTTGGCCGAACTTGTGGCCGGGAAACTGTAAGTCAATCTACAGCAACACACTGATAGCGGCGGACAGAGCGTCGACCGTCGATCAACTGACAAGCGGTCAAGCGCGTCGGCTTTTATACAGGCGCTATGGAACTTTCCAGCAATATCGCTGGTGGCGGCGTTATCTCTCGACAAAGCTGGATCATTCGCGTGCGGCACGCAATCTTAACAAAACGATCTACTAAAATCGTGAAGCTTCTCGAACACTGCTTCACGGCCAGCGTCGAGCGTTGATAACCGTCCTTGCTGGTCAAACTCGAACACATCAAAATAAAAGAAGAAGCGGGCGTGGCATTGCCCCCCTCTGAAAAAGCATCGTCCCGATGCTTGCAACAGAACATGCAAAGGAAAAAACAAGTGCATGCACAAATAAATTACAATAACAAAGGAAAAAGTAGAGTTCTCAGGTTCGCTAACGCGCAAAAAACGGCTTAAGGCGCACGACATGGACGACTTCAGGTCGTGCGCGGCGTCGCTGGGAGTTCGTAATGCCGTCCGGGACGACCTCGTAGTCAAGAGCGCCGTGACGTCGAAGCACCTTGTATGGGCCGAAGTATCGCCGAAGAAGTTTTTCACTGAGCCCACGTCGGCGTATCGGCGTCCAGACCCACACACGGTCACCGGGTTGGTACTCCATGTGGCGTCGTCGAAGATTATAGTGACGGCTGTCGACCCTCTGCTGGTTCTTGATGCGCAGGCGGGCGAGCTGTCGAGCTTCTTCGGCGCGTTGCAAATAGGCGGCAACGTCGAGATCGTCTTCGTCGGTGGCGGTTGGTAGCATTGCGTCGAGCGTTCGTTCGCCGGGCTCCTTCCGTAGACCAACTTGTACTGGCGTCATCTTGCGTCGTTTCTTGACTGGCCGTGTTGTAAGCGAAGGTCACATACGGAAGGACTGGCAGTCCCACGTCTTGTGCTTCGACGTCGACAGTACATGGCCAGCATGTCGGCGATGGTCTTATTTAGACGCTCGGTGAGGCCATTGGTCTGTGGGTGGTAGGCGGTGGTGCGGCGGTGGCTTGTCTCGCTGTATCTTGAAGATCGCCTGAGTTAGGTCAGCAGTAAAGGCGGTACCTCTGTCTGTGATGAGGACCTCTGGGGCGCCATGACGCAGGAGGATGTTCTCAACGAAGAACTTTGCTACCTCGGCGGCACTGCCTTTGGGCAAGGCCTTCGTCTCCGCGTAGCGGGTGAGGTAGTCAGTCGCTACGACGATCCACTTGTTGCCGGAAGTCGACGTCGGCAACGGCCCCAGTAGGTCCATCCCGATTTGCTGGAACGGCCGGTGAGGTGGTTCGATTGGCTGCATAAGTCCCGCTGGCCTAGTCGGTGGTGTCTTCCGTCGCTGGCAATCTCGGCAAGTCTTGACGTAGTGGGCGACGTCGGCAGCAAGGCGTGGCCAGTAGTACTTTTCCTGTATTCTGGCGAGGGTGCGGGAAACACCGAGGTGTCCAGCCGTCGGGTCGTCGTGTAGGGCCTGGAGGACTTCTGGTCGCAATGATGAGGGCACGACAAGAAGGTAGTCCGTTCGAAGTGGCGAGAAGTTCTTTTTCAGGAGAACGCCGTTCCGTAAGAAAAACGACGACAGTCCTCGCTTGAATACCTTCGGAACAACGGCGGTCTTGCACTCGAGGTACTCCATAAGGCCCCCCAGTTCCGCGTCGGCTCGTTGCCTTTCGGTGAAGTCGTCGGCACTTATAGTTCCGAGGAAGCAGTCATCGTCGTCGTCTTGCGGCGGCGCGTCGACGGGGGCACGAGAGAGGCAGTCGGCGTCAGAGTGTTTTCGTCCGGACTTGTACACGACGGTAATGTCGAATTCTTGAAGCCTCAAACTCCATCGTGCGAGACGACCTGAAGGGTCCTTCAAGTTAGCTAGCCAGCATAAGGCGTGATGGTCACTGACAACTTTGAAGGGCCTGCCATAGAGGTAGGGGCGAAACTTTGACGTAGCCCAGATGATGGCAAGGCATTCCCTTTCTGTTGTGGAATAGTTGGCTTCTGCCTTGGATAGTGACCGGCTAGCATAACTGATAACCCTTTCAAGCCCATCAGTCTTTTGCACAAGGACGGCACCGAGTCCTACGCTGCTAGCGTCGGTGTGTATTTCAGTGTCGGCGCAATCGTCGAAATGCGCAAGTATGGGTGGCGTCTGCAGGCGTCGTTTAAGTTCCTCAAATGCTTGCACTTGCTCCGTTTCCCACCTGAATTCCACGTTAGTCTTCGTGAGAAGCGTCAGTGGTTCGGCGATGCGTGAAAAGTTTTTGACGAAGCGTCTGTAATAGGCGCATAAGCCGAGAAATCGGCGCACGGCCTTCTTGTCGGTGGGAGGCGCGAAGTCGGCGATGGCCGCTGTTTTCCGCGGGTCTGGGCGCACTCCAGACTTGCTGATCACATGGCCCAGAAACAAGAGCTCGTTGTACGCGAATCGGCACTTTTCTGGCTTCAGGGTCAGTCCAGAGGCCTTTATTGCTTGAAGTACTGCCTCGAGCCGCCGGAGATGCTCGTCGAAGGTCGAGGAAAACACGACGACGTCGTCCAAATACACAAGGCACGTCTGCCACTTCAATCCGGCCAGTACAGTGTCCATGATGCGCTGGAACGTCGCAGGTGCCGAGCAAAGACCGAAAGGCATGACCTTGAACTCAAAGAGGCCGTCGGGTGTTATAAAAGCCGTCTTTTCTCGGTCTCTCTCGTCTACTTCGATCTGCCAATAGCCGGTCTTGAGGTCCATCGATGAAAAGTACGTCGCGTTGTGAAGTCGATCCAGGGTGTCGTCTATCCGTGGGAGGGGGTACACGTCCTTCTTCGTGATTTTGTTCAGGCGCCGATAATCAACGCAGAAGCGCAGTGTCCCGTCCTTCTTCCTCACTAACACCACGGGTGACGCCCACGGACTCTTGGACGGCTGGATGATGTTGTCGCGTAGCATCTCGTCGACTTGTTTCTTTATCGCGTCGCGCTCTCGAGTCGAAACTCTGTAGGGGCTCTGACGGAGTGGTCGAGAATCTTCTTCTGTTATAATGCGGTGCTTAACAAGGTGCGTTTGTCGTACCCGCGATGACGACGAGAAACAATCCTTGTATTGCAGGAGCAGGGTTTTGAGCTGGTCTTGTTTGACCTTCGCAAGGTTCGGGTTGACGTCAAAATCCGGTTCGGGACCTCTATTCGTCGAAGCAGGTTCGGCAGCATCGAAGAGGGCGAAAGCATCGCTGGCGGCTACACATTCGTCAATGTAGGCAACCATCGTACCAATGTTGAGGTGCCTATATTCGTGGCTGAAGTTTGTCAGCACTACCTTTGCTTTACCGTCACGCAGTTCGGCTATACCTCTTGCGACGCAAATTTGACGGTTCAGGAGTAGTTGCTGATCGCCCTCGATGACGCCTTCAAGGTTCGCAGGTTTTTCGGTGCCGACGGAAATAATGACGCTGGAGCGGGGCGGAACGCTCACCTGCTCTTCTATCACATTCAATGCATGGTTCCCTGGCGTCGCGTGGGGCGGGAGCGCTTTGTCTGAGGTTAGCGTTATCGACTCAGATCTCAGGTCGATGACGGCGCCGTGGTCACTTAGGAAGTCCATTCCAAGTATCACATCCCTAGAGCAATTTTGTAGGATTACAAAGCTCGCAGGATAAGTCCGGTTATTGATGGTGACTCTCGCCGTGCAGACACCAATCGGCGTTATCAGGTGGCCTCCAGCTGTCCGGATTTCGGGTCCACTCCAAGCGGTCTTTACTTTCTTCAGTTTGGTGGCGAACGGTCCACTGAAGACAGAATAGTCGGCTCCGGTGTCGACGAGAGCTGTGACGCTGTGGCCGTCGATAAGAACGTCGAGGTCGCTAGTTCGTCGTCTCGCGTTGCAGTTAGGTCGTGGCGTGGGGTCACGGCTACGTCGGTTTGTTCCGCTGCTTCCCCGTTGCGTCGTCAGGTCTACTTCGGTCCGCGAGGTTTCATCGGCAGGACTTCGTCTGCTTCGCGTCGTGTTCTGCAGGTCTCCTCGCGTTGTCGTCGTCGGCGGCCGCGGAGGATCTTCGGCATTTCGTCGTGCAGCAACCGCACCTCCATCGGTTGCTGCCCTTAGTTTTCCGGATACGGGCTAGGCGACCGGCCCCGGTTTGGGCCAGTGTACTGCCGGCGGTGCGGTGACATGTAGCGGCCGGGCGACGGCGAGCGGGAAGGTCGTCGTTCTTGCCACTGTGTTCCGGTGAGGAAGTCGTCGATGTCGCGAGGCCGTTCGCCTGGCTGGGGGCGCGGCGCGTTGACGGCGAATCCGCGTAGCCCCATCTGACGGTACTGGCAGCGGCGGTAGGTATGGCCGGCCTCCCCGCAGTGGTAGCAGAGCGGGCGGTTGTCAGGGGCGCGCCAAACGTCGGTCTTCCTTGGGGCATAGCGCGGGGCATAGCGCCGGGCGACAGGAGGACGGTAGGGCGTTGGTGGTGGTGGCGGCGGCGGCGTCTGGCGGCCGAACTGCTGCGGCGGCGCGGCGTCATGACGTGGACGAGGAGCGGGGGCGTTGCGTCGGGCTGCTGCAGCATAGTTCATTGCTTGCAGCTGCGGCTGCGCTGCATCGGGGGTGCCCAGCGACTGCTGGATTTCCTCGCGGACCATGTCGGCGATCGAATCCACTTGAGGCTGCGCTGAAGGCAACAGCTTGCGCAGCTCCTCCCGCACTATCGCTCTGATGGTTTCCCGTAGGTCGTCGGTGCCTAGCGAGTGCGCTTCTGTGTAGCCTGTCGACAGGTTTGAGCGGTTGTATTGCTTCGTCCTAATCTCGAGGGATTTTTCAATTGTTGTAGCCTCCTTTAGGAATTCGATGACAGTTTTCGGTGGGTTCCGCACCAATCCTGCAAAGAGGTCTTGTTTCACTCCCCGCATAAGGAAGCGGACCTTTTTTTCCTCAGGCATCGCAGCATCAGCCAGGCGGAAAAGTCGCGTCATCTCTTCCGTGTAGATGGTGACCGTCTCATTCGGTAGCTGTGCTCTTGTCTCCAGCAAAGCAGCGGCCTTTTCCTTGCGGACGATGCTCGCGAAGGTATTAAGGAACGTCGTCCGAAAGAGGTCCCAGGATTGAAGGCTCGATTCATGGTTTTCGAACCACGTCTTCGCGGCGTCTTCTAAGTAGAAGTAGACGTGGCGCAGCTTCTCTTCAGTGTCCCAGTGGTTGAAGACGGCGACTCGCTCGTACGTCTCCAGCCAGCTCTCCGGGTCTTCAAACGACGATCCACGGAAAGTCGGTGGCTCCCTTGGCTGTTGCATCACTACCGTTGTAGGTGGCAGGGGGTCTGTCATCGTCTCGGCGGTCGATGTGACGGTCTTCGGCTGCCTGGTGTTTTCGGGAAGGAGCCCGTACTCTGGTTGTAGTCCCTTCTGCCGGCGGCTGGTTCGAGGATCCGGGTTGTCCTTAGCGTCGTCTTCTTCTCGGCTTGGGCTTGGGTCAGCGCCCCGCGGTGGCGTCCGGATCATGAAGCAGCACCTCCACCAGATGTCACGTGGTCGTGACGACGGAGACAGCAGTCAGCACGTTCGAGATGAAACTGTTTATTTGGCCGAACTTGTGGCCGGGAAACTGTAAGTCAATCTACAGCAACACACTGATAGCGGCGGACAGAGCGTCGACCGTCGATCAACTGACAAGCGGTCAAGCGCGTCGGCTTTTATACAGGCGCTATGGAACTTTCCAGCAATATCGCTGGTGGCGGCGTTATCTCTCGACAAAGCTGGATCATTCGCGTGCGGCACGCAATCTTAACAGAACGATCTACTAAAATCGTGAAGCTTCTCGAACACTGCTTCACGGCCAGCGTCGAGCGTTGATAACCGTCCTTGCTGGTCAAACTCGAACACATCAAAATAAAAGAAGAAGCGGGCGTGGCAATATCACCCCAATAAAGTTACAAAAACAAAGCAAACCTGCAGAACGATGTCAAAGCTTGTTGAAAATGCACAGACGTCCGTTCCGGCGTGATAAAGCAGCCTTCCTGACGCGTGAAATGCAGGCGCCGAACTTCTGACAAGGTGCGGAGTTCACTTGAATTCAACCAACCGCGCAACGCTAACGGTATACCGCGAATGTGAACGTTCAACAACGACGGTTAGGTCTCACGAGCACGGGGAATCGAAACACAAAGTTGCTTCACCTACAACCGTAACTGGACTTTAACAATGCGAGAAGACAGGGAGTAATCATTACTGTAGTCGCTGCGTGCATGCGCCCCGTTACTTACCGATTCAGGTAGTCGGAACGAACGAAAGCGATGAACTCAGACAGCCAATATAGAAGGCGAGACAGCGCTGTCAGCTATCCACGCTTGCCGCCTTTATTTCTCGTGCGACACGCCCGGGAACCGATACAGTTTAACACGTGAATCGTGTGCCTTGTCTGCACTGTTGTGTCTGGCCACTAAACCGCAATACTTCGGACCACGCTTGCGCTTCCGCGGGGTCGCTTCTGCCATCGGGGAAGTGCGCAGCTTCGCACAGCAAGCCTCAAGGTTCAACGTACCCAGCTGACGGCCTCCCAGTTACCCGCTCCGAGAGAAGAACGCGTGCGCACGTGCGCTACCGCTACAGTGAAAGGGGCTGAGTCGGCCGCGCGAAGGTTCAGAGCTGTGCGGCAGAGCCGCAGCGCGGCTGGCGCGGCGCTGTCGTCGCGCCGCAAACTTGAGCTTGGGTTCCCTATTCTGTATTTGGTAATTTTATATGTATATCCAAGTTTTTCTTATATTTGTCAAATTTTGGCCCTCTACAGTTTAATGTACGTTTG